>NC_133407.1:17512500-18137500 GCF_049350105.2 Macaca mulatta
ACGCGAATATATGGTTTTTGGAGCACTCTTAGAGACACCCTGAATCTTAATAAAGGAGAAAAAAAAAGGCACTGAAGAAAAAATATAGGTAAAGAAAATTGTGGATGTTCCATCAGCCCCAGAAGCAATATCAGAGACCAGAAACTGGATTTCTAGAAATCCGTGGGAATGGCATTTGAATTGTACAGCAACTAAATCCTCCTCATGACTAAATGGTATGATCCTGGTAAGGAGGTGGTGTAATCAAAGGAGGAAACATTCATGCTGAAGACACACAGATTTATGGCTCTAAGATACACTCTCCCCACCAATCATCAGAGGACAGGGGAGAGGGAACAGCACAGCTCAGTGATCAGGAGGCTGTTTTTCTGACCATTGCGACTGGGTGACAGTGCTGAGGGGCCTGACAGCCTTGTAATAATGCTCAGGAATCCACAGTTCCCTGATGGGCCTGGGCTGGCTGCCTCCAGCACGCCCGAACAGCAGCAGACATTTGTTTTCTGACAGTACCTTCAACTTTGATATAATGGGGTTTCTATTACACGGTTGGACATTAAAGAGGAGGGAAATTCACGTGAGGTCTCTGTAAGGAACAGCTGTTGGCATGAAGCCGGCAGCCAATTAAACGCGGTATGCAGTGGGCTGCAGGGTGACTGAGGATGCCCTTTGGAGGAAAGAATATGGTGGCTGAAAAAAACGTGGAGGTGTTGTCAGCAGTCCAGAGGCCAGAGAGTTCATCTGATTTTATCTGTTCTTGTTTTCTGTGATAATCTCTCGTTGGCCTGAATAACCTCTGACCAAGAACTTAAACTTCCTAAAAAATATTAAAAGAAGGCTGGGCACGGTGGCTCATGCCTATACTTTCTGAGCTTTGGGAGGCTGAGGCCAGAGGATCCCTTGAGGACAGGAGTTTCAGACCAGCCTGGGCAACACAGTGAAATACCATCTCTACAAAATAAAAACATCATTTTAAAAAATTAGCCAGATGTGGTGGCATGCACTTGTGGTTCTCGTTACCTGAGAGACTGAGGCAGGAGGATTGCTTGGGCCCAGGAGTTTGAGGTTGTAGCGAGCTATGAGTGTGCCACTGCACTCCAATCTGGGCATCAGGGCGAGACCCTGTTTCTAAAATAAATAAAAAGACTCAAGAGCTTAGAAAAGCTGAGTTGATAAAAATTCAGATGCCCAGGCTGTAACTCATATCAAGGAAACCAGAATCTCTGGAGATTCATGTGTCAGTATATTATAAAACTATCCAGGGGATATCAAAGTGTATCCAAGTTTAAGAGCAAGTCAGTTATATGGTAACCTTGCCAAAGACAGTTCTGGCCCTCCCTTTTTAAAACAATTCGGAAACTGTTATGTAAAGTTTAACCTAAAAAACATTGTTGGAATTTAAAATCACATCTGCCTCAAAAAGAGAAATAATTCTATTTAAACAACAGGGCACAATCTTAGCTGTTCACTAGAATCATCCTGGTAAATTAAAAAAAAAAAAAAAGCCAACACCCCACCCCAGAACACTTAAATCAGGATGTCAAGGTGTGGGGTTCGATGTGCAAAGTGATGCTAACGAAACCCAAGGCTAAGAGCCGTGGTGTTGAATGGAATATGTTCCTTCTGGGAGTTCCACTGAGCTTAATGCTGCTGAAGGAGCGGGTGGGCCCTTGATCCAGGCGAATATCTGACTCAGCTTTGGTTATGCAGAGCAAAACCTCATTCAGGATCTTCCATTCCTGGCATTGAGTCCACAATAAACGTACCACCCCTTATTAGCTAATGGTGAAGTCTGGGAGCCACACTGGGTACGCAGTTCTAAGATAGTCATTTTCCTTTTGCCACTTTGAAGCTGCCAATTCATTATCTTCTGGCCTTCAGTTTTTTGGATGAAAAGCCTATAGTCAGTCTCCTCTTCCCCTTCTCCTCTGTAAGTAATCTGTCTTTTGTCTCTGGCTGCTTACGAGATTTTCTCTATCTTTGGTTTCCAGCAGTTTGACCGTGAAGGGCTTAGGTGGAATTTTGTTTTCACATTCTTTTGGCGAGTGCACTGAGTTTTTGTATGTGGCTTGATGTCTCAAATCACTTTTGGAGAATTTTCAGTCTTTAGCTCTTTAAATGTTTATTTGGCTCCATTTGCACTTTTTATGCCTTCTGAGACTCCAATTACATGTATGTTAGACCATTTGATATTGTTTTATAGATCTTAGATACTTTTTCCATTTTTAAACATTTTTTTCTATGCATTTTGGTCTGATAATTTTTCTTGGCCTATTAGGGTAGTAGTGGTCTCTTAAGACTTTCCACATTCTAACTAGGGGTAGAAGTATTTTCCCTGAGCAATATTACTCACCTAATTCCATAGACAAACAGAGTTATAAAAAATTTGAGTTACTTTCCAGATGTCACATAGTTAGTATGTGTCATTCAAGGTATGTGAAATATAATGGTCATAGCCAGTTTTTCAAATCTATTATAAATGTGCTTAAGAATCTCACCATCTTTCAGATATTCCACAAATGATTGCTATTGAGGAGGATTATATGATTCCCCACCTCCAAAACAGAAGGGTATTTCCTATACCACCCATGATTTCAGTGTTGTAAACCCTCCATTGGAGAAATCTTTTTTGATTCAAGTAGTGAGACCTGTAAGCCATTAATCACAGACTTCGGTCTTCCTCTTAAACCATACCCTGTATCCACATATCAGTATTTTGTTTTTAAAGATGACTTTATGTAAATTTACACTCCACTTGTTGGCACCAAAAACTTTATACAAATGGAAGGTGTCACTGACAAAGAATAATTAGAAACAAGTGACTCCTTTCTCAGATGTGAAAGTAGCAAGTTTCTATTCCAATGTCCCAAGCCCTGCCTGTGTCTACCAGGCACCTGCAGGTAAATCACCAGTGCAGGAGGAGGCTGGCCAATAGCCCTTATCTCAGCAAGGATCTATGAGCAGCTATTTAAGCAGCAAATGCTGGCCAAAGTCTGTCTGAGGACAAAACTTCTCTTCAGGAAAGCATTACCATGTGTGTTCTTTCATATACCCTAAAGCCAAAGTCTCACACATTTGGCAAGCTGAGCAGGACTGGAATATGACTGTTATTCTGTCAAACTTAGTTTTCTTCTAACATTTTCTCTCCCCCAAACCTTCTTGTATCCCTCTCTAATTTGAGTTTACAGTCATTAGAGATTTATTCTTTTACTAATTGATGCTTTGAGGACCTGCCCTATGCTATGCTCTGCTCTAGGTGTTGAGACGTAACAGTGGCCAGATCAGTGAGGTTCCTGCCCACAGAGAGCCTTCATTCTGATGGGCAAACACCAGCAATGCACCAATTAACGTGGGAAAGACTAAGATAAGTTCCTATGGTGATAAGGGCCTTGAGGAAAGCAAAATAAGTTGTTTGGGCTAGGCCTGGTGGCTCACGCCTGTAATCCCAGCACTTTGGGAGGCCGAGACGGGCTGATCACCTGAGGTCGGGAGTTTGAGACCAGCTTGACCAACATGGGGCGTGGTGGCACACGCCTATAATCTCAGCTACTTGGGAGGCTGAGGCAGGAGAATCGCTTGAACCTGGGAGGTGAGGGTTGCGGTGAGCCGAGATTGCGCCATTGCACCCCAGAAGAGTGAAACTGCATCTCAAAAAAATAAAAAATAAAAAATAACTTGTTTGGGGAACAACTCAGTGAGGAGTATGAATTCAGATTAAGAAAAAAAAAATCTATGAATCTTAAACTGAAATTAAATAAGAAACTAAAAGATAAAAAAGAAAATCTATGAATCTTAAACTGAAAGTAAATAAGAAGCCAGTCTTGAAGATAATGGGAGCAGAGTGTCCAGACAGAAGACACATCAAGTACAAAGGCAGGAAAGGACTTGGTGTGTTTAAGGTATAGGGATAGAGACAGTGTGGGTAAAGCATGATGAACAATGGGGAGAAGGGTGAAAGACAGAATTGGAGAAACCGCCAGGTTACCTAGGCTCTGGTAGGCCGTGGCAAGGTATTTGGATATCATTTTAAGAAGCCATTGGAAGGTCTGAAGAATTGAGTGACGTGACACAATTTATATTCTAAGAAGGTTATTCTGGCTGTGTGTGGAGAATGGATTTCATAGGAGGGGAAATGGAAAGCAGGGTTGACTAAGGGCTATTGCAACAAGAGGCCAATATGACTGAGGTCAGGGTGGTAGCAGGGGCATGAGGAGCCAATGAATTTGAGAAGTAGTTCAAGGGAAAAACTAATGGATTTGTTGTTGGTTTGCTGGTTTGGAGGTGCGAGAATAAGAAGTGAAAGGAAGCAAAGAGGATTTCAGATTTCAGGACAAGGGACTGGTGGCATTAACTGAAATAGAGAGAACCTGGGTTGGAAGGAAATTTGTGTGTGTGTGTGTATGTGTGTGTGTGTGTGAGAGAGAGAGAGAGAGAGAGAGAGAGAGAGAGACAGACAGACAGATTCTCCTGGTTTCTTTCCAATCCCACAAGTCCCTCCTCAGTCTTCCTTGCTAACTCCCCCTCCTTTACTTGACTTCTAGATTTCAGACCGCACTGCTGGACATCAGTTCCAAGCCATGTGCAAATCTCTCTCTATGAAAGAGACAGAGAGGAAACCAAGAATTTTGTTTGACCATGTAAAGTTTCTGATGCCTTTTAGACACCCGACATGTCAAAGAAGCAGCTGTCTATATGGGTTTGGCACCCAGAGAAGTGGTTGGTGTGAAAGTATCAATTTGGGAGTCTTTGGCACAGCCATTGGTCATGGTAAGATCCCAGAGAGCATAGAGGGAGACTTGCACATAACCTAGAGCTGATCCCCAGCAGTGCCATCCAACATTTGGAAATCAAAAGAGGAGTTAGCAAAGAAGATTGGGGAGTGGCTTGTGGAATTGAAGAAAGACCAGAAGAGTCTAGAATGATTACGGAAAACCAAGAGAAGGGAGTAGTCCAACAAAGAAAGAGTGGTCAACTGTATTGAGCTGAAAGGGTGAATGAGATGAGAATGAAAGAGTGACTAGTGAATCTGGAAATAAGGAGGTTACTGCTGGCCCTAAGAAAAGCATTGGCCTTCCTAAAATTGGGGTATATTAAGGAAGAAAATAGGAGTGTCAAAAATAGAGACAATAGATTGGAAGTATTATTATGATGAAAAATGACAAAATGGGGCAGTAGCTGGAGGAGGATATGAGATGAATTAAGGATTTGCCTTAAGTGTGGAAGATACAGGAGCATACTGTTTGCTGATGGAGAAGGTCCAACTGGAGGAAGTAAACTGATGATGTAGGCGATACAATGAAGGAGTAGAAGAAAAGACAGTTCGTGCTTGAATCAGAAGGAAAAGCAGAGTGAAATAGGTGTGGATGTAGAAAGATGGGAAACTTTCTGTCTAAGTGCTTCTAGTTTCCTAGTGATCTATAGGACAAACATAAACTGAGGGAGTGTGAGTGGAGGTTGTTGAATTTGATTGCCTCTGTGTGAAGAAGAGTGGAAACCACATAGCCATGGACATGGGCTTTTTACTTCACTTTAAGAATTGACACAGGCAGTCGTTTATATAAGGGCATAGGTGGAGTGAGGATGATTCTGAGTGGGGAACATGAATTAGCTCTAAGCCTACTGAGGAACCCACCGGACTGCTAATGCAAGCAGAGAATGGCATTGCATAACTTTGTATAACCCTGGGGAGTGGGGAACCTCTAGGATGACTGTAGTTGATATTCCTGTCAGCTAAGTAGAATGAGAACTTAGAAGCAGTGCCAGCACTGTCTGTTCTGTCAGAGGAGAGCTAATAATCATTGCAACCCCCAGGAGAGGCCTCTGTGCAGGAGATGGGAAGGCCTGTGGTCCCCTGGTAGGATTTGGCAATGTTGATAGCTACTTCTTTAGTTCAGGCCAACTGAAACCAATTTTCTACAAAGGCAGAGGTCTTACGGTCTGAATGGAAGCTGTTGACCCAGCCAGGGCTGCCTTGAGAATGGCCAGAAACATCAGCTTATATGGGTGGAAGGAATGGGCTGAGATTCCGAAGATACATGTGGTTCTAGCAAGATAGAGTAATGGATTTGGGTGGGAGGCAAAGGAGCTTGGAGATAATTCCCTGAGTCAGTGGAACAGGTGGAAGGGAGGCTTTTAAAGGATGGTTGCCCATGTGAAGGAAGGGAAGTGTTAAGCATGCTGAGTTGTTTCAGATAGACAAGAGTGAGACAAGACTCCTTTTCTAGAAGGAGTCCTGGGGAGGAAGTGGGTTTTGAGAACAGGAGCTGGAGAATAGAGACAGATAGTAAACTCAGAAAAAGCTAGTTAGAAAGGGATGGGAAAGAGTTTCCGGGGCCAAGATCCAGGAACTGAGAGGATGCTGACCTCACCAAAGTTGAAAGATGTTTGCAGGCTTATGAATCAGTTAGGCCCAACCCATTTGGTCTATGATCAGAAGTCGAGGTTGGCTACTTCACACCATATGAACTTGAAGCTTAAGTCTGTGAAGAATAAGCCAAATTCAAAAATATTCCTCAGCTTGGCTGTAAATCTTAAAGCTGGAGCTGTATCCAGTAGCCCCACTGTGATACTAAAGCTAAATTATACATTGAGCCCTAAGCTTCGAATACTATGATTTTTCTGTCTCAAAAAGGTGTTCATTAAAGGTCACTTGGCAGCCCCTGAAACACAGACTTTCACACCTTAATAGCTGACAGCTTGAACTCATTTCCCTCTGTCAATGCTCTGGATTTTGGCTTCAGGCTCAAAGTTGGAGAGATGGGGAAAAATGACTGTTTGTTCCTATGTACTTGGTGTTTTTTTTTTATTTTTTTTCATTATAAAAGTGATAGACGGTTATTAAAAAGGTGAACAAAACATATAAAAAACTGGAAGTGTAAAAGCATTCCCAGTTCAATCCATCCACCGAACTTATTGTTAATATTTCAGTATTTTCCTTCTAGTCTTGTTTTCTATATAGAGAGGCATTTCTAATTTCACTAAAGTCACACTGGATACATGATTATGTACCCTGAATTTTTATTTAATCTTATGTCATAAACATTTTCCAGATGAGCATATTTTTAAAACTTTCAATTTGAAAAATTTTAAAGCTACAAATTGCAAAAATAGGACACTAAACACCCATTTATCTATGTTCATCAATTGTTAATATGTTGCAACAGTTGCATTATCTTTACTATACATACAATAATATTATTAATATTTTTTCTTTTTCTGAATCATCTCAGATTGAGTAGAAGACTGTGATCCATTATGCCTAAACATGTTGGCAAGTATCTCCTAAGAACAAGGCATTCCCTATATAATAACAAGGGCGATCAGATTTAGGGCATTTAATATTGATATAATACAAATTTTAATTTAAATTTTGCCAGTTGCTTCAATGTCTTTTATAACAATGTTTTCCCCAGCAAGATTCTATCAAGGGTAGTACATTGAATTTAGTTGGCACATCTCCTTGGTCTCCTTTAATCTTAAAGGGCTCCTCAGTTGTCTTTTGGTTTGTATGAATTGACATTTTTTCAGAGTATAGGACTGTTGTTTGGTAGAATGACGCTTAATTGGTATTTATATGATTATTTCTTCATAAATAGAGTCATTAGGTGTATATAGCATGATTTACCTAAAGATTTATGCATAAATTTTCTAGTTTCCATTTGTTTTATATTATAAATAAAGTTGTGATGAACTTTTACTTAGAGTGTTTTAGGAAATGTTTCTTTAACATAAAGTCTTAGAGACCATCTGTAGTCCCAGCTATTGCTTGAACCCAGGAGTCTGAGTTTGCAGCAGGCCATGATCACATCACTGCACTCCAGCCTGGGTGACAGAGAGACACCCTGTCTTTTTTTTTTTTTTTTTTTTTTAAAAGAACAAAACAAAACAACAACAACAACAAAAAACCACAAACAAACAAATAAAAAAAAGGAGTTGTTTTTTATTTCTTTAAAGATAAGCTCTCAAGGGTGAAATTCCAAGTTGAAAGGACAGGGACATTTGGAATGCTCTTGATACTTTGCCAAATTGCTTTCCAAAAGGGTTGTGCTGGCCTACAATGGTGCTCAGAGAGGCCTGCTTGAAATACTTGTTTGAAACAAGCTCTGTCTCTGTATTCCACATTATTTGAAATTTCTTTTCTTCTTCACATCCTATTGACTTGTTTTACAGGCATCAGATTTCCAGAATTCTTCTCTTCATCTAGCCCTGTGTACTGTACTTTACTTTTTGTTGGCATTCTTAATAATTAAGATTTTTGGCTACACACAGTGGCTCACGCCTGTAAACCCAACATTTTGGGAGGCCAAGGTGGGTGGATCACCTGAGGTCGGGAGTTCAAGACCAGCGTGGCCAACATGGCGAAACCCCGTCTCTACTAAAAAAAATACAAAAATTAGTCTGGTGTGGTGGCGAGTGCCTGTAATTCCAGCTACTCGGGAGGCTGAGGCAGGAAGAATAGCTTGAGCCTGGGAGACAAGGGTTGCAGTGAGCTGAGATTGCGCCACTGCCCCTTCAGCCTGGGTGACAGAGCAAGACTCTGTCTTGAAAAATAAAAATACAAATAGTAATAATTAAGATTTTTTTTCTTGAACTCTAAGTATTAGTCTCCTTGTCATTGAGCTCATAAAATAGTCACATTATAGAGATGGGAGGGAATTTGAATGTGCCTGTATATTCAGCCTACCCAGAGAAACATTCATTTCACCCTACCTAGAGCCACATGACATCAGGTTGATGAAAGATTTGAATGTGATTCTCTTAAAACCCTCTATGACAGACATAGTTACTGCTAGATGAATGTTCACATTCCCAATCCCATTGCAGAAAATCTGGGTCATATGACTAGTTCTAATCAATGAAATACAAGTAGAAGTGATGTGTATCATCTCTTTAATGAAAAATTTAATAGTATGTGACCTCCTCCTCCTCATCCCTTAGCTCTCTACCCCTTTATCTGTGATTATGGAAACCATGTGCAGATCTGATGGGGTCAAAATGTAAGGTATACCCTGTATTGTCAAGGTCAGCCTACCTGAAGGATGGTTGCTTGGGAATTGGCTAAAGATGGTAATACAGAAGATTTATGGATTAACCACAATGCTGCCATGGATACAAGGAGGAAATGGGGGAGATATGTGCTGTCTCTAATTAATGCAGAGTAGGCATAACGAAGAGATCAAAACTTCATGATAATTCAAGATTGAAATTTTTCCAAGTTGTTAGTACCTTTTTAGAGTTTACCTGCTGATATTCAAAATAACATCTTGAATTACATTAGGCATCAACATCGTGATTCTACAGAAAAGGAAACTGAGGCAAATGACTTGTCCAAGGGTCTGACTCCAAAGCATGTTCTCTTTTCTATTATCCCCTCCTGAGCAGAAACTCAGTGAATGCAGAGCACAGTCAGTACTAGCACTTCTTAGTAGAGAATTAGAAACATCTTTCTTCAGTCCAACAAAATCCCAGGGCAAAACCTACCATTACTTTTATTTCTTTGTAATTTTGAAGGAAATAGAAAGTGCATAAAGAGAAAAAAATGGGAGCAATATAAAACTGCAAATGGGATTCCAGTTCTTTCCTCAGATGATGTTCCTGGGAGTCGGGAAAGGAAAGCCTGGTCCTTTTAATGTCTCATAAAAAGCTAGAAAATTTATCATTTTTTCTGATGTATTTTCTAAATATAGACAATACATTCATGCTTTGCAAGATTGTCATCTGCTTTTTTTTCTCTTCTCTCAAAGAAAAGATTATCTCCCTACCTTTGTCAACATTTGTAAGCTGTGCTCTTAACTTATTATGAGAACTATACAGTTAAGGGTTTCATCTATTTTTCCATTATTTCATCTAGTCACTGGTTGAGAGAGAAGACAATTGAAGGCAAATTTCCCTTCTTGCCTTTTGAGTTCAGTGTACTTCAAAAGTTCTTTCCAAAGTGATATAGTTGCACCAACCCAGACATTATGCATATACTAAGACTCTCAAAAAGGCTGCACCTGACAGTCCACATAGCAGGAGGACATCGGCATGACGGGAACCCATTAAATGTTGTATAAGCACAATTTCCACGTGAGAGCTTTTCATTGCTGTGAGTGGACTCCATGCTAGCTGTGAACTTAGATCTCATTTAAGGACAGTATGTTATAGGAGTACAGATGTTCAAGAGGCCCAGCAGACAGCTGCACAGGTTGGAAGCTGAAGATGAGGAATGCCATATTGCATTTCTCCAAGAGCATAGATGACCAGTTTGTATAGAAGAGAAGTCACAGCCTATGTGTCTGTTAGCGAGGACACTTGCAGACATCACTTTAAAGGTATCTGTTTCTCCTCATGGGCTTTGATTTGCAATGATTGTGACAGATTCCATTACTGGTCGGCAAATATTTCCCACTTCTGCCACTTCCATGAAGGATATATATGCTTCACTGTCCCAGTGGTATTGAGCTTGGCTAGGAATCAAGTAGCCATGTGTAAATTTCAAGCCTAGTCTTTAAGAGGCATCATATGTTCCCTTTGTCCCTGTTGCATTTCTGCCATTGCCATGAAAAAGATACCCCCTGGATATCCTGCTGCTCCTAAAATAATGAAAGATATATGGAGAGGACTTGGACCTGACTCATACCGTGAGGCCAAGTTCTGCCTGGTCCAGCCTGGATTGGCCAAACTGCAGGCATATGAGTGAGAAATAAGTGCTTATCATATGTTGTTAAGATTCTGTGGTTGTGAATAGCATGGCAACAGCTCATTTATTCACTGATTAAAGTCTGTCTGCCTTTTCCCAAAGTTACCGGCTTATAGATACAGACAGGGTCACAGTACAATTAATATCTCATATTTTGTTGATTGTTGCACTTGCTTTTTCCCAAAGGCTCAGCCCCCTGCCCCAGATATTTATGAAAACCTCCAGGGGTTGACTGTGTAATCACAAACCACACCAGAGCAGCTTCACTCATGTCTTCCAGGCATCCATAGCATCTTGCTCAACAGGAATTGGTGTTGCCATAAGTACATGAGCCTTAGGTCAGGGCTATGTCCACATAGAAGAGCTGAAAATGCTCCTTTCCCCAGTCCGTGTGATAATGTTGTCATCAGCGCCCTGAAGCAGTACTATATACGTCTGCGTGTTGTGGATGGCTTATGAAAGTAAACTGTTTAAGTTTAGCAATATATGAACAGGTATGACTTGCCTGTGAGACTGCTATGTGCAGCTCCTACCATCACCACTTACTAATCCCACCAATTGAGCAAGTTGCTTTACCTCTGCAAACCTCAGTTTTCTCATCTGTTAAATGTATTAAACATGTCTATTACCAGGCATTCCTGTGAGGATCAAATGAGAGAATGCATACCAAACCTGAAGAATTGGAAATACTCAAGAATGTTGGTCATTGTCTTCTCTCCCCGTTGAGATTTATAAAAGCAGTCATTAATTGCATTCCTCCTGTTCTACCTATTTCTAATCCAGTTGAGGAAAGCATTAAAGAGGTAGCTAGCACAGTGATCCAGAGGTTCAACTCTGGCAGCAGTTGGCCTGGGTATGACCTTGGGCAAGTTATGTAACATTTCCTTCCTCAATTTGCTCAACCACTCAGTGGAGACAATAACAGTATAAGTTTCCTATTGCTGCAGTAACAAATTCCCTCAGACTTAGTGGCTAAAAATACCATGAATTGATTATCTTACAATTCTGGAGATTGAAAGTCTGAAGTGAGCCTTACTGAGATAAAATCAAGGTGTTTGCAGAGCTATGTTCCTTTCTAGAGGCTTAGAGGAAAATCTGTTTTCCTGCCTTTTTCAGCTTCTAGAAGTCCCCTGTATTCCTGGGCTCATAGGTCCCTTCCTCCATCTTCAAAGCCAGCAATGATCAGTCAAGTCTTTCTCATGTTTCTTTACTCTGCAACTAACTCTTCTGCCTCTCTCTTCCATTTTTAATGACCTCTGTGAGAACACTGGACACACATGAATATTCTGATATCATCTTCTTATCTTAAGGTCAGCTGATTAGCAATCTTAATTTCTTAATTCCCCTCTTGCCATGCTATGTAATACATTCACTGGTTCTGAGAATTAGGATGTGGACATCTCTGTGAGCCTATTATCCTGTCTTAAAAGGCTTGGACTATTAAGACAGGACTATTAAGACAAGATATGTACCTCATAGGATTTTATGATGATTAAATAAATTAATACATGTAAACCATTTGGAATCAAGTCCAGCACATAATAAACATTATCTAAGGATTGGCTATTAGTATTTTCACACAAAAGTCAAGAGTGTCAGTGTTACTGCTAAAAAGCTACATTTCAGAGTATGAGATACAGACAAGGGACCAGATGGGCTTCTGTCCTTTCTCCTCTGAATTGCACGTATACATCCAGTCAAAGACAGAACCCCTGGACATATTTAGGCTTTTCTCTGCAAGGTAGGTCCTCCCCAAAGGGCTCACTGAATGAAGAACGGACAGGTGAACAGACACAGACAGAGGCTCATGCAGCCACAATGACACTTTCCCTAGTCTCACCACCAGAATAGTCACCTCTCCTCTGTGGGAAGGAGATAAGAGAAAAATACCTCTTGGAGAGTAGAAGATACGTTGTGGGTGAGCAGGAATTCAGGAACAGGAAAAAAGCATTTTGTCCAATGAGTCCCTAAGGCCAGGATGGAAAAGAACTGTTGTTATCTATCTCCACATCTCTTCACCCAACTGCATGTGACTGAACCTGCTGTTTCCACCTTCAGATCAGGTAGAAGGTTTTATGGAAAACATTTCACTTAAATTGCCTTCTCAAGTTAGCCCTGTTAGTTCATACAAGTGTCCAGACACTGCTCAACACCAGCTATGACAGCCTAGGTTCAAGTTGAGATGCTTGAGACCAGGAAAATATGTCAAAATTTGGACCATTAGAGCCTGGGTCCCTTTCCTGCCCCTCTTATTTCCTTCTCCCTCCCTCCCTTCCTTCCTTCTTTCTGTCTCCCTTTTCCTTCCTTCCTTCCCTGTCACTGTTTTTCTTTCCTTGGTTGAATATATTGACAAGAATTTGTTAAAATGCAAACTATACCCCACATCATGTGTAGGTTTAGGAACAGAAGCACTTTTGTTTGATTTAGGTTTGTCACAAACTTCTGTTAGGGAGAGAGATATGGAAGTGTAATAGCCATCTCAAAAACTATTGTTCGAGAGAACAATGGGCCAAAGATAAGAACAAAGAATCTTGCAGAAAATTCATTTTCATGTTTATTACATCAGTTTACAAACTATCACAATCTCTGACTCTGGTCTGTTTTTGTTACACTGTAATCTAAACCATGACTATTCAAAAGTTGGGGTTTGCATTTCAGATAGGAAAACAAATTCATAATAAAACAATATGACATCAAGGGATATCTTATATCTTGAATTGAATGAAAAGAAAACTCTAGCTTATGGTGGAGAACAAAGGAGAAGCAAACTGTTTTTTCTTAGTTAAAATTTTGTTGATTAATCACCAAGATGAAAGCTTTTTCTAAAAAATCATTTACCAGGTAGTAAATTTTATTTTCTAAATCAGCACAGAAAAGGGAACTATTCTGTAATATCTAAAAAATTTAATGTGTTTTTATGCCTGAGGCTATTTTTATAGTGTGCATTTAAACATAGAAGAATCCCTTCTTTTAGGGATAGACATAATATATACTTCATATTTACCCTTCTCAAAAATGGTAGCTGTTATGAACTGAATGCATATGTGCTCCAAACATTCACATATTGAAGCCCTAAGCTCCGGTGTGGCTTTATCTGCTGTAAGGACATAATAAGGTAAATTTAGGTCATAAGGATAGGGCCCTGATTTGATAGGATTCACACCTTTTTAAGAAGAGATTCCAGAAAGCACTGTTTTTCTCCTTGTATACAGGAAGAGGTCATGTGAGCACACAGTGAGAAGGCAGCCATCTGCAAGAAGACGGCCCTCGCCGGAAGCTGACCATGCAGGCATCTTGATCTTGGACTTCTGGCCTCCAGAACTGTGACAAAATAAATTTCTGGTTTTTTTTTTTTTTAACAGAAATTTATGTTATGGTATTTTGTTACGGCAGTCAGAGCAGATGACAACAGTAGCCAAGACAGATTATCCTCCTGGATATTTGCATGTAGCCTCTGCAGCAGGCTTTTCTCTTCAGCCTTAGTTGTGATATGTGTGTGTGTGTGTGTGTGTGTGTGTGATATGTGTGTGTGTTTCTTTCTGGGCAGAAGTCTTAAAAGCTAGAGGACAGTTCAACACCTGCTCTTCACCCTCGTGAGTGACTGTGGAAGCATGTGTTGAGATGGGGTTAGTGTCTGCCTTGGATCCTGAGGGACTGGATGAGCAGACTACCTCCATACTAGACGAGTAGCGTGAGAGAAAGGGATGTTTGCTATCCAGACAGAGGCACTGTCTCAAAGATGTCACTGCAGAACACAGATAACAAGGACGTTATTTTGTGGCTTTACAGATTCAAAAATCTAGGGCCCAGGTACACAAGCAACATATTTGAAAGACCAGCTGGAGATCCAGGCTGTCCTTTGCCAGACTAAATAAGGAATATTTGGACTTAGAGAAAAAAAAACATGGAGCACCTTGGAGAAAGCAAAGAGTATACATGCCTGAATCTTCTTCCCCTTTCTGTGTCTCTGGGAGATTGGAGGTTTTCCTGGAAACCCCAGAGAGGCTTAGAGATTCAAGATTTGAAGGGATCTGTGTCCATTTGTAGAAAAACCCGGCACTTATCTAGACAAGGAGTAGATTATGTTCTGCAAAGTATGTCTAGAGCTGAGTCACTTCAGAGTTCTCACCGCTTCAGTGACACAGATCAAGAGAAGAGGCCTGCATGCCCAACAGAGGCATGGAAACAGAAGATGTGGAGGAGAGGCCTGGCTGGCCTGATAAGGCCTTCTTTCTGTGAGTGGGAGAGGGTGTAACAGCTCTGTGATCAGCTGAGCCCACAAGGTCTCTTCTGCATCAGCGGCACCTACTTCTCCATGAGCATTCCCCATCATTTACATGCCCTGTTTTAGCCCAATTAAGTTGCTTGTGCTTTCCAAGCTGTTCCATGTCTGTGTGCCTTGCAGTTGCGGTCCCTTCTATCTGACATTCCATTCCCAGTCTGTTTCATTGAGAAATACTGATTCATCCATTGAGATGTATCTGATTCACCACCATATCTATGAAGCATTTCCTATTCATCAGTCTCATTAATCATTCTTCCCTTATGCTACCAATGTCCTGAACTCTTACCTCTATCCAACAAAATTAAATAAATATTTGTAGAATACACACTATGTGGCAGACACTGTGTTCACCACAGAGTAAAAACCAGTGGACACAGCAAATAGGGTTCTGCCTCTAAAGACCTCATTCCAGTTATAATTGCTGCATAGCAAATCACCGCAAAACTTAGTACAACCACCACCTTCTTGAATCTTGGGACTTCTGTGGGTCAGGAATTCAGGAAGGCTTCAGCTGAGTTGCTAGCCTGGAGCCCTCATTGATTGCAGTTAAATGGTGGCTGCAGCTGGAGCAGCAGGGGAAGAGGGCATGTTAGAGTATGTGTCAGCTCGCTAAGTGTCTCTCTCTTTAGTGCAGTCTCAGAACTTCTCCATGTGGTTTCTCTGCATGGCCTAGTTTGGGTTTCCTTGTGGCATAGCAACCTCAGCACAGTCCGACTGCTTATGTGGCAGCTGAAGACTTCAAGACGGAGTATTCCAGAAGACAAGGCAGAAGCTACTTGCCTGTAAAATTCAGCCTTGGAAGTCACAGTGTCACTTTTGCTGCATTCTCTTACCTATCATTGAGTCACTGGCCTGCCCAGATTTAAGGGTAGGGGAGTTAGATTCTACCTCTTGGTGGAGAATTGCAGGTTCTAGAAGAGAATGTGGGATTGGAAATATTATTAGAGCCATCTTTGGAAGACACGACCCTCCCAGTTTCGGCTAGCATTTACCACACTCTGATGCATGCTCATTTCCATATCCAGAGCATAAGCTCGTTGAGGGTATGAATTAGAATTTATTTCTTATTTGTTCTCAAAACTTAGCACAATGTCTAGAAGAGAGAAGGCGCTCTCTCTCTCTCTCTCTATATATATATATATAGCTATATATATATATAAAGTGTGTATGGAATGAATAAATGAATTATCCATTTTTTGTCCAAGGCTAGAGAATCCTATTTCTAAAAATAGAAATTATGTCTATTGGCCGGGCGCGGTGGCTCAAGCCTGTAATCCCAGCACTTTGGGAGGCCGAGGCAGGCGGATCACGAGGTCAGGAGATCGAGACCATCCTGGCTAACACGGTGAAACCCCGTCTCTACTAAAAATACAAAAAAACTAGCCGGGCGTAGTGGCGGGCGCCTGTAGTCCCAGCTACTCCGGAGGCTGAGGCAGGAGAATGGCGGGAACCCGGGAGGCGGAGCTTGCAGTGAGCCGAGATCACGCCACTGCACTCCAGCCTGGGGGACAGAGCGAGACTCCGTCTCAAAAAAAAAAAAAAAAGAAAGAAAAGAAATTGTGTCTATTATTTTAATTAAGATAATAAATACTTTTGCAAGGATAATTTAGTTCTTCAAAGTAGCACATTTTCTAATTTTCCAATAGAGTTATTTTCTTAGCTATATGTATTAGTAGTGTTCTCCAGAACAGAATATGTATACACACACACACCACACACATACATGCACATACCTAAACAGAGGCAGTGGGGGGGTGGTGGAGAGAGAGAGACAGAGGGAGAGAGAGAGGGAGAGACAGAGGGAGAGAGGGCGAGGGTGAGGGAGAGGGAGAGGGAGAGGAGAGAAGAGAGTGATTATGAGAGTTGGCTACATGATTATGGTGGCTGAGAAATCCCACCATCTGCAAGCTGGAGAACCAGGAAAGCCAGTGGTATAATTTAGTCTAAATCTGAAGGCCTGAGAGACATAAGAGCCAGTGGTGTCCTAAAGTCCCAAGGACCAAGAACCAGAAGTTCTTATGTCACAAGGCAAGAAAAGATGAGTGTCCCACCTCATGAAGAGAGAGAGAGAGAAGTCACCCTTTCTCTGCCTTTTTGTTCTTATTGGGCCCTAAACAGATTAGATGATGTGTGCTCATGCTAGTGAGGGAGGATCTTCTTTACTCTGTCTACTGATTCAAATGCTAATCTCTTCTGAAAACACTCTCATAGACACACTCAGAAATAATGTTGTATCAGCTATCTGGGCATCTGTTAGTCCAGTCAAGTTGACACATAAAATTAACCATCATACTATCAAAGTCAAGTTTCTCTAAAATATGTAAAGTAAACTCAATATGGGCACAAAATTTGTTTTTCTCACATAGTGCTTCTAAGTACTCTAGTTCTTAATGCTAAAACACCTCAACTTTGGGAATTTTGGCTTCCAGAAGAGAAATGTTAGGGCCCTTCAAAGGGTCAAGATTTCAACAAAACTTAGGCTTCCCCAGAACAGTTCAGGTCTGGGTACTCTGATAGTTTGGAGCACCAGACTTATCTTTCCCTAGGATCACATAGCTTTTTACCCTTCGAAGCCACACAAGTGACATTCTGTATTCTTACTTCTGAATGGTGCTTTAGCAACTTCCATATACCAAGAATTTGCTGGATTGACTTAGAGAACAAATCCAAGATATTCCCAAATGCAGTTTGCCATCAGTTAGATTGAAGGATATCAACCTGTGCTTTGTGCTACACGTGCATTTTAGTCAGTTCCTTTCATGTACAAAGAATGATCCTGGGTGAAACACCTGTCTCATTATTTATGAAAAATTATACACAGGATGAAATAGGATTAATACTCAACACTTGTGTAGTGATACCAAAAGCAGTAGTTATTTGCAGAGTTTCCTTTGGTAGCTTTGTTTCCTCGTTCTATCCATGTTTTGTTTGGGGTACACGATTTTCTTATATTTATTATGAAATATTATTATTACAACCATATATTATCATATGAATTATAAATATTGATGATAGCTTCCATTATTGAGGTCTTATCCTAAGCACTTTATTTGCTCATCTCAGCTGATGTTCAAAAATATTCTATTATGTTAATATTCTCTTCACCATTTTGGAGGTTCAGGGATGTTAAAACTTATCCATGGTTATAGAGGCAGCAGAGCTGGACTCAAACGTTCCTAATATCTGATTCCAAAGTGTTTAAGGGCCAGAGATTTTTCTGAACTTTTGAGGGAATTGTGAGTATGTGGGGAAGATCCTCAGTCCCTGTATGTGCAGCCTCTATTGCAACAGGCTTTTCTCTGATGATCGGCTTCTACTTATTTGTTCACCTGTCTCTATGACAATCTTGCTGCCTAGTAAAGGCAGGTTGAGATGGCTCCCCATCGAGATCCCAACTGTTACTCACTGCTATGGATGTTGGTAGCTGAGGGTGGCAGACCTGGAACCAGAGAGTACATGAGCTGGGGTCACTTGGCAAGCTGCCTCAGAAGTCAACAGGAGAGAACATGCAAAATCATTTGGTGTAAAGAGCTTGGTGCGTGGAGAGAGAAAACCATGGTTTGAGTCTTTATTCAACTTCCAGCTGCATGATCCTGAGCAAATCACATAGCCCCTCTGAGTCTCAATTTTCTCATTTGAAACAGGAGTTAATGACACTTGTTTTGCCTTCCTCTCTGGGTTACTGTGAAAATCAAATGAGTTAATCTTGGAAGAAATTGCTTTGTGAATTGTACAGTTTTACAAAATGTTGGTTCTTTTTTATCAGGGAAGATCAGCAGACTGGTCTCCCTCAGGAAGAAGGCTGCCATGGAAAAAGGGGATAATGCAAGATGACGTAGGAGGAGATAGGTTCCCGAGGACTGCAGCTGATGGGAAAGATTTTTGAGATGTGGTGTTTTGTTGTTGTAGTTGGGAAGAGGGGAGGCAGAGTGGAGTGGAATGATACACTGGAGATGGAAAAGCAGCAAAGACATTATAAAAGTGAAATTTTTACCATTTGTAAGTTGGAAAAATATAGAAATTTTGTTAACATATGAAAAAATATCAAAGAACATGTAGTACATTCATTTGCTCCTTAAAATATTTTTAGATGCCTACTCTGCACATATCACACGAATTATTGAAGGAAAATATTTAGATAGCTGTTTACATAAATTTGATAACTGCTTAAATAAAAAATTAATTTGATAACTGTTTAGATGCATATTTAGAAAATTATGTGATTTTTAAGTTTGCTGACCTCAAAAAATTCCCAATATTCTGTTTCTTACATTTGTGCATTACATGGAAAGGAAGCCAGAAAAGGAGGCAGCAGGATGTGGTGAAATATGCATTGTTTCTGGCGTCTGAAGATTGAGTCACTCACTGGCTCTTGACCTTACATAGAGGACTTTTCCTCTCCAAACTAATGTTTCCACCTGAAAAATGTGGGTGATGATGCTTGCTGAGGCTGTCAGGAGACTAAATGGGATGGCAGAACTTGTTTGGCAGGTGATATACAGTCAACAAATGCTAATACTCTCTTCGGTGAAGGCTGGTGGCTTGATATGGCATGAAGTAAGCCCCTAACCACAATTGGTCCCACTTGATTCTATCCTCCTTGGAGCTCCCAATAGTCTTGTCATCATTGGCCACACTGGGGTAGTAACTATAAAGCTGACTTCTCTTTTGAGTAAGAACCATAGATAAATAAATATATATATATTTCCTTATCATTGTGCTTAGAGTTCAGCTGCAAATTCAGGGCTGATTTCTGCCACCTGGAGAGCTTTAATGTGTAATCTTAGGTGGGTCTGCAACACCCCAGAGCCAATGCACTGTAAGATCTAATCCAATCTGTTCGCTCCATAGAGAGAAAGCAGAAACAATGCAGCCAAAGGGCAAAGATCAAGAGCCGCTGTGCTTCTGAGATAGGGCTTTTCTTGCATAAACCAGAGGCTCTTTCTTATGTCTGCCTGTCATTCTTTTGTAGCCTCAAGGGCTTTTACCTGGCATTTCACTTATTTTTATGAACCAGATAGTGATTCAGTGGCATTATTTGTTACCCACTGATCCCAGGATTTAAGCAGTGGATATGGCTGGCTGTATAAATATCTACTTTCTCCCTGTACTGGTCAGAATAAGCTAATTGCTTTAACAAATAATCTCCATCTTTTCGTGGCTTAGAAAAATTTGTTTTATTTCTTGCCAATGTAAAGACAAATTGGGTTTTCCTGGCCAGCCAGCAGCCTTCCAGTGGTCATTTTAGGATTCAGGCTCCTTTAGTCTCATGGTTGTGCCTTCCTCTAAGCCTTTGGAATCCTCTTCATTCACCCGTGTAGCAAGGAGGAGAATGAGATATTGCACACGGCAGGATAGCAGGCAGGGCCACATCCCTATATCCTTGGCCCCTTCCATTCAGTGCATGCCAGTTTCACTTCCAAGACCAGGACCACCACCCGCATGTCTTTCCTGAGAAGTTTCTCTGGCCATGTGAACCTTCTCTGCTTATATGCAGAGCAAGTCAGAAGTGCCCGGAAACTAGTTCATTACCAGTTTCCTGTAGGATTAAGCTCCAGTTGCCTAGAATGATAACTTGCTTAATTATACATCCTTTACTGGCTTCCTTCCTTCCCCGATTCTTTTTTTCACTCCTCCATTGGCATTTCCTGAGGTCATCTTCCAAATAATCTACTTGTACTCTCATCCTTCTCTTATGATCTGCTTCTGAGGTAACTGAAACTAAGACAGGAGGTTTCTATGGGCCAGGCCAGGAAGGGGTACGCCTTTCTTCCCCTTACATGTTGATGATCAGAACAAAGGAAGGTGATCTCACCTCACTACACAGGAAGATGGAAATAGAATTGGCTATCTGCTTAGGATAAGGAAGATGGAGTTTTGACGAGCAACTAATTCTCTTTTGTAGATGAGGACGCTGTATCTCAGAGATGTTCAGTAACTTGCTCACATTCCCACGGTGAGTGAGGGGTAGACTTGAGAATGGAATTCCATTAACTCCACAACATTTGTTTTCCCAGTTATACCAGAAGGGAGGTGTGGCTGACAGAGATGCACTTACAGCTGAGTAGGGGCTGCTCCCTTTATATGGGCCACACACACTCAGTTCAACACAGTCTTTCTCATTCCCTGTTGTCTGACACTCCTCCCACTTACATATTGAGATGCCTTTTTTGGACTCAAGGTATTTTCCTCAGTGACCCTAGCACTGTGAGGTGTTGCCTCAAATCCTAAGTGCAGTCTATCCATCACGCTAAAAATCTAAAAGCAATGAGGTATTGTGTAATAATGAACCAGTAATATCACATGGAACTATCATGGATTATGTCAAGGAATTTACAAATTAATATTAAAAGTAGATATGTAAGAAAACAATTCTATCACAGAAATAAGTAGACAAAAAGGTCTGCAAAAGGTATTGTAATAGGACAAAAGAAAGAATGGCCAACTCTGCTTAGGGACTTTAGGAAGATAACAGAGAGCAAGATGCTTGAGCTGGGTCTTGAAAAATGAGTTGGTGTTTGCCAGGTTGAGGGAACAGGGAAGACTAGACAACCAGAATAAATAGCATGAGCAAACCTTTAGAAGCAGACCAGTGGTGGTTAAATATGGTTAGAACATTAGGAATGTGGAAAGAAAATGAGCCATGAAACTGGTTTGAGAGGATGGGATCAGCTCATGAAAAATCTTGCATGACAAGCCAATGAAGGTGAATTTTAACTACTGGGCACTGGGAGAGCCATAAGAAATTTAAATAATTAGGAGTTTTAAGTTTAAGAGAAATAATACAATTTATAAGTATTTATGTATTTGTGTATATGTATGTGTATATATATATATTGTGTGTGTATATCTACTTTATGCTCATCTATATGCCTACCTGCTTATCTATTTAATCTATCCATCATCATCATCATCTGTCTTCAGAGAAACCCCGTGAAACCCCCTTTTGAGGCTTCACATGAGCAAATTTCAGTTAGGTTACACAAATTCAAATGCCTTCTTTGAGTCCATTGTTGGTATTACCGAAGGCCACACAACTGTTCTATAACAGAGCTGGCACTAGATCACTGGTCTCTGAACACCCAACAGAGCCACATCTGCTTTCATTTTGACCTTTGGGTCTGTTCACTAAGGAAAGTAAGCAAGCCATATACAATGGGAGTCAGAGAACATTATTGCTAACCTTAAAAATGCTGGATGGTTTCCCAAAAACACTTCTGACTGAGAAGCCTCAGAAATCTCTATGTACCTGAACTCCTTTTCTTTGTTCCTCCAAATCCTGACCCCAGGTTATGTGTTCCTGTCTTGTTTCCCATCAGATTGTAGCTTTTCTCTCCTCTGGATTCAATCTCAATTTTCACTTTTAGATTCAGTTTTGTTATTTGTTATCCAGACCTGTCCCTAGGCTTAGATTTGCACCATCCTCATTTTATTGGAGAGAATACTCTACCCATGTTGGCTCCTTGAGGGATTCATCCCTTGACTCAGACCTCACTCCTATTGAATAATTCAGAGCACAAGGGCAGTTGATCTGGGGTTTAGAAGATTGGGTGTTAGCCTGGCTTTGCCACTTAAATTCTGCAATATTGCACAAGTTGTTTCAATTCTCTGGCTTCAGTATTTTTTGTTTGCTTGTTTGTTTTGTTTTTCATTTTTGGCAGGGAATAGTTCTAATTATCTCTAGGGTTTGGTGTTATTTAGAACCCCCATAATTGCATGTGATAGAAAACCTAACATAAACTGCCTTGAGTGACTAAGTGGATTTCACTGGCTCATGTAACTAAAAAGTCCATGATTAGAGCTGGTTTCAGACATGACTAGATTCAATGTCCAAACAATATCTCCTGTGTGTGGTTTCTCACATCTCTTGGCTGTACTGGCTTTGTTCTCAATATCCGAGTAGGATAAAAATCACTTCAGTGGCTTCAAGTCTGATATTTCTTCCTCTTCAAGCTGAAAGAAGATGATAATGAAACTCTTTCTCAGGTTACAAACAGAAACGAGAATCTGATTGTTTTTCAGTGGTTCTCATTGGGTAAAGTGTCCATCTATGAACCAATCATAGTGGAATGGGTTGCACTGTGGTGATTGTTTTGACCTGGGTCGTGTGTTGCTGCACTCAGTATGATGTCTTCTAACCTTGTGGATAGAAGTGGCTGAACTGTAGATCTTTAAACAAAAACAGAGACGGTTGCCAGAGGAGTAGGGTGGATGCTGAGAGGCAAAGAGCAGATGCCTCTGAAAGTTCCTTCTTTCTCTAGGACTCTTGAGTGTCTAACTACAGATCATGCTGTTGCTAAAGTATTTCTGAGAGTTCAGTGGGTGTTAATGTGAACCATGTACCAGCATTGAGGCTGGGAGTCCTGGGTTCCAGTCCTTGCTCCACCAGCTGTGTAAGTGAATGGGTTACTTTTTCTCACAGCCTTAACATCATCAACTGTAAAATGCAACATTTGGACAAAATCTTCTCTAAGACCTTTTGCAGCTCTAATGTGTTAGGTTTCTGTGGAGTCTGTATTGTTCATTTAAATGCTATCCAGGGGGAGAGGCAGTCAAATATAATTTCCCCACTGGAACCAAAGATGTCAATGTAAATTTCTTCTCGTATACTTTTTTTTCTTTCTTTTACTTAATAGAATACCAAGTGCTATATTTTAACTATAGCTTTTCTGTTCTTCAGTTAATCTTGCAGCGAAATTATACTCTTGCATTTGGTACCCCATTCCCTATTCCCATAACACCAGGCTGGATAAGTCTTATGTATAGAAAAGTGATGATTGTTAATATAAAATCTACTGGAAACCAATTCTTCTCAATGCTTTGCCCTTCCTTTTAAAAACTGTTTTATTGAGAACAATTTAATCCATCTGATCATGATTTAGATTCTATCAACTCATCATTTTTCCTCAGCAGCAGTGATTTAACTTTTAAAAAGTATTTAAGGAGAAATTTCAACATTATTTTTGCCAGCACTTAGAAAATCCTATTTTATTTTCCCCTAGAACAAATGAATTTGCAACCTGAAATTTTTACCACAAAGTTGTGAATAGTCTTGGATTTAAACAGAAGAAATTAGGCCAGGCATGGTAGCCTATGTCTGTAATCTCAGCACTCTGGGAGGCTAAGGCAGGCAGATCACTTGACCCAAGAAGTTTGAGACCCATCTGGGCAACATGGCAACACCCAATGTCTACAAAATAATACAAAAGTTAGCCAGGCGTGGTGGTGCATGCCTGTAGTTCAAGCTACTTGGCAGGCTGAAATGGGAGGATTGCTTGAGCCTGGGAGGTGAAGGCTGCAGTGAACCATGATCACGCCTCTGCACTCTAGCCTGGGTGACAGAGTGAAACACAGTCTTAAAATATACATAAAAAATCAAAAATTTAAAAAATAAAACAAATGAGGAAAATGTCTCTTTACCTTGGTCAGAGAGGGGTCAAAGTTGATATCCACTTGAGACACATGGGTACTATTTTACTTGTTGTTTATGGCTGGTGTCTGTTCTGATGGGTGGGTCTGCCCGCCATGTTTAGAACATAATTGCTGGGGAAGTCCTTGCCCTCTTCACATCTGGGAAACCTTGTGGTGTTTCCTTTTATTCCATGCCTGAATGCAGTGTGGCCCTTGTTGACAAATACCTCTACTACCATCAGGTACTTAAGAGCAAGAACTCTGTGTGTCCTTGCCCACTCAGCTCTGTTCATAAATGAGCATGTGAAGGCCAGTGGAAAGACTAGAGAGAAAGAGGCTAGGAGGGGAACTAAGGTGGGTCTCAAAGACCTGGGATGTAGGCGTGCTCTGACACTGACTCTCTGTGAGATGCTGTACAAGTCACTGACCTTGTTTATGTCTCAGTGTCCTCAGTTGTAAAATGAGGACATTAGGCTGCATCTGTGGTTCAAGGCCCTTGTATGGAGAATGAGTCTCAAATCATTACCAGTTTGATGATAGGTATAAATTTCCGTGCATCAACTAGAATAGGCGAGAAATTTATTTAACTTTCCTCTAAGTGAACTTTCTTGAACAGATTTTTTTTTTTTTTTTTTTTTTTGCCAAAAATGGCTGCAAGAATGTTTCTGGTCCTATGTGATGCACCAGAACTTGCACTTTCTTCATCAAGAAGTCAAGTCTCTCTCTCCTGCTTGTGAGACTAGTCAGGCTTTTGTGACTGCCTCAGCTATTAGAGTGTGGCAGAAGTGATGCTGTGTGTCTTCTGAGCCAGAGTCCTAAGAGCAGAACAGCTTCTGCCTGGATCTCTCACTCTAGTTACTATGAAGCTTCTCTATCACATGGAGACAGAGAGCTGCTCAAGGAGCCCCAGCTGTTGGTGTTTTCCAGGCCAGGCACTAGTCATATGAGTAAGCCAGCCATCAGACGACTTAGCCCCAGCCACTGTCTGCCTGCAACTGCACAAGAGAGCTGAGTGGAAACCATCTTGCCGAGTTCAGTCAAGCTCCAGAAATGTACGGGGCACAAGTAAAATAATTGATGTTGTTTTAAACTAGTAGTTTGGGATGGTTATTCATGTAACAATAGATAACTGAACACTTCTATGCCAGATTCCTAGTCCACTGTTTGCTGGGAATGAATTCCAGTCATTTTTGCAATCCTATTCTTCTATCCATGGAATTGTCTGAATTGGGAGTAGTTACATTATGTTATGCTGTCAAGGAAACATCTGGTGATGCTGTCCTTGATGTCATTATCTGCGCGCTATGTCCACGGAGGTTTCCTTGTTTCTGTCTAGTCTGCAGTTATTAGTCTACGGTGTCACTTCTGTCTTTCCTTCTTCCTGAATATAAGACTTCTTCAAGTCATTAACTTTTGGAACTATATACTTGCCACTCTCAGGCTCAATGGACACATTCTACCACTCCATTTTGATCCTCCACTCCCCTGTACCTCCTGAGTGCAAGAGGACATTTTTGCTGCCCCTGCCTCCAGTGTTGCACAAGAAAGTTAATGAGCCTCTTTTAGACAGGTTCCTAGACCAGTAATTTTCAGATTTTAAAGCTGCATTCTTGGAGCAAGTCTTGAAATCAATCCACTAGTTTGTGATCATCGTTTAAAAATTTTTTCACAGTAGAACAGAATTGAATGAAAAAGTCAGAGTATATCAAATATTAGTAAGGCAACTGTGATGGCTAATTTTTTGTGTCAGCTGGGCTAGGCCATGGCACTTTGACCAAACATATCTGGATGTTGCTCTGAAGGTATTTTTTTTAGATGAAATTAACATTTAAATCAGTGGACTGTGAGTAAAGTTGATTACCCTTCATCATGTAGGTAAGCCTCATCCAGTCAGTTGAAGACATTAAGGAAAAGACTGATATTCCTGAGAAAGGAAATTCTGCTGGCAGATGGCCTTTGGACTCAAACTGCAATATCAATTCTTCACTGGGTCTCTAGCCTGCTGACCTAGCATACCCTTCAAATTTTGGACTTGTCAGCCTCTATAATTGTGTGAGCCAATTCCTTATATCTCCTCCTCTCCCCCCACTCCATCTCTCTCTATCTGGTGGGCTTTGTGTAACACCATGAAAATAAAACAATACTTCCCTGTCTTCTGTTGATTGGCACCTGTCTTTCTCTTCTAGGAAAGATCGTTTCTGCTTGTTTAGGTTACAGGGCAGTCATAAATGGTATCAAAATCTGTGTCCAATACTGACACATTTCTGGTGTTCAATAAATTAAAAAAATATTTCATTCTGTACCTATGGTTTATACCCTAGAGTTCAAAGAGTTAGCTGTCTTATCTGCATTCAGTATTCCACTGCCACTTAAAATAAATGTGACATAATATAACAATTCCTTTCAAAATTATATCCATTGGTTTAAATAGCATTGCTGTATGTACGAATACTTTGGGCGAATGCAGTTATTTAATAGTTTAAATCTAGTTTCATTTTGATATTATAGCGTTGTTCAACTATTGAAATGACTAAGTTCCCTTTTTGTATGCCTTGTGAGAAACATAGTAAGTAGGATATCATGTTTACATGGTGTCTGTTTTCCTGAGCAGAGAGTTCAAAGCACATTCCATTTATCTCAGTATCCTTGGGTTATTACAATAAGTCCTTCCACTTTCTAGTGTGATTCTGTCCCCTTTCATCCACTGAGCTTCTTTCTCCCCATTCCTGACTTCCTTCCAGCCCTCACTTCCCACAATTCATTTTCATGGTTTTCCTCTACTTAATTTCATCATTCTTTAATAGGGTTTGATTTACTGGGCAGGTCCTGCACCAGTTGAAGATTACCAGGGAAATAGCCTGGCATTGGTTTATGGTGTATAGTTTATGGTTTACAACCAGGTATTGGTTTATGGTATATAGTTTTGATAGTAAGCTTATCCATTGGAATGTATACATGACATACAGGCAGAATAAATAAATGGGTTCTATCAGTATTGCTTGTTTTGGAAAAAAATTAACATAAGATTCTAAACACGCATTACTATATTTGTTTTTAGCATCAAAGGTCATTACAATAAAGGACAAAATTTAAAGAAATGCAGTACATGGATTACAGATTGACATGGACTTTCTTTTTTTTTTTTTTTTAGACAGAGTTTCACTCTCATCAGCCAGGCTGGAGTGCAATGGCACCATCCTGGCTCACTGCAACCTCCACCTCCAGGTTCAAGTGATTCTCCTGCCTCAGCCTCCCGAAGTAGCTGAGATTACAGGTGCCTGCCACCACGCCCAGCTACATTTTTTTGTACTTTTAGTTGAGACAGGGCTTCTCCATGTTGGCCAGGCTGGTCTTGAACTCCTGACCTCAGGTGATCCACCCGCCTCGGCCTCTCAAAGTGCTGGGATTACAGGCGTAAGCCACCATGCCTGGCCTTGACATGGACTTTCTAAAAACCCACTGTGATTTATTCCTTCTTGCTATGGACTGAGTGTCTGTATCATCCCAAAACTCAAATGTTGAAACCTTAATCTCTAATGTAATGGTATTTGGAGGTGGGCCCTTTGGGATGGAATTAGGTTTAGATTAGGTTGTGAGTGTGGGCTCCTGTGATGGGATTATTGCCCTTAAAAAAATAGGATAGCTGTCTTTCTCTGCCATGTGAACACACAGCAAGAAGACTGCAAAACAGAAAAAGAGACTTTACCAGGAATCAAATCATCTAGTACCTTGATCTTGCACTTCTCATCCTCCAAAACTATCAGAAATAAATCAACTCACCCAATGTATCATATTTTTATAGCAGCCCAAGCTGACTAAGATACTCCCCAACCTGCCTTTGGTTGTGTTTTCTAAGTTTGTGGGAACTATTTCCTAACACCTTTTGTAAGGTTGACTCTGTGTTTCTCTGCTCTGCTGGCTTCTAAAGCATTGTTCACAGTAGAGAGACTTGTGCATCATGAGAGCTTCCCATTATGGCCCTGTTGTTCATGCTTCTGCTGGTCTCTGCCAGTCACTTCTGGGCACCAAATTTCTTCCCTCCATTATTTTGCTTTATCAGAGGGATGGTCAGCAATCCTATGAACTCTAATAGCTATGCAATGACAGCAAGAGGGTTTGGCCTTCAAAGGAGCCTCTTACCAAACTTTCTTATTTCAGGAGCCAAATTAACATTTCAACCATTCTGCTCTGCTTTTATCTTTCCCATGGGTCTCTATAGTCCTATGACGTCTCTTGGTCATGTACACACACAACATGTTTTGTATTTTTCCTCATGACTAAGCAGATTTGACTATTCTCCCTCATCAGCACCAGCTCAGTGAGGTGCTGGCTTTTATTTTAAAATGGTTTAGCGTAGAATGGCTGATGTCTACCCATTTTAGAGGAAACAAACACATTTACTTCCTTTACTAAATTTCTTATAGGATCCCTGCCATCTGTTGTTCTAAAAACAAAACAAAGCAAAACAAAAAACAGTTAAATTGTGATTTCCTGTGAAACAATTTTAACAAGAACGAACAAAAAATATATTAAGGTATAACTAACAGGACTCAAAAATATTAACTTACAAATTTTAAAATCCATTTTCCTCCTTTCACTACTGTCAAATAACAGAAGATTTTATCCTGGGACTGCCTTAGTTGTACAGACATCAATGTATTTGTTAGGATATTTTTGCTTGCAAGTAAGAGAAACCTGATTCAAATGGGCTTGAACAAGATTTGCTACCTAACATTTCTGGAGTTCCATGGGTACGACAATCAGGGCTCAGGGCTGTTCCTCTGGGCTCCTGCCTGCATTGTTTCAGATTTACTCTTACCCTGGTACAAAATGGTTGTAAATAGCAGCTGTGGCAGATGACCTCTTAATGGGGGTTGGAGGAGTGCAGAGAAGCAACAGATTCTACTGTTCTCTGGAGTAGGGCAAGGAGAAAAGTGAGGTGAGCAGAGGGGCTAAGTGGACTGCCATGACAAAGGCCTGAACCAGAGAGGAGATGGGGAAGGAGAGAAG
Source organism: Macaca mulatta (assembly GCF_049350105.2). Lineage (NCBI taxonomy): Eukaryota > Metazoa > Chordata > Mammalia > Primates > Cercopithecidae > Macaca > Macaca mulatta. The sequence continues at coordinate 17,541,885 of NC_133407.1, forward strand.
GGAGGTGACACAAACTGAATTAGAAAAAGGATTTTCTGAATCTTACACTGGAAAAGGAGAGGCACTTTAGGGCATCAGCCATGCATGTATGAAATATTGACAGCAAGAGAAATGAGAAAGAAAATTTGAAAGAGGTTTCTGGAGTGTTAGAAATATACTTTCCTTTGGTGTTTTCATGAAAGACTGTAAATTAAGATTTACATTGATTTTCAATTATTTTGGTCACTGGAGTACGACAGATACTAGAGGTTGGTTTGCTCAACACTTCAGCTGCCATCTCTATTACAGAAAGGTTAACCATGTAATTTATCATCCAAACAGGGACACTGGAGGCTAAAAGGGTACCTTATTAATGATTATGCAGGTACTACCAGTGTTAACCAGGACTATCCCATGCAAAACAAGACATGATTTATTCTAATAACATTTTATTTAGCAATGCTATTATAACAGCTGTAAAGTGAAATATTCAACCACCCCCCTCTCATTTAGGGTGGTCAAGTTTCACTCTCACAGTTCCAGTCCATGAGATAGAGGCAGAAATCCTTGAAAAAGACTTGCCTTTCTAAATAAATCAACACTAGAGAATAGACATGGCTTCCTTTTCCTTTCTCCTGCTTGGACTACAGATGTGGTGCCTGAAGACACATCAGCTACTTCATGACCATTAGGATGAAAGGCAAATATCTAGGATGGTGAACAGAAAGAAGGAAAGATATTGGGATGCTGATGGTTTCATAGAGCTGATATAGAAGCACAATCTGCTTACCTCCACACTTCTTGTAACATAAGAAAAATTAACCCTAACTTGGAATGGAGACAATACCTAGCCTTACAAGGCAGTTGCAAGAGTTAGATAATGATTATATAGTTCTTTGTACAGTAACTGACACATAGTGCTCAAAATCTGGTGCCTATGGCTATTATTATTAACTCAGTTTAACATGCAGGTGTTTCTTCCTTTTTCTTCTAGGATGGGGGGAGTAAGGAAGGCAATAGAGCAACAGCAAGAAATGTTAAAATGTCTATTTCTATAAAGATGATGAAATGATACTTTATATAATGGGGACTGGCAGTCAAGACTTCATTTTCTTTGGTTGGAGACATAGTTGCTTCTACCAAATGGAAAGACATGATCACTATGGATGAAGATAGAGAACTGATTGCAGATATATTTGTTCCAGGGTCTGAAGGTTGTTCACTTTGCTACAGCAATGAGTACCTAGGGAGATATCTCGTTGCTCTCTCAGATCCAGTGAAAGTTTTCCACAATTGGATCCAGAAAAGGAGTCATTTGGTTTTGGAGATTTAAAAATATTTAAAAATAAACCATTTAGGTTTTTAGATTTTCACACAACCTGTAAGTCAGAAATCTTCATATTCAATGTGCCAGAGGTCTTTGGTAATTAAGTCACATTTGGAAATATTTTCCAACATGTTCTGGAGAATGAGATATGTGTCTTTTATTCATGGTAGTGGAAAGAGAAGAAAAAGTCATTCCCACAGATACTTCATTTGGACCCAAATGTCAGGCCCTATCTTTGTGCCAAGTAGGCTTTCTGTAAATCAGGAGGGTGACCTAGGTGTGGTTCCCTAGAAACACAGACTAAGACAGGCATTTAGGTGCATGTTGGGGTGTGCTCCCTGGAGAGAAACAATAAGGAAATTAAAATAAAGAAGAAGAAAAGAGTCTAGGCAGATGTGGTATCATCTGGAGTGTAGCTTTTACTGATCCCATGGGCTGCTTTGGGGCATGAATTGTAGGCCAGAGTTGAGCCCACCTTGAAGCAAGAGGTCTAGCCTTGTGTACCCTCAAGCCAGCCAGTCAGTGGCTGTGAGATGTCCTCAGTTTGGTGGCAAAGGTGTAATCTCTCGTGTGGTCTCTCTTTTTTCTGAGGTCAGTTCTTCAGAGAAGGAGGCAGCCATGAGCCATTAGCAGCCATCATTTACAAAAGCTGGGAGACAGGTGTGCTGGCCTAATAAAATGGATCTGGGAGATATTCTATTCAGTAGAGTCCCCTAACAAAGAATGCCCTCATTTGATGTCAACTATAGGCCTCTTTTGCTTCTTCATGGAGAATGTGTTTGAAACCAAAGGATTAATGTATTTAAAAGGGATTGTTTCTGAAGCTTGACTAATGTGTGAACAGTTTCTTAAGAAGGGAAAGTTTTCTTAGCTTCCAACCTTGGCTTAAATTGTTTTTATTTTAACTTTGCTTAAATATATGTAAACCCAAAAGTACTGATAAATGTCCTATGCTTATATTTCTTAAAACGGCATGAAACCAAAACAAATTAGAAAGTAAATCTTTGAAAGTATGAGACCACAAAAAATCAAACTGACAACATAAATTCAATGTGATGCACGGTGTTATTTTGCTGGAACTACACTGCCGATCTCAAAGTAAATATGTAACTGTGAAATTGCACAGAAAGTCCCACGTGTCTCATGTAGCCTATGTTATACGATGTCATGGGAAGGACTAACTTTCCACTACTCTTCTGTAATAGAACTTTTGTAAAACCCTAACTTGTATAGATCATGAGGATCTCTGTTTACTTGGAAAGAAAATTATTAAATTTACATACTGATGGTTTCTACTTTTGTCATTAGCTCACGAAAATCAAAAGTGTACATCTTGGCACTGTTGTGATCATAAACCAAAATGCAACACAGACACCGAAATGCTGTGGCCATCCTTAGTAAGTAAATCACCCATAATGCACTTACACAATTTTATCAGAATGAAAGCATCATATTTTACCATTTTAAAATGAACTTTGCGAGCATTTAGGGACCTCAGAGACTATGTCTGCAACATTCTCTGATACTGCTTTTTCTCATGAAACAGGAACACGTATAGGGTGAGTTTGCCTATGTGATGACACCTGAAATACCCAAGAAAGAAAATATCTTTCTGACTCCTGTTGGTTGGGACAAGGGGATGGCAGGAGGAAGGTCAGGGAACTGGAGGGTAAACCATTAACAGTTTGAAAGGTCACAGAGTGGGCTCTTCGCCCCATATGTCACTACAACATTGACAATGTAATGACAGTGTCCCTGACTGCCTGGTGGTTCTGCATACAGAGTCTGACCCTCATGCCACATAAATCTCTTGCCCTTACTTCTAACAGAGCAAGCAGCAAAAGCAGCAGGGAGCCACGGTCTCCTGCCTAGGAGAGTATGGTGAGCGAGCTGGGACACTGGAGTTTTTGCTGCATCCTGAGTGGTCACGAGCATTGCCATATTGCCTGTAGACAGTCCCAGCTGGGAAGGCTCAAGGACCTGAGTGCTTTTTCCCTGCCAAGGAAGGTTCCTGACTTTCTTGCCTCCCTTACTTTCTTACAAAGTGCCTGATTCCCTGAGGTAATCTGAATGCATCTTTTTCTCACCACCTGAAGAGCTTAATAAAGACAGAAAAAAATAGAAGAGTCTCTGCTGTCATTGCGTGAGTGAAGTCTGCTCCCCAATCCAAGAACAAGAATCAGAAATCAGAATCAGGAACACTGAATCAGAAAGCCCAATGTGAGTCACAGTAGGTTAAATAGAATCTTGGGGTACAGGGTTGGCATTAGTCCCTTTATGCCTATTGTTCCATTACTGGAACGCTAAACATGTGGGAGTTATTTATATCTTACTGCTCAAGGTCATAGCAAAGGTCTGATTGCAAAAATTCAAAAAATTGCAACCTCAGGCATAAATGGGTTAAAATCTACTGTTTCAATATAGAGGTAAAAGCAAAATGGAAAACCAGGTGGGCAGCTATAGGAGCACAGCTACAGGTTCACTCTATCTCAGATGGTTTCTTAATTTAACAATGGAAAAAAGGGATTCAGAGGGGTTAAATGATCTTTAAGGTCTCAATCACTTACTGAACAAATATTTAGTGATCAGGATCAGCCCAAAACTGGACACTGTGCTAGGTACAATATATACAACAGACACAGTACGAGCAGCTTATGCCCTCAGGGTATTCCAGGTTTAAAGGGGAGATACAGGTGAGCAAACAGATGGTCCCGATACAATGAGACCAGCGCCATGGAAAGGCATGGAGCACACACAGGCATGCAGACCAAGCTAGTGTGGCACAGTCAGGAGGAGCATCCTGTAGGATAAGACACAAAGCAAGCAGTGTATGATGGTGTCCTGTTCCACTGTTTTGCTGATTCCGCTGCCCAGGGCTCGCATAGGGATTTCAGGGCCAGAGGCTCACTGCTTCCTGGGAGGGGAAGAACGGCCAGGAATCCCAGGACCAAGCTCCACTCAACCTTCATGTTCTTCCAGTGACATGCATTGAAGGAAGAAATTTCCTGAAAATGTTCTCAACCAATGTCTCCTACTTCAATTTGTGTGTACATCATGAACAGAATGTTTCCCAGATCTCCCTTCATATGACTCTTTAATTCAGATTTTTTTTTCCATATAAATTCCAGTCTCCTGCCAACTTGTAAGACCAAGATCGCTTCACCTATCTTACCTTACCTCACCGCTCCCAGCATGCCCTCTTCCATTCATTTAAATCATAGGCATTAAGACAGCCCTACCTGGTAGTGATCTCTAACAGTAATTGGAGGATGACTGAATGCACATTGTGGGATGTGAAGTACTCTAGAAAAGCCTTCCCACTCAAAGAGTAGTCCCTGGACCAGTAGCATTAATGCCACCTGGGAGTTTGTTAAAATTTGCAAAATCCCCGACCCCAGTCCAGACCTACTGAATCAGAATTTAAATTTCAGTAAGATCCCCAGATGATTCTTGCGTATATTAAAATTTGAGAAATTATTCCGAAGAGATAATATAAGCATAATTTAATTCTAAATGACATACAGGTCACCTACAGTAGCTTTATTTGTAAGCATAACCTCATTTTAATTTTTTTATCTTAAATAAAAATAACAAAAACTTATATTTATCAAGTTTTTTACTGTTGTTGAGTGAAAGTTACAGCATTTTTTAAATTAATTTGCATAGTTCTGGCATTCTTGCTAATTTTAAAAGCATGCTCAGGATTCATAAAATAATTTTAAAAATCAGCAACTAAATATCAACATATTTCTATCACAAAACATAAACAAGATGTTTGGAAAATTATAAATGCATTGAAAATATAAATGCTAAGTATCTGTTAACAGATAACATTAATAAAGTATCATGCTAAAACACATTACATGGGAAAGAAGGGAGAATTATAAAACATTTAAAAATATAAATTTTTCTTTTTTAAAAGATGAAAATGTTAAATCTTTTTACTATATGATGTACATTTATTTTTCTTTTAAACTGTATATACATTGTGACATAATCTAAATAGAAGAATCACAGTAAATGTTTCCAAAGTGTTAGTGCTACTTCTAATTTCTGAATTTGTTTTTCAACTTTTATTTTAGATTCAAGGGTTACATGTGCAGGCTTGTTACCTGGGTATATTGCTTGATGATGAGGTTTGGGATATGAATAATCCTATTTCCCAGGTACTTCATATAATACCCAATAGGTAGTTTTCCAACTCTTTCCCCCCTTTTTCCTCCTCCCGTCTAGTAGTCCCCAGTCTCTGTTGTTGCCATATTTATGTTCATGAGTACCCACTGTTTGGCGCCCACTTGTAAGTGAGAACATGCTTATATTTGGTTTTTGGTTTTCTTTTTCTGTTAGTTTGCTTAGGATAATGGGCTCCAGCTCCATCCACGTTGCTGCAAACGACATGATCTCATTCTTTTTAATGGCTGCATAGTATTTAACGGTGTATATGTACCACATTTTCTTTATGCAGTCTACCATTGATGGGCACCTAGGTTGATTACGTCTTTGCTATTATGACTAGAACTGTGATGAACATATGAGTGTGTGTCTCTTTTGGTAGAACAATTTGTTTTTATTTGCATATATATTCAGTATTGGGATTGTTGGGTTCATGGTAGTTCTAAGTTATCTGAGACATCTACAAACTGCTTCCCACAGCCACTGAACTAATTTACATTCCAACCAATAGTGTATAAGAACTCCTTTTTCTCTATACTCTTACCAGCATCTGTTATTTTTTGACTTTTTAATAATAATCATTACAACTTGCATGAGATGCCATTTCCTTATGTATTTGATATGCATTTATCTGATGATTAGTGCTGTTGTGCATTTTTTCATATGTTTGTTGGCCACTTGCATATCTTCTTTTGAGAAGTGTCTGTTCATGTCTGTTGCCCATTATTAATGGAGTTGTTTTTTGCATGTTCAAATGTTTAAGTTTCTATCTGAAAATAAGGCAAAATGAAGGCAATGTGTGCATTAATACATAATTGGGTAATATATTTTTGTATAAATTTTTCTGACTGCTGAAATGGCTCTTATGTGTTCTCATCAGGGAATATGAGAAAGAAGATGCTTTATTTTCAAATAATCATATGTTGTTTCTCCTGCTTCAGGGGATTTTGAACAACTTTCAGGAGCTAAAATTATATATATATATATTCTTTCTATATATTTATATGTGTGTGAGTATATACATATGTGACATGGTTCGGTTTTGTCTCCAACAAAATCTCATCTTGAATTTTAGTTCCCATAATCCGCATGTGTCATGGGAGGGACCAGGTGAAGATAATTGAATCCTGGGGACAGTTTCCTCCATCCTGTTCTTGTGATAGTTCTCACAAGATCTGATGGTTTTTAAGGGACTTCCTCCTTTGCTGGGCACTCATTCTCTCTCCCACTGCCCTGTGAAGAGGTGCCTTCCACCAAGATTGTAAGTTTCCTGAGACCTCCCCAGTCATATGGAACTGTGAGTTAATTATACCTCTCTCCTTTATAAATGACACAGTCTCAGGTATGTATTTATTAGCAGTGTGAGAACAAACTAATACAGAAAATTGGTACCAGGTAGTGGGGCACTACTGTAAACATACCCAAAAATGTGGAAGCGAATTTTGAACTGGGTAAAAGGCAAAGGTTGGAACAGCTTGGAGGGCTCAGAAGAAGAGAGGAAAATGTGGGAAGGTTTGGAACTTCCAAGAGACTTGGAGGACTCAGGAGCAAAATAGATGTGGGAAGATTTGGAACTTCCTAGAGACTTGTTGAATGGCTTTGACCAAAATGCTGCTAGTGATATAGACAATGAAGTCCAGGCTGAGGTGGTCTCAGATGGAGATGAAGAACTTGGGAACTGGAGCAAAGGTGACTCTTGTTATGTTTTAGCAAAGAGACTAGCAGCATTTTGCTTCCGCCCTAGAGATCTGTGGAACTTTGAACTTGAGAGACATGATTTAGGGTATCTACTAGAAGGAATTTCTAAGCAGCAAAGCATTCAGAAAGTGGTAGAGTATAAATGTTTAGAAAATTTGAGTCTGATAATGTGGTAGAAAAGAAAAACCCATTTTCTAGGGAGAAATTCAAGCTGGCTGCAGAAATTTGCATAAGTAACATGGAGCCAAATGTTAATCAGGGACAATGGAGAAAATGTCTCCAGGGCATGTCAGAGACCTTCACAACGACCCCTCCCTTCATGGGCCCAGAAGCCTAAGAAGAAAAAATGGTTTCCTGGGACAGGTTCAGGTTGCCTCTGCTGTGTGCAGCCAGGGATGTAGTGCCCTGTGTCCCAGCTGCTCCAGCCATGGCTGCAAAGGGGGCAAGGTACAGCTCGGGCCATGGCTTCAGAGGTGCAAGCCCTAAGTCTTTGCAGCTTCCATGTGGTGCCGGTCCTATGGGTACATATAAGACAATAATTGAGGTTTGGGAACCTCTGCCTAGATTTCAGAGGATGTATGGAAACACCTGGATGTGCTGCAGGGGGAGAGCCCTCATGGAGAACCTCTGCTAGGGTAGTGCAGAAAGGAAATATGGGGTTGGAACCCCAACACAGAGTACCCACTGGGGCACTGCCTAGTAGAGCTGTGAGAGGAGGGCCATCCTCCAGACCCTAGAATGATAGATCCACTGATAGCTTGCACCATCACCTGGAACAGCCACAGACACTCAATACCAGCCTTGAAAGCGGCTGAGAAGGCGGCTGTACCCTACAAAGCCACAAGGGCAGAGATGCCCAAGGTCATGGGAGCACATTTCTTGCATCAGCATGACCTTGATGTGAGACATGGACTCAAAGGAGATTATTTTGGAGCTTTAAGAGATTTAATTACTGCCCTATTGAACTTCAGACTTACATGGGGTCTGTAGCCTTTTTGTGTTGGCCAAATTCTCCCATTTGGAACAGGTGTATTTACCCCATGCCTGTACCCACATTGTATCTGGGAAGTAGATAACTTGCTTTTGGCTTTACAGGTTCATAGGTGGAAGGGACTTGCCTTGTCTCAGATGAGACTTTGGACTTGGGCTTTTGAGTTAATGCTGGAATTAGTTAAGACTTTGGAAGGCTGTTGGAAGGACATAATTGTGTTTTGAATTGTGAGGACAGGAGATTTGGGAGGATCCAGGGGTGAAATTATATGATTTGGCTCTGTGTCCCCACCCAAGTCTCATCTTGAATTTTAGTTCCCATAAACCCCACATGTCATGGGAAGGACCAGGTGGAGAGAATTGAATTACGAGGGCATTTTCCCCCATCCTGTTCTTGTGATAGTGAGTTACTTATCATGAGATCTGATGGTTTACAAGGGGCTTCCCTCTTTGTTTGGCACTCATTCTTTCTCCTACCACCCTGTGAAGAGGTGCCTTCCACCATGATTGTAAGTTTCCTGAGGCGTCCCCAGCCATGTGGAACTGTGAGTCAATTAAACCTCTTTCCTTTATAAATTACCCGGTCTCTGGTATGTCTTTATTAGCAGCATAAGAATGGACTAATACCATATATATACATATATATGTATGAATGGACTAATACTATATATAGAGAGAGAAATCTATGGACTAATACTATATATATATATGGAGAGAGAGAGAACACATTGTATTTTTGGTATTTCAGCTTCGTTTGTATCTTTTTTGGTTTTATTTTCTACCGCTAGATACTTTAAGCAGTTACCTTTTCCAATTTCAAAACTGTCAGATTTATATACCACTTGTGCAGAAAGCCTTTGAAGTAGATAAGAATTATTCTTATGAATGAAACTTTACTATATTAATTGCCATTTTCTTTGACTTCTTCAGGAATCTGGAGTTTTAGAAAGAATGCTTTATAAACAAGAACACTTTAATACAAAATTTGAGTGCAACAGAGAACTTTTAAAATATATAATCAATATGCAAATAATTTTCAGATTTCAGATTTATATTGTAAAATAATGGGTCACATCAGTAAAAATGCCTGAATTTTTAGTAGTGTGTATCAGAACCCAAAATACAAAACCAAGAGGGTAGTTGATAATGACTGCAATAATTAGCAATACTGACAAATCAGAGGTCATTGTCAAAAGACTTATTGAAATTGAAGAACGAGATCGTTGAAAAAGATGACACTGTGGAAATGATTTCTCCCAGCTTTTGTTATGCTAAAATTTTCCATTCATTCACAACAAATTAGAATAAACACTTTTGAAGGCTGGGCGCTGTGGCTCAGGTCTGTAATCCCAGCACTTTGGGAGGCTGAGGCGGGCGGATCACCACGTCAGGAGATGGAGACCATCCTGGCTAAGACGAGTGAAACCTCGTCTCTACTAAAAATACAAAAATATTAGCCAGGCATGGTGGTGGGCGCCTGTAGTCCCAGCTACTTGGGAGACTGAGGCAGGAGAATGGTGTGAACCCAGGAGGCGGAGCTTGCAGTGAGCCCAGATCAGGCCACTGCACTCCAGCCTGGGCAACAGAGCCAGACTTCGTCTCAAAAGAAAAAAAAAATAAAAAGTTTTGAGACAAATCACTAATTTTGAATTCAAGTCTGAGATGCCTAAAGCAGTGACATATGCGTATGCTTGCTACAGGGAAGTCTGCTAGGAAAAATAATTTATCTTCAATCCAAACTTCATTGATTCCTATTTTAATAACCTTCAACAAGTCTAGTATATGTAGAAACCAAACTTATGTTACACATGTAAGATAAGAAATGTTTATGAAAGCTTACATTTGTGTTTCTTTCATGTATTTTTGTGATTTTGGTATTTTTTATTTGAATGCTTTTCCAGAAATAAATCTAATTTATCATGTTTTGCTATAGAAAAAAGAAGTCTAATTTATAATGATATACATATAAATGATATACTGATATAAAGACTTGCACCCTTTTTCCAGGATCTAATTGATCCTCAAGTTGAAGGTCTTGTGAAGGTTATCTGTGTAATGGGGTGTTAATATACACCTTTAATTTATCTGCATAAAGTTACAGTGAAAACCCATAGAGTGACTAGAAAAAGTCTCTGTGCAATATGGATTTCTTTTCTTCTGGATTCTTCTGGTTATCTTCTTTCTGTGTCCCATGTGGGGATGTTTGGAGAAAGAATAGCTAAGGGCATCCACTTGGCTGCTACACTCATGGTTTTGAATCCCATATCTGTCACTTACTATCTGTGTGACTTTGGAGAAGTTCATGAACTCTCTGTGCCTCAGTTTGCTCATCTGTAAAATGAGGAGGATCACAACAATATTTCAGTCATAGGATTGTGACATTATTAAGAAGTGTATTTAGACTACTTACAACAGTACCAAGTACATCTTAATTGCTATATAAGTGTTTACTATTATTATCATTGTTATCATGCCAGGAGATATTGACTGTACCCTTGTATTCCCTTCCCTCTACTCCAAGAACAAATGGAGAAAAAAGCAAAATTTCTCATGTATATCTTTAAAAGCAATATGGTGTGGCAGAAAGGGCATCAATATTGGTATCACCCAGACCTAGGTTCAGATCAAATCTCTTATTAGCGATTTACACTAGTGTATATTATTTGTTCTCTCTTGGGTTTGGTTTTCTCATTTGTAGGGGATAATACTATTTATGTAAGAGAACTTTTACAGTATTAAAATGAGTTAACATACTTAAAGCATCTAGAATTTATCTGGCTAGGTTATTAAAATGGTCAATAAATGTCCATTTCTTTCTCACTTTCTGTCATTACCTACACATTTCATGACTTTTGTTTGTGTTTTGCTTCTGTGAATAACTTTATGTTTTGCTCCAATTTCTTTTTGCTTTTCAAACTTACTTATCCTTTATCCAAGTTTTTTAATCTCTAATCCTTGCTCTTTTCAGGGCAGGCATGTATATCAATTCAACAGGGGCATTAGCCAATCTAGAAGTTACATCTTTCATCTTCCAGTATAATCCCTTAATCCCTCCAAGAGAGACAGAGAGAGGGAGGGAGGGAAGGAGGGAGGGGGAGAGAGAGAGAGACACACACACACAGAGAGAGAAGCTGTACGTGTATGTTTATGTGTGTATATTTCATCTATCGTGCATTCAACCAAAATTCATTCAAGACCCACCATTAGGCTGAAACTATTCTAGGTTCTAGCAATAAAGAAATGAGTCAGGTATGGTCCCTCCCCTGGCAGAACTCATATATTCTACTGCAGGAGACAGACACATAAATGGTTGCTGAAAAAGCAATTCACTGGGTATGAAGGGTGTGAAAGGAAGCATTAGAGAAGGGCAGCTAATCCATCTGTTGGAGCAGCTGGTCAAATATTTAGAGGAAGTGAGGATTTCTGAGGCTTTCCGGATAAGCAAGAGTGAGCCCTGTGGGAAAGAGAAGGAAGAACAGGTTTGGGTGGGTATTTGGGGCAGAGGGGTCATGAAAGCAAAGCACTGAAGAAAGAAATAGCCTAGTGATGGCAGGGCACCACGAGCTGGAGACAAGAGAAGAAAAACATGAAGCTGTAGATAGCTCCTATCCCTCTGAGCTCTCCCTGATCTAAAACCATACCTGGGAAGCTGCAATGTAAGACTTTAAGCCAGAATAATATGGCCATATGTGAATTGTGGTTTTCTCTGGAGGCTACATGGAAAATAGACTGGAGCAGAACAAGAGTGAAAACCAGGAGACAAGTGAGAAGTCTAGGAGTATAGGTGAGTCAAGAGGCGATGAGGGCCTTAATTAAAGCACTGCTGGGAAGGAGAAAGAGGAGGGGATAAGCCACGGCACTGAGATGTGGCAAAATCTGCAGGACTTTGCAAACACAGAGATGAAGGGAAAAGAGAATGTAGTGATAAGTGGACTGAGGGGTAAAGGAAATGCAGAAGGCAAAGATAAAAGCGTTATTTCTGGTTTTTATACCCATGTCAGTGGTGGGGAAACGTTTTAAGGGAATTTTATACAGAGCTCTTAAAAGGGGGTTGAGTTCCTTACTAAATACTAATAGGGGATGATTTACCCTGTCTTTATGTCAAAATAACCCCAATGCTTGAATTTTGTCCTTAAATGATAACAAATACATATGTGCCAGAAAAACTAATTTAAGAACTCCACATCTTCAATTTTATTTTGATTCATCCATTCCCCCTTTTCTCCCAATTTATTTGGAGTTTCCCTTCTCCTTTGCTGGCTTGTAACCTCCACGAGGGGTGGTAAACTGTAGAATACTTAGCGCTGAGGGACCAAGAGTGAATGCATGATTGGAGCTGACAGCTGCATCTCTGCCATCAGTCTACACTCTTTCTCTTGATATTTGACCAGCAAAGTTCTTGATTAGTTTAGGCTTTTGTAAACCAAAGTCTGAAAGTCGACTTCTACCTTTTAAGCAGTATCCACCCTTGAGGCATTAGATCCCTCCCTTGAGGCAATTGTTAGAGCCCCTATCACCTTCAACAGGAGAAAGAGGGGAGAGGAGGTGTAAACACACTGAAGAAATGAGATCATTTAATATCTTAGAACCAAAACAAAACAGAATCACCTAACCAAAAATAAAATAAGCAATAGAACAAGAATTTTTAGTTTGCATTTTAAGAAAGCCATTGGCTGAAGGAGGAGCAGCAAAGGCATAGAAAACAAAAGCATTTGAACAAATGATCATAGATATTAAGATTGTTCCCTTTCTGTTGAATAAATTGCATGTTAGTCTGTATGAGAAGGCATAGTTTCATGGTGGTTTTAAAAATGTGTCCCAGCTTTTCTATGTCTAGGCATGACTCATGCAGTGTTTCTAAAGGTGTCTGACCACTGGGCTCATAGGATTGGGAGAATGAGATGATACAATAAAATCAGAGTGAATCTGAGAGTTGGCTAAGATTAAGTAAGATATCAAACAATGCTGCATTTTCTTCAGAATAAATGGAAAAATTTTCTTCTGTATTGAGACAAGAAAATGAAGAAATCTCTGGCAACAGATGAGATGTCACATCACCAAATGTATATTTACTGTTTAAGTGTTTGTTTTATATTTCCACTCTTAATATTTTTATTCTACCAATAAAGGCCTTAGATAAGTGTTCATACTTCGATTGTAGTGGTCTGTTGACACAGGAACCAGTAGATCAAATATTTTATTCCATCTTGAAAACATTTTGAACAATTGTAATTCTAGCACTGGGATTAGTGTTTTCTAACTGGAGAGTTAAGGCTGAGAGAATTTAAATCTCTCTATGGTCTCATAAGATGAGAAGGGTGAGATTCAACTCACCTGAGGGTGTGTATTCACTTTGAGTATCATCATGAAGTCACACTTGAAGCTATTTGTACTTGTATTTGAATAATAGAAAGGACGTGGAATAAAGCCAAGGGACCCAGGTTACACTGTTACCTCTGCCTCTAATTAATATGCTACAATTAGTCAACTCCCTTAACTTCTCTGGCTTTAGTTTCTTCATCTATATAATGATAATTTAGTTTGGATCAGGGATCAGAAATACAAATACCTACATGCATGGAACAGGTGACATAAATGTAAAAAGTGTACATCACTGCATATCACAGCACCACCACTCACTTGTTTCACATTCACAAAATCAACTGTTAAAATTTCAGTCTCTTTTACAGATCATTAAGCTTTTCATCAGGCATCTTTTCCACATGCCAGTCATGGTTCTTCTCGTGGTTTGTTTTCTTGATGGAGGCTTAAGTTGTATTCTTTTTTCTACAGATGCACTTTGTTGGTATATTAAACTCAGAAATACTCTTTATGGTCTAAACAAGCATGTCTGGCTGACATTTTTCTTGAAGCATGGGCCTCTCTGTCTTTGTTTCGGTTTCTCATTTTTGAAAGAGACATGGGTGTGAGGGTAAATTTCTCTTTATTTTTTGTTCTATTACAAGAAAAGTGACAGTGTTAATGGGATAAAACCTGGCTGTTGACCCTCAGCCTCAGTATAGGGAGTAATGGAGAAGGGTAGAGACTGTGGCAAACAGCATGCTCACACCTGTGAAAATAAAGTCACCTGCCCTCTGCAGCAGGCAGCTGCCCCTTAGTGCCACTTGTTTCTTGGCCGCTGAGAATGCAAGTCCACCTGTGGTTGTGTCTTCTGAAGTATTTGTGAGAAAAGCCATGCATCCTTATTATTTTATATGAAATTCTCTTGAATTTTAAATGTTGGCAACTAAATTTAAATTTAAATAAACATCAGTAATATCAACACTTTACAGTCAATGGTTAAGGCTAACCATGAGAAAACCATGGGACAGATGCCCACAAAGATTTGAGACTTTGGGGCCACATGATCTTAAAACATCCTTTTCTCTATAACTTAAACAAACAGACAAATATATATTCATTACCATGCTGTGAGCACACTCTAAGGCACTTTGAATGTCCTAACTCCTTTAATCTATGCAACAACCCTACGAGGTAGGTGCTATTGTTATCTTCGTTTTCCGATTGAGGAAACTCAGGAACAGAGCAGTGAAGTGACTTGCCTGATTTCACAGAGCAAATAAGTCTTAGAATTGGAATTCCAAGACCGCTCCTCTGGCACCAATGCCCAGAAATCTCATACCTTTCATATCTTTGTTAAGGTAAACATATTTCTTGGTTTTTTTGTTTTGTTTTGTTTTTGTTTTTGTTTTTAGACAGAGTACCACTCTGTTGCCAGGATGGAGTGCAGTGGCACGATTTGGGCTTGTTGCAATCTTCGCCTCCCGGGTTCAAGCGATTCTCCTGCCTCAGCCTCCTGAGTAGCTGGGATTACAGGCGCATGCTACCATACCCAGCTAATTTTTTGTATTTTTAATACAGACGGGGTTTCACCATGTTGGCCAGGATGGCCTTGATCTCCTGACCTCGTGATCCGCCCACCTTGGCCTCCCAAAGTGCTAGGATTACAGGCATTAGCCACCGTACCTGGCCTTCTTACTCTTTAAAAAAAAATAAAATTCTTAACATTCGTTTATAAAATTTGTCAGTGGTGACAATGAGCATATTTATTTCAATGTGCATAAAATCGTAGTTTAGAGTATTTTATTTTGTACGTGGGGAAAAGATGGGCTTATTAGGTGGCTGAATATTTGTGTGATCAGATCAATACACTGCCTACATCAGCGAGATTGAGGGGAATGAGATACTGGTTAGGATCAGCCTCTTCCAATCAGGTCTCATATGCAAATAGACAACCACCTTTTGATTGGCTACTGATGATCCTCAGAAGAAGCTATTAATGTTTTGCTTTTCTGGCTGCCTTAGTACCCAGAGAATGTTAATACAAATGGAAATGCGGCCATATATTTAAGCAATGTGTCACAGCAAAGAGATTTCCAGAGCTTTTTGGTTAAAGAGGTTTTTGAATGTATGTATGAGCGATATATGGGCTGACTTTTTATCCCAGCAAATATGAAGATGTATTATCCCTTGAGGTTTGTTATTAACCTCAGTTTCACCTCCGTTAATATTTACTCCACAGGTCAATAAATCTTGATATTCACTTCAAGAGAAGCCAATATCTTCAGATTACAAGTTATTAATCTTGGCCAAGCTGAAAAATTATGTGACTATTTTTCTTTTGCTGGAGAAAATGAGGACTTTTTGTCCCTTTTTTCCTCAGGCTCTCTTAAAAGGGAAAGTTAATTTTTATCTGAATTGCCAAACTTCCTTATCAGCTTTACTACTTGAGGTTGAGGTATGGGTCTTCATAGGCGTTTTGGAAATCTCTCTGTCTCACTGAAGCAAGTGCAGGAAGTAGGCGATAAACAAATCCTATCTTAAATCCTCCTGTGAAATGCTCTGATTTTAGGAGGAACTGAGGGTTGTGGCCACCAAATTACTGCTGCCCATCTTTGTGTTATTTATGGACTTTGCTTGATTTGAGTCAAAACAAATGTGTACTTCTAGAACCTGGCAGCAAAATGCTATATAATAGGGAAGAGCAGCTGTATCTGGCCCATCTCAGGATAAAAAGCAGCAAGTGTGAAAAGACATTGGTGAGTGCATTTGGTTCTCAACAACATAAATGTTAGGATTGAACCGTGCAACAGAAGCAATTAGTTTGCTATTTCGAAGGAGTGTTTTTAGTTCCGTAATTTGTAGAACCATGTCTATAATGACAAATAAATCCAAAACAAAAGGACACAAAAAAATTATTGAGGAAGTTAGAGGTTGTCTTTCCCGATGGCTGATGGTTGCTCCTTAGAGGGTAGAAAAATGTGGCATTTGGAAATAGCTACAATAGAGGGGAAAGGGTCTTTCCAAAAGCTGACAAAGGGGAAGATTTTCCAAAATGTTTGATGGGAGATACCAGGGACAAGGAAAAACTGCTAAATGTGGCGAGGGGACTCTGGTCAGGCAGGCAAAGCCACTAGAACCCTGCCTCTCAAAGTGTGGTCCTGGACCAGCAGCATCAGCGTCACTCAGGAACTGATTAGAAATAAAAATTCTCAGCCCTATCCCAGAGCTATTGAATCAGAAGCTGTGGAGGTGGGTCCCAGCTATCTGCGCCTGATCAGTCACCAGGTGATTGTGATGCACATTTAAGTTTGAGAATCACTGCGCCAGGACATGGATTTTTCATCTGATCTATTCATTGCAATTCCTTGAGGAGTTTCAAAAATATTAATGTCTCGGTTTTGCCTCCAGAAGTTCTCATTTAATTGGTCTTGCGTATGGCCTGGGCATCAGGATATTTTATAGCTTCCTAAGTGTTTTTAAGTGGCAGCTAGTGTTTAGAATTACTCTAAGGCAAGCTTCCATCCTAAATTACATTTTCAGATCTAATGATCTCTTTTCAAAGTATTTCACCGTGTTTCCCTTACTTTCCTGAAATAAAATTTGTATAAATATTACTTATACACATATTCTTAACTGCAATGTAAAAGAGAATAGAAAAGTAATCTATAATAATATAAATTTCAAATATTTTAATGCATGGGTCTGACTACACTTACAATGAAGCGGACAGAAGCCTGCATGAATTATGAAAGTGACAGTTGCAAATGCAGATTGATCCATGTGTGTTGAATTGGCAGCTTGGAAACCGTGGGTGCATTACTATGGGTGACATGTTTTTCTGAAGGGAAGAAGAGATCTTGGTAAAGTTTCTAACAAAGTAACGAGTGATTTTTTCCTTTCTCTGAGCCCCAATTTGAAGCCTGTACTTAAAAGGAACAGTGATTTTATTTTAGTGAATATCGTGATAATTCACTAAGATCCCCTTCTAGGAAAGAGGCTCTTATTTCCCCAGCTGCTGGAAGTGCTAATGGCTGGTGGCCTTTAGCTGACTGTGGTCTTTGGGATTTGTGCTTGGCTGAAGTGTGTGTATGCCTTGCCCCAAGATCATACCCATTTTCAGGCATAGACTACATTCAGTGGCTGGTCAGTGCAGGGTTATAAAGGTGCAACTCTCCTGCATCCATTCAGAACAACTCTGAAGGGCCCTCTCAGCTCTAGATCTCCAGGCTGAGACCTTTGCTGCAACTACATTGTAGCTCAGCTTCTCTCCCTGCCCTCGATGACTTCCCTCTATCTCTCAGGGTTGCTGATTCTCAGCATACTCTCCAATAAACCTCCTGCTGCTATCTCAGGAGCTGACCAGTGATACACCATCTTAGGGAAAACTCAGTCCTTTACTAATCAGCTGGGTCATGGTTATCTCAAAAGATTCTTATCTAGCATTTGACCCCATAAGGAGTGGCTTTGTTGAGACAGACAGGGACAAAACTGAAATTGCATTTAATTGAATGACTTCTGGCAGCGTAAAAACAGGCAGGTAGAGGAGGAGGGGAGGCACAGGTAATGGAGGAAGGCAACTGGCGGCTGGAGATGTGATAGGAACAAATCTCTGGGGATTGATGAGGTAGAGGCACTAAATTCAGAAACAGGGCCAGCCTCAAGCAAAAATGTAAATTAGGCAACATTTGTTCTACTTTTCCCTGGTGCCTTTTTCTCTCTATGGAGCCTGTAGCCATCAGAACCTACTCTCTGGAAAAGATCTGATAAGCTATTTACCCCTTAGTGTGAATCTAAGTCAACAGCTTTGTTTTTCCTTTTTTTTTTCCCCCCACTTCCAGAGATATTTGCATTTTAAGGATTTTTATGGAATAAAAATTGTGACCCTTTGTTAAAAGGAATTTTAACAAACTACCAGTAAGTAGAGGGATTGGGGGTAGGAAAGAGGAATCCTTTCCTCTTCCCAACCACTGAAAATCAGTTCTCATTGGGGAATTTTCTTGGGTGACAAAGGATGGGAAGGTGGCACCTTAGGAGGAATGTCTATAAGCTGTTTGGAGATGGATCACTCATGAATTCTATTTTCCCATCCCTGTGGAATTTGCTATACAGAGTTGCAAAGCGAAGTCTCATAATTTTCATTTTAAAGATAGAGTAAACTTGGAAATCTTCTCGTCTGGATAGATTCTTACAACAATGAGTTTGGGTTTTTAAAAGGATACTATGAAATGCGAAAAAACATTTGTAAATTTTATTTATCTGTAAGCTCTTTACCAGAAGATATAGAGTGTTGGCCTAATAATTTTGTATCTCTTTCAGTTCCTTTTCTGTGGAACCGGATCAGTATTCAAAACATTAATTTCCCAAGCTTCTTCCTCAGTCTTGTCTTCAATAGTCTCAATGAAATAGAAGATATTTAAAAAGTAAAAGCAACGAGAACAACTTTAAGACATCTCTGTAGAGAATTCGGTCCTCTTTAGCAGCCTTATATTTCATCCATTCCACAAATCTCAACTCTCCATACCGTGCTAGGCCATGTCCTAGGTGCAGAAGCAGAACAAATAAAGAGGCACTAGCTGATGTCCTTGAGCCCTTTCAGGGTAGCAATATCCTTCGTGATCTGCTGACCTGCACTGCAAGACGTTCGTTATTTACTGCTCACATTAGTTGTGTCCTTGGCTATGAATTAACCATGACTTCGTTTCTTAAGAGCAGTATGTGTGAAAGGCCTCTGCATTCTGTTGGCAAGCATGTTGTTTGCATAATGTATTGATTGTGCATTTTTAAGCAACACCTATGTGGATCATTAATACCAGGTACAGTTACTAAAATGAAACCCTTGAGAATATTTTCCATTTGTAATCTGAATTCTTGCCAATTTTTGAGACTTTCCTGAAAACAAATGACTGTGTTTTAAAAAAATTCGTCTTTTTAAGTTTTTTATTCACTGAATTAGTTAGAAGTGATTCTGCTAAGCTTTCTTAGCCCTAAATGTAATATTTTTTTAGTGAAATGAAAAACCTGAGAGAAAAACAACTATAGGAAATCATCATTTGCTGAGGCAGGATTTTCTTTATTAATAAAATAATTTAATTGGTTGTTACTAAATGTGATAGTTTTATGACCAAGTATAAGATCTAGTTAGTAAGCATGAATTGCAATTATATACAGCAATATTTCTTTGCTGGGATGATTGGGAAAGTCATCTCTTTGGGCCTTAGTTTCCTAATCCATAAAGTAAGTTTGTTTGCACCCCATTGAAAAAAAAAAGGGTGGGGGCTGAGTGCAGTGGCTCACGCCTATAATCCCAGCACTTCGGGAGGCTGAGGCGGGTGGATCACTTGAAGTTAGGAGTTCAAGATCAGCCTGACCAACATGGTGAAACCCTGTGTCTACTAAAAATACAAAAATTAGCTAGGTGTGGTGGTACGCCCCTCTAATCCCAGATACTCAGTGACTGAGGCAAGAGAATCCCTTGAACCTGGGAGGCGGAAGCTGCAGTGAGCTGAAATTGGGCCACCGCACTCCAGCCTGGGTGACAGCATGGGACTCCATCTCAAACAAACAACAACGACAAAAAAAAAAAAAGGAAAAAAAAAAGCAAATTGGAATTTTTGTATTTCCCTGGCTTCCTATGCTGCAACTCACATTCCCTAGGAGAGTGAATATGGCATTCGCAATTTTCCCTAGAATCTAGAGCAGAAATCAGCAAACAGTGGATCTTGGTCCAAGTCTGGCTCACTACTTGTTTTTATAAAGTTTTCTGAAATACAGTCATGCTCATTTTTAAACCTATTGCTTATGCCTGGTTTCATACTATAAAGTCAGAGTTGAATATTTGTAACAGAGACTGAAAGTTAAAACTATTAACTCTTTGGATCTTCCCAGAAAAAGTTTGCTGCTCCAAATCTAGGGTAAGAATCTCCAAAGTCGGAGTATATGCAACTTTAGGAGAAAAATGTTTAACTTGAACTTCCATGAAGATTTGCTTTTTTGCCCCAACCTTTATATTTTTGCTATGTGTTTTACAATGTACCTAATAATTGAGTATAGTAAATACGAAATTATTGCTAATAAATATACATATATGGGAGCATATTCTCAAAGTATTTTACTAATGCAAGAGGCATGGTCAAAAAGATGTGGAGGCCATTAGTCAGAAGATGCAGGTATTCCAGATAAAAATGCATGAATGCAACCCATGAAACGATAGCAAATACACATTGCGACCTCAACAAACACCACGCTACATAGGATACTTTCTGTTTTAGTAATAAAAATCAGGAAACTTATGGAAGAAATCTGTGCTTATTTATTTATTTATTTGAGACAGGGTCTCATTCTGTCACTCTGGCTCCAGTATGGTTGCATAATCATAGCTCACAACTCCTACCTGTAGGGCTCAAGCGATCCTCCCACCTCAGCCTCACAAGTAGCGGGAATTACAGGCACATGCTACCACACTTGGCTAATTTTTTAGTTTTTGTAGAGGTAAGATCTCACTATATTGTTCAAGCTGATCTTGAACTCTTAGGCTCAAGTGATCCTCCTGCCTCAGCCTCCCAAAGTGCTAGGATTACAGGCATGAGCCACCACACCTGGCTTATACTTTTGATAATTTAAAAATGCACATCTTTCATTTATATTTTGGAAGAGTGCTTCTCAAACTATCTTTTTGTAGGACCATTTTTTGATTTTTAAACCATTTTGAACTTATAATTTTAATTAATACAATAAAAATTAATTACTTAAAAAATGAAATGACAAAAACAATCTCTATTTTTTAATTATTAGATTTAACAAACATACAACTACTGTGTCAAATTGCTATAGAAGTTTCAAAATATTTACTCTCTATGATCTCTTTGTGAATCACTAGCAAAAACGTTTGTAGACCAGGATTGGTTCACTACCATACTGCTAGCACTGGCGTAGAGGACTCAAGGGCTTCCAGTAAAAGGCAGGGATCTGAAATTTCTTCTAATGCCATAATTTTTGGGGTGGATGTTTTATTTAAATGAGTGATTACAGCAAAGCGGCAATATAAAATGATTTGTAAATGAAAGCAAAATTTCTAAGTTCAAGGATCTATTCAATTTAAATCATATGTCTTGGCCTGTGTACAAGACAATATGACAGCACTAAAAGAATAAAAGATGAAGGAAGACTTTCTTTGCCCTCATGGAGGTTAAAGTCAAATAAAACAGTGTTTTTTAAACTTTTTTGACAAGTTCAGTGTTAAAAATATATTTTATAACATAATCCACCATGCGGGTATATGTATATATGAAATAAGAATATAATTAAAGATTTACCATTATACGCAATTAATTTGATATTTTCTATCTAATCTATTTGTATTTTTTTCATATTCCATTTCTAGTCTATTCTCTTTCATATTTTAAAAATTACAGTTGTTCATATAAGTCTGTTCTCACACTGCTATAAAGATATACTTGAGACTGGGTAATTTATAAAGAAAAGAGGGGTAATTGGCTCATGGTTCCACAGGCTGTGTGGGATGCATGTGTAGGGAGGCCTCAGGAAACTCATAAATGTGGTAGAAGGTGAAGGGGAAGCTGGCACGTGTCCTACATGACTGGAATAGGTTGAAGAGAGAGAGCAAAGGGACAGGTGCTGTACACTTTTCCAAAAACCAGATCTCGTGAGAACTCTATCACGAGACAGCACTAAGGGGATGGTACTAAGCCATCAGAAACAATCCCCATGGTCCAGTCACCTCCCACCAGACCCCACCTCTAACACTGGGAATTATAATTCAACATGAGATTTGGGTGGGGACACAGATCCAAGCCATATCAGTTGTGAAACACTAACTGATTTCATGACCCATTAATAGATTGCTACCCACTGTTTGAAAACTCTGAAATAGGGGGCAAGTGACAAGTACAAAGATACTTCTAGTTCAGGGAAGAATGTGTTATCAACAGTAAGTTTTAAAAAAAGTCTACAAATTATCAAACACGGTAGATACAATATTTGACTGGGGAATTAGCAGAAGCATGAGAGATCAAGAAAGTCATGATGGGCCTCGAAGGAAAAGGAAAGTTTGAAGAAAGAGTCATGTGTTCTATATAGCAGGGTAGGATGGACTTTTGTTTACACAGGGGAAAACAAAAAGGCAAAAGTGTGGCCAGGAGCAGTGGCTCATGCCTGCAATCCCAGCACTTTGGGATGCTGAGGCAGGCAGATCTCGTGAGCTCAGAAGTTCAAGACCAGCCTGGGCAACATGGGGAAACCCCATCTCTACTAAAAATACAAAAAATTAGCTGGGTGTGGTGGTGCATGCCTGTGATCCTAGCTACTCGAGAGGCTGAGGTGGGAGGTTTGCTTGAGCCTGGGATGTGGTTGCAGTGAGCCAAGATCATGCCACTGCACTCTAGCCTGGGTGACAGAGCAAACAAACAAACAAAAAACCCCAAAACAAACAAACAAAAAACAAACAAAACAAAACCCCACAACAGGCAAAAGTGTAAAACAGGAATGGAAAGACTACGCTTGGGAGAACAGTGAAAAATGAACAACTTAGATACTTCAGGACCCGGGATACCTAGATGGCCAATAAATGTATGAGGCACTCAATTTCATTAGTTATTAAGAAAATACACATTAAAGCTATAACGGGATAAAATTACATGCCAACCAAACTGGCTAAAATGGGATTCAGACATATCCCATTTGTCTGAAAATATCAAAATATGCTGAAGATATGAAGTAACTAGAGCTCTCATATTGACAGTAAATCAGTACAACCACTTTGGAAACAATTTGAGAGTATCTATTAGAGTTGAATATACAAAAGTATACATACTTTATATTTCCATTTGTATAAAATACTAAAACAAAACTACTTTATGCAATGATACTGGATTCATAATATTGGTTCCCTTTGGGGAGAGGCATTAGTGACAGGAGGTGAGCATGACAGAGGCTTTGGGGATGGTAGCCAACTTCTTTTTCTTGATCTGCTTTCTGGTTTTATAGGTACATTTAGTCTTTAAAAATTTATTGATCTACATTTATGTGCATTTATGTGCGCTTATATGTATATGCTTAATAAAATAGCTTAAAAAAGTGAACATCTAAAATAAGATAGTTTTAAAGAAAGACAAGGTACTCTATCAGACATCAATACTTATAAAGCTGTAGTAAATAAGACAGTGTGGTAGTGATGTGCAGATGGGTGATAGATCAGAACACAGTCTTGAAACAGACCAATACATATACAGAAATATCACCAGTGATAGAGACACTTACCAAAACATCACAATCAGCAGAAGGAAAAGGGATGGGCTGTTTAATACATGATGTTGGGAGAACTGGTTTTCTATTAGGAAAAACTTCGTTCCTTGCTTCACATTTATAAAAACCAATCTCAGAAAAACTGTCCAATAGATAGAAGAAAATAGAATATCTTTATGGCTTTGGAAGTTAGGAAAAATTCTTAAGTTCTAAAATGCAAACATTAAGGGGGAAAATGGTTGAATTATAGCATATTAAAATTAAGATATTCTGTACACTAAAAACAACATTGAAAGAGAAACAGACTGGGAGAAAATACTTGCAAAGGATATAATAGGCAAAAGATCAATGTGTAGAATTTTAAATGTATTCATACAAAGCTACAAAAAAAAAAAAAAAACCCACAAATAAATGAACAAGATATACACAGAAAACAAGACCAGATACATAAAAGCAGAAGAGATCGTCAACCTCAAGGTATTAGATAAAAACAAATTTAAGGTATAATTTCATACTCTTTAAATTGCTGACATAAAAAATATGAGAATTCAGACTGTGGGTGAGAATATATAGAAATAAAACTGGCATATGCTGCTGCTGGGCATGGAAACAGGTTTGTCTACCTTGAAGAGCAATTTGGCAACATCTAATAATTTCGAGCAATTTTCCTCTAGTTTTCTAGTCTAGCCATGCTTTTCAAAATGTGGTCTATGGACCGGCAGCATCTTGAATCACCTGGGAGCTTGTTAGACCAAAAGGATATCAGGCTTTCATCCCATCCTACTGATTTTATATTTTAAAAAGATCCCTAGGTGGGTCACAGGCACATTAAAGGTTAAGAAGCACTGATCTAGAAGATTTTTTATACAAGGACGCAGGGAACATGTATATGATTCTTCACTGAAACATTGGCTGATTTAGTAAAAAATGGTTGAGGACTGAAGTGTCCATTATCATGTGTATTAGTCAGGGTTTTCCAGAGAGAGAGAGAACCAATAGGATATAGACACAGGTATATGAGAGGGAATTTATTAGGGGAATTGACTTACAGGATTATGGAGGCTGACAAGGCCTATGATAGGCCCAGTGTAAGCAGGAGAACCAGGGAAGCCCACAGCTTGCCCCAGTCCAAGACTGAAGGCCCCAGAACCAGTGGAGCTGGTGGTGTAATTCTCAGTCTGAAGCTGATGGCCTGGAAACCCAGGGGGAGCTGCTGGTGCATGTCCTGGAGTCCAAAAGCCAGGGAACCTGGAGTACTGATGTCTGGGGCAGGAGAAGGGCATCCCAGCTCCAGAAGAGAGAGAGTGCAAATCCACCTACTTATCCTATCCAGGTCCTCAGCAGATCAGATGGAGCCCACCCTCATTGACGGCAGATCTGCTTTACTTAGTCCACTAATTGAAATGCCAGCCTCTTCCAAAAACATTCTCACAGATTTACCCACAAATAATGCTTTACTTGCTATCTGCATATCCCTTAACCTGCTCAAGTCGACAGCTAAAATTAATAATCACATCATTAAATAGAAAATTAATTGTGCCTTATTTCTTCAGTGAAGTACCATATAGCAGGATTTGGTTGCTACATGTCCTGTGGGCCAAATCAGACCCACCCCAGTTTTTACAAGTAAAGTTTGACTGGAATACAGACACATTCACGCATATATACATTACCTGTGGCTGCTGTTCTACACCATAACCAGATAGTTAAGTAGATGCAATAGAGACCATGTGGCCTGCAAAGCCTGCAGTATTTGTCCCTTACTGTTCAGCCTTCTGCAGAACAAGTATGCTGACTCCTGCCATACCGAACTAAAGCTATGTCAACCAGAATGAATATATCACCAACATTTGATGTTAAGAAAAAAGATTAATATTTACATTATAATACCTTTTCATATGGAGTTTGAGAACATATAGCAGCAAAAACATACACATGTAATAACAAAACATCACTATATTGTTTATATATGCATGAAGTACGTGTGCTAAAGGTATAATGCATCTGTATAGTAAAAGTATAAACCATATGCTGATAGGTTGCACACTAAATTCACCAGAGAAAGGAGAATGAGAACGAGGAGAACTTAAGGAACTTTCCTCCTCAGAATAAAATACCTGGCTGTAATACTGCTAGTGTAAGTATTACTTTCCCATATTTGAAGTATCTCGTACTTAAACATTAAGATAAAAGTTGACTTGGCTTATTCGAAACTGTTTGATTTTCCTACCCTCATTTCTATCATCTTTTTTTTTTCTTAACCCAGATATTCAGATTTTAATTTCTATTGTAATGCTAACTTAGTGATCTAGATGTAAAATCCAAGTTGGTAATAAATAGCACGTTTACTATGTGTCTGGCACTGTGCTAAGGAATTTTTGTTTATACACTCATTTAGCCCTCCTACACGGCTGCGAGTGTCCCCTGTTTTACAAATCAGGAAACTAAGGCTCAGTGATTTGCTGAGGCACAGGTAAGCCGGTAACTTGCTGGAACCCTATTCCAACTGCTCTACAATTATAGAAACTACATAGGAAAGCCAATAGGCTGGTTTAGGGTATTCCAGCAAGTGCAAGCAAAGTTCACTCCATTCAGTGTTCTTCATACTGCCTGGTCTTTATTACTATTACCTTCAAAATAAACATCAAAGGAAAGATATGTTTTCTTCTAAAATCCATGATGATATCATTTGGACTTAAAGTCTAACGCAAGAGCTTAGATTTTGGGAGAAGTCAGCAGACTAGGGACGTAGGTCAGGTTTATGGTTTGTTTTAGCAGGAATTCTTGGCAGTGTAGCACTGCTCTTCTCAAAACTGAGAGGGTCCGTAGGGTGAAATGTGTCTGTTTGACTTAATAAGCTAATGTCAGACGTACCTCCTTCCTGGTTGCCTTCCACCATGATTGTAAGTTTTCTGAGGCCTCCCAGCCACGCTTCCTGTACAGCCTGCAGAAACGTGAGTCAATTAAATCTCTTTTCTTTATAAATTGAAAAAAATATTTAGCCAGCAAATGTGTGTTGGGAGTTGAGTGAGTGCCATCAGTAAGCTGTTCTAGGCTCTGGCATGTGTGGTGATGAACCAGGCAGAGATCCTTTTCCACATGGGGCTGGGATTCTAAATGCACATGAGAAAGAACACACATGGCAAATTAATACAGATAATGAGCACTGTGAGAAAAAGAATATGAGAAATGGAATCTAGATACTGGGTTGCAGGAGTAGTTGAGGTATTTAACGGGGGACGGAGGGAGTCCTCACTTCTCAGGTGAGAGACAGGCAAAGGCTTAAAGGAGGTGAGAAAGTGAGCTAAGGGGACAATGGGAGGAAAGGGTATTTCAGACAGGGTTAGGAGAGCAAGTGCCCTGAAGCAGAAATGCTCGCCTGTTCCAGGAACTGCAGGGAGGCCCATGTGAATCCAGCTGCATGAGCGAGGGGGATAGTGGTAGCATAGCAGACCCCCAGGCCTTGAAGTTCCCCGTGAAGACTCTGGACACTGCTATAAGGCATATGCAAAACTACTGGAGACTTTTAAGCAGAGGAAAAACATAATCTGAGTGACAGTTTAAAAGCTTCATCTTGGCTGCTTTGCTGAGGGTAGACTATAGGGAGTAGAGATAGTACAAGAGATACTGCAATAATCCAGGCAAGAGAGGAGATGATGCTTGGTACCATGATAGCAGTAGTGAATGCAGTGAGGGACTCATCAGATTATATGTAGGTGGAACCAAAAGCCTTTTCTAGCAAATTGGATGTGATATGAGAAAATGAGAAGAATCAACCTAAACTGTTGACCTCTGGAGGGATAGTGTAACTGGAAAGATGCAGCTGCCATCAGCTGAGATGGGTAGTCTGTACATGGTGTCAATATATTAAGAATTCAGCTTTAGACATTTTGAAATTGCATCTACTAGACTTCAAAGTGGAGATAATTTTATATATGAATTTGGAGTTCAGTTTAGGCTAGAAGTATGAGCTAGAAATGCAAATTTAGGACTTACATTTAAATATTTTCTCTCATTCCTCATGATCACTACCCTCATTGTTATTCTACTTAATAATAGAAGCAGAGAGGCGACGAGGAGATCTTGTTTTCTTTGACCCTATCTTCCTAAAACTGGCAGTCTGTTTTGAGTAGTAGCTATTTTGACAAGATCTGCTTTGCTCTAAGGAGAAAAAAAAATAGCTGTCTGGATATTGGTTCATGGAAAGGAAAATTAGCATTATTGGGTGGTCACAGTTTATGTGACAGATGAACTACTGGAAACATCTGATAATTCAAAACTCTTCTCATTCAAGACTCATCCTGGCGAAGAATGACAAGTGTTTTTGTTACCAGCTGAAGTGGTGGCTCCATATAGCAATAGTATAAACACAGTTAACAAACTCACTTTGTCTCCATCCTCTGAAATACTGTGTTTCCTTATATCTTATATGAAATAATTGGTATTTTTTCAGGTTCAAACATTAAAATTTTAATCATTTTTTTCCAAATTAAAATCTATATCAACTGAACTTATTTCATAAGCATTCATCTGAAGACATTAAGCTATTTGGCCCAACTTGTACTAAAGTAGTAAACAATGCTTGCTGTTCTCTGACATCTATGTTCCTCTTTTATTTCAAAGTATTAGAAATCCTGATGTTTAGTTTGACATTTGGATGTTCAAAGTAAAGATAATATTTTCCAGACTGCTTTGAAGCTAGGCCAAAAGTTTTGGCCAATAGGACATGAGTGGAAATGATGTGTGGGCTCTTCTTTCTCCCTTCCTCTATCCGATTGCCTGGATTGTGACTCTGACAGTCAACTATTCTGATCTGTTCAGAGAAGAGAATTATCATGGATATGGTGGTGCAAGAAAATAGCGGGAGCCCGGGTCCCATGATGAGCCCAGCAGCAGAACTGCCACAACAGCCCATCATTGTCTATCTCCAATCAATCTGTTATGTAAAAAAGCAATCGCTTCAATGATTTTATTTAAACCACTATTATTTGGGGTCTCTAGAACATGTAACCTACACTCTAATTAGTAAAAGTAAGTGAAATATTCACTTCTCCAAAGTGTAAAGAAATGCAAAGGGCATTTTCCTGGGGTGCATGGTTAGCAAAAAGAAAAGTATGGACTTCGGTTTGGCATCAGACAACCTGAATTTGAGTTCCAGCTTCTCCATCTATTAGCTGTAGGACCTTTACCAAGTTATTCAAATTCTTTGATACTCAATACTTTTTTTTTTGTTAAACAGTATAAAACAAAACAGGTAGAATAGCTAACACATAGACTTCCGTGGAATTAAATGAGATGATGAATATAAAGTCCCTGCAACCAAGTGTGCACATAATATTGTCTTTCTCCCCAACTCTTTCTTGATACATTCAACTGTCTACTATAGATCTCCACTTAGAGCTATGGTGGATATTTCAAAATCAACATGTCGAAACTGAGCTTCTCTGTCCCCATGAATTTGCTGCACCCATAATCTTCATCTCATTTTACTGAAGCTTCATAATCTATTTGCGCAAGTCAAAAAGCCTTGAGTCATCTCTATCTTTCTCATGACCTCCCTTGATCTGTGAGAAAATCCTGTTGGTTCTGTCTTGAAAATGGATCCATACTTTAACCTCAGAACA
The DNA here is from genome assembly GCF_049350105.2 of Macaca mulatta. Lineage (NCBI taxonomy): Eukaryota > Metazoa > Chordata > Mammalia > Primates > Cercopithecidae > Macaca > Macaca mulatta. The sequence continues at coordinate 17,571,240 of NC_133407.1, forward strand.
TCTTTTGCTACCATCCTGGTTTGAGCCAACCAGCTTACTAAGAATTTCACAGATACGGTCCTGGTAGCATGGGCTATGCAGATGTTTACCAATTCAATATTAAGAAATGTATTACATTATAAATGGCTTTAGGTGAACTGTTCTTGTTAGAGAGATATATTTGGGCATCTGAGAATTAGACACCATAGTTTTTCCTTATAATTTAATATACAGCACTTTGCAAATGCTCTGTTTTACCGAAATATGGGTGGACACTAAGTGGGATGGATTTTTATTGCACTCTTGGCACACCCTGCACTTTGTAAATTAATTAGTCTGTTTTCAGTTTTATTTTTAAGAATTAATTGTTTGCAGCTGTCTGCAGCAGCACTTATCTCCCTTCTGGAGGCTTCATTTTGATGCTTTTAAAAATGAAACTGACTGGTTTCGTTCTACATTCTGCCATTTATCCAACTTAAAGAGATTTCCTAAAGAGTCAGAGTGAGGCATTTTTTTTTTTTTTTGTAATCAGAATGGAACTTTAGTTATCTCTCTTTCCTTTTATTAATTTCTTTTTACTCCAGAAAGAAGAGCAATGTTGGGGAGGTTGTGTCACCTCTGGAGTCTCAGCCATTGATCAAGTGAATTTAAACAATTTCTTAAATAAATCACCAAGGTTCCGTTTACTTGCTTTGGCAAGAGTCAAATCCTAGGGCATCTCATTAGGAATATTCTACATAATTCATCTAACGCATTCAGCAGTTTCTGCCATTGCTTTCAGGTTTTGTTAATTTTTGTCTTTCCCTGGTCGTTGATCAGTTGTTTTCTCATTTAATTTCCCACCAGGAAAGAAAAATGTTTCCATATCATTGAGGAAGTTAATTTCCAGGGTGGAACTTTCTCAGAACATCAGGGCACATAATTATTCAGAAGGGTGAAAGACGGCAGAAGAGCTGTGTTGAAGTAGACTCTCAGGTACCCTCTGCAGAGACAGCAGTGGTGTGACAAAAAGGATACCACCATCTCCTGAGACAGAAGAGCTTTAACTGCCTTTCCTGAAATTGTTTTGTACACAACTCCAAATAACCCCTGGTTTCCTCTTAGAAATACCCTTAAAATAAAAGAACAGAATCACTCACAGTCAGGCAGTATCAAAAGAGAAGAAACCGTGGAGTCGAATAGATCTGCGTGCATGTGTAGGTTTTGGACAAGGTTATTTCATCTCTCTGAGCCTTAATGTTCTAATCTTTAATTTATATCAATGACATATAATTCAGTGTTACTTTCAGTATTATGTGTAATGATATGTATAAAGTAGCAACAGCAATACTAGGTTTTCAGCAAACATTAATGACCTACTCCATAGATACCAGTACTTTTAGGTAAAAACACTATATTCTAGAAATATTGCAGGAGTGAACCTCCAGAATCGTTTAAGTTGGGAGATATATCATACTATAAAAGTATATTAATCATATATGTACAGTTGAAAGAAGAGTGGCAAAATGAATGAATACATCATGTGCTGGCTTCTTTCACTCGACATCACATGTTTTGAGATTGATCCATATCATTTGAATCAGTGGTTCACCAATGGAGTGCTTCTTGCCATATTTCAGATGTTTACACTGAACTAGCTTCATAATTGATGGAACTTATTAACTGTACTCCTTACTGCCTTATCATATTTCTCCCTGTTATAAAGTACTTTTTCTATTTGAAAAGATGAGGGAAGGGTTTAAGGGATGCCTTCATCGCCTGTTCCTTTCTCTACTCCTTCTCCTTCTACACAACGTTTATTCATTATGGTCAACTGTTCTATGAAGCTTTCATAACATTAAACTTTGACAATGTTCTTTTCAGTCTTGATCTTTCCAGACAGAAAGTCTTTGAGACAGAGTCTCCCTCTGTTGCCCAGGCTGGAGTGCAATGGTTTGACCTCAGCTCACTGCAACCTCAGCCTCCCAGGTTCAAGCAATCCTCCCACCTCTGCCTCCTGAGTAGCTGGGACTACAGGCATGCACCAACCATGCCTGGCTAATTTTTGTGTTTTTAGTAGATATGGGGTTTTACCAAGTTGGCTGGGCTCATCTTGAACTCCTGACCTCAGGTAATCCGTCCACCTCAGCCTCCCCAAACGTTGGGATTACAGGTGTGAGCCACTGTGCCTACCCCAGACAGAAAGTCTTACCTCATAACTAGCCCTGCTTTAGGTTAATGGGAAGAGCAGCTTGTTGGCAAAAGTGTTTCCCTTATTGTACAGCAGCTTCAATCCTGGATTAACATGAACCTCTTCTTGGGTATTTTTCTGCTTCAATAAAGCTTTTCTGAAATGCATGTGGAGTCTGAGTACAAGAATGTGGAAGCTGTACTTAAACAGGGGTTGCCACTTTCGTATTATTTTCCTTCTTTTTTCCCCCCTCGATCTTTTTTTTTTTTTGAGATGGAGTCTTGCTCTGTCACCCAGACTGGAGTGCAGTGGCGTGATCTCGGCTCACTGCAACCTCCACCTCCCAGGTTCAAGCGATTCTCCTGCATCAGCCTTCCGAGTAGCTGGAATTACAGGTAGGTGCCACCATGCCCGGCTAATTTTTGTATTTTTAGTAGAGACGGGGTTTCACCATGTTGGTCAGGCTGGTCTTGAACTTCTGACCACGTGATTCCCCTGCCTCAGCCTCCCAAGGTGCTAAGATTACAGGGGTGAGCCACCACATCCAGCCTTTTCCCCCCATATCTTTTAAAATGCTGTTAGAAGTTGTCTTCAATAAGGGGACAAATAAAACTATTTTATTTGCTTCTGCGTACATGCCTAATTTTTTCTTTTGTCATAATAATAGGTGTCATAGTTCTAAAAGTCAAATGGCACTACTACAATGTTTATCATGAAAAACAATGGGAATTTACAGCACCTATCTCCTTTCAGGAGTCCCACTCCCTAGGGGAAACTGTTCTGAATAATTTTAGCTCTTTTTCCTCATATTTACCTCCATTTCTAAGTCATGCTTATTGTTAAAGTTATTATATATTCCCTAAACTCCCCTCTCCCATCTTCCTAATATGGTTACATCACAATTTCTGGTTAAATTAACCTTTTATATATTGTTATAGCTTTGCAAATGTTGTTCATAGTGTAGCCTTGAATTATCCTGCATCATATAGCCTTTATCCTACAATTTTTTAGGTTTTTCATTAAAGAAAATAGCTGCTATAATTTCATTAATTGTAAAGTAGTCAATGGATCTAAACTGTCTTTGCTAGAAACTTAAAGCCTCTCTCAGGATAATTTTATTCATCAATTCTAACGTCTTGGCTTAATTCCGTCTATCCTGGAACACTCTATCCTCCCCTCTGACAATCTTGATGGATTGCTCTAGGTCTGCTGCAGAGTTGACATCCAGAGACTTTCCTCTGTCCTTATCCTGAGAATTTCTTTTACTCTTCCAGTGTTGGATCTTGTGTTTCCCAGCTCTCACATCTTCTTCTTTCTTACTTTAGTCCATCACTTCAATGGTCAACATCTTTCAGTAGTTTTCTGGGAAACAGTGCATGGTAAGTAAATATTTTGGGTCACTTTAGGTCTGAAAATGATTATCCCATCCTAGGGAATTCTAGGCTGAATATTGTTTTTCTTCACATTTTGTAAGATAATTTTGAATTATATCTTTCAGGATTGCTTTGGGAATACCTTTTTTCATTCTGGAAATTTCATTTTGTCTCTCTGATGTTCTGATATTTCATGATAATTTATCTCGTGTGAATTTTTCTCCCTTATTTTATTGAACATTCAATGTGTACTTTCAAATGGAAACACATTTACTTCACAAAAGAGAAAACTTTTAATTATTTCTTTTACTCCTCTCATTTTTTTCCTGATATCTTTTTCTTAAGCATTTATTATTAAAATATTTGGATTTCTGGATTGATTTTTCTTGTTTTCTGTTCTTTTCTCCTTAATCTTCTTGCTTTCACTTTTCTGTGAGATTTCTTCAACTGTATATTTTCCACACTCCCCCTTTTTTGGTGACTACCGTATTTTTTTTTTTTTTTTAATTTCAAGTAGCTCTTTGGTTTTTTTGTTGTTCTTTTCTTTTAAATAGAAATCTGTTCTTTATTCATGGGTAAATATCTTCTTTCTAAAAATATCATATTTTGGGGTTTTCTGCTTCTAGTAAATCAATCTTGTTTTTTTGAAGTTACTTTATTCAGACTGTGTGTGTGTGTGTGTGTGTGTGTGTGTGTGTGTGTGTGTAAATTGCTGGTTGTTTACCAAAAGCTCATTCTCTCCCTCATCTATAAAACAATTTTATTCAGGAGAGATATTTATCCTGTTGAAAGTCTATATTTTCCAACCTTCCTTGGAGCTAGATATATTCATATGAGCATGTTCTGGCCAATGAAAGGTACACAAAAGTGTTTTGTAGGGCTTCTGGGGAACCTGCTTAAAGGGATTTGACACAAATAAAGGCTCACCCTTTTACCCTTCTGCCCTTTTTCCTTCCCTACTGCTTGGAATTGGATATGATGTCTGGAGCTCTAGTAATTCCTCTTATATTTAAGGCGTTGTTATTTCCGGTCAGTGATTACATGCAGCCAGTCCAGTCTCAGTCTTTGATGTTAAAAACTTTTCACAAATATCAGGTGATCCTTGGAGATTTAATCGTATTTTATAAAGTACTAAAAAGCCGATTAGAAGCTATGCATATATGGGTTGGTCAAACCGTTGTGTTTCACTGAAGCTGAATCAGGGATGGCATTTCCCACAACAGGGAAATCTGTGGGTCTTTCTCTTGAATCTATTTCTACAGAAAATATTTCCAATCACCTGCCTAGTACTTACAGACTTGTAGGCTAGCATGCTGTAAACAAGTAGAGAAGGATGGGGATATGCCTGTTAATTATGTAGCTATTTCCTTAGCTCTGTTTTCAATATGGTACCTCACCATACAGGAACTGGACCTACCCTCACTGAATTTATTCAGAGAAAAATATTCTGTCTCTGTCTCTGATAGGAGAAGGCCATTTGGTAGCTGAGGTTCAGGAGAGAGGATCTCCTGATATAAGCTTTATACCAGTCCTTCTGCTGTCTGCCCTACCCTTCATCTGGCAGCTCTGCTTTCAGGTGTTTTTGGGCTCCACAATCTGAATATCCTTTCACATTACTGGCACCCTTCTTTTTTTTTTTGCCAAGTTACTTAACACTCATTTATCATCTTCCTTCTTTCTCTAATATTTCCTTTCCCATTTTTTGTATTCATGGGCTTACTTTTTAATCATTTATAATCAATTGGCTATAGAGACACTTTTGATGTTGTTTCATGTAAAGGACCATTTTCCTGAAACATTTTATCAGACCCTTATCAATATTGAGTATCACCTGCCACTTTTTAGCCCTTGATTTCATGGAATCTTTCTATAGCTTCCTTATACTTGTTATTTATTACTTAGAAAACCTTAGTGTTATCCTCAGATGCGAAAATTTTCCTGTGTTCTGCTTCTTTCTTGGGTAATGTAAAATAAGACACGGACTTGAGAACTTAATGGCTAACACTCTTCAATCAATCCAGAAAAGATCTCGTTTTCTTTGCTTAAGCCATATTCCCATTTTTCAACCCTAGCATCTGTACTGAGATCCTTGTCTCCGTGTGCTCCTTTTCCAGTTTTTCTGGTCTCTTCTCTTCTAGTTCATCACCAATTCCTTGTACTCATGTACAAAGATTCCCCAGGATGAAATGCAAACCCATTGCCTATTTTAACCACCTATCACCGAAGTAGGTAGGTTTTATGAGGCTTCTCTATGCTTAGCTATGTTGATAACTCCCTTAGCCACTGTGGATATACAGTATATAGTGCCACATTAGATGTTTGAGTTCCAAAAGAAAGTTGTAGTATTGGGCTTAAACAAAGGAAAGAGAAAAAGAATCCACAAATAAATCCTACTTAGGCTTTTTCCTCATCTTTCTTTTGTTAGACTCAGCTAGCTCCTCTTAAGGTCTCGTGTATCTGAATTCTAGCCACCTCCCAACAGATCTTTGCTCCTTATATCTGTCATCTTATTTTCTTGTGGTCTATTCTATTTTAGTAGCACTATTCCCTAGCATATGTTTCATAGTATAAAAGCTATGTTCTTTGTCTTTCAGGGCACTACTTCTTGGAAACCATAAATTATTTCCTATCTCAACAAACTTGAATCTTGCAGATAGAGAGAATTGTTTTGCTACTGGATATGTAGATATGCATTCAGCACATCAACTGATCTCTTTTCTTGGCTGTATGTTTTCTCATCTGTAAGGGCAATATTTATAGAGAACCATCTCATGAACAATGGGAAAAGGTAATGCCTAAAGGAAGCTTGAGAGGCTATATCAGTTAACTGTGATACAAATCGCAGCACCATATAGCTATAATCAGTTATTTAATTCACAAATATAAGGATTGGCTATGCGTCAGCTGATCTAGGTTGTGGTTGGCTGTGAGTGGCTCTGCTTGACGTGTTTCTGTTTCTTTTCTTGGAGTCAGGTGGCTAATACATGTTCTCACAGCTATGGCAGAAGAGTAAGAGAGCAAGCCCAAGCAGGCAAGCATTTTTCAAGATGTTGCTTACACCATGTCTGCTAACCTCCCATTGGCCAAAGCATGTCAGATGGCCAAGTGCAGAATCAAAGCACCTGAAGTACAATCTATCAACTGAAAAGAGGGAGAAAGAAGTGATTATTTTAAATCTACTTGTGTACAGAACAATTTTCTAAAATCTCAAAATATCCCATTCACTAACTTGCCTTAGTTCAAACAGAAAGGAAAATACAGAATTTGAATTTAAGTCTGAATACTTTCAGAACCTGTGCTGCCTCCATCGTGCCATTGATGTCAACTCATTTTCAAATTTTAGAAGCAAAATCATGTTTGAACAAAGACAGTTTAATAGACCTCAGAAAAAAAACATACTCTTCTCTGAAATCCCTAAACTCATTACTAGTGGCTTAATTGCTAAGAAAATTAAACAGTGACAAGAAGAAAAAACAGTTTATTTATCCTCTTCTGTCTCTTACCACAATACAAAACAATCAGCAAAGATAACATTTCCTAAATTTTTGTTTAATTATCTAGAAGTTTGATGGGAGAATGTTTCATAATTTATAAGCCAATTCTTGTTTAGCCAAATTAAGTCTTTAATTCTTGCATACTATAGCAACTATAAAATACAATTACATGTTACATAGGAAACAAAGCTATAAAACAAAATGAACCAATCAATATAGCCCATTCCCCATAGAATTCTGTTTGGTATTTTAACGAGGCAAACTCCCAAACTAAGAGTCAATATCTGTTGTGATCCTTTTGAAAGGACTAGTGATCACATCTTTTTCAATGAGTATTATCAACAGAAATCTTCCTCTGGCCTGTTTCTTTGAGGCCTAGACAGTGGCCCATGGCAATCATGTTAGGATGAACTCATTAGAGTGAGACTGCAAATAATTTGATAGGAGCACATCTATCTTATCAAAATCTTATGCTTTGAGAGAAAGGATGAAGTTAGTGGAAAGACAGGTTCAGCTTTCTGACAAAATTGAGAACTTTCCAGATGTTGGTATGAGTAATACGGGCTTTTGGGCTCCAGTGTGATAGTTATACTGTAATAGTAAACTTGGAGAGTCAGAGTAGTTTACTAGGAAATCCCAACCAGGAAACTCTCTGGTTTCCTCCACAGAGGTGGAGAGAAAAGAGAAAGAAGAGAAGAAAAGAGAGGGAAAGATGAAAGAACAAAGGAAAAATGGAAGGAAGAAAGAGGAAGAAAGAGGAAGAAAGGAAGGAAAGAAGGAAAGAGGAAGAAAGGAACAAAGGAATAAAGAAGGGAAGGAACAAGAGAAAGAAGGAAGGAGGGAAGGAAAGGAGGAAGGAAATAAGGAAAAAAGGGAAAAAGAGAAGACAGAGCAAAGAGTGACAGAAATTCTACAATTTTTATTTGTTTCCTAGAGGGAGATCTAACTGAAGATTAAGAATCTGATGAGGGCAATTGAACTTATTTGGATCTTGGAGCATAAAAACTAGCTTTTATTCAGAACTTGCTAAGTACTTAGGCTCTAGAAGTTTCTGTGGCAATGGAAATATCTATATGCGTTTTGTCCAAAATGGATGTTACCAGTCACACTTGGCTATCAAGCACGTGAAATGTGGCTAGTGTAACTAAGGAAGTGAATTTTAATTTAACTTAGCTAATTTTAGTGGAAATAGCAACATATGGCCAGTGACTACACTTCTGTAAAACACAGTCCTATATTAAGAATGTGTATTAACTTCTTCAATACAACAGCTATTGTCATCTACATTTTGCAGACGGAGAGGTGAGGCACAGAGAGGTTAGCAACTTGCCTAAGCTCACACAGCTGGCAAGTGTCAGAGTGATATAGTTTGGATGTATGTCTTTGAACAAATTATATCGAAATGTAATCCCCAGGGTTAGAGTTGGGGCCTGGCAGGAGGTGATTGAATCATGGGGGCAGATATCTCTTGAATGGTTTAGCACCATCTCCTTGATACTGTCCTCACGATAGTAAGTTTGTGTGAGATCTGGTCATTTAAAAGTGTGTAGCACCTCGCCCCTAGCTCTATTGCTCTTGTCCCAGCCATGTGACATGCCTGCTCCCTCTTTACCTTCCATCATGATTGTGAGCTTCCAGGGGCCTTTGCAGAAGCTCAGCTGATGCCAGCATCATGTTTCCTGTACAACCTATGGAACTGTGAGCCAATTAAACTTCTTTTCTTTGTAAATTACCCAGTCTCAGGTTTTGTTTTATAGCAATGTGAGAATGGACTAATACACAGAGTCAGAAATCAAGCCCAGGCAATCACAGCCATTATGCTATATGCTGATCTTTAGTCCCAAAGGAAGCAGATTCTATAGGGAAAGACAAAATCTTGTTTTATGATGAAACATAAAAAGCCAAGAGATAGGAAAAAGATTCTTGCAATTTGAATGAAAAAAAGCTATGGAGGTTGATGTGGTTTAGCCATGTCCCCATCTAGATCTCATATTGAATTCCCATGTATTGTGGGAGGGACCCAGTGGGAGGTGGTTGAATCATGGAGGCAGGTCTATCCCATGCTGTTCACATGATGGTGAGTAAGGCTTACGAGATCTGATGGTTTTAAAAAGGGGAGTTTCTCTGCACAGGCTCTTTTTGCCTGCTGCCATCCGTGTAAGATGTAACTTATTCCTCCTTGCCTTCTGCCATGATTGTGAGGCTTCCCCAGTCATGTGGAAATGTTAATCTATTAAACCTCTTTATTTTTGTAAATTGCCTGGTCTCAGGTATATCTTTATCAGCAGCATGAAAACGAATACTGTAAATTGGTACTCATAGAGTGGGGCGCTGCTGAAAAGATACCCAACAAACGTGAAAGTGACTATGGGACTGGGTAACAGGCAGAGGTCGGAACAGTTCGGAGGGCTCAGAAGAAGACTGGAAAATGTAGGAAAGTTTGGAACTTCCTAGAGACTTGTTGAATGGCTCTGACCAAATTGTTGATAATGATATGGACAATGAAATCCAGGTTAATGTGGTCTCAGATAGAGATGAGGAACTTGTTGGGAATCGGAGCAATGATGACTCTTGCTATATTTTAGCAAAGAGACTGGCAGCATTTTGCCCCTGCCCTAGAGATCTGTGGAACTTTGAACTCAAGAGAGATGATTTAGGGTATCTGGCAGAAGAAATTTCTAAGCAGCAAAGCATTCAAAATGTGACCTGGGTGCTGTTAAAAGTATTCTGTTTTAAAAGGGAAACAGAGCATAGAAGTTTGGAAAATTTGCAGCCTGACAATGTGATAGAAAATCCCATTTTCTGAGAAACAAATTCAAGTCAGCTGCATAAATTTGCATAAGTAATGAGAAGCCAAATGTTAATCCCCAAGACAATGGGGAAAGTGTCTCCAGGACATTTCAGAGGTCTTCACAGCAGCCTCTCTTATCACAGGCCCAGAGACCTAGGAAGGAAAAATGGTTTTGTGGGTCAGGCTGAGAGTCCCCGTGCTGTGTGCAGCCTAGGAACTTGGTGCCCTGTGTCCCAGCTGCTCCAGCCATGGCTAAAAGGGGCCAACATAGAACTCGGGCCATGGATTCAGAGATAGCCAGCCCCAAGCCTTGGCAGCTTCCATGTGGTATTGAGCCTGCAAATGCACAGAAGTAAATAATTGGGATTTTGGAACCTCTGCCTAGATTTCAGAGGATATGTAGAAATACCTGGATGTCCAGGCAGATGTTTGGTGCAGGGGTGGGGCCCTCATGAAGAGCCTCTGCTAGGGCAGGGTGGAAGGGAAATGTATCGTCAGAACCCCCACACATAGTCCCACTGGGGCACTGCCTAGTGGAGCTGTGAGAAGAGGGCCATTATCCTCCAGACCCCAGAATGGTAAATCCACTGACAGCTTACACTGTGCACCTGGAAAAGTCACAGACACTCAATGCCAGCCTGTGAAAGCAGCCAGGAAAGAGGCCATACCCTGCAAAGCCATGGAGGTGGAGCTGCCCAAGACCATGGGAACCCACCTCTTGCATCCAGTGTGACCTGGATGTGAGACATGGAGTCAAAGGAGATCTATTTGGAGCTCTAAAGATTTGACTGTCCCATTGGATTTTGGACTTGCATGGGGCCTGTAGCCCCTTTGTTTTGGCCAATTTCTCCCATTTGGAATGAGTATATTTACTCAATGCATGTACCCCCAATGCATCTAGGAAGTAATTAACTCACTTTTGTTTATATAGGCTCATAGGCAGAAGGGACTTGCTTTGCCTCAGATGAGACTATGGACTTTTGAGTTAATGCTGAAATGAGTTAAGACTTTGGGGGACTGTTGGGAATGCATGATTGGTTTTGAAATGTGAGGACATGAGATATGGGAGAGGCCAGGGAGATGTGGTTTAACTGTGTTCCCACCTAAATCTCATCTTGAATTCCCACATGTTGTGGGAGGGACCCAGTGAGAGGTAATTGAATCATGGGGGCAGGTCTTTCTTGTGCTGTTCGTATCATGGTTAATAAGTCTCATGAGATCTGATAGTTTTAAAAAGGGGAGTTTCTCTGCACAGTCCCTCTTTTTGCCTGCTGCCATCCATGTAAGATGTGACTTGCTCCTCCTTGCCTTCTACCATGATTGTGAGGGTTCCCCAGCCACGTGGAACTGTAATTCCATTAAACCTCTTTTGTAAATCACAGTCTCAGGTATGTCTTTATCAGCAGCGTGGAAACAGACTAATACAGAGGTCCTATCTGTAGAAAGCAGCTCAAAAGCCTCACTTGCCAGTGGCTTCTCTACAGTCAGAACTGTTCACTTTGAATGGATTGAGCACAGCTTTTCCCCAGTATATTTATTGGAATATCAGTCTTACAAAAATAAAAGGGAATGGTAGCAGAATGGGGAATTAGTGGTTGAAAATACTAAACAAAAACTGCGTATGTTATACTTATCTCTTTGAAGCACATTTTAAGACTTTTAAGGCATGAAGTCACCTTAAAGGTTCTGATTCAAAACATTTTTGCCTTTAATTTTCTCTTATTCATTTGACCACTAACACATTTTGGGGATAGGTAGGTGATATGGTTTTGCTATGTCTCCACCTAAATCTCATCTTGAATTGTAGTTCCCATAATCCCACATGTGATGGGGGAAGGGGGACCAGGTGGAGATAATTGAATCATGGAGGTGGTTTCCCCCATCCTGTTCTCATGATAGTGAATTAGTTCTCACAAGATCTGATGGTTTTATAAGGTCCTTTGCTGGGCACTAATTCTTCTACTTGCTGCTGCCATGTGAAGGACATGTTTGCTTCCCATTCTGTCATGATTGTAAGTTTCATGGGGCCTCCCCAGGCCTGTAGAAATGTGAGTCAATTAAACCTCTTCTCTTTATAAATTACTCAGTCTCAGATATGTCTTTATTAGCAGCATGAGAACAGACTAATACAGTAGGTAATGTATTGATTGGATAAACATACTTTGGGAAAAGCTGAATTGCAGTAACTCTAAACAGAGTATGCAGATATGCAGGAGTGTATCTCTAATCAAAGTATTGTGACCAACCAGTGTGCCAAGAATCAGACTCCTAGTCCATTGGACTTTGCTTTAAGACTTCTTTCCTTAGGCTGCTGAATTGGTCAGAGTTCAGTTGCAAGAAACAGAATCGTAGTCTAGTTAGATTAAGTAGAAAGACTTTATTATGTGTTTTTTAGGATATGTGGATTGTTTTAAGGGCTGGAGATGCAAATGTAGGTTGAGCTTTCAGTGACAAATCCCAGAGGCACCCTACAAAACTGGCCTGCGTGGGAGCTGATGCCACCACTGCTGACTCAAGAGTCATTCTGCCTCTGCTACACACAGAAAAGCTGCCATTCAGAAAGCATTCACCTTGGCTGCTATCTATACTGAAGCTCAGGACTGCTCAGGCACCAGAAGCTTCACCACCGCTGCCATGAAAAAAACTCAAGCGTTTCCGTACCACATTTCCAGACAGCCATCAAGCTACCACGTTCACTTTTGCTCACTCAGCTTGGAGCTGATGCACCTGCTTGGCAAAAGCTAGATCACAACAGGATACTCTAGCTGCAAGGGAGTCTAAGAAATGTAGATTTTAGTTTTCCAGACTTTATAAATAATGAAAAACAAGAAACAGATTATAGTAGCATTTTATGATTCAATCCACAACATTTGAGGCAGGAACATATTCAAAGAAAAAATAATGTTCTTTTATTTAATAAAAAGGTCCTTTCTTAAGGCCTTTTTTTTTTTTTTCCTTAACCAACTTTTCAAGTACAGGATACGTGAAAGTATGAAAGATAGAAAACATAGTAATAGGCAGGGTTCCCAGAGAAGTAGAAACAATAGGATGTGTGTGTGTGTATAGGAAGGGAGGGAGGAAGAGAGAAAGAGTATAAGAAATTGGTTCTTGTGATTACAGAGACTGAGAAATCTGAAAATCTGCAGTCAGAAAGCTGAAAATGTAGGAGACATGGTGATATAGATTCCAGCCTGAGTAAAAAAGCTTGAGTATCAGAAAAGCCAATGATGTTAAGTTCCAGTGCCACAGCAGGAGAAGACCAATGTCCCAGGGCAATCAGTCAGGCAGGTGAAGTTTCTTCTTATTCAGCTCTTCAATTGATTGGATGAGACCTATCTACATTAAGGGGGACAGTCTGCTTTCCTCAGTCTACCCACTCAAATGCTAATCTGATCCAAAGACACCCTCACAGAATAATATTTCACCAAATATCTCCATGACCCAATTGAGTTGACACATAAAATTAATCATACATAGAATAAATTTATTTTTGATAAATATTTTCGAATAAAATACTTGCAAATGTTTTCAGATAAAAATGCTTGTAAATTGGCAAACACAAAATGTTAATCTGAAAGAGGTATCAAGAAGGCAGTATTTTCTTGTTTCCTGCCTTTTGGGATGCTGTACAGTATATTCAAAATTAGACCCATTGTTTTAAATTCAGGGGCACTTTACCTGAAAAGGTGCCTAGAGGCTAAAGGAAAATATACTGAGCATATAATTTGGAGATGTGGCTAATGTGTTCTTTAAAGATAAGTTTAAATTTTGTTTCCTAATGTTGTAGCACCATGTAGGCTTTTTTCTTTTCCGAGCTCTCTCAAGGCCTACATTCTCTGCCCACCAATTTTCTTGTTTTTCTTTTTTCCCTGATTTGTCAAAATCCACTCCTGGTACAATAATCTGATAACTGCATTAATTTCCTTATTAGGCCAACTACAAGCATATATTGGCATTTCACTCAGTGCCCGGTCTCGTATCACATACTAGGTTCCAGAGAGGAGTCAGACCTTACCATCCCTGGGAATCTCTGCCTGAGAGGGACACAAACACCACAGAAATGGAGAGGGGGTCTCAGGCAAGGCTCCTTCAAAGGCATGAAAAATGAGAAATGGAAAACAATCGGTGCTCTGAGTAGAGTTCAAACTTGAACAAAAAGGTCTAACTAGAATTTCTAGGGAATGCCAGCATAGGCAACCTTGGGGGAATGCCTTGAGTATACTGGAATCCTGCCTGCCACTGCCTGGAGCTGCATGTCCAGGGAGGTCAGGATGGGAGGAGGAAGATAGTGAGATTCAGGGCCCTTGACATTTCCAGAGATAGATTCAGACTTCCTCAGCTCACTGAGAAATTCAAGACAGCTCTCCTATGTGAGACAGAACTTCTGCTGCTCTCCTGGGAGAAACCCAGTTCAGTTTCCTCCCTAACACAGATCAATCATATAATTTATCATCCAAACCAGAATACTTTTGAGAATCAAAGGAGGAGCTCTTAGAAATTGTACCAGGACAATGTTCATAAACCAGATCTGCCCTGGGAAAATAGGATATATGGGTCACTCTACCCTTGGGTAAGTCAGAATTTTTATGTCAGTGACCTCCCATCACCTAGTTGGAAAAGAGTCAGTGCATGAAAATAATGGATTCAATTTTTTCTCAAAGAAAGCATGCCCAATTCACAGAGGAGCTACTAAAATGTAAATTCCAAGGACGAAGTACCAGAGATTCAGATTCAACATATCTGGGATAGCACCTAGAAATGTGCATTTTAACACACTTCCCACGTGGACCTAATGTGATGGTCTGAAGTTCACATTTTGAGAAACGGTGGGCCTTGGGTTTAGGGCTCGATGTGTTTCCCAGCTTTTTCATAACTGGCTGGGGTAACCTTGGAAACTTAACCTTCCTCGTTCCTAACTTTCTCTACTATAAAATTGACTTAATAATATCTACTTCATAGAGTATTTTGGGGATTAGAATAAACATTCGCAAAGTACGTAACACCAAGCCTGGTGCATTATAAGCACTCACTATATGGTGTATATTATATTATGCTGAAATATACAAAAATTTGCCATTTTATTCATTGCAAGCATTGAGTTGCAGTGATTTCATATAGTTCAACCTAATAATTAAAGAAATATTCAGAAGGCTTCGTGAAGTTTGTTTCATGGGGTATTTATCTTTCAGTATTCAAATAGATTATGTGCATGACAGGTTCTTTGATAGAAGTGAAGGAAGCCATAAACTGTAGAGAAGAATGATGCTTCCTGCTAAAGATTTCAGGCTGCTGGACTGATCTATGGTAGCATTTTGCAGACTTTAGTGTGCACACAAATTACCTAATGCCTTTGTTAAAACATAGATTCAAACTCAGTGGATCGGGGTGGGGACTGAACTTCTGCAATTCTATCAAGTTCCCAGGTGATGCTGAGGCTGATGTTGCCAGTCCATGGACCCCCATTTTGAGAAGTAAGGATCTAGGAAGATTAAAGGGAGATCAATTTATAAAGCTGCTCCCAAGGGTCTTGACTCTCCAGTGAATAAAAATGAAGTGCTCATCTTCCTAAAATTAATGACATAAATGAACATCTCTGGGGCATCATGATGCCCTTAAGTTAATTACTCTTTTGAAAGCATTTTTTCTTTTAGCAAAATTACTGTTCATTTATCTTAAAACAAATCCAGGAATTTGGATATTTCCATATTCTGATAAAGACACTTCCTATTGAAAAGGGTTTTCTATTTCTTTTATTACTATGCTGAGAAGCATAATATTTTAGAGCTTAAGTGCATTTATTTATTCATCAAACATTTATTTTATTTTATTTTTTGATGGAGTCTCACTTCTTTGCCCAGGCTGGAGTGCAATGGTACAATCTCAGCTCACTGAAACCTCTGCCTCCCGGGTTCAAGCAGTTCTCCTGCCTCAGCCTTCCAAGTAGCTGGGATTACAGACACATGCCAGCACACTCGGATAATTTTCATATTTTTAGTAGAGACAGGGTTTCACCATGTTGGTTAGACTGGTCTCGAACTCCTGACCTCAAGTGATCCACCTGCCTTGGCCTCCCAAAGTGCTGGGGTTACAGGCGTGAGTCACTGTGCCTGGACATCAAACATTTCTTTATTATCAACCACGTGCTGCTCTGCACTCTGCTAGGTTGTGTGATTTAAAAGAAAGAAAGAAAGAAAGAAAGGCAGAAAGGGACCTGAGAGAAGGTCCCAGAGCTAGTTAGGATGGAGTGGACACCAGGTCACAGGATTCCTCAACCACAGAGTTTCTTTCCTTACCCCAGGTCGTGTTGCAAAGGTGGCAAAGTGATGTAACAATTACTCTAGATGGCATGGTTTGGAAATTAAAACTTTGCAAGTCAGATTCTATTCTTTCCATTCTTTTTCAATACATATATCAGAGAAATACTCTATCATAAAGAGAAATGGACAGAAGGCATAGAATTATCCTCTACAGCATCAGTTTTCTCATGTGTAAGATTAAAGATTGGGTTAGGTAATTTCTAAGGCCACTTCCAACTTACAAAATTCTACGATTCGAAATAGAGGTGGGCATTTTGGTCTCAATCTACATTTTCTCTGTGAACCTTTGGGCCACTGTTTCAAGCTGGGACTTAATTCAGCTTGCCTTACTCTCCAGCGTAACACCCTTCTCCAGCAAAGAAAACATAAAGGTGTAAAGAATAACACATTCCAGTCTAGTGACTGTGTTATTCTCAAGAGGTTTTAAGCTGAAGCCAGGAATCATGCTCCATATCTACTGAACTGTATCTAAATACAGATTTAAATTAATATCTGTGCTCCTGGATTGATGTATTCCATAACTGAGAAATCTGGCTTAATGGTCACTCCATATAGTATGGGAAGGGACCAGAGTGTAGCTGCTGATGGTGGATGCCCCAGGCCTGAGGATTTAGCATGGCATGTCTCTTTGAGTACAATATGGGGCTGCTGGCTTATTAGCCAAAAGTGTGTCAGTCTGGGTGGCTGGAAGATCACTATAGTGCCATCTGTTCCACCCATTCATTCACTCCCATTTGAGGCCAATTGCTCATTTGGCTCGTTGTCCTGCCACTAAAGCCAGCCAGTGTTCTTTGTCCTTTTGGTGGCCCAGGATAAGGTTTTCTTTATCGATACAGATCTGTGTTTTCTCACCACCATTTTTATCTTCTTGAACCCATGTTACCTTGTCAAAATATATGCAACTTTCCCTGAAACCTACATAGGTAGATGAATGAGTATAATACAGTTGTGAGTTCTCAACTATGTACCAATCCTAATGGGAATCACGGCCTTTACCAGGGCAGAAGACACAATCTGGCTTTGTGGTGATGGGTTGTTCATCAGACCTGGATTTTAACTATGAAATAAACCTTCAAAACCATGCAATAGCTGCTGTGTAAGGCCATGGAACTGTGATTCCCCGTAAGGGCTTCATTTACACCCAAGGGTGGCATGCCAAGGCTGTTATTGATTAGTTATCAAAGGGCAGAAAACAACTACTGTCCAGACTCATAACACCCAGAGAAGCATAAATGCCTAGAGATTGACAAACAATTACTACATGTCCCCTAGTCCTATGAGAATCGAACAGTCCTAGCTTCAGAACGCACCTCACTGTCCATCCTAATTCAAGTTCTCCATGCCTCCATGTGGAGCTTGTCTTCCTGTCTCTGTCCTGCACTAGGCCAAGCTAACCTTCTTCTGGCAGTGCCCCCTTCTCTCTCCAACACGTCCAGTGCCCCAGCAGGCCCAGGGAGTGCACTTTAACAACCAGAGGCTGTTCTTTGACTACTCAGGTCCCCTGTGCTGTCCTTCCCTGCTCTGCTCCTCCGAAGCTTTAGTTCTAGATCTACTTTAGTTATATTTATTTGATCCTCTCTGGTTTCAAACTCTTGTTCACATCCCCAACTTAAAAGTCCACTTCCAGGTCCTGCCACATTCAGTAAACCTTCTAACCCCACTCTTGCAGCCTGGACTTCACAATCTTTAAAAAGTTTTAAAAATTAAAAACATTTTAACTTTCAGCTTTGCTTGGTCCTCTGGCCTTTCTGGTTCTCATGAAGACTTCTTGCTCCAGCCACTGACCCATAGGTTGCTACCTCTAACAGATTAGTCCTGGACACACTGAGCTGCAGGGATCAGATACCTCACTATCTCAGACCCTAGAAATGTGTTGACAGCCTATGTTTCAATGGCAGAAAATTCATTCCCCCTTAAAATAATCCAGCACCTTGAAAACATTTTCCTTTCTTGAATCCAAATTTGCCTCTATTTTACTTCTTTTCATGACCTGGCTTAGTTCCACATTCTCTGTCCACATATAATACTTCTAGTCCCCCACCTCCACCCCAAATATTCCTAGGCAGATGTGGCAAATTGTATTTTCCAAAATGGCTTCAATCACATTTCTGGTCCCATAAACCTTCTCAGAACCTTTTCTCCAAACCTTTCCCTCCCCTGTCAACAGGTGGATTCTACATCCCCACCTCACCCTTGAAACTGGGCAGGCTTTGGTGACTGACTTGACAAAAAGAATATGGAAGGCACACTATGTGGTTTGCTAGGGCAAATTGGAGAAGGCAATGCAGCCACTGCTGGACTCGATTGCTTGTGACACATACTTTCCAACCCTGAGTGATTATGTAACTTCCAAGTAGTTGAGTTCAACAGCTTTTGAGATTATTCCAGTGATATGGTTCCGGACATGCTATTCCCAATATGGCATTTGAGAAAATAGCAGAAGCAGGAAGGTCATTCTCACTTTCTTGTTGTCCTTCTTCCCTGAAGCAGCTCATAAGACCCTCAATTCCAGAGGTACCATCCTATTACATGAAGGAAAGAAACACCCTTATCACTGAAGACACAGGGACATAGAGAATAATCTGAACAAACAGGCCTTGCTAAATTCCCCCCCAGTTCATTACCACTAGATGATGTATCCTTTGTCCAATCATACTTCTCCACAACTATTTACTTCTTTATCAAATGTAGCATAAAAAGATACAAGTTAATCTGTTTATTTGGGTCTTCATTTCCTCGTGAAGGCTCCCATGTCATGTTAGACTTACTGTATTCTTTTCTCTTGTTAATCTGTCTTTTGTTACAGAGGTCTCACCATGAACCTGGTGATGGATGAGAAGATACTTCTTTCCCCCCATACTAGCTCTCATCACCATCTGACTGCAAAAACTTGAGAGACCAAGTGAGAACTGCCCAGCTAAACCCAGTTAGCTCCCAGAACTATGAGAGATAAAAATAAATGATGGTTACTGTTTTAAGCCATATTTTTGAGTAGATTTTTATGTAATGATAACCAAAACAGCAGACACCATAAAATTCCACTTTTTAAGCTAAAGTTAGTCTTTTAGCAAACATTTACTAAGCACCTACTGTGACATTCTAAGTTGCCTCTTCTATCTTTCTTCTAATTGAAAGATGTACTTGTTCTCTCACTGCCTTGATCAGTAAGACTGTCTTCTGGACACAGACTAAGATTTTCTGATGCTCTCTTAAAGCACAGTAACCAGAGCTAAATCCTGCGCTTGGGATTTTTGGGGGGCCAGCCCAGACAATGTGAGAGCACGCATTGCATTCCTGAGCTGCCGCAGCACCAGAGAAGCTCCATTCACATCTCCATTTTGATGCTCAGCAGCTCTGTGGCTTCAGCTGTCATTGAACCACTCTGAACTCAGGTTTCCCCAAGTAGGAAATGAAGTTTTTAACACCCACATGGAAAGAATTATGTGGCTATTAAATGAGATAATGTATGTAAAATACTTGGTGCAATGCCTCACCATAGTAAATGCTTAGTAAATTGTAGATGCAATTATTGCTTTTATTCTCTCTTCTCTTCTGGAGAAGTAATTGTTTTAAGGTACCCTAAAATAAAATTAGCAGATCGAATTGGCTTCAGCGGCTATTTACATTATTGATTCTTATGGAATTTACAATGAGAGAAAAATCTTTAAGTCAGTGCTTCCCAAACCAGTACAGGATGATGGCAAAATTCAGGGGAGGAGTCCTGGCCATCCATAGTTAACAAGTACCCCTAGGTGCACGTGGTCCACATTCTCATTTTGAATTTTCCTGGCTGACTGATCAAAAATGCTATTAAACTTCAGCCTGCTAACACTGGTTCTTAGCTGTAGCATGTTGATATGTCTTTAGATTATAATTCTGCTGTCAAAGATATTATAAGATAGTCCTTTAGACCTTATGCCCCCTGTCAATTTGGCCAAAACATCTTGTATCTTCGCCTATCATTGATTTAAAAAACTACAACATGTTGAACAGGACTCCTTCAGTCTTCCACTAAAGAGCTGCCTCCAGCCTGATGCTGGCTCCTAATCTATTCCTCTTGGGGGTAGACGTTCAACCGGTCATAAATCCACCTTGCCATGCTATCATTTGAGCCACAATTTTTGCCTTCTTTATAAAGATCACAGAAGACTTTGACAAATGCTCTGCTGAATTCAGAGGACTTAAATCTACAGGATCTAACATGCCTATCAAAAAAGTCATAATAAAAAAGGCAGAGTCCTTAGCAATCTGTCCTGAGAAGGACCCAGTGATCTCATCTTTTTCTGTTTTTAAAACTGAACTTCCACAATCTTAGTAATATGTCTCAGAATATTACCTAGCAATGAGATTGGAATCACCAGTTATTTTGCTGGACCTACTTATTTTTTTGCAGGAAACTTGGATGAGAGACTATCCTCTCTGAATATTTCTCTCTTTATCTTATTCTCCCTCTCTTCCTCTCCATCTCTCTCCTTTCCTCTATCCTTCTTTCCCTTTTTTGCATAACTATTTACAACCTTAAATTTGGAAAATTTCAAATACATAGAAAAGCAGAAACACTAGCCTAACAACCCCCTGCTCCCATATCCCAGCTTCAGAACTTACCTCTCTGGCTACCCTGTTTTATCACCCACTTCTTCCCAACCACCCCACTTCTTCCCAACCACCACCGGATAGTTTTGAATAGTATTAGAATATTTAATGTGTATAGTTCAGTAGGTATTCCTCAAAACAGAGTTGTTTTTAGAAACATAATCACAATGACATTTTATAATGAAAACATGATCATTTTTTAATAGCAAATATCCAGCTAGTAGTGAAATTTTTCTGGATTATCTCAATTTATTTATTTATTTATTTATTTATTTTTTACCATTTGTTCTGATCTTTGGGAGCATTTTGTGCTTTTTGAAGCAGAAACTATATTTGTAATGTACATATATTTATTTTCCATGTATATTTATATATCTCATGCACCTAGGTTTCTAAATGACTTCTGATCATGCTTTAGGGCTTTACTTTCAGGTTGTCTCAGGTCCTTGAGTGGAATTTGTATCAGGACTTTAGATCTTATTTGAAGAATCCAGCTAGTGCTATAGATCCTTGCTACTCAAAATGTGGTCTAGGGACCAGCATCATTAGCATCTCTTAGAAGTTCGATAGAACTGCAGAATCTACAGCCTCATGCAGAACTTCTTAATCAGAATCTGCCTTGTAATAAGATCCCTACATAATTAATAGACACACTAATGTTTGAGAAGCTCTGTACTAAAACCCTAGGCCCCTCCCTACACATGCTAAACAAGAAACCTGAGTTTTGAGGCATCAAAAATTTCTAATAGATGTTTTTTAGTGAGTGAGACCCGTGTTTTATTGCAGCATAACTTGATCATCTATGGACCGGAAAGTCTAGGACTGGAAAGTCTACCAGTTACCTTTTAATTTTCTCTTCTCCTCCCTACCACTCTACCTACGTAGTTTATACTATACCACTCCTTCTTGGGCTTGAAATCCAGAGCGCAAGATGTCTCAAAATTTCAAATCCCTATGGAAAAAAAGATGCCCATAAAAAAACCTTTTCATATTATCAGTGTGCTATAGAGGAAAAAGCACCTGTGTCAGGACATGTGGACTCTTCATTAATTGCATGATATTGAGAAAGTCATGTAAGTTTCCTAGGCTGAAATCTTCTCCTCGGTGGAAAGAAGAACTTGACCTAGGTAATCTCTAAAGCACCTCTATGTTAATAGAGATGATTTTAAGAAAGGCAGCAGCATAAGGAGATGTCAGAACACAGATTCGAGACTGCTGGCTCTGCCACTTACCAACTTTGTGTCTTGGGTAAACTGGATGATGTTCCATGCTTCAGCGTCATGGGGAAAATATGGATAAAGTTCATGCCTACCTCATAAGGCTACTAAGAGAATGAAATGATTATTTGTTAAATGATCAGAACGACGCCGACACAAAGAGCTATGTAACAAATATGTGAGATATATAATTTATATATATCTATAATACATACTTTAAAACTTACATACTATAAAGTCTATAAAGTATACCTTAAAATGTAATATATACTTTAAATATAGACTTTATAGATATACTTTAAAAATTAAAACCATTTAAATTTTAAAAAATTTAAAAAATTAACATACATTATATATGCAATATTTATATATTATATATATTTGTTAACTCTTTTAAACTAAGGGTTTCTATGACTATTTAGGGACATTCCTAGGAAGAAAGACCCATGCTTCCTATCTACTTAGCAGCAGATGCAGAAAGACAAGTCACAAGTATTCCTGAGTTGTCAGGCCATGTATTTACTCAACAAATATCCCCTGAGCTCCTCCTGCGTGCAAATCCTGGTGAGCAGGCCGTGCACAGTGTCTGTTCTCATGGTGCACACAACCAGCACAGGAGGTAGCTACTAAAGAATCTACCTTTCCTTGTCTTCTACCTTTTGTCTGTTTCCCATCTATGCGACCCCAACTTGCCCTCTGGAATATTCATTTGTATTTGGTGTTTACATATAATGTTTACGCCTCATATTTTACCTCTGAATATAATATGGTTTACAGAGTATTCTTAGCTGTCTTTCTCTTGCAGGCTCCAATTTTAGCTCCAGCACCATAGAAATTGAGCCCCTGATTACTCAACTAGCATATAACCTGGTCTCTCTTTGCTGTTGGTGTTGAAAAGGGATGGTTATCAGAACTTCCTCCCAATAACAGAATTGATACTGAGATGATATAACAGTTAGCTATTGTGCATTTAAAAACCATAAAACGGAGGGGCTTAGAACACCATTCATTTGTTTATCTCATGATTGGGGTCAGCAATTTAGGTGGGACTTAGCTGGGCAGTTCTAGTCTTGGCTGGGCTGCTTCATGTACCTGTGATTAGCTGAAGGTGAACTAGACAGGTTTGTTGATGCAGGTTGGGCTTTTCATATCTCTGAGGCTTTAAAATGAGACAATTGGACTAACTTGGTCGAGTACAGATGGTCCTTCACCCTTTAGTCAGTCAGCTTGAGCTTATTCATATGGCAAAGGCAGGGACCAAGGAAATGAATGGAAGGGTGCATTTTTCTGATGGCCCATGCTCAGAACCAGTATAGTGTCAATTCTACCACATTCTATTGGTTGAAGCAAGACCTAAGATTCAAAGGCAAATGAAACAAACTTTGTTTCTTGATGGGAGAAGCTGCAAGCCACAGTACAGAGAGTACACACATATAGGGAAGGATAAAGGATTGTGGTCATTTTCGCAAACAATGTACCATAAATACTTCATGTGTAGTCTTATCTGAGGACAGGGAGTTGGAGGTAGATGCTTTTTGTGGTGTCCTACTGCCTTCTACTTACATCTAAATAAATGACCTGTCAGCCAACAAGTGACCATCACTGAGAATAAGTAATTTGAGAGTAGAACATTCTGAAATTTAATATGTACAAAACCAAGGTGAAGAGTTTCCCAAGCTGAGGACTCAAAGCTGCAAATTCACTCCAAGAGATTCCAGACAAGATTTAAGGGAGAGAGGCAAGGCACATTTCTTTGCATTGGTCTTTGAATAATCTTAAGCAAGTCACAAAGACTCCCATATGATTGGTCCCCAGGCAGCCCATATCCCTTTGTGTGTTATTTCCTTCTAACGTAACATGCTTGTCAAAGCAGTGAGGTATTACAGAGAAATGGGCTGTGGAAATGCATGTAAAATAATATTTTATGTTTTGATGCACTGGGAGTCAAAGTGATCGTCATACAAACCATTTAATGTTGAAACCAACTCTTGTGAAGCTTGTTTCATTGCTGTTCAAAATTCAATTGCCCTCTCTTTGAAAGTGCCTTCTCCACCTAATGCTTTCTCCCTCACTTAGTATAGGGGGGCCTTGTTTTGTGGAGGACAGGCATTGTGACCTGAGACAAAATCTCTCCCGGTTGTTGGGGAATTGATTCTGCCCAAGAGCCTCACTATTATAATATTTACTTTATGATAATCTATTTGATGCCTCTCAATTGAGTGCAATAGCCATTTTGTTATTTGTTGTTTCAATTTAGTGGGAAATTGTGCAAACTACTCCATCAGCTGCTTCTGCTTTTCTTGCTCCCCACTTTTCCACCCCCCGCCCACTGAAATAAGCAGTCAGATTTCATTCTGAGAGTGACTTTCATTTTGCTTGTATAAGGAAATGTCATCACATGTTAATGCATTTGGGTTTTGCGGGTTTTAAAACATCTTTTATTTTTTTATTTGTATAAATTTAAGGGTGTAAGTGCAGTTTTGTTGCCTGGGTATATTGCACAGTGGTGAAGTCCAGGCTTTTAGTGTAACCATCACTCAAATAATTTACATTGTACCCATTAAGTAATTTCTCAGCCCTCACCCCACCTTCCACCTCTCCCACCCTTCAGAGTCTCCAATGTCTATTATTCCACACTCTGTGTCCACGTGTGCATATTATTTAGCTTCTATTTACAAGTGAGGACATGTGGTATGTGACTGAGTTGTTTTACTTAAGATAATGCCCTCCAGCTACATCCACATTGCTGCAAAAGATGTGATTTCATTTTTAATGGCCAAATAGTATTCCATTGTACATTTACACATTTTCTTTATCCATCCAACCATTGATGATCACTTAGTTTTATTTCAAAACTTTGAGGTTGTGGGTAGTGCTGCAATAAACCTATAATTACAAGTATCTTTTTAATATAATTATTTATTTTGGGAAAATACCATCATGGGATTGCTGGATTGGATGGTAGTTCTATATTTAGTTCTATTGTAGAAATCTCCATACTCTTTTCCAGAGGGGTTGTACTAATTTACATTTCCACCAACAGTATATAAGCATTTCCTTTTCTCTACATCCTTGCCAACATCTGTTATTTTTTGACTTTTTAATAATAGCCATTCTCATTGTTATAAGATGATGTCTCACTGTAGTTTTAATTTGCATTAAATGCCTTTTATTGACCAAAGTTTTAGGTCTCTCTCTCTCTTTAGGATCCACTCTGCTATCTTGTGGGCCCTTTCTGGGCATGAAAATATATATCACTTCCTTAGAGAAGCACCATAGTGTAATGGTTATAAGTTTGGCTTGGGTGGGTAACAGCCTGATTTAATATCCTAATATTGCTATTGACAAGTAGTGTGATCTTGGCAAGTTTTTTCATATCTCTATGCTACAGTTTCTTTATCTGAAAAGAGGAACAGTATCCAGTCATTGGGCGACTGTGGTGATTAATGAGATAATGCATAGAAGATGCTTAGTATGGAGCCTGGTATATAACAGGGGCCCACTACGTGGTCATTGTTGTTTGATGTTATTTCTACTGTGGTATAGCAATGGTGGTGGAATTATTCTTTCTGTCTCTGAGTGAAGTTACTGGCTAGAACAGAAGCTCAGCCAAGAGCCACCTAAAACAGTGTTTCTGGAGATATCCTAAATGTCAGATGATAAATTTAATTTACTTCAGTTGGTAAAATGTTATAAAATGCCCAAAGAGAGACAGAATACATTGCCTCCTTTTCCCCAATTATTTCTTCTTTCTGCCTTCTTTCCTCTTTCTCCCTCCCATTTTCTCTCCCCATATCTTTATTAAGGGACTACCATGCCACACAATCCTAAGCCTTGGTGTATACAGACTAATACAACATAGTCCATGTGCTCCAGATGCTCCCAATTCCTAAGATGCAAAGAATCAGCCAATACAGTTCAGCACTGCAGCAAGGGCTCGGTGGGGGTCCATCTCTTTCAGTTAATGTTACAGTTGAACATAAAAGATGAATAGAATTTGGACAGATAGCTGGGGTGAAAGATAGGCCTTATGAGGAAGAGAAGAGATGGGCAAGGGAGAAGAGCATTCCGGGAAGACAAAATATCATGGCTTGCTGGAGGCAATAGGACGAGGCCAGAAGAGCTTCTTCCATAAAGATATTGTCTTGCTTGTGCCTCAATGTAGATCAGAGCTGCCCCCAAATCTGTGTCTTGGGGAAACAGACATTCTCCACTTAGAAAAAGCTCCTACCCATTCCCACGCCCCTGTTTGGCTAGGGAGGCAGGCTCAGCAGTGTTGGTGATGGGTCATGAAACATGGAATACCAGAAGCAGATCTAGAAAATGGTTGAAGAAGCTAAGATGGTGAAGGGGAAGAGCTAAAGGTCAGAAGGGGAACAAGCAGACCCCATATGAAGCAGCATCTAAGGGTACAGGCCGAGACTGAGTCCCAAGGAACAGAGACCTAAAGGGGGGGGCAGAAAAACTGGGCAAATCAATACAAAATGTTGCAAAGCATGCAAGCAGGAAGTGGCCCATAGTAACTCTGGGGAAAAATGTCACACCCTGCACAGGCTTCCTTGGGAATTTAAGGCCTTTAAACAAGGGGCAAACTGCAATGCATGGTCAAGGGAAAGTAGTTAAGAAAAAAGTGCTTTTAACATGGAAACTCCTTGAGGCTTTGTTTTTTAACCTATCATGAAACATAGGAAGTATCCAATTAATATTGAGGAATAAAGGAAGGAACGAAGTAATCAAATTACTAAAGATCTGAAAGGTTTCATTTTGTGTCTACATGAGATACCATGAAAGACAGTGAAGAGACTTTTTTGATCCATGTGCCAGCACATACCAGCAATGTAACATCAGGCAAATCATTTCACATCTTTGAGCCTCAGTTTCCTTATCTCTACAACAGGGATGATGGTGTGGGCCTTGCAGAGTTTACTGGGAATTAAATGTGTTGTTTGTAAAGTGCCAAGCACTAAGCAGTTACTCCAAAAGTGACAACTCTGGTTTTTTTATATTAACCATATAAAAAGTCAGAGCTGTCACTCTTAGAGTTGGCAACTTTTTTGTCTCAAACTGAAAGCCATTTAAAGAGTGGAAGAACAACTTTAAAAAAAAATGACTTAAAAGGCACGGCCTATTTAAATACTTTAAAAAAAAAAAAAACTTTCTTTAAAGAACTCTCACATTGAGAGGACTAGCAATTTTTTAAGATTTCATTATTTTGCGTTGCTTAGTCATTATAGGAGAGCCCCATCAGGAGACAGAACAAGGAAAGACCAGTATAAAAAGTTATTAACACAGGAATGGAGTAACAGGGAATTGTCTAAGAGGAGGGAAAAAAGAACTCATAAAGACACCTGAGGGCTGAGAATGTGTACCCAAGGAAGAAACAAACTTGAGAGAGTGATGTTTTTTTCACAACTGGATGCCAGGGTGTGGTTTAAGTCCATTCAATGGTAGAGAAATTTACTGTGTTGTCACTGTCCAAACAGTAGGGTGAGGCTGAGGCTGAGGCTGGTAGGCAGAGAACTATCTGCTAGGATGCCAAAGACATTCACTAGGAAGCTGCTGAGGAGGGCAGAAGGTGGAAGTCATTAACTTCCTGGAAAGCCAACAGGTAGATCTTCTAGAAAGTTTCCTGGAAGCTGCCTGTGTGTGTGGTGGGATACTCTAGAGTCATCAATGAGCCAGGTGCCTGTGGAAACTCATTAGCTGCCCTTGGGAGTACACTAAACTCCAGCGTGAGCAGGTGACTCTTGCTGTGGGGCCACGGCCATAAAACGTCAGTTACTCTGCAGGAACTCAGCTAGGACCACAAGAGGAGCACACCAGAACCAGGAGGAGAAATCCCTTTCCTTTTCCCGTGTGCCTCCAGTGTCCTCTACTGAAAAGTTTATTGTGCTGGCTGTCAAAGGAGAAATATTTATGAGGCCCGCCCCCCTTATCACAGAGCAGGCAAAGGGGTGAATTTGGAGCTGAGAGGTATATCCATGACTGGCACAGTCACATGGGAGAATGGAAGGGGAAAGAGAGAACTCAGCACCATTTTTTTTTCTTCTTTGGAAAAGAATGGTTTTATAGAAGATAATATGCACATCTTCCCACATCTCCAAAGAAATACCTCAGAAACTGCTTATACAATTTCTATAACCTTAATAATTCTTTTGAAATGATCAAATTAAAAATACTAGTATAGAGCACAACTACAAATTGCTCGGGCAATATTGTATTATTTACACAATTTTATCTCTGGTTTATGGATGTTAGAAAAACTATGCATTTCAGAAAATGATTGCAATGGAATTTTTTAGGCTTTATGAACTGTAAAAAAAATTACTTTCCAGGCCCCCAATATTCAAGTTTTTAAAAAGGTAATATAAAAACCGCAAAAGCGATTTTAATGGAACAACACACCTTCAAAAACTTATTTGGTTTAGTTCAGTTTCTTCAGTCCCACAAATATTACCTAATTGTCTTAAAATTGATTCCCCAGAAGTGTGCAAGTGATTTATTAAGAAAATGCTCTCAGTGAAGACCAATAATGGAGTAAGGAAGCAGGACAGGGAGGGGAGGAAGCCAAGCAGAAGGGGATAATCTAAAGCAAAGTCCCACAGAGGAGAGCTGTAGCCTGATCCTACAGGGAGCTGGGGCTTACAAGCCACACCTCAGAGTTGTTGCTTCCTGAGGCAAGGGATCTGGGGCTTTTATACTCCTGTAGCCACTGGGGGAGGCTTTCTATAAAAGGTGTTTTTTTTTTTTTTTGTTTGTTTGTTTGTTTGTTTTAGCATTTCCAGCTCTCTAATCAGGCTGAGTGGACTCCATTGGGTTGAAAGGAGTCCTCAGAAACAAAACCGTTGGAGACGAAAGCACATCAGTGTCAGAGTAGGGATGGAAATGTGCACATATGAAATAATCAATAAATAAGTGCTAAGAAGAGATTTGAAGGGATCTGGGCAGAATGGTGATGTTATCCTCTCCACTATTTTGTTTTTATTCTCCATTTCTTCCTAATTAGTCATAGTGTAAAATGATCTGTAGCAGGACGAGCCGCAGACAAAACTCCTTAGACACCGAGTTACAGAAGGAAGGGGTTTATTCAGCTGGGGGCATCAGCAAGACTCCTGTCTCAAGAGCCGAGCTCCCCGAGTGAGCAATTCCTGTCCCTTTTAAGGGCTCACAACTCTAAGGGGGTACGCGTGACAGGGTTGTGATCGATTGAGCAAGCAGGGGGTACGTAACTGGGGGTTGCATGTACCGGTAATTAGATCAGAACAAAACAGGATAGGGATTTTCACAGTGCTTTTCTATACAATGTCTGTAATCTATAGATAACAGAACCGATTAGGACAGGGGTCGATCTTTAACTACCAGGCCTAGGGTGCGGCGCCGGGCTGTCTGCCTGTGGATTTCATTTCTGCCTTTTAGTTTTTACTTTTTCTTTCTTTGGAGGCAGAAATTGGGCATAAGACAATATGAGGGGTATTCTCCTCCCTTAGATCCACCTTCGGAGCTGAGGGGCTTGATAAGGACATTTTAAAGAGATGAGTTCTTCCTCTGTTGCCCAGGCTGGAGTGCAGCCTCTAACTTCTGGACTTAAGTGATTTTCCCACCTCAGACTCTCAGGTAGCTGGGACTACAGGCACGCACCACCATGCAAGACTTTAAAATTCAATCCAATACAGGGAAATGTGTACAAATGTGGTAAACAATAGGTTAAAGGTTAAGAGATTGAGGTCTACTGCATGTCATGATTTCAAATCATTAACACATGGTGGAATTGATTTTTTTAATGTGTGAGGAAATTGGATATTTTTTAAGGTAACTTGAGGGTAGTTATAAAAATTTGGAGTAACCAATGTGAGGAATGAGAAAAGATGCTGACCAATAGTACAACTACATAGTACAACTTTAATTCATGTAATGACGTGCAGCATGGTAGTCTGCTTGATCAGTCATGAGTAAATAGGTTGAAAGACAACACAGACAAGTTGAAACTGAACATTAGACGTATTTTGGGACAGGCACAGTGGGTCACGTCTGTAATCCTGGTACTTTGGGAGGCTGAGGTAGGTGTATTACTTGAGGCCAAGTGTTCGAGACCAGACTGGTCAACATGGTGAAACCCCGTCTCTGCTAAAAATATGTGGTGTGGTGGCACATGCCTGTAATCCCAGCTACTTGGGAGTCTGAAGCACAAGAATTGCTTGAACCCAGGAGGTGGAGGTTGCAGTGAGCTGAGATCATGCCATTGTACACCAGCCTGGGTGACAGAGTGAGACTCAAAAATAAAAACATAAAAAATAAAAATTTAAAAACTATATTTTTAGGGGCATGGTGGCTCACACCTATAACCCCAGCATTTTGGGAGGCTGAGGCAAGAGAATTGCTTGAGCCCAGAAGTTCTAGACTAGCCTGGGTAACACAGAGATACCTCATCTGTCCAAAAAAAAAAAAAAAGCCAGGAGTTGGAGGGGCATGCCTGTAGTCCTAGCTACTTTGGAGGCTGAGGTAAGAGGATCATTTGAGCCCAGGAGGTTGAGGTAGCAATGAGCTGTGATTACACCACCGCACTCTCCCTGTCTCAAAAAAAAAAAAAAAAAAAAAAAAAAAAAAAGCTTTTAGTGACACTAAGATCTATATTTGGAAACATTTACTCCAACAGAGCTCAGGTGTAAAAATAGACTGGTTGGATTCATTGACTATAGAAAATGTTTAAGTATAGTACAGTAAAAAGACAAAGGAGCAAAATGTTTAGCATTTTAGAAGAACTGGATTATGGGGTCAAGCAGACTGGTAAGAAAGTGGTGGAGGGACAGAGACAGAATGAGGAAAACAGCAGACGGGGCAGGACTAACATGCAGCTCCCACTTAGATGGACAGAACAGCATGTGGAGACTCACATTGTGAACTTTTGCTACAAGAACCACTTAGGAACATACTAGGAAAACTGAAATAATTCACAGACCCTTTGAAAGAAGTGGCTTGCTACTGCAGAGGCTGCAAGACAGCTGAAAAACTGAGCTCTCAAAGTGTGAGAAGGGGAAAATGTCTGCCTCCAAACATAAATCCTCACTGGGGAACCTGAAAACCCAGATCACGGGGGAAAGATTTAACCTTACCTAGAATTGAAATGGATTTATGGAGCTAAGCAAAATATAAAAGTAGAGGAAGCTGTGGGAAGAGCCCTGTCAGCACTCCCAGTCCCCAGCTTGAATCCAGGAAAGCCATTCCTGGCCTTTTCTTAGAGAGGTCCTTAGGGAAGGGAAGGCAGCCAGTGGAACTGGGGAGGGACCACAGGGTGAAGGAAGCTCCTAGCTGAGCTACGTAATAATATTGACTGAACACAAATTTTCCTAAACATCATCCAGGGGAGTGAATGGTAAATGCAGATACAAGCACAGAAGCTACAGCCAAAGGTGAGAGCAGGCAGGGAGGGGTAAGGTCCAAGAGCTCTGCTTGCTTTATTGGGGGGAAACTTGTAGCCAGGGGCAAGATTTCAGCCCTGCTCACTGCCTGCCTGGATATAAACTAAATGCTGTTGTGGGAGCATGGTGGGAATAAGACTGGCCTTGCTGGCTGTGTGGGAGTTGGGTGAAGCCTGTCACTGCCGATTTCCCCCCACTTCCCTGGTGATCTGTATGATATGCAACAGAGGCAGCAAGAATCCTCCTGGGAATATAACCCCATTGGCCTCAGAACCATCCCCCCAACCCCCACAGTGACAGCAGCAAGCCCTGCTCAAGCAGAGTTTGAGCTCAGACCTAACGAACCCTCCCCCCACATGATGGTTTTTCTCTACCTACCCCGGCAGCCAAAGACAAAAGACATCAACTTTTGGGACATCTATGACCCCACCCACTACCTTAATAACCCAAGTACTTCCTCTGGCCAACACAGGGCAAAATCATATCCCACATCCACTACTGCAGCTGGTGCTCTATTGAAAGCACCATTTCGTGGCTGGAGACCAACCAACTCAAGCCATTAGAGCAACTCATAACAGAACAACCCTGCTCCAAAGAAGGAGAAAACAACAGCTAATTCCACTGCCTGCAACATCCTGGCTAACCAGAGGTCCTGAGTTCTGTTCACATGACAACTTCATTGCTAGTATAACCAACATTTGGGAAAACCAGCACACTAAACAAAACTACAACCAAGGATCCTCAGAGTCTACTTCACTATTCTACCACCTCCACCAGAGCAGGTGCTGGTATCCACAGCTGGAAGACCTGAAGACAGATCACATCACAGGACTCTTTGCAGACATTCCCCAGCATCAGCCCAGAGCCCGGTAGCCCTGCTGGGTGGCTAGACCCAGAAGGACGATAAAATCACTAGAGTTTGGCTCTCAGGAAGTCTCATCACTAGGGGAAGGGATAGAGTGCCACATCAAAGAGTCACCCCATGGCACAAAAGTATCTAAACAACAGCCCTTGAATTCTAGATCTTTCCAATGAAACAGTCTACCCAAATGAGAAGAAACAAGAAAAGTAATTCTGGTAATATAACAAAACAAGTTTCTATAATACTCCCAAAAATCACACTAGCTCTTCAACAATGGATCCAAACCAAGAAGAAATCTGCAAATTGCCAGAAAAAGAATTTAGAAGATTGATTATTAAGCTACTCAAGGAGGCATCAGAAGAAGGTGAAGTCAACTTAATGTAAAAAACTATATAGGATATAGATGAAAAAAGTCTCCAGTGAAATAGATATCAAAGAAAAGACAGTCACAACTTCTGAAAATGAAAGATACACTTAGAGAAATGCAAAATACACTGGAAAGTTTCAAAAACAGAATCAAATGAGTAGAAGAAAGAACTTCAGAGTTTGAAAATGAGGCTTTTGAATTAACCCAATTTGACAAAGACAAAGAAAAAAAGAATATAAAGTGAAATCCAAGAAATCTGGGATTATGTTAAATGACCAAACATAAGAATAATTGGTGTTCCTCAGAAAGAAGAGAAATCTGAAAGCTTGGAAAACTTATTTGAGGGAATAATTGAGAAAAAATCCCTGGTCTTGCTAGAGATCTAGACATCCAAATACAAGACATTCAAAGAAAGTCCAGAAAATTCATTGCAAAAAGATCATCACCTAGGCACGTAGTCATCAGTTACTTAAGTCAAGATGAATTGAATAATCTTAAGAGCTGTGAGACAAAAGTATCAGGTAATCTATAAAGAAAAACCCATCTGATTAACAGCAGATTACTCAGCAGAAACCCTACAAGACAGAAGGGATTGGGGTCCTATCTTTAGCCTCCTTATACAAAATAATGATCAGCCAAGAATTTTGTATACAGTGAAACTATGCTTCATAAATGAAGGAGAGATAAAGTCTTTTTCAGACAAACAAATACTGAGAGAATTCACCACTACCAAGCCACCACTACCAGAAATGCTAAAGGAAGTTCTAAATATTGAAACAAAACCTCGAAATACCCCAAGATAGAACCTCCTTAAAACATAATTTTTCACAGGGCCTATAAAACAGTAACACAACAACAACAACAACAACAACAAAACCCAAGGTATTCAGGCAACAATTAGCGTGATGAATGAAACTGTACCTCAAAACATCTCAATACGAATGTTGAATGTAAATGCTCCACTTAAAACATACAGAATGGCAGAATGGATAGAAGTCCACCAACCAAGTATCTGCTGTCTTCAAGAGACTTGCCTACCTCATAAGGGCTCACATAAACTTAAAGTAAAGAGGTAGAAAAAGATATTACATGCAAATGGAAACAAAAGTGAGCAGAAGTAGGTATTCTTATATCAGACAAAACAGACTTTAAAGCAACAGTTGTTAAAAAAGACAGAGTTGGACTCGGGAAGGGGAACATCACACACTGGGGCCTATCACGGGGAAGGGGGAGGGGGGAGGGATTGCATTGGGAGTTATACCTGATGTAAATGACGAGTTGATGGGTGCTGACGAGTTGATGGGTGCAGCACACCAACATGGCACAAGTATACATATGTAACAAACCTGCACGTTATGCACATGTACCCTAGAACTTAAATAGAAAAAAAAAAAAGACAAAGAGGGACATTACATAATGATGAAAGGATCAGTCCAACAGGAAAATACCTCAGTCCTAAATATATATGCACCTAACACTGGCACTCCCAAATGTATAAAACAATTACTACTAGACCTAAGAAATGAGATAGATGACAACACAATAATAGTGAGGGACTTCAATACTCCACTGACAGCACTAGACAGGTCAATGGACTTAAACTATACCCTAGAACAAATGTACTTAGATATTTATAGAACATTCTACCCAACAACTGTGGAGTATGCATTCTTTTCATCAGCACATGGACTGTTCTGCAAGACAGACCATCTGATAGGTCACAAAACAAGCCTCAATAAATTTAAGAGAATTGAAATTATATCAAGTATTCTCTCAGACCACAGTGGAATAAAATTGGAAATTAACTCCAAAAGGAATCCTCAAAACTCTACAAGCACATGGAAGTTAAATAATCTGCTCCTAATGATATTTGAGTCAACAATGAAATCAAGATGGAAATTAAAAAGTTATTTGAACTGAACAATAATAGTGACACAACCTATCAAACCTCTGGGATACAGCAAAAGTCATGTTAAGAGGAAAGTTCATAGCATTGAATGCCTACATCAAAAAGTCTGAAAGAGTACAGACAGACAATCTAAGGTCACACCTCAAGGAACTAGAGAAACAACAACAAACCAAACTCAAACCCAGCAGAAGAAAAGAAATAACAAAGATCAGAGGAGAACTATTAATAAATGAAATTGAAAGAAATAAAGACAATACAAAAGATAAAACAAAAAGCTGGTTTTTTGAAAACAAACAAAATTGATGGACCATTAATTAGCAAGAGTAACCAGTAAAAAATGAGAGAAGATCCAAATAAGCTCAATTAGAAATGAAATGGGAGATATTACAACACCACAGAAATACAAATGATCTTTCAGGCTTCTATGAACACCTTTATATGCAAAAACTAGAAAACCTAGAGGAGATGGATAAATTGCTGGAAACAGACAATCTTCCTAGAATAAGGAAGAACTAGAAACTCTGAACAGACCAAAAACATGCAGTGAGATTGAAACAGTAATAAAAAAATATTGTCAACAAAAAAATTCCAGGACCACATGGATTCACAGCTGAATTCTATTAGACATTCAAGAAAGAATTGATACTAATACTGCTGAAACTATTCCAAAAGATAAAGAGGGAATCCTCCCTAAAATCTTATGATCATCTCAGTAGATGCAGAAAAAAAAAACATGTGATGGAATACAGCATCCCTTTATGATTAAAACCCTCAGCAAAATGGGAATAGAAAGGACATATTTTAAGGGAATAAAAACCATCTATTATAAACCCACAGCCAACATTATACTGAGCAGGAAAAAGTTGAAAGCATTTCCCCTGAGAACAGAAACAAGACAAAGATGCTCACTTTCACCACTTCTATTTAACCCAGTACAGGGTGTTCTAGCCAAAGCCAGACAAGAGAAAGAAATAAAGAGCGTACAAATCGTATAGAGGAAGTCAAACTGTTGCTATTCACTGAAAATATGATTGTACATCTAGAAAACTCTAAAGACTCATCCAAAAAGCTCCCAAATTTGATAAATGAATTCAGTAAAGTTTCAGGATCTAAAATCAATGTGCACTAATCAGTAGCATTGTTAAACACCAACAGCGACCAAGCCAAGAATCAAATCAAGAACTCACCCCCTTTTACAACAGCTGAAAAATCAAAAACAAAAACAAAAAGCCTTAGGAATATACCTAACCAAAGAGGTGAAATTGAAAGAGTTTTACCTGTAGATCTCTATAAGGAAAAATACAAAACACTGCTGAAAGATGTCATAGACAACACAAACAAATGGAAACACATCCCATGCTCATGGATGGGTAGAATGAATATTGTAAAAATGACTATACTGCCAAAAGCAATCTATAAATTCAATGAAATTCCAATCAAAATATCATTATCATTCTTCATTCTTCACAGCACTAGAAAAACCAATTCTAAAATTCATATGGAACCAAAATAAATAAATAAATAACCCACATAGTCAAAGCAAGACTAAGCAAAAAGAACAAATCTGGAGGCATCACATTGACTTTAAGCTATAGTATAAGGATATAGTTACCAAAACAGCATGATACTGGTATAAAAATAGGCATGCAGACCAATGGAACAGAATAGAAAACCCAGAAATAAAGCCAAACACTTACAGCCAGCTGATCTTCAATGAAGCAAACAAAAACATAAAGTGAGGGAAGGACACCCTATTCAACAAATGGTGGTGATAATTAGCAAGCCACATGTAGAAAAAATGAAGCTGGATCCTCATCTCTCACCTTATACAAAAATCAAGTCAGTATGGATTAAAGACTTACATCTAACACCTGAAACCATAAAAATTCTAGAATATAATATCAGACAAACTCTTCTAGACATTAGCTTAGGCAAAGACTTCATGACCAAGAACCAAAAAGCAAATGTAACAAAAACAAAGATAAATAGATGGGACTTAATGAAACTAAAAAGCTTCTGCCTAGTAAAAGAAATAATCAGCAGAGTAAACAGACAACCCACAGAGTTGGGAGAAAATATTCACAAACTATGTGTCTGACAAAGGATTAATATCCAGAATCTACAAAGAACTCAAATCAGCAAGAAAAAGCAAATAATGCCATCAAAAAGTGGGGTAAGGCCATTAGTAGACAATTCTCAAAAGAAGATATACAAATGGCCAGAAAACATACAAAAAAAGTGCTCAACGTCACCAATTATCAGGGAAAGGAAAATCAAAACCACAATGTGGTACCACCTTACTCCTGCAAGAATGGCCATAATTTAAAACCAAAACAAACAAAAAAAAGATGTTGGCGTGGATGTGGTGAAAAGGGAGTACTTTGACACTGCTGGTGGGAATGTAAACTAGTACAACCACTATGGAAAACAGTATGGAGATTCCTTAAAGAACTAAAAGCAGGTCTACCATTTGATCCAGCAATCCCACTACTGAGTATCTACCCAGAGGAAAAGTCATTATATGAAAAAGACACTTGCACATGCATGCTTATAGCAACACAATTCACAATTGCAAAAACGTGAAACCAACATAAATCCCAACAGCCAACAAGTGGATTAAAAATATGTGGTATATATGTACCATGGAATACTACTGAGCCATAAAAAGGAATGAAATAATGGCATTCACAGCAACCTGGATGGAGTGGAGACCATTATTCTAAGTGAAGTAACTTAGGAATAACAAACCAAACATCTTATGTTCACATTTATAAGTGGGAGCTAAACTATGAAGACACAAAGGCATAAGAATGATATAGTGGACTCTGGGGACTTGGGGGGAAGGGTGGGAGGGACCGAGGGATAAAAAACTACACATTAAGTGCAGTGTACACTGCTTGGGTGATGGGTGCACCGAAATCTCAGAAATCACCACTAAAGAACTTATACATGTAACCAAACACCACCTGTTCCCCAAAACTATTGAAATAGCAACAACAACAATAGTAATAATAATAAAAAGAAAGTGGTGGAGGAATTTTGGGGAGTGTTTAAGTTAAATAACAAGGTGTGAGAGCAAGAACTGAGGAAGATGGAAAAAGAGATTGTAGACAGAGATAGGAAAAAAAGAGTTTAGACATGGTTCAATCTCAAAAATGGTCCAAGAAGTGACCATGACATTAGGTTGACAGCAAATGAAAATGATGGTCAAAATGCAGAATAAGGATCTTGGAATTTTCAGGATCGGGAAAATACGTGGCTTGTGTGTTAGCATCACCCCCTCATCACACATGACAGATATGATCATCCCATCCATCATGGTTCTGATGGCTTTAATAATACAGCTTTATAATCCTTCTCAAACAGCAATTCATTTAGCCACTACTAACGGGTGTCTAGTCATCCCAGAGCTTGGTTATTTCAGGCAAAAAGTAATAAACAGTAATTATTAATCTATGTTGCTGTTTGTATGAAGTGTAATATAATGGAAAGTGCCTGGACTAGGCATCTGAAGGTTTGGGTTCTTTCTGAGTCTATTCCCAGTTATGTAACTTTAAGTAGGTGACTTAATTGATCTGCACACTTGTAAATTGAAGATAATTATACCCGATTTCCAGCCTCACTGGGAAGTTGTAAATAGACTGCTCTGATTAGCAGGGTGTGGTGGCAGATGGTTGTAGTCCCCACTACTTGGTAGGCTAAGGCAGGAGGATCCCTTGAACCCAGGAGTTAGAAGGGCAGTGAGTAAGATCAGGCCACGGCACTCCAGCCTGGGTGACAGAGTGAGATCTTGTCTCTGAAAAGTAAAAATAAAAAATAAAACCCTGCTTTTAGAAAAAGTTGAAGATGCTATACAAAATTTGTTATTAGCATCATTAGCCATGTAGAAAGCTACAAGTCATGGCATAAAATGGACAAAATATGAAACTAATTGAAGAAGGCTATATAGACTAAAATTATAGGGTTAGATTTGTTTTTTAAACAGTCAATTCCTGGATATTTTTTAGTTTAAACTAGAGCATTCATTTCAAGTGACTTTAACAGCTACTAAACGAAAAAAAGAAAAGCTCAGTTATTTAAAGAACTGTTTAAAAGAAGGTTTAAGGTTAGAAGAATTATACAATATTGCCCCACTGTGCAGAACTGGATCACTCTGGTTTTTCTTGCTTATTTTTCCTATGAGTTTCCTCTCTGCCAAAGACCCAGAAAGTCCCATCCCATTGCTCGTGTGCTCATGATCAAGTGTGAATTAGACCTGTTGAATTTTATGGTTTTGCCATTCCCATGTCGACCTGCCCTCCCCTCTATTATGTTTTCCCAAGAGAAAATAAAATGTTATTATTCATGTTGCTCCTGCCATCACTCACAAATAGGTGGAACATCTCTCCTGGAAGCTGTGAAAGCATTCAAACGCCATGCTGATGTTTCTCCCTGTGGTCAAAACAGAAACTTGTTTGTTTTCTCTCCAATGTATTTGGAAAGGATGTTGTAACTGCAATGCTGTTTGAATTATTATAGCTAACCTTTTCCAGTGTACATGTCCAGAGGCGTAATTGTATTCTCAAAACGAACTCCATCAACAACAGCTACAGAAAATGCATCGGCTTGTTTATTCTTAAAATTAATGCTGCTTTCAATCTCTTTCCCTCTCTCAAAAATGTGCTAAGTAAGCAAGACTTAGATGAATGGCACGTGTGTTATTTACAAAAAAAACGATAACTAAAAAGTAGAGAGATAAGAACTGACCAGAGCACCTGCTTCTCATTCCCCTTCTATTTTCATATGCATTATTTGGATAATGTGTTTAATCAGGTAGAAGGGGCCCCAATTTTTCACTGTACTAGCTATCTCTTCTGACCTCCCAGAGAACATTTAGTGGCATCAAGCTCTAGTACCCACTTTTGCTCCTGAAGGATACTTATTCTTACAAATTGTACGTTATTATACTTTTATGAGGGGGCGATTTTATGTTGTAAACAGTACAAGCCCAGCACCTGTGGCTCAGCAGTCCCCAGAGAGGGTACAGCCAGCCTAGTGGACAAAAGGGTCAGGGGAAACCAGTTCTTCACCCTGACATGCACACACCTGGCTGCTGCAGGACAGGTGCCTGTCATTTTGGGAGGCTGAGTATCGGGTTGGTAAAAGCACTGGTTTGCGAGCAAGGCAGGTGTAGTTTGTACCTCACCTCTGCTGCTAATAAGCATGAACACATTATCTTCTCTGTTTTTCAGCTTCTTGAGCTGTAAAAGAGGGATAAAATTCCAGCCTCATGGGAGTGTGGAGTGTTACAGCCACTTTGGAAGCCAAACTGGCAGCATCTACTGAAACTAGAAATATGTGTATCCTGGTCGGGGGCAGTGGCTCACACCTGTAATCCTAGCACTTTGGGAAGCCAAGGCGGGCAGATTACTTGAGGTCAGGAGTTCAAAACAAGCTTGGCCATCATGGTGAAACCCCGTCTCTACTAAAAACACAAAAAATTAGCTGGGCATGGCGGTGTGTGCTTGTAATCCCAGTTACTTGGGAGGCTGAGGCAGGACAATCGCTTGAACCCGGGAGGCGAAGGTTACAGTGAGCCGAGATTGTGCCACTGCACTCCAGCCTGAGTGACAGAGCAAGACTCCATCTCAAATAGAAAAAAAAAAAAGAAAAGAAATACGTGTGTCCTTCAAACTAGAAATCTCACTTCTGGAATCTATCCCATGGTAATAAAAACAGCAGTGCACAGTGCACAGAGGTGTGTGTACATGGATGTTCATGCATCATGATTTCTAGTGCCTACAAAACTATCAGAGAAACAGATGAGTGGATTGGCACATCTACACCATGGGACACTGAATATTGTTCAGTTCTCAGAACGAATGAGTTAGAATTCTTCATGGAGATATTTTATGAGGTATGGTTGAACATGAAAAATGAAATGCAGAAAGAGGTGAATAATGCGTGTCGCTTTTGTGCATTTAAAAAGTCCTTCTATATATACATATAAATATGTATGTGTGCCTACAGATTTACGTGCACGTACGTTTATGATCTATGAGTATGGAAAGATAACATGGAAATATGCATGCCATGGATTACCCTGAGGGAGGAGAGAACTATGTGGTAATGAAAAACAGATAAGGGAATTAAGAAGAAAGGAGAAAGAAAGAAAAGGCCACATTAAAAGTGTTTATAATCTGTTCTGGGCTGAATGGTGTCCTCCCAAAGTCCAAACGTTGAAGTCTTAACCCCCGAAGGGCTTCAGAATGTTATTGTATTTGGAGATAGGGCTGTTGGTGTGGGCCCTAATCCAATATGACTAGTGTCTTTGTAAAAAGAGAAAATTAATACACAGATATACACAGAAGAAAGACCATGTGAAGACACCACTGGGAGAAGACAGCCATCTGCAAGCCAAGGAGAGAGAACTCAGAAGGAATCAACCCTGCCGACCTCTTGAACTTGGGCTCCCAGCCTCCAGAACTGTGAGGAAAGAAATTTCTGTTGTTTAAATGACCCAGTCTGTGGTACTTTGTTATGGCAGTCCTAGCACACTGATATGTGGTCACACCCATACATTTATATATAATGATATTTATGTGCAGGTATGTATATAATTAAACATATGAAAATATTTGTTTCACATGTGAAGTAAATAACACTCAATACCAACTATTATTTGTTGTGATTACTGTCATTTTTATCATCACCTAGCACTGCTCAACTAGTGTTTATAATTATTATTTTATTCAGAAATTCTTAATTTTGATTATTACAAGAGTTTATAGAGATTTTTCATTTTTGGGCTGAAATCTCTGCTTTAATTTTGTATTGTTATTTCTAGCTTTATTGAAATGTTATCAGATAATGCTGCTCTTATTTTTTCTGCTTTATGGAATTTATTGTGGTTTACTTGTAAACTGACATCAGTTTTACTATATGTACTTGAGAAAGTGTATTTTCAATGGTTAGAGTCTAAAACTTAATAAACATCTATATTTTCTACATTAATGTTGTTTTTTAGGTTACCCTAACTTACGTTTTGTCCACTTAATGCTGTGTGCATTTTGGTATACATTTTTGTGAGATGTTGACCCTAGGTAGCCTGTCTTCGCTTCCAAATTTTTCTGTTTTGGTATTTAGGAAAAAGTTTGTATTTTTTTTCCAGTATTTGCCTGTATGTTAATGTCTTTTATAATGTTTTCATTTTCCCTTTTCCTTACTTAGGCTTCTATTATTTGATTTGTCATCTTTAAATGATATTCTTTGAGTCCCATTTATTACCTATATGACAATCAAACACTTATTCTACTTTCTTTTTTCTTTCACTCTCCTTTCTTTCACTTTTTTTTTTTTGTCTACCAGGCAGGTCCACCTGAAAATATATGTTGCACAAATCCTTCAAGAGCATCTGAGAAGTGCATCACATAGTCAGCCCAAGTATTGGTCCAGCTCTTTGAATGCACTAGATCTCCATTCCTGGATTGAACATAGTAGTCATGAGGAGACTTTTTCTCTGGTACCTGAAGAGAAGTTCAGGGGTTTAGTGGGCTGGAGAAGGAAGACACATTTTCAGTATCTAAGAACATCTAAAATCACTGGGTCACTGAAACGCTGCAATGGGGGCTCTTCTTTGAAAAGAATAAGGGAGAATTTTCCAAACTCTGCCATAGGGTGGGTCACCTACACGTGAGTATGTTCATTTCTGCTTTGTCCCAGCATTCACCTGCTTCAGCTGCCAATATACTCTCCTACGCTTTTGCTCTAATAGAAAGTTGGTCTCTTTTGTTTCTTTTTTAAAATTTTACTTTAATTTCTGGGATACGTGTGCAGAACGTGCAGGTTTGTTACATAGGTATACATGTGCCATGGTGGTTTGCTGCACCTACCAACCCGTCATCTAGATTTTAAGCACCACATGCATTACGTATTTGTCCTAATGCTCTCCCCCCTCCCTTTGCCTCCCACCTTCCAACAGGCCCTGGTGTGTGACATTCCCCTCCCTGTGTCCATGTGTTCTCCTTGTTCAATGCTCACTTATGAGTGAGAACGTGTGGTGTTTGGTTTTCTGTTTCTGTGTTAGTTTGCTGAGAATGATGGCTTCCATGTTCATCCATGTCCCTGCAAAGGACATGAACTCCTTCCTTTTTATGGCTGAGTAGTATTCTATGCCATATACGTGTCACATTTTCTTCATCCAGTCTATCACTGATGGGCATTTGGGTTGGTTCCAAGTCTTTGCTCTTGTAAATAGTGCTGCAATAAACTATGTCTGCATGTGTCTTTATAGTAGAATGATTTATAATCCCTTGGGTATATACCCAGCAATGGTGTATACCCATGGATTGCTGGGTCAAATAGTTTTCTGGTTCTAGATCCTTGAGGAATCACCACACTGTCTTCCACGATGGTTGAACTAATTCACACTACAACAACAGTGTATAAGTATTCTTATTTCTCCGCAGCCTTGCCAGCATCTGTTGTTTTCTGACTTTTAATAATCACCATTCTAATTGGTATCTCATTGTGGTTTTGATTTGCATTTTTCTAATGACCAGTGATGAACTTTTTTTCATATGTTTGTTGGTTACATAAATGTCTTTTTTTGAGAAGTGTCTGCTCATATCCTTCACTCACTTTTTGATGGGGTCGTTTGTTGTTTTCTTTTGTTTAAGTTCCTTATAGATTCTGGATATTAGACCTCTGTCAGATGGGTAGCTTGCAAAAATTTTCTCCCATTTTGTAGGTTGCCTGTTCACTCTGATGATAGTTTCTTTTGCTGTGCAGAAGCCCTTTAGTTTGATTAGATTCCATTGGTCAATTTTGGCTTTTGTTGCAATTGCCTTTGGTGTTTTAGTCATGAAGACTTTGCCC
The DNA here is from genome assembly GCF_049350105.2 of Macaca mulatta. Taxonomy (NCBI): domain Eukaryota; kingdom Metazoa; phylum Chordata; class Mammalia; order Primates; family Cercopithecidae; genus Macaca; species Macaca mulatta. Next base: position 17,614,584 of record NC_133407.1, read on the forward strand.
GTGCCTATGTCCTGAATGGTCCTTTCTTTCACTTTTTAGTTGTATTGTTTCAACTCTATCAAAACATACAACATTTACAAGCTATTTTCCCCCCATTACCACATTTTTTTGTCTTAGATATATGTCTTCAGTATATGAGTATGGAAAGATAACATGGAAATATGGGGTCTATTGAGTATATATATACTCAAAATTTTGACAGCATTTTCCCAATCATCTCTTGGTCATACTCTAGCCAATTTTTCAAGAACATATGAATACAATATTCCTTCAGTATGTAAATGTTTAAATTTATTCTTCAATAACTTCGATTCTAGAAGTTTGTCTGATTAAAATATCTTGGCTGACTTTATCTTTGAGCCTTGAGAAAATGTTGTTCCAATTTTTAAAATTGTGCATGTTGCTATTGAGAAGTGTGATACATACCATTTTTTTTCTGTCTTTTGCAAATGACTTTGCTATTTTACTGCAAGATCCATGGTATTTCTTCTTTATTTTTATGATCTAATGATTTTCTAGGTTATAGCTTGGAATTGACAATTCTCAGCAGACGGTGGGCCTTTTCCATATGTATTCTAGAATTTTTTTCCCAGACGGTGGGTCTTTTCCATATGTATTCTAGAATTGTTTTCCTCTGGAGTGTTTTCTTGGATGATGTTTTAAAATATCAGTTATATCGCATTGTTTTTTCTTCTTCATGGATTCCAATTATGTTTATCAAGAATATTTGTAATGTCTCTTGGATCCTTTGTTTCACTTTCTCATAACTGTTTTCATTCATGTCCTCAGAGTTCCTTGTTTTTAATCAAGTTCATTTCCCCTTGGGGAGTTTGAAATTTAGTCTGATATATATACTTTTTTTTTTTTTTTTTTTGAGACAGAGTCTCACTCTGTCACCCAGGCTGGAGTACAGTGGCACAATCTTGGCTCACTGCAGCCTCCGCCTCCTCGGCCCAAGTGATTCTTGTGCCTCAGCCTCCCGAGTAGCTGGGATTACAGGCATGCACCACTGTGCATAGCTAATTTTTTTTTTTTTTTTAAGTAGAAATGGGGTTTCACCATGTTTGCCAGGCTGCTGGTCTCAAACTCCTGACCTATTACAGACATGAGCCACCATGCCCAGGCTAAATTCAAGTTATTTTCTGAGTTTGATTATTTCACATTCCTATTTTCTGCTTATCCTAGTCTACGTTTCTTATTGGAGGTGTTCTCATATTTGCAAATACTTATTCATGGCATATTATGTTGCAGTGTTGTTTTACATTTTTATTCTGCTGTTTCTTTTTTTAGATCATGGTCATCAGGTAAAAACAGTTCCCATTTTCTTTGTTCCTGTTATAATTGCTTTATATGGATGTCGCCTATCTTGTCTTTAAATGTCTGGATTTAACTGGATCATCAATTAAAAAAAAATAGCAAAGGGTTTGGATGGCTCATAGGTTTCTTAGTTTAAGAGTGCCCTCAGCTGAGCACGGTGGCTCATGTCTGTAATCCCAGGACTTTGGGAGGTGTACCACTTGAGATTAGGAGTTTGAGATCAGCCTGGCCAACATGGCAAAACCCCTCCTCTACTAAAAATACAAAAATTAGCCGGGCGTGGTGGCGTGTGCCTATAGTCCTAGCTACATGGGAGGCTGAGGCAGAAGAATCCCTTGAACCCAGGAGGTGGAGGTTGTGGTGAGCCCAGATAGCGCCACTGCACTCCAGACTGGGCAACAGAGCGAGACTCCATCTCAAAAACAAACCAAAAAATGAGTGCCCTCTTCTATCAGAACAGTGAGGTGTGTTTTCTTTAATATGTGGCATTTTGTGGGGAGTAGAACGGTCGAGGTACATTTAGATTCTGTTGTACTCATTTGTTCTATAAGTCTCAAATTCTTACAGTTGGGTTTTTTTTTCCACCCCTTCTAAGACACTTTTCTGTTCTCACTTGCCTACTTTTTCCCCAGAAAGCATACTTTATCAAGACTTCTAAACCATGCATTTCAAGACTTTAGATTCTTCCATAGCTACAGTTCTGTGCCACCAGGTCAGAGGTGACCAGAGAGCGATCTCACTAGTTATTTGCCAGTATTAGAATATGCAGCACTCTCTAGATTAGGGGGCATTGACATCTCTATCATATAGGTTATTTTTCATTATTGAATATGGTGTGTCTCTATTAATGTAGGTCTTAGGTAATTATCTCAATAAAGTTTTCTAGATTTTAGTGTAGAGCCCTTACATGTTTTACAAGATTTATTCTATTCTGATGATTATGTCTTTTCAAAGCAGCAAATAGTAAGCTTTTATTTATACAGTCCAACAACACAAATCATTATATAGAATATTTAGCCTCTTAATGTAATTACTGGTATATTGGGATTTAAATCTACCATCTTTACTATTATGTTTTATCACAACATTTTTCTTTATTAATAAAAAGTAAATAATTTTATTGTGTCACTACTTATTTTGAGACCAAATATTTGAAATTGATTCATTGAGGGTTTTCTTGTTATTTACTGCAAATTATAATTAGTTTACGTTAAAAATATAATCTTTAACATCAATGAATCTCAATAAAATAATAGATTTTTTGTTTGTTTTGTCATTGTATTTGGAAACCTTTTTCATTCACTTTAAAATAGTAGCATAATCAACACAGGTTTTGAGGGAGCAAGTGAATGTCACAAACTATAGAAAACATTTGCTGCATGCTAGGCAAGGTGCTCTCATCTCTTTGCATCCTCTTTGAGACTTTAGTCAAGACAACTGCTTTTAGATTTTGGAATTAAAATTTTGTTTCTTTTGTGTATAACTCTGATGAAATTGATCATGAGGTAGATCAATTTCTTTACATTCTGGAAGTTGCCAAGGGTTTGAGTGGCAGGGTTCAGCCAGAAAATAGAATCTATTCTGAGCAGTTTAATGAAAAGAATGTACTATGAACATCTGATAATCAGAGTGCTAGAAGAACTGAAAAAAACAAAGGAAGAAGGTAAGACATCTCAGAATACCAACTGCAGGAAGATGCTTCCATTGTCTGGGGAGGTGAGACAAAGGCAGGGGGCAGTGCCACTGGATTTGACCACCTTGCAGAAGCTGCAGCCCCCTGGTAGGAGCTGTAACCATCATGGGGTCTGTCTGACCAGAGTTGAAACCAATCAGCTTCTGCTGAGGGGACAACTCAAGGCAAAGAAAAAGTGGAATGATCTTTATTTCTTCTTTCAACCACATTGCAATCTCCTGCCAGGGTCCTCGATAGGCTGAAACTAAGTGAAAGGGAACTCCAAATACCATTAGCTAAGAGATAAGCCTTACTGGCTTTCTAGAACTTTGAGGTTCTGTAGGTGGCTATTTGTCTGTATTAATCTGTTTGGGGAAAAATGTAATCAATAGTTTAAAGATCTGGATCCTAATTTGTGTCTTTACTCTAATTAACTGTGTGACTTTATCACTTCACCTCCCCATTCCCCAGTTTCCCCTTCATTGGACTAGATGGGCTTTCTGCTGTATGATCTTAACTATTGATTTGTAGAGGAATTTACAAAATGTACAACTTGATTTTTAAAAACAATTCTGAGTCTGGCTATATGTCAAAATAATTAGATAAGTTGACTAAGTGTTAATTACCAAGCTTGTTTCTCAGTCATAATTTTCAGAAAAATTCTCTACCCTGCCTTTAGGTTTCCCTACCCTTGACATATTTTCTGTCTTACCTTAGCACATTTATACTTGCCTCCCCCACATTTATGCCTCTTCATTTAATACTGTAACTGTTCTTGTCCTTTTATGATTATTTTATAGGGTATAAGCTGTAGCTGACTTTTCTGAAGCAGAGCCACTTGTTTATAAAATTAGATACCTCATTATTTGAAAACATTAATATGAGCATGTAGCTCCTTTTACCTAAAGACTCCTGAGAAACATCACAGATGAAAAAATGAAGAGATATTCAGCCAGATAGGTATACTCCTTGACAGTTGGTTACCTAGATTAAGCTTAAGTACTTCTAAGATGTAGTCCCAGAAGGCTGGCAACTGCCCACATGAAATATCCCCATGATGAGAATACTGAGAGGGAGGAGCTTGTTTTATAATTTTCTCAGCAGGACATCAGATCATGCTGTACAAGGAGGTGTCCTGCATGGCTGAAGTAATCGATAGTCTGCATGAGAAGTTGGTCTGTTTCTCTGCTCTAATCGATGTCTGACCCTCGTCTCCCTCAACACCTCCATGGGCACACACACATCATTAAAACTGGAGACCACTGGCCTGTACAGGGCAGGCTAAACAGAAGGTTGGTTGCACCTCTAGAGAAGAGGAGGCTGGAAAGCAAGTAGCCTAGCCACTTTTCTGGATGGATACCATCCACAGTGAGTGTCTCCTTGCTGAAAGGCAAAAGGGGAAGGGCAAAAGGGCTCCCTCAAACCTCTTTTATAAGGACACTAATCCCATTCATGGGGACAGAGCTAAGGGTAGGTAGTACTCAGCCCCCAGAACAGGAACTTAATTTCCCCTACCATCCCCATGACTCAGATTCAACATTATCTTTTTTTTTTTTTTTTTTGGTATATGTATTTCGTCCATCTACCTCCCATGTTTGTTTGTTTGTTCTTGTACTATTTTACAGCAAATACCATAGTCATATAATTTACCTGTAAATATTTATGTATTGCTAGAAGATAAAAACTATTTCATTTTTTGAGACAAGGTCTTGCTGTGTTACGCAGGCTGAAGTGCAGTGGTAGGATCCTAGCTCATCTGCAATCTCAAACTCCTGAGCTCAGGGCATCCTTCCGCCTCAGCCTTCTCAGTAGCTAGGAGTACAGGTGCAAGCCACTATACCTGGCTAATGTTTTAAAAATTTTTTGTAGCTAGTAGATCTCACTTTGTTGCCCAGCCTGATCTCAAATGCCTGGGCTCAAGCAATCCAACCGCTTTGGCCTCCCAAAATGCTAGGATTATAGGCATTGGTCACTGTTCCCAGAAAGAACCATTTTTAAATGTAACCGAAAGGCCCACTATCATACTTTAAAAATTCATAATATTTTGTTAATATTATCTAATGCCAAGTCTATATTTAATTTTCCAGTATTGTCTGAAATATTTCTTTTCAAAATCAGTTTAGTCAAATCAGGATCCAAATAGAATCCTCATATTACATTTAGTTGACATATCAAAAATTTTAACCAAAATCTTGAATTTCATCTCAGATTTTAGTTTGTTATTTAGAGCATAACACAGTTCCTTTGAACCTGATTTTCCAATGTACTATCTTATTGTTTGCATGACTTAAACATTTATCATAGTGTGTCTTTATCCAAGTTATTGATTAAAAAAATTAAAGGTAAATGATTAAGTATGGATACCAAAAAGGCTGATTCTAATAAATTGTCCAGTCACAATACATCTACCCAACTGCATGATTACCTAGCCTTCATCTTAGCTACTAAGATAGTATGAGAGTTCTTATCAAATTTATTACCAAAATCAAGTGGCCATTTGTCTCATATTTACAATTTTTATACCTGAACTTTTAGCAGAAAGAATTATAAACATGTCCTAAGAACCATGATGGGTTCCAGTGAGTCTCACTTTCTTTTCTGGGGATTTGTTTAACCATCTGTTTAGCTATGAACACATGGATCAATATAACACATTAGAAACTCAGAAATAGACCTATACTGGAAATTAACATGTTGTATAGTTTCCCTTTTCCTTTGGAATAAATGTATAACTAGCAAATAATGCTTTTTATTAAATGCCCCTGCTACCTTTAAATAAAATATGCTTTTGGTTTGTCTCCTACAGTTCCCTCATCCCTCCCTAATATCTAGCCACATTGATGCATCCGAGTGATCTTTTTGTAACCTAAATCTCTTTACAAGCTGCTTTCTCTGTGTACACTCTAGTTCTATTTCCTTCACCTTCTGACCCAGCAACCTCCCACCTTGCCAAATCCTTCTCATCCTTCAAGATGCTATGTCTTCCTTTCAGCATTCTTTCATGGGTAGCATAGTGGCTTATTTACATTTCTGTCTCCCTAAGTAAATGGGAATTTCCCTAGACAGACATTCATTGTTACATCCCTGCTATTAAAATAAATTAATGAGAATTAATGACCAAACGACTCTCTCCTAAAATCAAGAAAGAATTGATAACAAACTTGGTAGTGTAAAATTTCTGAAATTGAACTGACTGTAGAATACATGATCTTTTGAATATCAGCTTTATAAATGGTCACCACTGATCTTTTGGAAATTCTTGTTCCACATATTTTTGTCACATACGTTTTCAAATAAAAATTCTACAGTCACATCTGCGATTGCTATCACTATCCCATCTAGTTCTCTGAGCATTAAACCAACTTTTCAGCAAATACGGGTTCATTTTTTATTCAATCACATTTATTTCAACCTTTCCAGCTTAAATCTTTTTTTTAATGGAGAAAATAGAAGTACGACAGAAAGGGAATAGTGCTGCTTTTCCTGACCATCTGCTAACATAACACTATCTGCTCCAAACTTTGGCCTATCACTTCTTCCTTGCTCAGAACACACATGAAGAATGACAAAACACCACAAAAAGATTGTCTGATAATAAACAACACTGTTTATTGTCTTGATACATTTTTCAAACCTCAATTTATTTTTAAAATTTTTATTCTCACAGATGTCTCCCGTTTATTCTTGATAATGATATTCTATATCATTTGTATCTATCTTTTAAAATTCAAACTTATCAGATGGTTCCCTGTAGAAAAACATTGGTTTTCTTATAAAATTTGATACTTCATAATTATTTAAAATTACTTAGTTTTGTATAATCAAAATTTTATTTTACAATCTTTAAAAAATATCCATCTTTAGAAATTTGTACGTTGGGATTTATATCTCATAACAGATTATTGCTTTGACTTCCAATTTGTTCGTGCCTCCCTATGCCCCCCACACAGGATTGGCCATGTGACTTGCTTTGGCCAATGGAACAATAGCAAATTTGACTAGAGCACATGTTTGAAATACGCTTTCACATTGGAGATTGACTTTCTGCAACTTTGTGACCACTATGAGAACGAGTTCAGTCTAGTCTACTGAAAGATGAAAAACTATATGGAGAGTGACAACAATCATTCCAGCCATCTATGCTGAGGTCATCATAAACCCAGCCAGTCCCAGACAACTCCAGCTAATGTACTGACAGACACATGAGTGAGACCAACAGAGACTGGTCTCAGAACTAATCTGCTGAGGCCAACCTAAATTGCCAACTCACAGAACCATGAGCTAAATAATTTTTTTATTGTGTTGAGCCACAAAATTGTGGGTGGTTTGTTACACAACACAAGATAGCTGATACATGTCTCCATCTCTCTAAAAATTTGAAAGGCTCTGTCTTCAAATCACAGGTACCTTTAACTTAGTTCAGTGTTGCCAAACTTTTATATTATGAATGATAAGGCAGCACAGTTACCATTTCCTCAAGTTCCACTCCCAAGAGAATCTTTTTTATTGGTTAGAACTTCTGAAACGAAGGAGTATGTTTTGATCTTCAGGATGAAGTTTAGGAAAGCACAGCATTTAGTTGTAACAAATTAGAGAATAATTAAAATACCCTTCTCCCTGCTTTTTTTGTTGTTATATTTAGTTATGATTTCCTGAAAGTGAAGTCATATCAAGAATTTGACAGAAAAATGAATCACCTATAATTTAATAGGGGGAAATATTTATTATAAAATGAGATTCCCCCTCCTTGAGTTCCCTAAAGCACAAAGACTCTGGGCTATCCCTCTTCTTGGCTTGAGTCTGAACCCTAAAACCTGGCAAATACATCTATGTAGATAACTTGACATGTCTTCAAGTGCAAATAGACTGTTTCAAGTCATAATTTTTGATGCCAATGAAAGACAGTAAATTAGCATGTTTAACTGTGTGGGCTCTGGAATCAGGTGAACCAGGTTGGAACTTGGGCTCTATCACTATCTACATGTGGACCTTGAACAAGTTTCATACCTTTGCTAAGTTTCAGTGACTTCACAAGTCCAAAAAAAATTTAGTATTACCTCATGGCATTGTTTGAAGATTACATGAATTAGCACATCAAAATGTTTAAAACATTGAGAGACACACAGAAATGCTCAATAAATGATAATGCATATGTTTTCATTGGGTATTATCTATTACACCTAAACATAGCGCTATATGCTACTTCTATGCGTAAAGTCTACCAAGGCATCGGTCCTCTAAGGATATGTGCTCACCACATTTAACAAAACCTATGAGAGTCATACTTTGAAAATAGAATTGTCATTGTGAAAAATATTATAGTGAATCAGATGATATTGAAGCAGGATATTTCCCTGACCCCTTTTTGGGATCATGACAGGGGTGCCTCCTTTACTCAGCCCACTGCTGTCAACTCCTCAAGGGAGAGTGTGTGTGAGTGAACAAGGCAAGAGCTGCAGTTCACGAGGGCCGGAACTGGCCAGCCATTTCAGCACTGGTGGGATCAGACTCAACTCACTCAGACCTGCTACGTTCTACCACTCATGGGAGGGAGCATGCAGGTGAGTGGGTGCAGGAGCTGGAGCCAGTGTTTTTGGGTGCTGGCAGGAGTGAACTTCATGCAAGCCTATGCCAGGATCCAGGCAGGGTGCCTGTGACTCCCGAAGCCCCAAAGGGCATGTTACAGTGCTCTTTTAGCTCTCCTGTCAGCAGATAGCTTAAGTGTTAACAGCTAAGTGGACCCACAGCTGTCCTCTGCCAGCAAGGGTAAAGGGCCAGTGTGACAGCCCTTTTGTATCCATACTTGTGGCTCCCAAGCTATTGTCCAGTGGCCAGGAAAAATGAGGTCACACGAACAAATTGAAAAATGGTAAATGCGGATTTTGTTGTCAGTGAAAGTGGCTCTCCATGGGAAGGGGAACTGATAAGGGGATGGGGTAGGTAGGTAAATTCCCCCCAAAGTCTGGCTGTCTCTGGCTGGATTCTTCTCCGAAGTTATGCCATCAAGCTCTCCCTCTGAAATCAAGCTGCTTCTCTCCAATGTTCAGCTGTAGTTTCCAATGTCCAGCTGCTTCTCCTTTCTGCCCGCTGAGTCTAGGGTGTTAATAGGCACAGGATGGGGTGGGGTGGGGCCATGGGTGGTTTAGGAAAAGGCAACATTCGAGTGGGAAAACAGGGATATGAGTTCTCACTTTGGGCTATGGTTTCAGGTTTTTTGGCTGGAGGGTGGAGCTTCACCAGGGACCTGCCTCTGTCTGCCTAGAATTTCTATGCTTCCTGTTATTATCAGTATCATCAAAACAACATTTTTTTTCCTATGTCTCCAGAAAATATGGCCTAGTATTCCAGAAAAACAAAGAAATGAAGTTACCAGATCCTTTGACATCCGAAGGAAGCCTGTCAGATTACATGGAACTTTCTGATTTGTTTCTCATGGCTTTTCTCTGGTGGAATTCTACTCAAACCAGTCATTGTTCTGACAATCCTGGTGTGTGTGTCTAATGAGCCCATTGATAGTTCTGAACATCATTTGTCCCACAACTCTTTACCATTGCCTTTACTCCCAATGTGGGTAGACACTGATTATTTAATCTCTCTTCAAAAGCAGTATGACTTATTATCTTGTTTGATTCTTCTATACAGATGCTCTTTGACTCAAAATGGGGTTACATCCCAATAAACTCATTATAAGTTGAAAATACTGAGTCAACAATGCATTTAATACACCGAAACTACTAAACATGATAGCTTAGTCCAGCCTAACTTAAAAGTGCTCAGAACACTTGCGTTAGTCTACAGTTGGGCAGAATCATCTGGCAACACAGTAAACTGTAGAGTATCAGTTGTTTACTTTGGTGATCATGTGGTTGACTGGGAGCCACAGCCCAGCAACGTGTGAGAGTATCGTATCACTTTCACACCATCGTAAAGTTGAAAACTCATGTGTCGATTTAGCATAAATTGAGAGCTATCTGTATAGAGTAAGATAGAAGCCAAATTTTAAAATAAACTGAATATATAAAATGTAAATTAGGCATTGCTTTTTATCCAGAGAAAATGTCAGGCTCACTCAAGTGTGTGAAGTCTACTTCTTTTGTAAAAGACTCTGAGGTCATCCTGTGGATGTTGATAGCCCAAAGCTTCAGGATGGGGTCTGAAAGTGAGAGCAAAATTGGGCCCAAGGAGGAATATGCATGATCAGTGCTGTGCATTGAGCAAGCTGATGAACAGCAGGAGGAGAGCAAGGGACAAGCCAGGAATAGAGAAAAGCCAGCAAGGGGTTACAGTGTCCAGATTATGAATAAGACAGGTGTGCTCAGAATTTATGCTTACTTTAAGCATACTAGAAACAAGTGCTTAGGTTTCAGACAGACTTGGGTTATTTTATATGTAAAAACCTCAGTTTCCTTCTCTGTAAAATGGGGGTAATTGTAGTTTCTACCTTGCAGAATTGTTAGGATTTGAAATACTGCATTTGCCTGGTTTGAGCAGCTGGTCAGGAATTATTAGTTATTTTTCCCCTACATACAGAAAGCCTATTCCTCAAATGGACAGGCTAAGGATACGAGTCTAATGTCAGCAAAGGCAGTTAGTGGGAAAACCCAGAAAGGAGCTTTAGAAACGTTAAGTAAGGACTCAGTGTTACCTGGCTATGAAAGTCAAATTCTAAACACCGAGAAGCTTCCAGTGTAGTGGATTCTGATATTGCATTGAGTATGGCACAGGCCCAATAGATGGCAAAAGCCTTATACTGCCTCTTCTAAAGATAGAACAATGAGGGCAAGTCAATATGCACCCTTTTTCATCTTAGACTCAGTGTTTCCTATCCCTACTGTATCACACCCTGAACTGGAGAATGTTATATGTTACCTTTATTATCAAGCCCCCACCCTCACTCTATCAGGTAGCAATGGGTTTTGCTGAACTCTTAGTGGCATAAACAATAAGGGCATGTAATCATATCACCCAAAGAAGAGTAATCCAAAATAGGTGGTTTCAGATTTCATGCAAGGCCCTGAAACACCCTTGAGGATATATACGCATCGAGAGAGACAGACATCCTGACTCTCTGTACATGACAGGGTTTTTGAAATATTGTTTTATTTTGGTCACCTCATGGTCACAAAGTGGCAGTTATATCTCCAGGCATCATGAACTCACACCAATATCCATGGGAGAGCAAATGTCTTTTTCTATCATGAAGCTCTGTCTTTATGTTCAAAAACGGAAGTCCCCCAGCTCACTTCCTTTTACATTTATTGGAACCCCTAGAATTTAGGGCCTAGATCAATCATTAGTAACAAAGATTGCGACCACCAAGAATTGCTTACACCAATCGTGGTTCATCCCGTGGGACTGAGGCCTCCTCTCCCTGAGATGAAAGTCATCTCCATTTACAGCCTGTATCAGTTGAGAACCTGATAACAACCAGATGGTCCGTTCAAATGAGGACAACTCCAGGAGGGTGAATTTACAAAGGGGCTCATTATGAAGATGTGGCCAGGGTTTGGGGAAACTATAAGGGATGGTATAAAAACACAAGCTGCTACCATCCGTGGGCCAATGTAATGAGGTGAAAGAGAGCTTATGAGATTCAAAAAGAGAAAGATTCTCGTAGAGTCATTCATTTTTAGAGGAGCAGTGACCTTCTATCAAGGAAGAGAGCCAGGTTAAGGTGGCCTTTATAAGAGAACCTGGAGAATAAACACCCCCCTTCGGTCCTTCCGTTCTCCTGCCCAGACTCCTCACTGATGAAACAACTGAAAGCCAAAGGGCTTGGGACCTATTGATGTCATCCAAACAGGGCAGTCCCTGGGGGCAGAGCAGGGTAGAGAAAGATAGAGGAGAGGGGACCTCAAGGAGAAAGCGGGGGAAACACAGCACACCACCCGAACACAGAATCAGATTCTGACAGCAGAGAAGAAAGTGACATGTGCACATGGCAGAAAAAGGCTGCTACATTAGGCAACCTCCCCCACAACTCCAGTCAGAAGGAGAATGGAGCAGGTCCTGTTAGTTATTCTCAGTGATACGCAACAAAGGAGAAGAGAGTATATACTAGGCTTCATATCAAGGCCTCTTTTACTACCATGTTTCCTCAGTGCTAAGATGCCATGGATTATAAAATATGCTGGCAGTTTAACAAGAGCCTCTCAGGTGAAGGAAAGTTGGAAGGGAAAGGAAGGGAGGGAAGAAAGAGGCAAGGAAAGTGGAGACAGAGGTAGGGAAAGGAGACAGCACATTACATTAATTGTAGCCATCAATGGTATTTGAATATCCCCATTTCTGAGACATTAAAATGTGAAAAAGATATGGGTCAGGTGGAACACCAGATATTTGTGCGTCAGGGACGAATACATAACATATTTGTGATGAATACATACCATAAGTTTTTCAAAGTCTATAGCATGTGTAACAAAAAGAGTAGATCCTAATGTAAACTATGGACTTTAGTTAATAATGTGTCAGTCTTGGCTTATCAATTGTAATAAACATACCTCACCAAATGCAAGATTTTCTTTATCCTTTTTTTTTTTTTTTTTTAAGATAGAGTCTTGTTCAGGCCGGAGTGCAGTGGCATGATCATAGCTCACTGCAACCTCAGATTCCTGGGCTCAAGTGATTCTCTTATCTCAACTTTCTGAGTAGCTGGGACTGCAGGTTTGAGCCACTTCTGAGTAACTGGGACTACAGGCAATGAGCCATTGCATTCTGTTAATTTTTTTCCTTTTTGTAGAAACAGGGTCTTGCCATGTTGCCTAGGTTGGTCTTGAACTTCTGGTCTCGAGTGATCCTCTTGCCTCAGCCTCCCAAAATGCTAGGATTACAGTATTAATGTCACCACATCGAGTCTTCAAGATACTTACAATAGGGGAAATTGAGGGGAGGGGTATGGAGAGGGGATTTATGGACACTGTTCAAAATACTTTCTGCTTTTCTCTAAACCTGAAACTGCCCTTAAAATATGAGTCAATTAATTAGAAAAAAAAGCCTCAGACCAAAGGAAACATAGTCATTACACAAATCTTAAAATGTTTTTCACCCTGTCAGGATGTGGTAGGCGTGATGGGAATAATTCTAACCCAGCCAAATGGCATTTAACCAGATCATACTGTTCTGATATGCGTGGATTTCATTACATTTGTAGAGCTTCATTAATGCAGTTACAAAATACACAACCTCCTGATAACATAAGGCAAAATATAAAAACAGAGGCAGATTTTTTTTCTCCTTCAAGACCTTAAATTTGCTTTACAGACACCAACAATAGAAGAAACAATATCAATGGACTACACATTGAACACCTAGTTTTCCTGAACATCAATCAGAGCCTCAGCGGGATCATAATTAGCTGCAGTGCAGGCAAACAAAAGCATGTCTGTGGGTTGGGTCCTTCAACCTGGAAAGTTTCTAATTCAGTTTGTTCTTTAGTCCACTTAGCAGTTCTCAATGTCTTTCTGTGTATAGAATTCAATTAATAGGATGGAAAAATAATTTGACTGCAAGATGTAACAAAGCAACAGCCAATTAAGAAGGCAGCCTTACACAGTGGGGGCAGTGGCACTCTAGTTTATTTGCTCTTGTGGCAGCTAGTCTCCAAAGAGAGTCCCTGCAATGAAGCAGGCCTCCCATGTCCATGTCTTGGTGTTATCCCTTCCCAGTGAATCTGGGCTGACCCTGTGATTCACTTTTGGCTGTAGATGTGGTGCAAGGCGCAGCTTCCGCCTGGATCTCTTGAAATGCTCACTCTGAGGGAAGCCAGCCAACATCTAAGACCTGTCTCAAGGGCTCCTTGTAGATGCACATGACTGTAAGCTAATGTGTTTACAAAATGTTGGATGAAGAGAACTGTTTTTGTTATATTGTGGTTATCTACTGATGGATAATGAGCCACTTCAAAACTCTGTGGTTTAAAACAATGTATTTTTCTTGGATGGGTCCATTTGTTGACTAGCCTTAGCTGGGCAGATCTTGCTTGGAGACGCTTATGTGGTCACGGTCAAATGGAAGCTGAGGCTAGAGTTATCTGAAAACTCCACTGCACGAGATATCCAAGAGGGCTTCTTTGCTCGCATGCCTGGCACCTCAGCCAGGATGACTGAAAGGACTAGAGACTGACCAGGCATCTGTCTCTCTCTCCATGCTGCCTTCAGGTAGCTAGTTAGGGCTTCTTCACAGTATGGCCCTTTCAGGGGAGTAGAAGCAAGACTGAGTGTTCCAAGAGTCCCCATGGAAGCTGCAGGACTCTTTTTGACCTAGTCTCAGAAATTATGTAGTGTTAATTTTGCCTCATTCAAAAAAAATTCTTTTGAATAGTGGGTACATACTAGGTATATATATTTATGGAGGACCTGTGATGATTTGATACAAACAATGTATAATGGATCAAATCAGGGTAATTGGTGTCTCCATCACCTAAGCATTTATCATTTCTTCATGTTAGGAACATTCTAATTCTACCCTTTTCGTTATTTTAAAACATACACTAGATTATTGTTAATTATAGTCACCCTATTGTGCTACCAAATACTAGATTTTATTCATTCTATCTGACTATTTTTGTACCCATTAATGAACTCCACTTTATCCTCCTATTCCTCCTACTCTCCCCAGCCTCCGGTAACCATCATTCTATTCTACCTGCGTGAGTTCAATTTGCTTAATTTTCAGCTCCCACATATAAGAATATGCAAAATTTGTCTGTTTCAGCCTTAGTTCACTTACCATTTTTCTGCTGCATCTACAGTCAAAAGTGAATCACAGGGCCAGCCCAGAGTCACTGGAAGGCGATGACAGGAAGACATGGATATGGGAGGCCTGCTTCACTGGGGGCTGTGTTTGGAGACAAGCTGTGTAAATTAGAGTGTCACTTTTCCGTAGTATCTTATTATTTTGTTTCCAGCAGTCCTCCCAGGTTCCCTTTAAGTAGCAAGTTCAGATCATAACAAGGCGAAGCTTTCCTGAGGATTTCCAGTGTGCCAGGCACCGCTCTAAGGATTTTCTCTCACAAGTATTTTATACATCACAATAACCAATAAATATGAGTTTCTACATATTTATCCCCATTTTTCAGATGAGGAATCAGCCTCAGAAAATATCTTGCCTAAGGACATGTAGGTAGTCTGTGGCAGGCCTATGTGTAATACACAGCATAATCACTTTCCAGCTGCTTCAATTCAGAGCACCTAGATAAACATGTTCAATTCTAGCCTGCTTTAATGCTTTTGTATAAAACCTATGAGAAGCCAAGGCAGCCTGGAGGCAAATGCCATAAAGCAAACCACCATTGGAGCAAGAAAGGAGGTTGTTGGAAGCCCCCACTAAAAACAAAAAAATCAAGACAAAACAAATGATTCTCCTTGAGCATCCCTTAGGAAGGCACACAACTCTCTGTGATGAGCTATGCTTATACCCCTCCCTTGTGTCTTGTCTCCACATTTGGCCTTCATTCTGCTTTAGGCCAGTAATTCTCAAACCTGGCTGCACATTCAAATCACCCGGGGCAGGGCATGGTGGTTCATCCCTGTAATCTCAGCACTTTGGGAAGCTGAGGTGGGAGGATCACTTGAGGCCAGTAGTTTGAGACCATCCTGGACAAAAAATGAGACCTTGTCTTTATGAAAAAATAAAAAAAAAATTAACTGGGCAAGGTAGCATGTGCCTGTGGTCCCAGCTAGTCAGGAGGTTGAGGCAGGAGGATTGCTTGAGAGCCCGGGAGGTCAAGGCTGCAGCAAGCTGTGTTCACATCACTGCACTCCAGCCTCAGCAACAGAGTGAGACCTTATCTCAGAAAACAAAAAAGAATCACCTGCAAGTTTAAAAAAAAAAAAAATCCCAATTTTTAAAAAACTCACCCCAGACCAATTAAATCAGAATATCTGAGGTAGAACTGAGTCATCTGTATTTAATCAGTCTCCCTAGTCCCAGGGGAATCAAATGTGTAGTTAAATGGAACAACCAGAGCTCTAGTCATCAAGAAAAATTCATAGTTCACCAAAAACACCAAGATATCTAGTATTACTGTCTTTTGCATTTACTTAGCAAATTTCACCTCATCTTTCAAAGCACAGAGTATTACTTCCTACAAGAAATCACCTTAACTTTATATCACCCTTCTTCAAGGACACACAGCACCTCCCATTGCTTGTCATGCCTCCGTTGTAGCAGCATTCAAGACAGAATATTTCTCTAGCTGACTTAACTGGTCATTTCCTGCCATCGCTTGTCATCACCATGAATTGTAATCCTCTTGAGAGCAGGGAATGTATTTTACTTAATTCCTGTCACAGTGCCTGGGACCTAGTGCAGTCTCTATTTTACTTAATTCCTATCACAGTGCCTGGGACCTAGTACAGTCTCAACAACTGTTTGTTGCCTGATAAATGAATGAATAAATGAACGAATAGAAGGATGGAAGAATGAATACATGAATGGATTTTAAAAGCTACCACTTGCAGTAGTATTTCTAGAGCTGGGATTAGGGGCATACTCTTGCTCTGTGAGACTATGAAGAATGTTAGAACCGCTCATATGTGTATATTAGTACTCCTTATCCTTAAAGAAAAAAACAATCCTGGTCCATTTCTTCACTCCTATTTAGGTAAATTGTCAGGTGTGGCAGGCTGGATAATAACCCCCACAGATGTTCATGTCGGAATCCCTGGAACTTGGGAATGTTTCCTTATTTGGCAAAAGGGATTTTGCAGATGTGATCACACTAAAATCTTAAAATGGGAAAATTATCCTAGATCATCTGGACATACCCTCAACGTAATCATGTGACCTTATAAGGAGGTGGCAGAGGGAGATGTGACTGCAGAGACAGATGAAGGCAATCTGAGGACTGAAGCAAGGTGCTCAGCAGCTGGCTTTGAAGATAGAGGGAGAGGCTTGGAGCCAAGGAACTCAGAGATGCAGCTTTAGAAGTTGGAAATAGATTCTCCTCTAGCTTCTCTGGAGGGAGCACAGCTTTGCTGATAACTTGATTTTGACCCAGTGAAACTCATTTTACATTTCTGACCTCCAGAAGCTGTGAGAGAATAAATGTGTATCAAGTTGCCAAGTTTGTGGCAATTTTTACAGCAGTCATAGGAAACTACTACAGAAGTTGCCATGGAAAGTTTGTACCATAAGAGGTCCAGCATAGGGCCACTGGAAACCTCCTCAAACCTTTGGTGGGTTTTCTAATGTCGCTAATCCAAGCCATTAAATTACTAGAGCAGGGCAAAGAGAGGTATCTTTGGGCAGCTAGTCACCTGCCCCAGGATTTCCTGAAGCAAAGCATTACCATAAAATGAAAGTTGCTCATGTAATGGGGTGGAAGTTCCTTCTGTTTTAAGAACAAACATCAATGTCAGTTAGCACTTACTAAAGGCTTACTATCTGAGACCATGTTCTGTGCTCTTCACGGGTATTGCCTTGCTAAAGATTCACAGTAAGCCCAGAGGAACTTTTTCAAGCTTTTAAGCATGAGGATATTGAGATATAAAGAGGTCACGTTAGTTTTAAGTTCTAGTGGAGCATTTCAGAAAGAAATGTCTGTGTTTAAGACAGATGCTTCATAGAATTGTTTAAGTGTAGAAGATGATACTCCAAGATATATGGCATGGAAGATTGTAGCAGGACAAACAGATGGTTACAGTACTCTTTCTAAGAAGTAGAAGGAATTTGAGAATAAAGAGATGATTCCAGGAGTGAGGAAAGAGGTAGCTTATCAACAAAGGTGGCCAGTCAGAAATCCCCCCCTCCTTGGTGTGACAGAAATGTCTTTCATCTTTTACTTTCAGTAAAAGCTGCAACTTTTAAATACTTTGCATAAGAGACTGGCAGGAAAATCAAGAGTTAGGAGTGACTGACCACCCCTGGGTCAGTGTGAAACCCAAAGGTGAGAAGAGTTATAGAAGGCGAGAAGAGAGAGAGAAAGAAGTGACCAGAGGAAGAGAGGCATATGACTTCCCTCTTAGTGGAGATCTAATGTTGGAGAGAATTTTACGTACATCTCAAAGGACAAGTGGCTTTGACTGACATCTATTGTACACAGAATGCCTTTTCTACCTGGGAAAAGGGTTAAATCATGTTCAAATGTGGGACATTCAATGGGGTATGGCTCAAAGGAGGTAGCTAAATGGTATGTGCCAAGCATAAGCTCTAACCCTCCGTTTCACTCCTATTCAGTAAAGCTCATGGGTTGCAAGTGAGGGAGAGAGACACAGAACACTTCTAATTTACTATTACATTTCAAAAAGATGTTAATAACATATTACATTTAACCCAGTATATTCAAAACAGCATAAACATACATATAATTCAATATGTAATCAACATTTAGATTATCAATGATATGTTTTGCATATTTTTCATAGATACCCTGAAATCCAGTGTGCATTCTACAGTTTCAGCACATCTCAATTTGGACCAGCCACATTTTAACTGCTCAGTAGGGACACGTGGCCTAGGGCCACCATAGTGGGCTATACAACTCTACTATTTCACTAACGAATTCGTTGTCTCCTCCTATATAGACCTTCCCTTCACTTTCAATTATGTAGAATTTTTGCTTATATTTGAAAACCCAAATATGTGAGCTCCATGGTTGGGGGCGTAGGGGAGGACCAGGAGCGCTCTCTTAGCCCAAGGCAGTATGGGAAGCACATGCCTGGAGGCATTTTTCTTATTCCTTCATGGTAAGACAGACAAAAGTTCATGTGGAGCAATGTTATTCCTTTTCAAAATTTCACCTTTGATAACATTAGATATTTTGATTAACACATTACTCAATCTACTAATACAATTGAGTAAGCATTGCTTAACATATAATAGGATCAAACCCAAGAATTTACTAATAAGGACATGGCACAGATTTTGAAGGCCCTGTTCATAAAACACAAGCAGGGTATAAGTGGTAAAGGATATTACACGGTAGATAAGTTTATCAATCAGAGGTCTGGCGGGAAACCTACGCCTGGGTTGAAAGCATTGAGAGTTTAATAAGAGGATTGTTCTCAAAGGTGCCAGTGGGCTTCAGGAAAGCCACTGAAGATGGTGTGGTCTCCTTGGGTGGGCATCCTTTGCCATCCCTGGACCTGACTGAAGGAGAAAACGGTGGAGAGCAATGACTGGAACCAAGAGAACACAGCTGATTCAAGAGAGTTGCCTGGCAGGGGCCCTGGGTCATTGGTAAGGAGACACCGCAAGGCTGCCACAGGCCAGCAGCAGGCCAGCACAGCAGCACAGCAATAAACACACAACCTCACATTTTCTCCTCTCTCTCACCAAGCCTCTCATTGGCTGAATCTAGTTGAACACCCAAGGGCTGGGAAGCCAGAGAGAGCCCACACAAGCTAGCCTCTGGGGACCCCAAGCAGGTGGAAGGACAGAGAGTGGATCTGGGAAGACTGGTGGAAAATACCCAGTGTAGTAAGATGCTGCAATCCTGGTGACAAATAGAGTGCCACTCCACTGGGGTCTCACCCAACTGCCGCCACATGATGGTTCCTACTCAGTATTTTCAGGAGCACCATCTTGTCTTGAACTTTTTATTTATTAATACTTCCTTTTAAACACATGCCAAATTATTTGAGGATTTCTAAGGATTCTTACTACTCAAACGCACAGGAGAAGAGAGAGAATAAAAGAAAGGAAAAATCCCAAAGCTGCAAACTTACCCTACCAAGTTTAACAAAGACAGTGTTTTGAGTCTACAAAGCATTACAGCTGAGGGGAAGAAAAGTTAGGGGACAAGGCTGTAATGCTTTATATACTCAAAACACTTGGTTCTCCTCAGATTTTAAATTCCTTGGGGCCAGCTCTTTTTAGCAGGAAGGTGCTAAAGACCCTCAAACTCCTCTGCTTTTTAGAAACGTCTGTATCTACTTTGGTATCTACTTTTAAAAATTGGCGAGACTTAGCAAGGGTCACAAATGCAAATGCATGTAAACTATGTGCCTGCTAGGAATTTAAATCAATTTCAATTGGGCTGGGTGGAGACTCTGGCACTTATTAAATGCTGGGCATTAAGTGTTTTACCTACATCAACTTCCTTGCTTATCACAAAAACTCTATGAAAGAGGCATAACTACTATCCCCGTTTTTCAGATCAAGAAACTGAGGCACAGAGAGGATAACACAGAAAATACATTTCCTATATAAAGGGAGCAGCTGCTACTCGGCTCCAGCTCATTCCAATCATGCGAGAATATAGGTCACGACACCATATTTTTTAAGGGCTTGAAATCTGAATTTAATGTGAATTCTCCCAATTAAGAGAAAAACCCTGGCAACCATTTAGATATTTTTAAAACATTATGCAGGCCAAAAAGAAAACCTGTGTAGGCCAACTATGGCTTCAGACAGCCCATCTGCAACCTCGGGTTAATGGGTCTAAAAGCCTTGTAAGCAGCAAAGCTCTAATTTTTTAAATAAAAAATACAGATAACCCCGATAAATTACTGTGAATCTGCTTTGGGTTAGAGAACAGAAGTTAACCCTGTTGGCCACTGCTTTTCATCGGCAAGAGGACCCAGGATACCTACACATCATTTGCAAACAGCCTTACTCAACTGAAAGCCAGTACTCACAGTACTTCCAGCATTGGGGAAAAAAATAAAAAATAAAAAGCCAGTGAGGCTCATTTGCATTGCACACAGGAGGCCAGACACCTGTCTTCTCCTTTTCAATTACCCTTCTTTACATACAGTTGCCAGGAGGAATCTAATTTCACCTCCAGTCATTCCTTCCATTATTTTTATTTATGTAAATAACCATCCCTTGTGCTGAATACTCAAGTTAAAATTTTAGAACCGTTACCCCACTGGAAGAAAACGTTTGGTTTGCTGAGCCCATTTACATTTTAAGTTTTATTGTTCTTGTGTTTTGTAATGTTAAGTTTGAAACCAGCACACATAGTAATGGTTGTGCTATAAATACACCAGAAAAATGCCCCGTGTTGTATCTCTTTTCAAATTGCTTTTCCCCCCAAAGAAAACACGAGTAGGAATTAAGGCTGACATATGACTAATTTGGGTGAAAATGCTTTCAGAGTCAAAGGTTTTTAAAACCAAAAGTTGTTTTAAAAGTGTTCATAATTAGGCCGGGCGTGGGGGCTCACGCCTGTAATCCCAGCACTTTGGGAGGCTGAGGTGGGCGGATCACGAGGTCAGGAGATCGAAATCATCCTGGCTAACAAGGTGAAACCCCATCTCTACCATACAAAAAAATTAGCCGTGCGCGGTGGCGGGCGCCTGTACTCCCAGCTACTCGGGAGGCTGAGGCAGGAGAATGGTGTGATCCTGGGAGGCGGAACTTGCAGCGAGCCGAGATTGCGCCGCTGCACTCCAGCTTGGGCAAAAGAGCAAGACTCCGTCTCCAAAAAAAAAAATCATAATTAGTCATAGTTGATAGCCCTTTCTCTTCTCACCATCCAGTGTCCTGAGGGCCTTGAGAGGCGTCGGGGCCATCTTGACTTCCCTGCAAGTAGGTAAAGCTGAGAGCAGGGGCACAGTTAGCCCAATGGGCACAATCCTGTAGAACAGTGGTTCCGGAAGTGTGGTCCTTTGCCCATTTACACTAAAATTATGGGGGGTGGGGAGGGCTGGGGAAAATGGACTTGTTTAAAACACACATTTTAGAGCCCCATCTCAGACCAATTTCATTATGTTCTCTAGAATTTCAGCAGTGAAAATTTGGAGTTTTAATGCATTTCCCCAAGTGATCCGTGCTCGTACTATAAACTGAGAATCATTATGACAGAAAATGTGAAAGAAAAGCAATGTGTCCACATTTTTTGTGTGTTTACTATGTGCCAGACACTGCTGTTAAGTACTTTCCATACACTCATTCATTTACTCCTCACCAATACCCACCCCTTTGAGGTAGGTCCCATCATGCCCATTTTTCAAAAGAGGAAACTGGGGCAAAGAAATATTTAGTAAATCTCCCGATATCATACATTTGGTTATTGGCAGAGATAAAAGTTGAACCCAGGCAACTGGGCTTCAGAGGGGGCATAATTACTCTGTATCATTTCTCACATGGTGGCTTTCTGGGGTGCTGGTTTAAAATACAGGTCCTGGGGCCCTCTTCCCAGTGATTCTGATTTGGTGGCTCCTGGGAGGGGCCCCCTGAGTCTGCTGGGGGTCCTCAAGTTCCTGGGGGAGGACTTTCCTGCTCCCCAAGGCCAAACCTTAAGAAATACTAGGATTTTCATGAGACATTCCCTCAAGTCAATTTCCCTCCCATTACGCCTAAAAGCAGGACTTGTGGTCTTCCCCTCATTCCTAAAGTCCTCACTTGGAACATGCCCTGGAACCGTCTGTCTCTAGGAATTTTCAGCCTTTCTCTTTTCACTGGGCCTTTCCCTCTCATTACAAATAAGCTCAAGACATCCCCAGCAATTAAGGCTGACAAATGGGGATGAAATACCACAATTGTAGCCTGCTTCCAGTCTCTAGGCTGTTGGGTTAGCTTTAACATCAAATTTATGAATTAGTAGTCCACCTTATTGTCAGAGGCATTTGAACCAGAGTGACTCCATCTTGAATAGGGGCTGGGTAAAATGAGGCTGAGACCTACTGGGCTGCATTCCCAGGAGGTCAGGCATTCTGTCACGAGATGAGATAGGAGATAGGCCCAAGATACACGTCACAAAGACCTTGCTGATAAAAATAGGATGTGGTTAGGAAGCCAGCATCCTAAAACCCACCAAAACCAAGATGGCAATGAAAGTGACCTCTGGTTGTCCTCAGTGCTCATTATACACTAATAATAATGGATTAGCATGCTAAAGACTCTCCCACCAGTGCCATGACATCTTACAGATGCCATGGCAATATCAGAAAGTTACGCTTTGTAGTCTAAAAAGGGGATGAACCCTCAGTTCTGGGAACTGTTCACCCCTTTCCCAGAAAACTCATGAATAATCCATTCCTAGTTTAGCATATGATCAAGAAATGACAATAAAAATAGCCAACTAGCGGCCTTCAGGGCTACTCTGCCTATGGAGTAGGCAGAATACATTTGCTTTCATTTTCTCTATGAACTCACCCTGAATTATTTCTTGTGTGAGGTCCAAGAACCCTTTCTTGGTGTATCAGGACCCCTTTCGGGTAACATTACCATCTGTACTTCCACAAACCCTGAGTGCATGCCTCAGTCCACTACATTCTAGCTGCTGGCCATTCCCCTTCCTTTGATGTGGCTCTAGCTAAGGTCTCCAGTGGCCTCCTAATTGCAAAATCCTATGGATATTTTTCTGCACATCCCCAGGCGGACACAAGGACTGACTGCTTCTTGAAACCTCCCTTCACTGGTTTCTATCACTCTAGTCTTCATGTTCCCAATTCTCTGACTCTCCTTTCTTTCCCGTATTGTAGTATCCTCTCTTGTGTTTGTCCCTTTAATTGAAGGTTCCCTAAGATTCTGTTCTGGATCTTCCTTTTCTTTCTAGAACTTTCAGCCACTCATGTGGCTTCATTAATCACTGATATCTCTAGTATCTTTCTTACTCTTGTAACTCTGGTATCCTATTTTTCAGCGTCTTTTGGATAAGTCTGTTTGAAGATCCCACAGAGTTGTTTCAAACTTGTCCTAAACAACTCACTCTCTACCATATCTCCTCAAACATGCTCTTTGCTCTTTATTTTTGTCATTTCTGTTAAGAGTTTCATCAACCACCTAGTCTCCCCAAGTCAGAAAGCACCCTCCTCTCTCCCACCTCCTCGTTTAATGTAAGTCTTGAAATTTCTAGAGAATATCTCACTACTGTCACTGCCTTAGTTCAGGTTTGCAAACAGCTTCAGAGCTGGACTGTCTGCCTCCAGTTTTTCTTGCCCAGTCTGTAGTATGCCATCGGATTTAATCTCCAAAGAAACAAAGTTGATCAGATCACATAATTTTTGAATTTTCATGCAACCAACAAGCTTGAGTAACCTTGATGTGAGGACATGACCTGACTTGAGCTCAGCCCTTTCTCGGGTCCCTACCACTCTGTTTACTCACACTCTCTTCTTGCCATACTAAACTGCTGCTCATTTCAGTCAGCCTTCAGTCTTCTTTATTTACACAAGCTGATTCCTTTGGCTACAATGCTTTATTTTTTTCTTTATCTAATAAACCCACCTAATCTTCAAAGCCCAGCTGAGATGGCATCTCCTCCAGGAAGCCCCAAGTTGTCTGAACAGAGATTATGTTACTCATGCTTTAGCTGCTTCAGGGTTTGGATCATCCTCTGAAATAGCATTCACCCATCTTGATTATCTTTTTACACAGCTGAATTCATCCCTCTGTGAGAGCATCGTAGGGTGAGGAACACTGATTCGTCTCATCTGTCTTTGGAACCTCAAAGCCTGCACATAGTAAATACCCACTAAGTGTTTTCCTTGGCATTCAGAGGGCAATCAAGGTCACTGTTACTCATTTTCCTAAGGTCCATTAAGTTTAGTTTGAGTGCTCGCTTGACAGATTGGTTAAACATTCTCTAGCAATCAAATTTGGGAGACCCCTTGAATCTTACAAGACCAAAGAATTAGTGATGGGAGAATTAGTGATGGGAGACAGCTAGTGAGGGACATTGCTGCCAAGACCAAGACAGACGAGCCTCATGGCTCAACTTCCAATTAATGCAGTAAGATCAGGCTCAGGCAATCTTTATTCACTCCTGTAGAGGTGCCCATATTGCTAGTCCCATCTGAAGCAGACCTACCTCCAAGACCCAGGACCTAAATTACCTAGCAACTGCAAGCACTCTAGCCTTTGACCTGCCCTGTCCCAGATTTGGACAGTCCCTGGGTCTACCATGTTGTATCCTCAAAGTCCAAATCCTCTGTCACCTCTATTTCTCCAGATGTCTAGATGAAATGCTCTGTTGACTTTGTCCAGGAATTGCCAACTCACATGGCTACATGGATCAGGAAGTGAGCTGTCAGGAGACAGCAAAAGAGGGCTGAGGATGGCGGCTGCTTTTCCGCTTCAGTGGTTGACATTGTGAGGTAAGGTAGGCCCAGTGTTCCCAAAAGGCTCTGATCTTTCAAGAGAAGCTGGCAATCAAGATTTCTATGAGAAGTAGTTTTGTAATTAATTTTTAAAAAGTCAATATGAGAGGCAAATAAAACCTGTCTGTAGACTAAATTTAACCTGTGTGGTTAGGGAGTGTGTGACCTCTTACCTAGGGCTTTCTCTCATACAAACATTTTGAGGGTTTACCTCTAGGTTCTTTCCCCACCTTCTCCTCCAGCAAATTTTCATCTGTCCTGAGAAAGAAAAAAAAGAGCTACTTACTTTCACTAGAGAATGAATAACCTAGTGCTGGCTGCTTCTTCCTTTCTAATGATATGGGAAAGTTAAAGACTTCATGATGGGTTACAGACATAAAACCATAAAAAGCAAAGTCTAGTTAATTTCGTCAAAGTCATCTTGTAATGTTGACTGTGGCAGGGGAATGATAGATAGTCCAAGGTTGTGCCTCTTCTTCTAAGGACCACTTCTGTATTTTACAGTGACTTTCTCCCTGTGTGTTTTAAGCTATATATAGGGAAGGGCTCTTTTTAAAACTCTGTAGGAATTAAGAGCAAAATATAATAATGAATTACTAGAAAATGGAATTAAAAGACTCGATACAATTTTATTTTCATATTATTGGATTCTTAGGCATAAAATTACTCTATTAAATTGTTATAAAGACATGGTTCTCACCTGGGACATTTTGACTTATGGGGACATTTGCCAATGTCTAGAGACATTTTTGGTTGTCAAAACTGGGAGAGTGCTACTAGCATCTAGTGGGAACACATCAGAGATGCTGCTAAACATCCTTCAACGCATAGGACAGCTCCCACCGCAATGATCATGTTCCGGAGGTCAACAGTACTGAGGATGTTTCTATTGTAGTGTCTAAATGACTCACCTCAATTTTTGCTCTTACCTTTCATGGGCCAGTTATGAGCATGTCCCAGATCAGCACTGGTCTGCAGAACACACTCTGAGAAGTAACATTCTAGAAGAAGTTTTCCCGCTGCCTTTCTCATTAGCCCAAGGATGAGATCCCAACGTGGGGGAATTTCAGAAGAATTTGTGTATTACCTAAGGGTAATAAAAACAGATGGAAATCATGTAACTTATAATAGAGATATAATAGAGACATTTATTTTCTTAAAATGACATAACTAACCCTACTATAAGTGCTCTAGGATATGAATAGGAGTGCTCATAAACATCTCTAAACAGCACTGAAGAATGAATGCACAATCCCAGATGGAATCATGACACCTCTTTGACATACCCAGCACCCTTGTCCTTTTTGACCACTAATATTTTAGTCAGTTTAGCAGGATTTACCTAATGAACCATTAGTTTCTTACCACTAATCAATAGTTCTTTTTAAAAATAGAGATTTCAAGATTCATCAATAGATGGAGGAACTAGGTTGGGGGATTGCTGGGAATCTGTATATTTAATAAGTACCCTGGGTGAGTCCAATAATTAGAGAGGTCTGAAAATACTGAGAGAAAATATAACCCCATCAGATATGCTCCCACCATTTCTGAATCCATTCACAAGTCTTGTTGATGTATCTATTCAACGACCCCTTATGCATTGCCTCATGCCACTCTGGGTTTGGGGCTTCAGCAGTAGTAAAGGCAAGAAGTCCTGGTGCACTCACAGCTCGGGCACGCCCCTTGCATGCTCCCTCCTGTGGACCCTTCCTCAGTTTTTACTGTCCCTGCCTTGCTGGCAGGACTTGCCACCGCTCACCTGGATTATTACATAGAATAGTACCCACCCCTGCCCTCTGGGCATGTTCCATAATGATACTCTCTCCATCTGTCCCAGATTAAAACTCTTCCCTGGGTCTCCATTGCCTAAAGGAGAAAATCTAAGCTTCTATATATGGCCTACAAGTCCTTCAGGACCTGGGACCTGTTCCCTTCCCCACCCTCATCTCTGAACACCCTTTTCTCCCAACTTTTAACTCCTCCAGAAAGTACTGGCTCAATTATTGGTGCTGGGTCAGAGGTCAATACTTGGCCTGTACTTGCCCCTCTGCCTGGAAAACCAGTATTCTACCTTATTAACACCATCTACATGGAAAACTTGTATTCATTTTTCAAAATTCAGCTAAAATATTAGCTTTTTATGCTGATTGTTAACATTTAAGAATGTACTATGTATGATAGGCACTGCGCTGAATGTTTGTTTCATTTATTCTCTACAAGAACCCCATGAGGTAGGTACCATTTTATTATTAATAGTACATTAACTATTGATGAAATGGAAATGGCACTTAGCTAATTTAGGTAACTTTCCAAGGGTTATACAATAGTCAGTGGTAGAAACTGGATTCAAACCCAGGACGAATCCAGATCCCACCCTTCCACCGGACAACTTCACATTTCTTCTCTCTGGGAAAGCCTTTCTTGTTGCTCCCCTCTCCCAGAGGGCTCATGTGGGGGACTATATTCTTGTTTAAAAACACGTGCTGCCCCTCCCTGGGAGAAGATCAACATTATTATTTCCCGTCCTATTGGTGTCAGTTTTGGCCACGTGACTTCCTTTATCCCATGAACTATAGGCAGAAATATGGGTATTCTTCCTGGATAGACAGTATGGGAGCCAGGACATGGTTTGCTACTCTTATCTCTCTTAAGTGAGCCTGTCCAGAGAGAGGTTACTTCAGCATCCTGGGTACTGGTGGCTGGGGTGGGGCGGGGGGTGGCATGACAGAGGGGGTAGAAATGAAGTACAGAAGATGCATAGTGGACATTTAGCAGGAGTGGGAAATAAATCTTAGTAGTTCTGGGGATTTACTTGTTAAAGGGGTCCAAGTAGCTGCCTGCTCAGCACTGCTTCTGTACATTTTTCTGTGCATACTTCTATTGTTGCACTTAACACAACATATTGTGATTTAACTGTCCACATATCAATCTCCTCTGCCAATTCTCTAAGGAACCATGACTTATTCATGTGCCACATTTAGCTCAGTGCCTTTCACATCAAAGTTCAATAAGAATTATTTGAATGAGTACCTGATCATTGGAAAAATAACTATCAAGTGTCCACACTGTCTACTAGCTAAAAGAACAATGCTCCATGTCAAATGGCCTTGAGTATTACATTGTCATCCCCTCAAATCCCTTGACTTAGACAAAGTGAAGCAGATTTTAAAAAATATGTCGAATCCAGATAAAATAAAATATGGAAGTAGGGTCAAATATTGCAAAACAGAAGAGCTCTTGAAATCCACGAACCTAAGTTTGAGTCCCAGATCTGTTGCTTACTAGCGATGGGTCCTTAGATAAATGCGTAATTTTTAATTTATAAAATGGTAGTTACAATTATTGCTTCCCAGGATCATGGTGAATATTACATGCCTAGTGCTCAACACAGCTTGGCTCATTAAGACACTGTGATTGATATTTGTCCCTCTTTTTTGTTGTTGTTTATTTGGCTGTCCTGCATCTAACCCTCTTTCCTGCAAGTGTAAGAGTCCCTCTTGGAGGATGATAATGGTGGGGTCAATTTACCACCCAGGGAAGACAAAGGAAGAAGATTCATCCTATCTCAATCCTTGGATCCAGGCATGACATGGGTAATCAGGCACATACACCTGATGGATTTGATCAAGTGATACAAAGATAAGAAACTGGATTCACCCATTGACCCTTCCTCCAGGCAAACCACCATGGCACATGTTTACCTATGCAACAAACCTGCACATTCTGCACATGTATCCCCGAACTTAAATTTAAAAAATAAAATTAAAAAATAAACTGGATTATCTCTGAGTACTTGAGATAGGATCTGATGGTAGCAATGGGGCTTTCTTGCAGCAGTGGGACAAGGGGGGTATCCTTTACCAGACTCATCCCTGTAAAAAATTACTTGTTGTGCTTCCTGCCTTTTGAACTTCCAGAGTTTGGTTCTTGCTTAACTGCCAAGTCTGATTTTCCGTCTTTACAACCTTCAGTCAAGTCTGTGTGGCCTTGATATCTTCCCAATTGATTGCTGTAAAACCAGTCTTAAAGGCAGACGTGATTTAGGTTGTTTGCAAGCAATACATATTAGATCTCTTTCTCATTTTTTCTCTTCCACCTTCCCACTTTTGTTTCTATGAATTGCTGAGCTCTTTCTTTCTCTTGGCCTGGAGTTCGTCTGTGAAGTAACTGAACTGTGTTCCTATTCAGGCTTTTAGTACCAAAGTATGCAAAAGATTGTAACCTAAATGATGTTTCCTGGCAGTTTTGAGCTCAGCTTGAAACTGTTAAAATTAATGAGTGTTCTGCCTCTTTCATGAGAAGTATCTGATCAAAACTCTTTCTCACACTCAGCCTCCACACACACACACACACACACACTTAGGCTAGTTTTATTATCATTTGTCAGGAATCTGTTTGATTTTCTAACATACCGATTTTTTTTTTTTGAGTATTTACTTTGTGGCACTGGGTCAAATCTGTAACTACAGTGGATATTGCTGGCTGTCCACCCAATCTCCATTCTCTTTTTCTTTGATAGCAGAACCCCTAAAGTGCCCACATTCACAGACAGACACAGACACACACACACACACACACACTTCCTAGCCTCTCTTGAGAAGAAGCGTCTGTTGAATTTTAAATAGATGTTGTTGAACAAAGCCACTGGGAAAGTTATTTAAAGGGTCTGAATCAACTGCCAGATGCCACTTTCTCCCCTTTCCCCTTTCCTTTCCTTTCCTGTTTGGAAGACTAACGGGAGTCCTCCGGAGTTCTGGCAGCCATTACAAGACCATGAGAAAGTTCTGAGGCTGGAAGGCTGCATTAAAGATGCTACAGAAGAAGATTCAAACATGCTTGATTAAAATATAGAACTGTAATAACCCTAGACGATGTCTACCTCCACACTTTGTGCTAAATGATGAAAAAAACAACCTAATGTAGTTAAATCATTGCTAATTTAGATCTCTGCCATTAGCAACTGAAAGCACTTCTTTACTAATACAGAGACATCACACAAAAGTTCCTTGAAGTTTATACTATTAATCCCACTTTACAGATGTGAAGTCTTAGGGTTAGTTTTATCGCTTGCTCTAGTTACTCATTCATTGGATAGTACTGGACTGACCTCGTATTGAGCACCATTGATCGGACTGGTCAGCATCTGAATGTAGTGTTTACTTGACACCAAAGACTGGATTCTTAATCACTGCATTTTGCTGCCTCTCTGTTGAGTGCGCTTCCAGATTTTTCAGACCCACACAATCTGGGGGGCCTCTTGGATAGATGTGACCGGTAGAGATTTTCTCATCTGAATAGAAGCTTGGGATCTTCTTTATTCTCTTTCACTTCCTATTCGACAAAAGGCACATTTCTCAAGTTTAAATAAAATGGCCTACTGGCCAACTCTGCATGGAGTAATGCTTCTTTTTTCTCTCTTTTCATGTACATATCTAATTCCTTGGAGCATTCCTATGGAAATCTGTTGTTGGGATGACATCAGCTTCCATAAAAAGTATGTGCAATGTAGTAGGTGCCCAGCAAATGTTGAACAAATTTATACATTAATAAATGCATTTCCTTGGCAGTCCTGCCTGGGATATTGATTTTCAAGTGTTTTTGTTTTGTTTTGTTTTGTTGGAGACACAGTCTTGCTCTGTCACCAGGCTGGGGTGGAGTGGCTTGATCTCAGCTCATTGCAACCTCCACCTCCCAGATTCAAGCAAGTCTCCTGCCTCAGGCACCTGAACTGGGTGTGCGCACCACCACACCCAGCTCATTTTTGTATTTTTAGTAGAGATGGCATTTCACCATGTTGGCCAGGATGGTCTCCATCTCTCGACCTCATGATCCACCAGCCTTGACCTTCCAAAGTGCTGGATTGCAGGCATGAGCCACTGCGCAAAGCCTTCCAAGTTCTTTTTAGAGAGCCATTTGTGTGTTCTATCTTGTCATGACAAGTAGTGATTCCTCGATGAGGGAAATGTGACTGCCTAGGCACAGTCCAGTTTCCTATAACACCAAGTGGCACATCTTCGTACTCACAAAAGACTTTCTGAAAGGTTTATGTGAAAAGTTTTACACTACAAGGATTTTACAAAGTATCTTTGCTGATCAATGCAGTCCACTGTAGAGATAGGAAACAGGCTTTATAATAAGAGACAACTGCATTCCGATTATGATTCTAAAACTCTTCACCTCTGGGTTCTTAGGCAAGTTACTTAATCTGTTTTGTTGGAGACAGAGTCTTGCTCTGTCACCAGGCTGGGGTGGAGTGGCGTGATCTCAGCTCATTGCAACCTCCACCTCCCAGATTCAAGCAAGTCTCCTGCCTCAGGCACCTGAACTGGGTGAACCTCAGTTTGTCCATTTGCAAAATGGGACAATAATTCCTATTTTTACAAAGGTTATAAAAGGGAATGTATAAACAGCATTTGGCGGAGTACCTAGTTCATAGTACACGACAGAAACTGTCATTAGTGAATTTTTCCAAGTATTTCAAAATGGTCTTTTCCGGTTGGAGATGGTTTTTAATCCCCCTATTAGAATTAACCATCCCCTCAGCAGCGGCTCCTCAATGCCCTTTATCTTTCACAGAAAATAAAACATCTAGGAAAGGTTAGCTGGTTTTATGCATCTCTCCCTCAATTATACCGAACTCTCCGAGGGCAGAATTTTTCTTTAAATCCTTAGTGTCGGGCGCTGGGAAAGTGTCTAGTAATTGAAGAATATAATGCAATACACCTTTGTACAGGAATAAATGTGATAGTTGAAATAAGGCATTAAGAGGTGCGCTATAGGGCAGTTTCTGGTTTTCAATCTAAGAAATTTTGAAAGGCATATTCCCTGCTTGGGGGTCTTTGTCCGGGTTTGTAAAATGACTGTGGCCCCTTCAGGCCCTGGTTTGTTACACAGAGAAATACGAAATTTAGCAGCAGCTGCCACGGGTCACTATTCTGAACTAGAATGGAGAGGATTTTCTTATTAAAATGCTAAGAAAAAAGCGAAAAACAGGCTGGAGTGTATACGGTCATGTGCTGCATAATAATGTTTTAGTCAACTATGGGCCACATATATGATGGTGATTCCATAAGAATATAATGTAGCTGAAAAGTTTCTATCACGTAGTGACTTTGTAGCCATTGTGATGTTGTAGTGCAGTGCATTACTCCTGTGTTTGTGGTGATGCTGGTGTAAACAAACCTACTGTGCTGTCAGTCCTATAAAAGTATAACACATGCAATTATGTATAATACATAACACCTGATAATGATAATAAACAACTATGTTACTGGTTTATGTATTTACCATACTATACTAACTATATACTTAGTAATTTTATAGTGTACTCCTCATACATATGTATATTAAAAGTTAACAGCAAAGCAGCCTCAGGCAGGACCTTCAGGCGGTGTTCCAGAAGAAGGCATTATCATCATAGGAAACGACAGCTCTATGTGTATTACTGCCACTGAAGACCTTCCAGCGAGACAAGATGTTGAGGTGGAAGACAGTGATATTGATGATCTGGACCCTGTATAAGCCTAGGTGAATATATATGTTTGTGTCCTAGTTTTTAACCAAAAAGCTTATAAAATAAAAATAAACATAAAACTTATGGAATAAGGATACAAAAAATAGTTTTGTACAGCTGGACAATGTGTTTTAAGCTGTGTTATGACAAAGTCAAAAAGTTTGCCAAATTAAAAAACTTATAGAAACTTCGTTTGTTTTAGACAGAATCTCGCTGTCGCCCAGGCTGGAGTGCAGTGGCATGATCTCGGCTCACTGCAACCTCCACCTCCTGGGTTCAAGCGATTCTCCTGCCTCAACCTCCTGAGTAACTGGGACTACAAGCACATGCCACCACACTCGGCTGACTTTTTGTATTTTTAGTAGAGATGGGGTTTCACTGTGTTAGCCAGGATGGTCTCGATCTCCTAACCTCATGATCCGCCCATCTCAACCTCCCAAAGTGCTGGGGTTACAGGCGTGAGCCACCACACCTGGCCTATAGAAACGTTTTATACGTTTTTGGTTTGTTACAATAAGCTAGGATTAATTTATTAAATAAAGGAAAATATTTTTAATACATTTAGTATGGCCTAAAGGTACAGTGTTTATAAAGTCTACAGTAGTGTACAGTAATTTCCTAGGGCTCTCATTCTCACTTAACACTCACTGCCTTAACTCAGAGCAACTTCCAATCCTACAAGCTCCAATCATGGTAAGTGCCTTATGCAGATGTAACGTGTTATTTTATCTTTTATGCCATATTTTTGCTGTATCTTTTCTATGTTTAGATACATACATACTTACCATTGTCTTATGGTTGCCTTCACCATTCAGTACGGTGATGTGCTGTACAGGCTTGTAGTCTGGGAGCAATGGACTATACCATGTAGCCTAAGTGTGTTGTAGAATGTGCCATCTAGCTTTGTGTAAATACACTCTAGGATGTTTGCATGACGGATCGCCTAGAGATGCATTCTCAGAACATATCCCCACCATTAATCAACACAGGACTGCACTTCTTTCAGTATGTTTTAATAGAGTTACAGAAGATTAACTCCTAAGTTATGTATGTTTTCATCACTAGATCTCAGTGATATTTCTGCTGAGACTGGATACAAAAGAGTGTGGGGGGATCTCGGAAGCTTACACAGTCTTTATGAAATTTATCTGCAGCGTCTTGACTTTAGTAACTCTGGTTGTTGGTATATTAGAAATAATCTATCCTTATTTGGAAGAAAGGTCTGCACTGTCTTCACTGATGTGAACTACAATTATGCTTACCAGAGGAAAAAAATTCACCTGCTAAGAAGTGACACTAGGCATTTGCAAATGTAAAGTGAGATTTTTTTCGTCCATTGAGAGATCTGGATTACAAATGCAGCTCCGTAAATGCAGTTGTCATAAATGTGCTTTGAGATGGCATTAACTGATTGTTTCTGTCACATCGACAGCCTCAGTAAAAAGGTCCTAAGGGAATTCCACTTTAAACATAAAGCCTGTTGGAGGAATGACAAAGCTGCACTCACTAATTAAATTTAAATTTACAATAGGAACATGACTGAAACTAAAATTCCAAGGGCTTGCTGGAGCAAATACAGTGAGAAAATTTTACTCTAAAGACCAAATATTGAGCCTTTTGCAATATTTCACCTTTTACCAGCTCCTTTTGCACATTATCATAAGGTAACAACATGCCTACCACTCCCAACCATTTCCCTTTTCCAAACTTAAAATTTTGCAGAGGTACACACACAGAGAAAGTTGAAAGTGGACTGGGAAAAGGGATTCACTTATAGAACTCTTAAATGTCAGGACAGAGCTGAATGAATGGGCAGTGGATCCTGTTCACCACAGCTGCCCTAAAATAGGTTCCTTCAGCTGATGACCTGGCTCAGGCATCATATTTAGCCTGGGGCTCCTCCGGGTGGATGAGGCTCTGCGAAGTGGTTACTCCAAAGAACGCGACGCTGGAAAGGTCACCAGGCCAAGAGCCACTTATCTGCCTTGCCCAGCCTGTATCCTAGGAGGGCTGGTAGGGTGCTCCCTGCCTTTTCCTACCCAAATTACCCACGTTCCTACACACTTTCCCACCCCTTCCCCTCAAAGGCGGAGAGACCCTGGCCCTGGGTCAAGCCTGTGGCAACGCAGCCAGCAGCGCTCCAAATATTAAGAGAGCCGCGGGCTGCAAAAGTCTGGCACTGGAGCCTGGGATACCAAAGCGAAAGGAGCACGGAGCGCGCGCGTCCTCGTCCCTCTCTTTGCACTGGTGTGCGCTCCGCGGCTGCCTGGTGCACCTGCGGGTCCCTAGGGGGGCGCTGCCTCAGCAACCACCGTCGCCGCCCAGACTGCGGGAGCCGCGCCCGGGGCAGCCCGGAGTGGGGGAACGGAGATGAGCAGCGACTCGGACCACCAGTGCCCTGTAGACGGTAACGACCCAGCGCGGCTGCGGTTTTTGTCCTTAAGCTCCCTTGTCTGGATTTTAATCTCCTTACTTTTTGACCTGGGGACTAGAAGTTTGGTTATTTCCTTGTAAAGCGCCTGGGGTGGTAGAAAGTCCCCATCTTCATGGATTTTTTGCACCATTTTCCGTACCTAAAATGTTATCATTATTTAGAATCAAATGAGTTCACTTTTATAAAGCGCGAAGAACCGCGCCTAAGACATAATGGGGTTTTGTTAAATAGATACGTATTGAGATTTTACTGCTTGGCGAACTGCTGCACGTTTCCCTAGTTAGACTGGAAATACCTGCCCTGTAAAAAAGATGATTTTGCTTCTTTTTTGGGGAACAAGGACAGCATCATCCCAGTCCTGTCACCTGCAGCCAGTTATTCTATAAACAAGGGTTAAAAGAGGCTACCCTCATCTCAGAGTGCGTGATGCCCTTGATGTTCTTTGGATCAGAGCTGCGAGTTAAGAACAGGGACGTTAGTTGTTTGAAGATCTTGTGCAGCAGGATTCCCCAAACTGTCTTTATAACTCGGGTGTCACTTAGTTCTACTTCGGTAAAATAATAGTTACTCCTTCTTTGAAAGGTGATCATTATTGTCCTTCAGGTATTCTCACTAATGAGTTGTTGACCTTTTAGGAGTGATCCTCCAGGAATAACTCCTCTTTGTATCAATAACCTTTTTGAACTGTGCTGAACACAGCTTAATGAAGCCTCAAAGCTGAATCTCTCTGGGGGCTTCTGCTCAACAGGTAGGTCAGGTAACTCAGCTAGGGTTCCCTGCAGATCAGTCATATTCAGGGCTGGGAATTTTGCACAGTAGTTGGTGAAGCAGAAGCCATTTTTCTGAAAGAAACACTTCACCTTTTATTGTCCCAAGGAGAGTTTCCAGCATAACTGTCCTGACGCTCTTTTAAAAAAAAAACTTTAAAAGTTGTGTTATTATCATTATTGTTTTTACATATGGCATAAAACCTGGTACTTAGAAGTAGAAAGTTAGAATAGTGGTTACCAGAGGCTGGGGAGGGGAGAGACAGGGCTGTAGACATGTAGGTCAATGGGTACAAGGCTGCAGTTAGACAGGAAGAATAAATTCCAGTGTTGTATTTCACAGTAGGGTGAATATATTTAATGATAATGTATTGTATATTTCAAAAAAGCTAGAAGAGAGGATTTCCATGTTCTCACCACAAAAGAGATGACAGGTATATGGTAATTACCCTGATTTGGTCATTAAACAATGTATATGTGTGTTGAAACATCACATTGTATCCCATAAATAGGTACAATTGTTATGCTTCAATTAAAAACAAAATAAAACTTAAAAAGAAGAAAAGCAGCTGACACTTTAAACTGCTAAGGCTTTTTGTCAGACTCTTATGTTCCTAGGGTCAGCACATACTTATTTAAATATTTGGCTAGGCTGGGCATGATGGCTCATGCCAGCACTTTGGGAGGCCAGGGTGGGCAGATCACTTGAGGTCAGGAGTTTGAGACCAGCCTGGACAACATGGTGAAACCCCATCTCTACTAAAAATACAAAAAATTAGCCGGGCATGGTGGTGGGTGCCTGTAATCCAGTACTCGGGAGGCTGAGGCAGGAGAATTGCTTGAATTTGGGAGGTGGAGGCTGCAGTGAGCTGAGATTTGTGTCACTGCACTCCAGCCTAGGTGACAGAGCAAGACTTCATCTCAAAATAAATAAATAAACAAATATTTGGCTATTTGAGAACAGATTGAAAAGCATAAATTAGATTATTTAAGAATCCTAATACAGGAGACTTTTTATGTGAATGAAGGATGGTCAGAATAATTTTTTCTGACCTTAACCCTGCTCTGTTTTGATTGTTTTTAACCTTAATTCTTGTTTTAAAGCCATATAGCATAGTCTTCAGAAATCTGATAGGAACGTTTTTTAAATAAAGTAAAATAACAAGGTATCTACTTTTCCTAAATTAAGCATGTGCCTTGTAGCAAAGCATGTCTGTAGCTTGTGGTGACTTTGGTAGCTGAATATATGATTTATAAATAGTAAAGTTCAAAGTTTGCCTTAAATCTGAATTTCTGAAAATACCAGAATTCTTGGGTTGCTCTCTGGTTATCCTTGAGCAGGTGATAAGGCAGCAACACACCTAATTATGCCAAATGCTTGCTATGGCATATTAAAAGAGTACAAGATAACTATCTGTCAGACTTAGTAATCCTCCAAGTATGTATGATGAGATCCTGAAGGTAACACTGGATTAGGATGTTAAATGATATCTTGTCTTAAATTCTCTTGTTGAATATCTGTTACAGACCTATACATTATGGAAGAATACCATAGGGAATCCTGTTGCAGATAAAGAATTCTTATTCTTCTCTTTATGCTTTGATATCGTTTATGATCTTGCTGTAGTACATGCAAGAGAGGTTTAAGCAATTAGTTATATCAGATTCAAATTTTCATTATATTAAAAATGAATGATTCTTCAGACTCAAATAATGTTTTTTTCTCTATCACTTGAAATAACAGCACAACCTTCCATTCTTCCTGAATAGCTTTGATTCTTGTTAAAACATGTTTAAAGAGAAGTAGAATTCTAATTTTCATGATGGGTCAAAAATTTGTTGTTGAAATGCTGGCTTTTATATACCGTTGTAAGACTGGCATGTTGTAATAAAATTGGAATCATGAAATTTGGGACCAAAACTTCTGTATTTTTTTGCCCCCTCTAGATTTTTTCTCTTTTTCTCTGTGACTTTTTCACTTTTTATTTACTTCTTATCATTTAAATGAAACCCCCAACAGGCAAAATTCATCACTGGGTGCCTGGTCCCTACTATTGCTGTGCTGAACTACAAATACTATCTTATCTAACCTTCATTAACAAGTCAGTGGGGATACTATTATGGTCTGCTTTTTAATTTTTATCTTAAGGAAACCAAGGCTTGGAGAAGGTAAAGATCAGTTCTGGGCATTAAACCCAGGGCTCTCACTCCAGAGTCCCACACCCCTACATTCCTAACACCTAATCCCAGACCCTGGCCTATGTTACAGAATATGGGCCAGTGACCTGGAGCAGCCTCCTTTGCCTGCCTGTGCTGGGACCATAGGAAGAACGCTGGAGAAGACCCTGAGATGTGTGTGGCTTTAAGTTCCTTGAAATGACAGTAGCATTCTTTCCTCTTTGAGTGGGAAGGATGAGAGAAAAACTGTCAGTTTTGGGAGGTTCGCACTCGTGGTAGGACTGGATGTGGCAATCCTGATGAGGCAGAGCTCACTGCGCCTCTCAAAGGCATGTATATGTGCTCTGCTGTTTGGTTGCTAAGAATCAAAGCAGCTTGGCTCTGAGGGAAAAGGGCAGCACCCCATGGGATGAATTCTGTAGCAGCCCTTTCTCTTGGGGTAGGTTTACTGATTCTTCCTCTCAGATCACGACAGATGAATCCATTTTATAAAGCAGTACCCTGGGAGCAGGCAGACTCACCATAGCTGTTCTCTATCACTTGAAATAGAGAAGGAAGAAATAGGAAGGAAGGAAGGAAGAAAAATGCAAAGTAAATACTCTAGCCAACAGCCTGTTCAGACTGTGTCTCTGGATACATGATTTAACCTCTATGAGCCTCAGTTTGTTAATTTGTAACGTAGGGATAAAAATATGTACTGTTTAAGATTATCATGAAGATTAGGAATAATATGCAGAATACATGGCAGGTGGTAGGTTATAAATAGACTTATGATGTTCAGAAAATTGTATGTGAAAGTTAATGAGGTTATTGAAATGTGTTAGCACCACGTGATTTTACAGAAAGAGCCCACGGTGATGTTCACGCAACTCCACAGTGCTGCCAAACACAATCTCATACTCACCTATTGATGAAGAATGTCCACCAGCTGCGTGATTACCCCACACTCTATACATTTGGTCTGCTGCTGAGTCTTTGTAATTTGAGCTTTCAGTTTTAGGAAAGAATGAGTAGTTAATATACATATTGAAACAGGAGAATGAATTAAGAATCCAGGTGATTCATAGGGAGGTGATTTTCAGAAAGCAATTTGGTCACTGGTGTAATGGAATTACTACCACAGATGTTTCAAGATTTTTATCTCTGTTCAATGGTTTTTCTACTGTATTTGGTAAAGGTTGTATTGCCCATATCATCATTCTTTTTTAAATGTTTACAATTCTATATATCTATTTCTTGCCTGATGTCTATGAGGGTATGGAACACATCTGTTTATTTACTGCATCCCCAGCATCTAGCAAAGTGCCTGGCACACAGTAGGTATATATATTTGACATGTTTGTTCAATAAACTCATACACGAATGATTTAGAGAGTGACAAGAATCATGACAGTGCATGATTCCTGAAATCTTAAGTTCTTTTCATCTTTGCATTTAAATCTTAAGTTCATATTCACTTTTGCCTCCTTGAAGCTCTTTATAATAGTAAAAATTAGTAACCATTTACACATCAAAAAAGGGGCATTGTTTGGAACATCTAAATATCTAATAGCTGGATGGCTAAACTAAATTATGATAGAGTATAGAATACTATGTGAATGCATTCCATGTTTGGACAATGACTATACATTGCAAGAGGTTCTAGGTGGTTAGATAGCCAAGAACAGGGGTTGTCTCTAGGTAGATGGGATTGTGGATATTCCTTAAATTCTTTGACTGTATTTGATTCTTATATAAAGAATTTGCATTGGTTTTACAAGGAGGAAACACAGTATAAGAAATATAAACTATGTATATTATAGATCACTTATACTGTACCACCTGTTACTAGGCACTTAAGGTTGTCTTCTCAACTCATTTTCTAAATTTGCCCTCCTCTAACCCTTTTTGAACATTTCAGTAGTTTCCAACCTCTCAGCATTCCAAAATTGCATAATTGAGTTAAAAGAGATGTGCGATTTAAAAAGAAACTCAAAGTAGGAAAAAAAAGTTAACTGGAATCCAGTGACTAAGAATATTAATTTTTCAGCATGTTGCCAGGTTAAATACGTTGCTTTGCTGTAAATCATAGTTAACTTTTGGTCTCATTTCTGCTTTTGGCTTTTCCTTTGTTATATATACATTTTCTGACAGTTCATGAATACCTCCTTTGTAAGTGTTCCCTAATTGTTTCGCATGTGTGCTTGAGGTGTTTGCAAGGTGGCCACTGTTGAGTATCATTTCTTTGTCTGAGAAGGCAGTTCCAGGAACGAGAAACTTTGTAAAGATGGCTTCTGATATGGTTTGGCTGTGTCCCTACCCAAATCTCATCTCGATTTGTAGTTCCCATAATCCACACATGTCATGGGAGGGACCTGGTGGTTTTATAAAGAGCAGTTCCACTGCACATGCCGTCTTGCCTCCCACCATGTAAAACATGCCTTTGCTCTTCCTTTGCCTCCCACCATGATTTTCTTTATGGATTACCCAGTGTTGGGTATTTCTTCATAGCAGTATGAAAATGGACTAATACAGCTTTTCTCTTTTTTTAAATTAACATTTGGGAATAGAGGTATGAATGAGCAAACTTTTAATATTATACATTTATATATATTGCAGAAATTTTACTGTTGGTTCTACACCATTTCTGGGAGCATATGACATTGTTTTCTTTCTAACATCTGGTTGCTTCTTTGGTTTTCTGACAGAAGTGGAATTCAGAGTCCCTTTTCCCAGGATCCACCAGCCACATCACTTTTTCTTTCATGTAGGGAACTCTTTCAGTCTTAAAGGAAAGCCCTACTTCATTTTTAATATTTTCCCTCATAGGCACTCTGATAAAGTTGCATGCCCTTCATACTGTCTCCTTGTTGTTATGCAGCCCTAATATACTCCTTTCTCTTGAAAAAGGGAGTAAGAAGTCCTAATCTCTTGATTTGAAGGTGATACCCCTATTGCATCCCACTTGGGGATAATAGGTATGGAATGGGAAAAATCCTGAAAAAAAATCTCAAAAATAGAATCTGTCCCCACTAAACCTACTGCTAGCACTCAGGGGTTTGGAACATCCCTCTTCTCTCTCCTTCCCACTTGGTTTTCACTATGAGCTTCTGAGGATTCCTGAGTCTCCACAACTCTATAATGGTGGTCCTGTTTTCTGTTTATTAAACTTTTTTGAATTATGAGGGCTGCACACATAGAACACCCACATATTATTTTGTACACTTGTAACCACCACCCAGAAGAGGAAATATAATTTTGCCATTATCTTAGAAGGTTCTTTTGTGTGCCTTATTCCCAGAGCTCTTTTTTCCCCTAGAAGTAACCAGGATCTTGATTTTGATAGCACAGTTGGCCCTTCATAGCTGCAGTTTCTGCATCTGCATATTTAACAAACTGCAGAAGGAAAATAAAAAATAAAAACACTATAAAAAAGAACACAAATAAAAACAATACAGTATAACAACTACTTACATAGCATTTACATTGTATTAGGTATTATGAATAATCTTGAGATGATTTACAATATACAGGAGGATGTGCATAGATTATATGCAAATATACCTTTTCACATAGGGACTTGAGCAGCCTCGGGTTTTG
The DNA here is from genome assembly GCF_049350105.2 of Macaca mulatta. Classification (NCBI taxonomy): domain Eukaryota; kingdom Metazoa; phylum Chordata; class Mammalia; order Primates; family Cercopithecidae; genus Macaca; species Macaca mulatta. Next base: position 17,656,030 of record NC_133407.1, read on the forward strand.
GTATCCATAGGGGACCTGAAACCAATCCCTTTTGAATACCAACCATTGACTGTCATTACTTTCTGGCATTTTAAAAATAGTTTTACAATTCATATATGCATTCCTAGTTATAACAATTTAGTTTTACCATTTAAAAACTATGAGATGTCTTTTTAATGTATAGATTCTCTCTCATTCTTTTCTATTCTTAAAACTTACCTGTTGAAGAACCTGGGCCATTCAGCTTATAAAACTGACAATCTGGGTTTCACCACTTTTGTGCCTACGGTTCAACATTTTCCTGAAGATTGCCTCTTAGTCTCTTTTCTGTTGCTTATAACAAAATTCCCTAAACTGGATAATTCACAAAACATAGGAATTTCTTATAGTTCTGGAGGCTGGGAAGTCCAAGGTCGAGTGGGTGCATCTAGAGAGAACCTTCTTGCTTGTGGGGATTCTTTTTGGTATCCCAAGGTGGTGCAGGGCATTACATGGCAAAGGGGCTGAGAGTGCTAATGCACTAGCTTAGGTCTCTTTTCTTCTTCTTATAAAGCCACCAGTTCCCTTCCCATGATAACCCATTAATTCTCTAACTCAACAATCTATAAATGCTTTCTCAAAGATCCAGAGGCCTCACGATCCAATCACCTCTTAAAGGCCCCACCTCTTAGTACTGCCACATTGGGAATTCATTATCAACATGAGTTTTGGAGGGGATATTCAATCCATAGCACCTTCTTTTTAACTCCAGTTTGTACCACCCCAGAGTGTCCTCCTCCTCAGTCCTTGACTGCACATGCTAAGTACTCTATTAACTAACAGGTATAACAAGGTGAGGTGACACACCATGTTGGAGTCCAGGCTCTACCAGTTACTGAAGTCTAGGCACTGTGGGCACTGAACTATGTCCTTGGGTATGCTGCCCCAATTCTGAGGTCCAGCTTCCTTATCTGTAACTAGTAACAGAACCTGCCTCACAGAGTAGTGGTGAAGATGACATGAGAGGATATCTGTAAACACTTAGCACTGGCTCATTCTGTATGTGCTCTCTCTAGATTAGCTGCTGTTATTATGATTATCATTAAGTAGAAAGAAGTGGCAGACAACATTTGTACTGAAGCTCCAGTGTACCCTATTAACTCCATGTCCCTGGTTTTTTCCACTGTCTTATGCTGCCTGCCAGGAGCTCTAGGCTGTGACCTTGCACACAATACAGATTGGGACCTAGAAGCTCCAATTCAGGCTGCGTGCTGCAAAGCAATCAGAGTTGTCTAGTCCTTTCTGTATAACGCAGTTGTAGCGAGCAAAGAATTACAACATGAATTATTAGCATAAAGCTAACCCCCATGCTGAGAAGTTTGCGTTCTACTTCAACAGGCTCCAACAGCACTGTTTAGGTCAGAGTCCCCTCCCCTTCAATGAAGCCCCTTTGTCAGACATTGCTGTCCCACCCCACTCCCCATCCCTTGCCCTTGCCCTTGCCCTGTCATCTTCTCACCAGCCCAAGTTTGCTCTTGTTGTGCCCATAGTTTGTTCTTTATAATGCAAAACTACACAGTTACTCCTGGGGGAGGGTCTTGCTTACTTCTGCAGAAACCATGGATGCTGTAAAAAGTAGTGGTGAGAAATCAACACCTTGTCTTTTGGTGTGCAGAAATGTCTACATATCACTTCTTCTGTTGGACATATCCAGTCCTCTTGACTACAGTACATTCCGTAATCTAATCCTTAAATTCCAGAAAAAAGCATGAAGTCATTTTATCATCTATTGGGCTTCTTATTAGGCGATCGAGTCTTTTATTGAGCTCTTCATATTCAACTCTTCAGTTCTTGTGTTAGCTTCATTAACCATTATAATGATTGGTAAAAATTGATGTTCTCATTTACCAATTAGTTCAAATATTAGTAATTTTCATTGTGATGCATTATGGGGCAGTTTTACAGACTTATATATTAAGCCTTTTGTTGACGTATATTTAGAATTTTTCAAGTTTATTGCTAGTCTGTTTTTGGTCTCTTTATTAATTTTCTGGCAATTATTTCTTTTCTCTGCCAATAATGGTAAAATATTCATATTTGTTAAATGCTTAGAAATAAATATTAATTTAAAAACATAGGCTGGGCACGGTGGCTCATGCCAATAGTCTCAGTACTTCAGGAGGACAAAGGAGGAGGATCACTTGAGATCAGGAGTTCAAAACCAGCCTGGGCAGCATGGTGAGATCTCATCTCTATTAAAATACATAAAATGTAATTTTATAAAAAATGTATAAAAATGTAAATGCTGACTTATTTACATTATAGTAGATTGAAAGGGTTTATATAGAAGTCTGTCTTGTTGAAAAATAATCATCCATTTATACATATGAAACTGGAATTGAAAATATTTACATGTAGGAATTAAAAGTAGTTGTGTGTGATTGGGTGGATAATGGAATTTTTCTTTAGATTCATCTGCTTGTCTGTATTTTCCATAATGAGTTTGTATTGTTTCTGTTAAAAAGAAAAAAAAAAAAAACTTGGTAGGGATGGAGCTTTCATTTTGCTTAAATGCTTTTCTCACTTTAGGCCAGGCTTTTTAGCTTTATCCATCTGGTTTTGGTTTTCATCATCATCTTATACAGGCATGAATGTTATTCTATTGTTTCAAAAATTCTTACATTGGAATCTAAAATGTTTTCTAATTAATCCCCTCTTGCTGGATACTTAAGTTATTTTAACATCTTTAAATCATAGATAAGACAGAAGAAAAAATAATTGAATGGAAATTAATTAAAAATATAGAAGCAAAAAATGGAGGAACACTGCAATTCTGGAAAAAGATTAATAATGTTTTAAGGTGGAACATGCCAGAATTACTAATCCCTGGAAATCAGTAACTGGAAATACTTATTTTTACCAATGATCATCTTGACCAATTTGTATTTGGTTAAGTTGGTATTGAACAAATACTAGATGCTTGTCAGGACAGCAAAGGGGAAAAACAAAGTTTGAGCATTATTCTGATATGGACTGAGGTGTGGGTTCTGACTCTAATAGCAATGAGCCATCAGTTCACTCCCCCATACAATAAAAGTGATAAGAAACAACACTACTTACCTCCTAGGGTTTTCTGAGGGTTGATAGAGAATATATGTTAAGTATCTGGCACATTAATAAGTATTTCCTGCCTTCCTCCCTCAATAAATATTTATCACATTGAATTCTATGTATACATATGCATGAAAATCTCTGGGGAGTATGATTTTTAATAAGGATTCATTTAAATATGTCCTCCAAACCAAATAACAAATGCAATGTATAATGAGGAAGGGACACCTTTGACTTTTAGCACTTGTAATAGAATAACTGAAAAAGGGCGGTATCAAAGATTCTTTCTGCTCAGAATGGAAACAGCACAAATAGAAAATATAATAGAAAAATCAGTGTAGGAGATAAATAGATTAGGTTTTTTTGGCTACTAATGAAATTATGGTGGTTGAAGTTGGTATCTTCCTGAACCTGTGCTCAGATTCGATCTCTCATGGATTTAGGGAACTGAATTTCGTTCTGCTTCTATTGCCACCACCACTTTAAGGACTGTCCCTTCAACAGGTGCTGCAGACTTGCACAGGAAGGGAATAACAGATCACCAATATGAGTTTTTGCCTGATGCTCATTTTTGAAGAGTATATCATGAAGTTCTCATGCAATGGGATTGTCTCGGGGAAGGCATTTTCCTTCCCCAACTGGGCTACATCTCAGGTCCCCAGATGTGGTTCAAACACTCTGCTTAATGTTGTCTGATCTGTGACTACTGTGGCTGTGGCTGTGGCTGTGGCTCTTCAAGTTGGAGATGGACCGTAGAAAGTGGTGTCCTCAGACCCACCAAGATAATATGGAATGCATCCCTCCTGTTCCTTATTGGCAGTGGAATAGCAAAATTTTGCAGACTAAGACGTGCAAGCATTTGGAGTTGGATGAGCAAATAGGATATTTAGAGTTGAAGGACTTAGACAAGTGGGATACCAGTTGTCTTTACACAGCTCTCTCATTGTTAATCTCTTAAAAAACCAATTAAAATTTTTATTTAAAAACTTAAAATGTTTACAATAGCATAAAAAATAGTAACAAGTCCAGTGAAGGAGATTAAAGACTTATATACTAAAAACTACAAAATATTGCTAAAAGAAATTAAAGATACAAATAAATGAAGAGACATATTGTGTTCATGGATTAAGAAAATTGTATTTAGATATCCATGCTACCCAGAGCAATGTACAGATTTAACACAATCTTTATCAAAACCCAAATGGCATTATTTTTGCAGAAATATAAAAATTTACCCTTAAATTCACATGGCATTTCAAGGAATCTGAAAGTCCAAAATGATTTTTAAAAGAAAAATAAATTTAGAGGACTCATACATTCGGATCTGAAAATACTACAAAGCTATAGGAATCAAGAGTGTGGTACTAGCATAAAGACAGACGTATAGATAAATGGAATAGGATAGAGAAACCAGAAATAAACTCTCACATATACAGTCAAATGATCTTTGATAAAGGCTAGAAGACCACTCTATGAAGAAAGAACAGGCTTTTCAATAAATGGTGTGGGGAAAACTGAATATCCACATGCAGAAGAATAAGGTTGGATCTTTTTATTATACTGTATATAGAAGTCAACTCAAAATGGATTAAAGATGTAGTGCAAGACCCCAAAATATAAAATTTTTATAAGGAAACAAGAAGGGAAAACCTTATGACATTGGATTTGGCAATGATTTCTTGGATATGACACCACAGCACAGGCAACAAAAGCAAAAATAGACAAATGAGACTACATCAAACGTAAAACCTTTCATGCACCAAAAGACACAATCAACAGTGAAAAGGCAATCTATGGGATTAGAGAAAATATTTTCAAATAATACACCTGATAATATTGTGAATATACAAAGAACTCCTACAACTCAAAACAAAATAATTGTATCACTCAACTTAAAAATGGGCAGAGTACTTGAAAAGACATTTCTTCAAAGATGATACAAAAATAACCAACAAATGTATGCAAAAATGCTCCCTATCACTAATGTTAGAGAAATACACTGAAACCACACTATCACCTGACACCTATTAAGATGGCTACTATTAAAAAAAAAAAACCACCTGAAAGTAACAAGTGCTGGAGAGTATGTGGACAAACTGGAGCACTTGTACACTGTTAGTGACATTGTACAATGGTGTAACTGCTATGTAAAATAGCATTAAAAATGAAAAATCAAAAAAATAGAAATAGAACTACCATATCCAGCAATTCTGCTTCTGAGTATCTACCTCGAAAACTGAAAACAGGGTAAAGAGATATTGGCACACCAATGTTCATAGAAGCACTATTCACGACAATAGAGAGGTAGAAGCTACAGAAGTGTCCATCAATGGAAGAATGGATAAACAAAATGTAGTATATACATACAATGGAATATTATTAAAAAGGGAGGAAATTCTGTCAGTGCTATAATATGGATAAATCTTCATGACATTATGCAGGGTGTAATCAGTCACAAAAAGACATACTATGTAACTCCATTTATGTGAGGTATTTAAAGTAGTAAAATTCATAGAAATAGAAAACAGGATGGTGATTTTTGGTAGATTGTGAGGGGGGAAGTGGAATTATTCAATGACTATACAGTTTCAGTTTTGGAAGATGAAAACGTTTTGAACATCTGTTTCACAATGTGAAACATTGTTATATATGTCCAAATAAACAATGCGAATAGACTTATAACACTACTGAGCTGAACACTTAAAAATGGTTAAGATGGTAATTTTTATTATTCATGTTTTACAATAAAAATACCTAATTAAAAAAATATTTTAAGGATAGAAAAGTGTGTAAAACTATTTAGAACTTTCCTTGTCAAACTGTCTTAGTCTATTTTGTGCTGCTATAACAGAATACCACGGAACGGGTAATTTATAACAATTGTATTGGCTTAAAGTTCTGGAGCTGAGAAGTCCAAGATTGAGGGGTCAGCATCTGGGGAGCCTTCTTGCTGTGTCATTCGATGATGGAAGGTAGAGAGGCAAGAGAGCAACAAGGGGGCACACTCTTGCCTTTGTAGCAACTTCAACCTCCACCCATGAGGCTGGAGCCCTCACGACCTAGTTATTTTTTATGGTATTTCAAGGTCCCACCTTTTAATGTTGTTACAATAGCAATTAAATTTCAACATGAGTTTTTGGAGGAGACAAACATTCAAACCATAGCAGTCACTGATCAAATTTATCATTTTTTGTTTTTGACATTTTTGACATTGCTAGACAGCACTGGTCATAATGTAATATTTCTAAAGAGTAGAGATGTATCCAGTTATTTATTTGTCCCTTCATTGAACAATCTCAGATGGCTGTTCTTGAGTTCTCACATCTTTTTTTATACTGTTGCCATCTCCCTCCATCAGGGTCTCCCATGAAGGTCAGTGATATTTTCTTCCTTCTCTTGAATTCCAGTAGCATCCTTAACCGCTATTTGATGCTTTTGTGTATTGCATTTAACAAGCTTGGTCATCATTTTATCTTCTAGTTTTTTAGCCCACAAAAGGTTGGAATTACATATAGCGTAATTTGGGTTGCCTCTGAAAATGTTAAGAGGATCTACTATAAGAGTTTCAGTATCTGTTACTTTTACATTGTTCTAATTTTTGGCATTCTTCTGTATTCTTGCATATGTTCTAGTTATAAGATTTTATCAGATAAGAAGCTTGCACACAAAGTGTATGTAAGTGAAAATATTTTTATGTAATGTATACATGCATAATTACAATTTATGCCCATGATTTGTAAAAGCTGATAATATTTTATTGCTCAAGAGATACACATATAAACAGAATTGCCAGATAAGTCCCAGTTGAAAGGAATATTATAGCTTTCTACTCACTTACCTGCACTGGAAATGTGATTTATCTCTAGCCCTTAGCTAGGAAAAGGACAATGCCTATGCTTTCTTTCCTTACTTTCTCCATTTTCACTGCTCTCATAAGCAATACTACTAAGAGTTCATAGTACAGCTTAAAGGGGGTGGCCAATTATCTTTCACTCTTTTTTATACTGCATGTAATTTTTTAAGAGCTTTCTTGAGGTCTAATTTGTATTCCACAAAATTCACCAATTTGAGAGTACAATTCCATTTTTAAGAAATTTACAGTTATTTAATCCTCATGTCCATAAAATTTTAGAGTACAGTCATCCCTCAGAATCTGCAGGGAATTGGTTCCAGGACTTCCTGTAGATACCAAAATCCACAAGATGCTCAATTCCCTTATATAAAATGGCATAGTATTTGCATATGTATTAGTCCATTCTCAAACTGCTATAAGGACATACCTGAGACTGGGTCACTTATAAAAAAGAGGTTTAATGGACTCACAGTTCCACATGGCTGGGGAGGCCTCACAATCACGGCAGAGGCAAAGAAGGAGCAAAGGCACATCTTATATGGCAGCAGGCAAGAGAGCGTGGGCAGGGGAACTGTCCTTTATAAAACCATCAGATCTCATGAGACTTATTCACTATCCTGAGAACAGCATGGGAAAAACTCACCCCCATGATTCAATTAATTCCCACCAGTTCCTTCCCATGACACATGGGATTATGGGAACTACAGTTCAAGATAAGATTTGGGTGGGTACACAGACAAACCGTATCAGCATATAACCTGTGCACATCCTCCTGTATACATAAATCATCTCTAGATTACTTACAATACTTAATGCAATGTAAATGATATGTAAATAGTTATATTTTATTTTAAAAATTGTACTTTTATTGTACTGTCATTGTTGGTTTTTAAAAATGTTTAATATTTAGAAGTATTTATTGAATCCATAGATGTAGAACTCAGACAGAGGACTGTGTTTTCATGTATGTATTTAAAAAATTACTGTGCTTTTCTTCTGCTGCTTTTATGAATACCTCTTCCTTTATGCCAGCAGTGTCTGGCTGTGAAAGATTCTGATCTTAGTAAGTAGAATGCAAAGAGAAAGGCAGTTACTGTTTAGATTCAGGCAGTCAAAATAGGAGTTTCAAAGCAAAACAAGAGTTTTCTCATTCCAGCTATTGCCTTGGGCTTTCTACATTCTTTTATTTTCCCTTTAACTTAACCAATTTTGCCTAGAGAACCAAATTATGGAGTTTTTTTCCTGGTGCCAAAAAGATATTTTTGTGTACATTCAATGGCTATCCATGAGGCTAGCATTAAGAAAAATTAATATTTAATGCAGGCAAAGTCACTGAAAAATCTCCATTTCTGGCAAGAAGTGACAATGAGAGGAGGAAGGATTAAGCAAGAGAGGCGAGTGCAGAAATGCACATTCTTGATTTCTTATTAGTTGGGATGGAAGCAGGGGTGGAGTAGTATTTTACTACTTTAAATATATCACACAAATGGAGTTACATAGTATTTGTCTTTTTGTGACTGACTTCACTCTGCATAATGTCATGAGGGTTTATCCATATTATAGCACTGACAGAATTTCCTCCCTTTTTAATAACATTCCATTGTATGTATACACTGCATTTTGTTTATCCATTCTTCCATTGATGGACACTTGGGTAGCTTCTACCTCTTTACCATTACCATTAGTAAAACTAATGGTAGTTTTATGGAAATAAGGTAAGTAACAACATAGGCCTTTATCAGTTTCTCTTGGAGGAGATCACCTTGCAGACTTATCAAAGCCAAAGTGATGGCTCACTAAAGTGGGATGGAGAGGGAGAGCCTGTATTGATCTCTTCAAGGGGTGGAGATAATTCAGAAAAGCCCTTTTCGTCCTCAGAGGAAGATAGATTAATTGAGTACCCTTGGTCCTCCCAATGGGCTTTCTCTGATGAGGATGAAGGCAAAAACTATGGGATGCATTTGCTTTACTGGGGAGCCAAGGAAGGATGGGGCATAAGCCCAGAAATGTCTATTCCATCACCAAAAGCTAAAGTGAGACAACCTTATCCAGAGAGAACCCTAGTCTACGACTAACATGAGAGATAAGAGGCCATGAGTATGCATCTCACATGACTGCCAGGTGTGAATGGAGTCAAGATGTAGACAAGTGAGATCGCCCAGGGACAAAGGTATCAGTCAGTGCACACTGCAGTGATCCAAGGACTCCACCACTCTTCCTCCACTCTGAGGTTGAGTGAGACATTCTTTTCTCCCCATGTACCTAGAAGTCATCAAGAAAATATTAGAAGTGGAAATCTGAGATAACATGTTCAAACAGTTAAACAGAACATTGCCTCAACGAATTGTTTAACTTATTATATATGTTTTAACCAGATTGGACAAAATAAAATAAATTTTGTTACCTTTTTTTCAGCAATATGGGCTCATGTGGAAGACAAGATTAATTAAAGAACATAATAAGGATACTATATTTTCTCTATATACCCTAGTGTCCTAAAAATAATAGTACAACAGGCTTAAAACAAATGCAATTGACTGCTTGAGCTAGTACCACTGCCACTGGCACTGTCTTGGGAGAAGTGCAGTTGCCAAAGGTAAATATGTGCAAAGCTGGGTCTCAGGCCTCTGAGTGGAGTGTCCTATGGTAAGTGAGTCTCACTAGATTAAGTTATGTATTTTGTAAAGAGGGAAAAGAGATGGGTGTCAAATGTCTATCAGTATTCTTATAATTTAAGTCAAAGTATTCATGTATTCATCCAGCCTACAAACTCTTTGTTTAAAGAAAGTTTACACAGATACTTGAGATAAAATTGCGTTTCTATACCTAAAGTAGGCCTCATGGGCCTACAAGACTACCTGCTCATGTTCTCCATCACTTCCTTCCCTGAGCTACTTCCATGAAGGTCCTGGACGATTTTAGAAATTTATGGTTCTGAAGAGCACTAATAAGGACCACTTTTAGAAACGGTAGCATGTGATCTTTGTTAGTTACATGAATAAGAACTTAACTTTAAAAAATAGGCTTTAGCTGTACAATCACTGTTAGAGTGACAAGGTGTTTTGTAGAGCATTATTTAACTGAGAGTATCATTTAACCAGAAAGGTTAAAGTACTTGAAGCCACAGAGCTACTTAGGGGCCAGAGTCAGGGCTAAAACTCTCTCATCCCAGACTCCAGAGGGTTCCTTTTGTGCATATCACCAGGGCAGGTAATTAAAAGTAAGAAACAAAACCTGTAAGATACTGATCAAATCATACTGGGAATTCATGTGTGTTTCTACCAGCATCTGAGATTTTTTGGTGTAGTGCTTAATAATTTCAGCATTCAGAACTTTCTTCATGTTAAATATTGTAGAGCAACTATCTAAATTACTTGATGACAGCAAGCCACTGTTAAATATTAAAATATATTATGGTTAAATATTAAAATCTATATGGTTAATACTACATCATTAACCATCTTAAATTTCCACACTTCAGTTTTTGTCCCTTTAACAGATAAAAGTCAAATCAAAGTCCTTCCTTTGCTGATGTTAGCTGGTAAGCCTATTCCCATCTCAGCACTGTGTGTGCTGTGTTGTTTGATCTTCTAATACTTTGTATTGACTTACAAAATCAATAGAGACGTAGTTGGCATTTTATGACATACCTGATTTTTCAGATGCTATGTGGGCCGAAAAATATACCCAAGCAACGTATTTCCTTCATATGCCTTTTCATCATGGTATATGTCATGACACTCAGTTTTATTTCAGTACCTAATTTGTATGATGCAGTGATAGAGGAGAAAGAAAATTTATGAAAAATTGGATTTCCTAATGTTAGTCAGTGGCCTTATTTTTCAAATTGATGGTACAAAAAAAGAGAATTTTAGAAAGTAATTGTAGAACATAAGTCTGATGACAGTTTTGCCCAAAATTGTTCAATATGTCATCTTAGCATTTGTTCTTTTATTGTTTCATGTGTGTTAGTCCAATCTTTCTGGTAAGAGAGGCTACATAGTTTAGTGGAAAGAGAAGAGGTATTACAATTGATCATAATTTGAATATCAGCTTTGCTATTTACTATTATCAGCTATGTGACCTCCATAGCGTTAACTGACCTCTCTGATCCTCATTTCCATATTTGTAGAACTGGGTATACTTGCCTTATAGGGTGCTATGAATATTTGTCCAAAAACATGAAATATAAGTGCCTCGTGCAGTGTCTTTCTGGTCCATTGGGATTCAAAATATAAAAGGTATTTGTTAGGTTTTTCAGAATCAGGCTCTGAATCAAGAATTAGAATGTGGGTAGTTACTTTGTAAGGTGATTTCAGGGAGACAGCCAAATAGAGGATGCATAATAAAGTAAGGTATCTATCACTGTGGCTAACTGAAGCTTAATCCTGCTGGGTAACTCTGGGTGTTAATGAAGACAGACATTAGTATTATCGCATGTGAAGAGCAAGAAAGCTGGCTATTAATACATCAGTTTCTATCACTTACCGGTTGAAGGATGCTGAGCTATGGGTATTTAATTTTCAGAGCTTCACACTTGGCACTTAAGTGGGCATTAAAGAGAAATTAGAGAGCCTGTGCGTGGAAGAAACATCTGAAGAAACACTACTCCATTTCTGTTATTTTTTCCATTGATGAACTTTTGTTTTCTTGGCTCCCCATGAAAAGGCATGTTGAAACCACCTCATACTTGTTCATCACAAATGTTAAATATTCAGAAATGTTGTGAGCCAGTTTTAAAATTGGCCCTGAAATTAGCCATGATCGGGGTCTTTACACCATAGAAATAGGTAAATGCTACCAATCAGTCTTTTCTTCAGAAACCAATTTATCAGTACACATTACTGTCCTTATCCTATCTCTTTCCATAAATAGAGAATAGGGGTTACAATCATAGGCTTGAGAATCATATAGACCTATTCGAATTTGATCTCTGATACATTTTAACTGTGTAGCCTTGGGCAAGTTACTTAACTTCTCTGAGTTTTAATATTCTCATCTATAAAATGGGGATGTTAGTATGTAACTTGCATGGCTGTTGTGAAGATTAAATACAGTAACATATAATATGTGCAGAATATTATAGAATACGGAATGTATTATAGGAGTTAGACCTTACACAATTGTAATAGGAACTGAAGAAGAAAACATTCATAAGGGAGAATTGGAAATCAGAGAAAAGTCACAGATCAGCCTTCCTGAAGAACTGGCAAGAATGGCCAAGTTGGAGCTTGTAGGAAAATCTGGAAATCCAGGCATGTCCAATTGCCCAAGTGCAATAGTGAAATGGGCTGGAGAAACTTTTTCCTCTGTGTGAATATCTCTGGGATCAATCATGAAGCATCTAGATGAGAAGAGAAGAGAGTAAGGATAAACTGCAGTATGCTGGCACGTTTGTATCTATCCATCATGGCATTTGACCTCAGAGAGGCTGGGCCACTGCTTCACTTCTGCCAGAGTGTGGAGCTAAGAGCCACAGAGAATATTGGTTTAGGAAACCACCCCAGAGGGCAGAATCAGATCCTACTTAATATGTGAAGTATGTGCCCAGTGGGATTTCAGAACTGCTATAAGCCAATGATTACCCTCTGCCTCCCATTCTTTCCTGAGAGTGTCTGCAGAAATTATCCTGGCCTCTATCACTATTGTATGTTGCGTGTGACGTCTGATAACTTGTGTTTTTAGTTTAGGGGTCTCGGGACCAAGAACATAACTGAACAGTCTTGTCCGCCTGTAGACAAGACACACAGACCATGGCATTCTAGACTTCAAGCCTAATTCTATAATGAGATAAGATTTTGGGAGGTCATCATATGGAAGTGAGAGGAATTTAAATAATTTTGGTCAGACACTGGACTATGAGAGATTGCAAAATTGGTTTCAGAATCCTTTCTGCCTAGTATGCTTACTACTTTGCAATGTGACACTGCCCTCTGTCATCAAGAGGTGAGCTTTTTTTTTCCCTTCTCTATATCCTTGAGTCTGGCTGCTTTTGTGACTTGCTTTGACCACTAGACAGCAGAAGTGATATTTCTGACAAATCATCTGAGATCTCAAGAGGTGCTGTAGCTTTTGCCTTCACTGTCTTCAAAGCTGGTATTACTTTGTGAGGAAAAGACGAGTCTTATCTTTGATAATAAAAGCCTACATAGAAAGACCCAGCCATCTCAATCTTCCTGGCTGAGCTGAGCTCTGAGTCAGGGCACAGGTTGGATGCAGTTGTGTGAGTGAGCCCAGGCAAGACCAGCAGAATTACCCCGAAGCAATTATGTACGTTGGTGCTGCTTTAAGCTACTAAATTTTGGGTTCATTTTTTGGTACAACTATAGATAGCTGATATATCCTTTAAGTAGGTTTTTTTTCTGATTTACTTAACCAGAGTGAATTTAGTTGTATTTTCAAAGAGTTGTTGTTTTGTGTAAATATGCTGCTGTTTACAAAGGACCTACAAAAATATGGCATAGAGTAAGCACTAAATAAATGCTAGCTATGATTATATGAAATAGGTTCTAGATGCTTATGAGAGGTGGAATGTAGATAACACTTAGTGGATCTGGTGAATCTTTAGAAGGGGTTACATGGGCTTCAAGCAATCTCTGTGTCGTCAAACCTTGGTTCTCTCAAATTCAAAATGAGGACATTTGCTAACTGATCTGTAAAAGTGCTTGTAAAGCTCTAAGATCCCAAAATCTTACACATAATTGGCCAAAAATATCCTTGGCCCATATCCTAGATGGTTTCAAACCCATATCTCAGTGAATTTCAGTTGAGGAATAACCCAGACCAGCCTTACTATGATCTGTTAGGCAGTGTTCTGCGAGTACTTCATTTCTCAACATGACAGTGGCAGTGAGATGTGTGGGCATTCCCCAGGGCACCTGCATTTGCCACTCCAGTGGTATAATCTATAATGTAGTTTATGTTACTGTGGTGACTCCCAGGAAGCTACAATTTTCAGGACATTTGCTCCAATTCTGTATAGAGGTGAAACTGAATCTGTGTGGCATAAAAGGATGAGTTTCAGCCTCACCCTCTTCACTACTTCACTAAGCAATTCAGCTCTGGCCCCATATTTGCAAACTCTACTCAGCAATGCATTTTTCTTGCAGGTAACAGTGTCCTCCCCTCCCTAGAAGGCAGTTTGGACCATCTGTTTTAATTCAAGTGTAGCCCTTGGAAAGGTTTTATTGCCATTCCAATGAGCATCTCAATATGTATTTTCCAATCACATTTAGTAACTCTGTAAAGGAATTTGGTGAGTAGTTTTCTGTATCTGAAGGTGGCCACATGTGAATGTCACAACATGTGAATTGAGAAGCAAGAGAGCTGAGAGTAATTGCCCCCTGTTCACCTATAAAATGATTCACCAAAGCCCTAAGCAGGAGGCAGAACCCTGGGCAAAGATAATCCCCATATCAGAGTTAATCAACAGATGATGCAAATGAGGCACCCATTTCTAGCATTTATTTAAATTTTCATTTAAATTGCTGGTTAAATGGAATGCATTTAAAATCCTGTAGTCAACACTTGAGCAAATTGTTTTTAAAACTATATATTAAATTGTAACACATTGCAATTTAATACATACTTCTAAGATAATTGCTTATTGCTTTAGGAGCACAAAAATGTGTCCAAATAGTTTAGTGTGGTTGATAAGACACAGAAAGCAATATCTTCTTGCTTGCCTTTTTTAGAAAAACAGGAGAATATGGTAATTATTAACATGGGATCTGGAATCAGGCTGCCTGGCTTTGAATTCTGGCTCCACCACTTACTAGCTATATGAGACTTGGGCAATTCCCTTTCTCTAACTTCAGTTTTCTTATCTATAAAATAGAGTTTAAAAAGATATCTTCATCATAAGGCTGTTATGAGAATTAAATGAAATAATCTATATAAAATATATAGCCCAATACCTGGTCCATTGTAAGTATCCATTAAATGTTAACCACTATTATTTTATAAGTGCAGTTATATTTTTGTTTCGTTTATGCCACACTACAACTAGAAAAGCTACTAGAGAAGATAGAATTACTCGGGTGGCTTGTGTCAGTGGCTTGCATTATATTTCTTTTTGGCAGCACTGTCCTGGACTCTTTTTGCTATGACTGCACTATACCCACTGACCTCAAGCATCCAGAATTATACATGGGAAGAATGTTAGAGAAAAAAACAGCATATTTATTGTCTGACAGTGACTGGTTGACCTCCAAGTTTTGGAAAACAGTGTAAATAGATGAGAGACTCTGAAGGTCAAGAGAGTATACTTAGTAAGGTGTGTCTAGTTGATTTTAATTTTCATCAGTTGGAAACCGCTATACAATCCAGGCTACTCAGAGTATTCATTATGGCTCTCTAGTTTCACAGAGTGCAGAATGACTCTTGCTCACCAAAAGGGGGAGTTTATTGAGAGTATCTTAGAAAGCTCACAGAATTAGAGAAAGATAAATAATTATGTCTTAAATAAGACAGAAACCAAGGTGACTCTGGAGATCTGGAAAACTTAGAACTTGGAGATACCTGCAAAAGGGCCTTTATGTAACTGACAGTATTACCAAGACCATGTCCTAGGGGAACTGTGGTTCTAGTTGAGAAGCTAGTTAGGCCAAAAATGCCCTCAAGTAAACAAGCAAACCAAAAACAAGTCTTCTCTTTACTCGGCCCTGAATCTCAGAAAACACAGAAGTTACCATTAAAGCAATGAGTGAAACTTGGTGTTTTACAAAGGTATATGGACAAGAAAAGGATGAAGAATAAGAAAGGACAATCAGCCAAGATGTCAGAGGAGGAAAATGCCAAATGCCAACAGAAACCGTTACTATGGGAGTGACAGTGGTTAATGAAGAGAAGAAGGAAGATATAGTTAGTACAGCTGCTGAGGAAAGTACTGCTCTGTGGTGCAGTAGCTACTGCTGAGCCACATTAAAGCATATGGTCAAGTTCTCCAACCTGGGACTGAAGGACAGGTATAAAATTCACTGAATGGGTATGCTACATCATTTTTTTTTTCATGGAGCCCAATTTCACAAGTTTTTTCAAGCTGAATTTGGACCCATTAAAAAGTTCAAAAGGTTTAGAAATGGGTTAGTGGGTGGAGGTGTTTTAGAGAGCTGCCTTAATATGACAATGTAAGATATACAATTGCAGCACATCATGCTCCTTATTAAGTAATGTTTACTCAAGCAATAGGAGTAAATGTCTCTGAAAAATCTACTCTCCTGGAAAGATTAGGTTATTTAATTCCTGGCCTTGTGCCCAGTGAAAGGAAAACATTATTGAAATTAAAATAAGCAGGGTTTATGGTGTACTGTGTATTTATTGGCTATTGGTAGGGCACTGCCAGCTATTTTTCTGGCTGTTTCAGAGACTCCCTTCTGAGGAGCATGTTCTCTCAGAAGCTGGATGGTGTTTATGGATCTGGCTCTTTGGTTCGTGGGGGTGCCTTGGTGTTTCAGTAGAATCAGAATTATCTGACTGGTATCAGATTCTAACATAACAATCTCATAACATAAAACTCTGGGTGATGGGAACATGTTTGCTCCCAGAAATATTACATGTTCATCTGTTTTGCAAGAAAGGAGCTGATGCACAAAGTGATTTTCTCCCATCTTCTGTCACTTTTTATCTAATGATCATTTTTAGAACATAGACTTACTGGAGGACAGAAAAGCTGTCTATCCATGGAGTTGTAGAACTCTTTACAAAGATATGGGATACCTGGCTGAAATTCAGTAACAGCATTGTAGGAGAGAGTGTAAAATAAATGTAAACCTACCATCCTGTCTACTATTTATTTCATTTCTTCCCTCTCCCTGACCTGGATTATTGGCGTAATTTCTTCCTTCAGTTCTTGGTTTCCCACCTAAACTTTATACCAGTCCCACTTCATCTTTCCAAGGCAGTCTTCCTATCCCATCGACAACGTTCAGTGGCCTCCTATTGCCCACTCAGTAAGTAACAACTGAACTCTCAGTTTCTACTGAAGTCCCTGCAAGGTTGGTCTCTTTGCCTACTTCTCGAAAGCTCCTTCCCTCATTTACAGACCCTGCCCTTTGGACAAACAGAAGTACTTGAGGTTCCTGGACAGACACACACACTTTTTTGCCTTAGTTCATGTTGCTTTTTCTGTCATGAAAGTCCATGGCGTGAATCTTGTTTCTATGTCATCATGAGCAATCCCTATGAATTTGTCAAAATGCTGATCTTCCTACGCGCCAGCCACACACTTGTCTAACTTGCTTTCCCCCAGCATTCCCCAGATCAGTACAGGGGGTTCCACATCTATCTCATTGCTCGGGTCTCAAACCTAAGAATTACTTTAAATTCTTCTGCTTTCTTGACCCCTACACATCCAATCTATCAGCAAGTTCTTTAAGCTTTATCACCTAAATATCTCCCAAGTTGCAGCACTTTACTCCATCTCCTCTGTTACCATTCAGACCAAAGTTCCCATTATCTACTGTCTGGACTTCTACAGTAGTGACCTAAGCTTTCTCCCTATTTCCACATCTGTCTTTTGACAGTTCATTCTCTACATGGCATCCAGAGTAATCTTCCATAAATGTAAGCCAGTACACGTTACTCCTCTGTTTAAAACCCTTAAGCGGCTTCCTGTTGATTTTAGAGTAAAATACAACCTGACCTGATCTGCTCCCGGTCCCTATTTCCAAATCTAATTTCACCCTTCCTTTCCCTTGCCCTCACACGTGGGCCACACTCGTCTCTTTCTACTTCTTAACGAGGCCAACTTATTGATTGTTTGCATTTTCTGTTCCTTGTTCCGGGATCATTCTCTTTCCATATCTTTTCGTGTCTGGCTCCTTCTCTTTTACAACTCAATTCAGATATCTTCTGCTCAGAAACGTTTTTTCCTAATCATATCTACAATAGCTCCTTGTCCTTATTCTATGAAGTCATTTAGGTATTTCCTTTAGAACATTTATTAGAGCCTGCATTATTTTAATAATTTATCTGTTTAACTGCATATATTATCCACCCTAACTAAATGTAAATTTTTCTTGTTCATTGCTCAACCTCGAATGCCTTACACAGAGTTCTGTACATAATAGGCACTAAATATAAGTCTTTGCTGAATGGAGGTCTGTCTCAAATACCACCTCATCCAGAAGGACTTTCTGCTTCTCACATTCAGAAGCAATACCCTTCTCTGCAATTTCAGTATGTGTTTTGTCTGACTTCATATATCAGAATGTCTGCCTTTTGGATAGAATTTTAAGTATTCATAAACATGTCTCATTTCCCTTATTGGATTTTGGGGTTGCCAGCTATGTGTCTGTTTGGTCTTGAAGTTTTCTATAGTGCCTGCCCTAATGTCTTGAACATAGTAGCAATTCAATATTTTATGAATATTTCATGAAAGTATGAATAAGAGAAGTATCTGCTTACTGTGGATTTCAGCTGAGGAGAATGAGCCCAAGAGGAGACTAAAAGAATGATTAAAATTATCTTGTCTTGCTCTTCCTTTTCAAAAAAAAAAAAAAAAAATAGATACCCATCTCTTGCTGACAAAGTTGTAAATATAGTTTTCTGTTTACTCCTTTGAATTCATGTTTGTGGATTGGATATGGAAATGGTTCAATCCCTAAGCATTATGATTCTATCAAATCATAGGGCTAGATCCGGGGACTAAGTTGCCACATTTGTCGCCATTACCCAAAGCTTCAGAGCTTCTGTTCTCACTGCTTTGTATTAGTGTTATTTCTTAATATTTATTTCCCATAGTCTTCTTCTTTGTAGGTTGTTCACAGTTACCCTGTCATTGTCATGTCATTTTTAAGACAACTAAAATGGCTTTAAAACCAGTGTGAAATTCAGAAGTGTGGCAAACAATCTATGAGGCTGATGTACCAGGTACATCAAGTAAATGAGGCATCCATTGTTTTGAGCTTAGAAGAAATACGTGACTTAGAAAACTCCAGAACAGAAAATATATCTTCAGTTTTTTAAATCTCAATTTTGCTTTGCCCTGGTTTCCTAAATATTCTCTTTCTAGACTTTTAACAACTTGAGAACAGAGACTGTGTTGTTTACTTCTGTATCCACAGGTACCAGGCTGGGTGCTTGATACTTAGTAGGCTCTTATTAATTTATTAATTAATACTATCCCAGCTCTTTTCTCAAACTTTACTTCTCAGACTCTCTTGGACTGGCCTACTGGATTCTCTAAGTCCTGATCCTCCTGCCTCACTCAGTTTCCAGTGTCTTTGCACTAACTTTCTGAAGAGCTCGTTGGCCTCCCCAACCAGATGTCTGGATTCACTTTTGATTCATTGTTTCTCATTTCTGTCCTTTGAAAGCAAACATTATTTTTCTATTGCTAATTTGCTCTTAACAATTAAAGAGACTTGGATGGGAAACTTGGCTTTTACTGGCAGACTTTCTGACGAAACCCTAAGACTGCTAATTATGACTTCTACCTGAGCCAACAGTGTGAGTGCCAAAAGAGAGTTCATATAGACTGAGCCTCATATAGTCACCATTTATTGAGTTCTTTACACTGTCCCTGGCACTTTGTTTAGTACCTTGCATACATTACCACATTTGACCCTTTCGATGACTCATAGCTGTTTTCCCCATTTGCCAGATAATAAATATGGATCACACAGAGGTTAAACAACATGGGCAAGGTCACAGCAGCGGAGTTAGAATTTGGGCCAGGATTTAAAGCTCAGGCTTTGGATTCCACTATGGTGTCAATAAAAGCTTTATTAATGAAATCATGGCGCCCAGAGGATGGGAAATATGAGTTCTCTGTTGAGAGTTGGTGAGATCACACCCGGAATTTTGTGAGATGCCTCATTTTATAAGATAAAAGCAAATTGGTCCAGACTACGGACCACGGACTATCAGAAACCACTGGAAAAAGTGAGAGCAGTTTTAACTGACAAAAGAGAGTTGATACAAAGTCTTCACATATTTGGATCATAGTGCTGTGGAAGAAACATTCCATGCACTTTACTCATTTACTATAAAAGCCTATAGACATGACACAAATGCATATTTGGAGTCACTCTCAGGAAAAGCTGTGTGACCATTGTGAAAGTGACAAGATGGGAGGTCTGAGCAGCTGTCAATGAAGTTGTTACTTTAGAAGTGATGAGGTTTTAAAAGTATTATTATTTATTAGTGCATATGTTCAAAGAGCAGGCAGGTCTTCCAGTTTCAGAAATCTTTCCCGACACCTCAGCTTCTCTATAACCACAACCTTTAATTTCAAATGTCTACATTGTTTACATTCAGAATGTTTTATTGGTGTCTTCCATGTGGCACTACTTGATACCTAATTATCTTCTGTTGCACCTATTATCTTCTATTCATTGCTTTGAGCCCCCCAATTACCCAAGTACAGTAATTTGTCTTGCCATCATTATTAACTCCCTAATGATGCCTTGATAATGGTTGACACCCATAAAGCAGAATCTCATTGATCCTTCATAGAACTTCAGTAAATATTTAGTACTCAGTAAAAATTTAACTTCAGCTTCACTACTCACTAGTTCTGTGACCTTGGGCAAGGCAATTTAACCCAATTAAATCCTCTGTTTTCTGAACTGAAAAACTGAGTAACTGGAGTTTCTGTTACAATTACATTTGTTAAATCTGTAAATCGTTTAGAACAGGGCCTGGCACATAGTAAGTACTCTCTCTCATATATATGTGTGTGTAGTATTGTAATTTTTCAGTTCTTCTCAGGGATTGATGCATATTTGTTAAGATAAACACATAATTATTAAAGGATTAGAAAGAGGGGCTAGACAACTGAAGATTTGAAGTTTTGGAAGGACTTTAGAGGTCACCCAGAATAGCCATGCTCACACCACTGCATATTAGTGTATTTCGGTATTATTAATATAAATGGGAATACTTGCTAACATTTTAGATTCTAGGCTCTACGTAGAATCCTTTTGGGTAGGAACTCAGGATTCTGAATCTTCATTAATTTTCCCAGGAATTTTTTGGAAACTAGCAGATCACTTTCCTCAGATGGGCTCCAATTTTTATAGATGAGGAAACTGAGGCACAGAGAGGTTGTATTATTTCAGTATCAGAGAACTTGGGAGTGATCAAGTGGGACTAGAAGTCAGCTCTCCTCATTTCTTGGCCACAGGTTGTGGAGGGAATTATTGGATTGTATGAAAAAGTTAGATAAGATGACTTCCAAAGTAAATATACAGTCAGCCAGTCAGTCCTCAGAGAGCTATTGAAAGCCAGTTGCTGAACTCTGTTTCTGGAATGGTCAGTAAAATGGTTCTTTTTTTCTATAGGTTTATAACCTGGTATAAGAAATAAAACCTCTACACAGGTAACCACAGTGCAAGGTGGAAAGCAATAAGGCAGGAGGTCTAGCAAGCTACCTACCCAGTGTGGGTTGAACTACTTGGCTACCATCTTGCGTTCATGAACGTGGTGGAGGGAAGCTCTGTTCTTCTCACAGGGAAACCCCCAACCACTGTGGTCCTCTCTTCCTGCCCTTCCAGAGGTGATAACTCACCAGCTACTTGGTCTAGAGTTTATTACCCTGGTCATTTGATCAATCTGAGAAGGCCTCTCTTTCCATTATCACAGCTTACCATCACATGCAAGTTTCCTTTACGCATTTATGTACTATTATTACTATTATTTTTGAGACACAGTCTCCCTCTTTTGCCCAGGCTGAAGTGCAGTGCTATGATCTTGGCTCACTGCAACCTCCTCCTCCCAGGTCCAAGTGATTCTTGTGCCTTAGCCTCCCAAATAGCTGGGACTACAGGCACGTGCCACTGTGCCTGGCTAATTTTTGTACTTTTTGGTAGAGACGGGGTTTCATCATGTTGGCCAGACTGGTCTCAAACTCCCGGCCACAAGTGATCTGCCTGCCTCGGCCTCCCAAAGTGCTGAGATTGCAGGTGTGAACCACTGTGCCTGGTGGCATTTATGTATTGAATAAGTATTGTTGTTACTTAGTACTGTTAGCTAACTTTTATTTAGTTCCCACTATGTACCAGACACTGTTTTAAGGCATTATCTGTATTAATTCATTTAATTCTATGTCAAAGGAAGAGGCTATCTCTCAAAATCTGAAACAATATTTGAAGCTCAATTGTCTGTTAATCAAGGGAGAACAACATATCTCTCTGAACAAAGCAAAAGTTGAGCCTATATAGAATTTTGGAAGCTATGGAGGGGAGGAATTAGTAAAAACGCAGAAGTTGGAGTCTTTAAGGAATTGACTGGCTTTCAAATTCAGAAGTGTGGTTTCTGGAGTGAGCCCGTGGTCCATGGTCTGACTTTCAGAAGTCAAATGACTACCATAAAGAAAATAAGAGCACAGAAAGAGTGGCTGCAGTAGCAAGAATGGAGAGGAGAGGAAAGGGAGGGTCTTTCAGCCACAGTTTCCTTTAATAATGCAGAGAACAGAACCCCAGGTTTGCCTTGCTGACTGTTCGCGGGGTTCTTTCAGCCTCCACTGTCTCTTCTCTATCCCATTATCTGTGTTCTATGTCTATTGCATCCCCAGCCAAAGGTTTTTCCTGCTTAATCAGGTCCAGTCTCCTTGCTGTGCTATCAGTTCAGAAAGGCATACAGACAACCTGCGATGGCATCTCAGAGGAGGAAGACATTATCGCTGGTTGGTTGAAGGAACCGGGAGGAACTTATTTCATTGAATAGTCAAAAAATGTTCATCAAACTCCTACAAACTGCCAGGCACCTTCTGGGTGCTATGGAAATAACAGTGAAACCAACAGACACAAACTTATGCTCTCACAGAGCTTCACCTTTCTTTATTGGAGAGACAGATATTTTTTATATATATATATATATTTTATATATTTGTATAGGTATTATATGTCCCATCGTAGTCACTGCTCTGGAATCAAAACAGAGAAAGTAGTGCAGAGAGGTAGTTGCATCGTCGTATGAGGTGGTCAAGGGAGGCCTCCCTGAGAAACTAATGTTTCAGGAAAGAATCAGAATGGTGAAAAGACCACAGATGGTAGAGCTGTACGAGCTTGGAGAACAGTAACTAGATGAGGTCTGAGGTCCATGAGATAATAAGGAAATGGGCCTTAGAGGTTATCAGAAGGATGTTAGCTTTCAGTTTGATGAGGAGTCATTGAATGGTTTAAGCAGAGAAGTCATCATGTGATCAGATTTACCTTTTCAAGGGAACGTAGGAGGTACTGTGTTTAGAATAGTCCACAGAGAATGAGGGGAAAGGGTGGAAGAAGGTGGTTAGTTGGGAGGCTACTGCAGTAACCCTAGCGTTTGATGGCGGTTTGAACTAAGGTGGTAAAAGTGGGGGTGATGAAAAGCAGTCATATCCTAGGTATAGTCTTCATGGAAGATTCCTCAAATTGAAAGATTTGATTAAGAGCCACTATAAACTCTAGCAGTTAGAATGAAAATTCTGAATATCCTTCCTCAGGAGACCACAGCTTGACCTATTCTAGAATCTCCAGAGGTCCTTTTTTGACCTGGGCTGGGGGAGAAAGAGGCACATTATCACATCTGGCTATAAAAATGAAATATGTCCATCAAAGACAAGACATAATCTAGACCCAATTCTGTATAGATTTTTATAGTATTTTCTCCTAGATAATTGTGTGAATTATGGGGATTTTTTTAATTCATTGGTGTGAAGACAGTGATAATTTAAATTTTACTGCTATTCTAGTTACGAGTGGGTGTTGACATTTTTTATTTTATCGTGTGTGTGTGTGTGTGTGTGTGTGTGACACACACACGGAGCAGGGTGAGAGAAAAAGAAAAAGACTGAGCAGGCTATAGAGCTGCTGCTATTCTCTGGGTAATAAAAGCTTGAAATCCTACTAATGAGGTTAAAAAAAAAAAAACCTTAACTTTTTCTGTGTGCTTAATAATAGCACTGCCTACTCACATAACCAGAGTTCTTGGAATAATTGCCCTCTTTCTTACTCTATTTTTAGGGCCTAGAAAATTTGGGAGGACAGGAAAGTACCTTCAGGTGCAGAGCATTTCCATCTAAAAGCTCAATTCTAGGACTTCAACATTTGGCTCTAAACCATGTTAAATGTTTCCTTTCATGTGAAAGTGAAGGCTGGAACTGACATTCATCATTGGAGCTCTGAATGGCTCCTCTTTCAGTGAGAGGACAAAAGATTGATCCTTTGCTGCAGATTCCATCTTTCCCCAATTGGGGGATCTTCCTGTAATATTTTTTTCTGGTGCTTTTGTAGACACCATTTGTGTTTGCCAATAACAGAATTGAAGTGTTTGTGAAGCCATAGAATTTTATCAGAACGTTTAACTTTGAGGAGAAGGTGGAGTCTAAGGTATGATAAATGTTAATATTGTTAGAGCCCTCACTAAGAGTAGAAGTGTTTGAAATACATATATTTAGAAGGGTTTTTTTTTTTTTGTAGACCATTGGAATATTTAAGATGGATTTAAAATAGAAGGTACTGTGTGAGGTGCAGTAAAATTGTTCCTGTAAATTTCAACAATTAAATGAACATATACATTATAAGGTGGAGAAACACACTGATTAGAAAAAGGGAATATGATTAAATCAAAGCTTGTGCTAGAAATTGGTTGAATATCTGCATTGAGTTGCCAGAATTATTTTTGTGGAGGGCTATTTTGGGTAGGCAGTAACCTTTCTTCTCAGATATAGATTTTCACGTTGACTTTTAACATTTAGTCAATGATCGGCATGTACAGTCTTGAACATGTTCCGTCTCATCCTTTTACCTGTGCTTAAACTGCAAGGTTGAAAAGTTTAAAGTCATTTAATACAGGCTTAACAAACCATTGTGCTGCTTTCTTTCCTCTATCATTCTCTAGGTAGAAAATGGCTGAAAAATTACGGGCTTTCAGGGACAAAACAGTATCTGTAATATAGAGGAACATTTAAACATAGAATTAAAACATACAATTAAGATTAGTGACATATTTATATTGCTGCTTTTAGGAATGATTTAAAAGGGAAAATATGGTATCCCTAACAAATTACGAGAGAAAGAGTGTGTGTGTGCACGCGTGTGTGTGTGTGTATGTGTCTGTGTGCATGAAACAGACGTGGGCTTATGCTTACGAAGATCTTTTTGTACATGTGTTTGAAAGGTGACTGCAAGAATGAGTAAAATGAGTTGCATTTACATTTCTTCAGCTCCTCCACACTCCCTGATGCTAAACAAGATGCTGCAAGAATGGAAAATAGAACTTTCCGTGTAAACTTTGTAATCTAGTTCATAGAGAAATTGGCCAACAGCTACATACACCTAAAGGAAGAGGGAACATACATTTGGAGAAACATATTCATGTGTGCCAGTTCAAGAAGAAAGCAGCTAGCTCTTTGCCTTTGAAGATTTCAATATTCACTTTGCTGAAGGTGACCCTCTTAGATGCTTCCATAATTCAGATACATCAAATACATGATGGATCTTTATAAAATTCAATTTGTTATTTCAGTCTGGAAATGCATTATCTCTTCCTTAAAGAAAACAAATTGTGTAAGGACAGGTGATATTTTTTTTATCTCTGCCCAAAGATTCATCCTAGGGCTCAGAAATGCTAAAGGACTTTGTACAAGGAAATGAAGCTAAAAGCTTGCTACCTTAATTATAGGATACCAGATTCTGAAAGTTATAACAACTATTGTATTATATTGTATTATTTATATTTTAAGGGGACACCGAAAGCATAGAGGAGGTGTTAATTCTAGATAAAATCTGAAGTGATTTTTCCTCATCCTTTTCTCCAAATGCTTTAATCTTCTTCCTCCATCTTAAACTCTCCTGTGGTAGAGTAATGGCTGTCTCTGAGGAAAGGATTAGGGAAATCACTTAATCATTCATGCATGTGTAGGAATGCCAATGAATATATACTCTCTTTTAGGGGTATAGTTGCTTTGTGAACCAACTCTAATTACGGAAATCATTTTTTTCCCAAATCATTTTTCCCCAACTTCAGACACCATCTAGCATGGGAATTGGTGTATGTGAATGGTACCTTTCCTCATCAGACCTGAAATTATACTGAATGAGGGGTCATATACTCCATGACTAACTCAGCCCAGTACAGAGTAACATATAAGGTAGCTTTACTTAATCCATAAATTGTGAGCTTTCCTTGTAAAATTTTCCTTAACTCTATCATACCATTGTGTGTCATAAGAAATCGTCAGCTCAACACCTCAAATGATGCCTTCATGTATTAAAAGATGTGCCATTTGAAGCTGGGATAGTGATGCATTTTGTCCCCTGTGCTTCATTATGTGATGTATTAGATTATATCTCAAACACAATTTGTTTGCATGCTTCCAGGAGCTGTTGATCAGCAAGAGATGATTCCAAGTAAGAAGAATGCTGTTCTTGTGGATGGGGTTGTGCTGAATGGCCCTACAACCGATGCAAAAGCTGGAGAAAAATTTGTTGAAGAGGCCTGTAGGCTAATAATGGAAGAGGTGGTTTTGAAAGCTACAGATGTCAATGAGAAGGTAAAAATTAAAACCTGTAAGAAATTGCAGAAATGGGAAAGATAGATGTTCCCCAAATCAGTATGGCTGAATATAAGGGAAATGGGAAGGCCAAGTTTTTATTTCTTCTATGCCTTTGTCTCAAAAGGATGTCCAGATATAAAAGTGTAGGCTGTCCTTCAGGCAATTCCTGCTTTCCTTGAAGGGTTGACTCCCTCTGCCAGTCATCATTCATGGGAAGATTGACTGAGACCCTAGAGCTTAATCACATAAGGCCATGAAGCACAGGGATGAAACTCTCTGCCCTAGATAATAACATAGATAAGTAACCTGCTAATCTGACTTATGCAACTCTCTAATGCTCTTCACTCCCCATTTTCTAGTGCACACTCTTCATGTTGCTCATGAAAATCAAGCAAAAGATAGAAAAGGATGTGAAGATATTTTAAATTTATCTTAAGGTCCTTATCAAGAGCTTGTCTGAATTTAGCCTAGAAATCTTAGATGGTTAAGCCTGACTCCTTTATGGTACCAATTATTGATTATAGATTTCAAATTCAGGCTCAAATTCAATTCAAATTGATACTAGAACCGCTGCTAATGGCATCTACTCTTAAGAGTACTTACTGTGTTCTAAGGACTACTCCTTATGTATTTAATCCTTTCAAAAGCACTAAAAGGCAGATACTATTTACTACCCCCATTTTAGAGCTGGGAAAGTCAGGCAAAAAAAGAAATACCTTGCCCAAGATTATACACAAGTATCAGAGCTGGGATATGATCTGTACTCTTAACTACTCCATATGCCTCTTAAAATTACTGAATTATCCTTTATCACATTGGTTTTCATGTTGGAGGTAGATTATCACCAAATGTTGTAAGGAAGAGATTTTTATTCTAGTTATATTAGTTAGAAATAAATATCATTTTTAAGAGATTTTAAATGTGAGGTGATATTTATTCTGAAGTTTTGATCACATGCCTTTGGGAAAACTAATAGGAAAATAGATTGATGCATGAATTTGGAAGTTATGTTTAAGGCAAAATCCTGATGGTGTTTGGTATTTGCCTAGAGAGCATATGTATAATTACATAATTTCTGGTCTTCTCTGTACTTGTGAAATACTTTGGACCTGCTTTACTTTGGAGTACACTGTTCCTCTGGCAGGGTTTTTTTTATTGGCCTTTATTCAGTCATTAAATATTAACTGAGTATTAGCTATGAATAAGGCTTTATATTCAGCCCTAGAAATACAAAGAAAAACAATAGAAAGGCCCAGCTCTGAACAGAATTTATAATCTAATTGGAAGGATATGTTTTCATTAGAAAAGGCAGTGGGGGTTCCAGTAAGGATGTGAGAAATGCTTTGAGACTGGAGCAGATTTTTGGAATTTCACTCAGGAGTGGGTACTTTGAGCTCAGATGTGGAATGTAAAGGGCAAGTGGCAGGGGAAGAGAAAGGTTGGGTTTAGGGTACTCATTTCTGAGGAAGAAAGCAGGAAGGTCAATAATGGAAAGAACATTGCAAAAGGACAAGATGTATTTAACACAGCAAGGGGACCATTTTTTGCCCGGAAAAAAGGGCTCACACAGGGGACGAATAAGATGAGAAATGGAAGATCTTAAGATCCCAAGTTGTCAATGAAGGAACCACAAGTCAACCACAATGTAATATATGTGCAGGCTACCACGGGAAGTTGAATTGAAAGCTATGTTAGAGTTCAGGGAAGGAGGTGAAGTTTTGATACCACTAACTTAACCTACCTTGTTTGAGATCCAACAGAGCACCATTAAAAAGTAGCCTGCAGACACATACTCAAGCTTGATGCAATGATCACTGCTAGTTTCATTAGTAGAAAATTCTTCAGTCAGTTTTTAAAACTAAATTGTAATTTACATTCAGTAAAATTTACCCCTTTGGGGTGTGGTTCTATGAGTTTCAGAAGTCATAACTATTACTGCGACATGATGGAACTGTTCTATATCTATTAGAATAGTTATACAACTATTCTGTGCCCCTCTTTAATCAATTCTCTCCTTTCCTCTAGCCCCTGAAACCACTGATTTTCTTTCCCTGATACTTGCCTTTTCTAGAATGTCATATTGATGGAATTGTATTGTAGCAGCCTTTGAGTCTTGCTGTTCACCCTCAACAAAATGCATTTGAGATTCATCCATGTTGTTGAATGCACCAGTAGTCATTACTTTTGATTGTCTCAGGCATTTCCAATTTACCTCTGGCCTGTCATGGTTATAGCATCAGAGTTCAATTTCATACTACTTGCACAACTTGGTATTTCCTTCTGCTTCCCCCAACCTCCCAGTCTTTTCACTCCCTGGCTACTTCCCTATCTCTCTCCTCCCCTCCACAGCCAAAATTTTTAGAGATTATCTATACTCCCTCCCTCCCTTCTATTTCTTCACCTCCTACATCCTCACTTCAAAGCAATCTGGCCTCCGCCCCCACCTCTCTAAGTCAAGCTGCTCTTGCCAAGAACACCTCCTTGTTGATAAATTCCATGAGCACTTCAGTCTTTATCTAATTCGGCTTCTTAGCAGTGTTTGACAGTGGTGAACATCTCCTTCCTAAACATTCTTTCTTCTTTGTTATGGTAGCACTAAACTCTCAGGATTCTCCCTACCCCTCTGGCATATCCTCCATAGTACAGGCAAGCTCCTCTTCCTGTGTCCATTCGCAAGTGTTGGTGATGCCCAGAAAGATTCTGCTCCTCTCTTCTCTGCTGTAGGTTCTCTCTGCGCCACATCATCCACTGTTATATTATCATAGTATATCCCTGGAACTCTGTCCTCGATCTTTTGCAAGAGCCTCAGATCAACTGCTATATAACTTTTGGATATTCTGAAAGTGCCTTGTCCTAAACATGCTTACACCTCATCATCCCCACACCACCCCAAACAGATCCTTCTCCTGCTCTCCCCATTGCTGCCATCCAATCTTGTGTCTAAGCTGGAAACCTCGGAATGATCCTTGGCTCATGCATCTCACCCTCAAAATCTAACTGATTTTCAAGTTCTAGTGATTCTGCATTTTAAATATCTCTAAAAACTACATACTTAATACAGCATTGACCCTCATCCAGATCATCACCTTCTCTCGCCTGGTTTATTACAGCAAACTCTTATTTCAAATTTTATTTGGAATCTCCACATAACAACTAAAGCTATTGCCCCAAACACAAATATGATTCTTCCATTCCCCTGTCCTACACATTTAAATGGCTTCCTTAGAGCCAAGTCCAAACTCTGTAAATGTGTCACATAAAGTCCATTATGATCCGAGCCTTGTTTATCTCTGTTTATTCATTCATTTATTCAACACATCTTTATGGAGCACTATTATGTGCAGACTCTGTGGTAGTCACTTGGGATCAGTGAGCAAAAAGATCTACTTGTATGGAGATTATGTAGGATACAGTAAATAACAGTATATTAGAGGGTGATAAGTGCTTTGTAAAAAGGAAGAGTAGGAAAGGTTAAAGGGGATTGATAGAGGTAATGGTTAGATTTTAATTTTGGGTAAGGGAGGCAGGATTGCTGTTGAGAAAGTGACTTCTGATTTAAGCTTTGAAATAAGTGAGAGATTCGGTTATGAGGATATTTTGAAAAACGTTCTAGGCAGAGGGCACAGACAGTGCAGAGACCCCAGTATGGGAACATCCCTCATGTAGTTAAGAGCAGCAAGGAGGCCAGGGTGGCAGGAGCAGAGTCGGCCAGAAGGAAAGTACTCCCAGATGAGACTAGAGAAAAAATGAAACCAGGAGAAGCAGATCATAAAGGATCATTTTATGTCTTTGTAAGGACCTCAGGTTTTACTCTGAAAGAAATAGGGAGCCATCAGATGTATTTGAGTAGAGGAATGGCCATGGCTTAAGTTTAGGAGGATCATTCTGGCTGCAAGGTTGATAGCAGACTGCATAGGGAAGGGTACACGCAGAGAGAAAACTACTTCAGCATTCCTGTTTTATTTATTTCCTCTCCGTTTCTCAAAAATCCATGTTCTAACCAAACCAAATGTACTTGATTTTTCAGATGTGCCATAGGATCCGAATTTTTAATGTTTTTTAATTTTACTTTTGGTCTCTGTTACTTCTGTCACTTCCATCTAGAACCTCCCTAAACTTTACTTGGTTTACTCTACTCTTATTCTATGTAACAAGTTAGATTATCAGTGTCTCTAAGAAATCAGCCTTAACCTTGCAAATCTAAGATGGCACCCCTCCATTAGTGCCATCAACATCTACATTACTGTCATAGTTCTTTTCGTCTGAACTATAGTTGCATGTTTAAATCTCCCAGTGCCCAGACGTTGTAATGGTAGAGTCCATGTTTCTAACATCCTCTCAATACCTGGCTATGGTGGATACTCAATTTGGGTTGTGGTTGAATCTCCAGGTGTGTGAATGGAGGCCTCCTGAGCAACTGAAACAGCTTCTTGATTTGGAGATGAGAGACTCAGGCGAGCCACCCCATAGACTATTGGAACTCTGTCGGGATGTCATACGCTACAGCGTCAAAACTAGTAAGAACTTTAATTTACTTCCTTGATCTGTACCTCTGACAAGTTCTTATGTTTGTAAAGCATTTATTTACCTCTCAAAGCTGAGTATAGCGATATTTATGGAATGAGAAATCTGGATTAAAAAATTAGTGTTTCTGACGTTTTTGCAATGGTCCCTTTAATCCCTAATCCAGATCCACTGCGAAGGCCAAAGATAAGTTGATAGGAAAACTGTTGATGTTAGTGTTTGTATGTAAATATCCTCTTCTCCTTGCCAACACCCACATACTATTTGTAATCGAGATCACATATCACTGTTACTTATTTCTTATGTTAGACCAAAGTGGCAAATAGTATTTTAATGATATATGTTCGTTAAGGGATTTTAAGTCTTGATGGCCCAGAGTATGCAAAAAAACGTGTTCAAAAGGTATCTTTAATATAAATAGAAATAGATTTGGAAGACACTGATTAACTCTTAGCAGTTGGTAACTGCCAAACTATTTGATCAAATCTGGCAGTATCAAAAAATAAAAATAAAAAATAAAAGCCCTTAGATGGATATAAGACAAACGAATACATTCCAAGTTTTTGATGAGATTATTTCACAGTGATGTCATAACTGTGAACTTTCTACATGCAGTGATTGGACGTCAGTCTTACACTGAGGCGCATTCCAACTTACCTGTTAATATCCTGTTCATCCAGTGAACAAGTTTCAAAAATGGGAGAATAATCTTCCAAAATATTTCTCAGTGTAATGTAAAGGTAATCCAGTGCTTAAGACCATACAGGCATTACTTTGTAAATTCTGACACTGGACTAAATTTAGTGGAAAGAACATAATAAAATTCTGGCTAAAAACAATTGGAGTATATTCCCTTGGGAAAGTCTAGTGTATGTATCAAAAACCCAGTTAGCATTTCAAAAGCAGAGATATTTATCTTATTATTATAGTGCATGTCAAAAGTGTAGAATGACATTTAATGCAGTAGATTTTTCAGTTTACTGGATATTTTCCATGTTACCATGGAAATCAATCATAAATTAACACAGAACTAAAAAAAAGTATTAAAATTACTTGTAGCAGTGTCTGTTTGTTTTCTTTTTTTTGCCAGATCAGAGGAAGTTTTCCACGTTTAAGCTGAAAAGACATTTTCTTTTGAGACTTGTTTTTTATTGAACCCCTAGTTTAAAGAGAAAAAAAAAAAAAAAAACTAAAATAAATTAAAGCCAGATGCTGTAAGTTGTAATGAGAGGTCACCAAATTAAATGATTCCCAAATACTCAAATGTAGAAATAGACCTCCTGCCTATTTATTCTGTCATGCTGAGCTTCCTGTGATTGAGAATGTCAAGCCAGTTAGCCAGGTGTATGGTGTGATTATTCACATGGTATAAAGCCAAGAACCTTTATGAGACCTTTTATAGGAGGGGAAAAAATTAAAACTGGAACAAGATGTTGTTTGTCTCTTAAAGGCAATTGCATTTGAAGCAAATTGAATCAGAAGTGTACATAAGCCGCATAGTGAGTCACATCTTACTCCATCTACATACCGCCAGTCGCATGGGTACAATCTGAAAAATGAAAAGGCTGCTCAGTGCCATAGCCTGGGGTGAACTCTGTTGTAAGTGAAATGTATATGAAGTGAGAAGTTAATATTGATATTTTCAGAGAAAAAGGCAGTACCCTGTGATCCTTGGACAAACAGTGTTCAAATAATTATTTAAAGGGTTCTGGTTTGGGTCTGGGTTGTAAAAAAGAGGAGCAAGTAAATCAAAGCTCTTAAAAGACAACTCATATTTTACTTAGAAACATTGATCAGCAGAAAGGGCTCCGAGATGAGTCTTCAACATGTTCTTCCTTGTACATGATCCTGTTTTGGATTTTTTTGAGAATGGGGTATAATTATATTCAGTAAAATGCACAAATCATAATTGCTTGGCATGATGAATTTGTACCTAGCTGTGCATATGGAGCCATCACCTGGATCTAGATATAGACCAATTCTAGCACTCCAGAGGCTCTCTGAAGTCCCTTCCCAATCCATAATTCTTTCCACAAAGTACCTAGAATTCTAACCATCATCTCCTTAGCTTTGTTGATTTTGAACGCCGTATCAATGGAATTATGTTATATATAATTCTTGTGTGTCTTTCATTTTCTGAAAGATTCAGTTATGTTAATGCTGTATCAGTTTTTTTTTTTATTGCTGCATAGATGAATACTCCGTTTTAAATTTGCAGACCACCCAAGATTTTTCAACCAATTGTATGCTGGACTTGATTACTACTCCTTGGTGGCCCGATTTATGACTGAAGCATTGAATCCAAGTGTGTAAGTGCCATGCTATAGAAATTTCACACCAAATGTGGATTAGAGACTTTTTAGATGACATTTTATTTCAAAATTTTCTATTTAATGGTTTCTTTTGCATAGTGCCATCGCAAATAATGGAATAGTTTTATGATACTTATCAGATTCAAATAGCTGTTTGATTTAAATAGTGGTACTGTGAGATGGAAAAGGCAATTATTATCTCCACTTAACAGATGAGAAAATGGAGTGGGCAATTTTTTATTTGTTCCTGCATGAAAAGCCATTTTCTATGCTAAGTGATGGAGAGACAAATTGAACAAATAAACCTTGACTCTGCCCTCATAGAGCATAATATCTGGTATAAAAATGCTAATCGAAGTGGTCCACAAAAATTCATGTAAAATCCAAACTCTCATCTGAAGGAAAAGTACAAAGTGTTCTAACTATTAATACGAATGGGGCAATTCTTCCTAGTTGGAAGCTCAGGAAAGTGTGCTCTGCAGAGGTGACAGTAGGCACTGAAGAATAAGTGTTATTAAGTAATACGGTGAGGGATGAGTTCTAAATAGACAGAATGACGTGTATAAAGGCTCTGTGGTAGGACACAGCATGCCATTCTCTATGAATTGGAAGGTCAGTGTGGGTATAGCTGAGAGAGTTACAAGGACTGTAGTGGAGAATAAGACTAGAGAAAGAGAGAGAAAGACAGGAGCCAGATATACAGGGCGCAGGTGACCATGTTTATGAGTCATTCTAAATTTAACAAAAAGCCATTGAGGGTTTCTAAATCACTAGGTGCCATTTGCTTATTGAAAATATCTCTAAAAGTATAAATAGGTTGGAGAGGACCCGTTAGGAGGGCATTACTTAGTCAAGTGAGAGAGGAAAGTAGCTTGGACTTGAAGTAGGAATAGAGCGGGAAAGAATGAGTTCAGAAAATAAAACAGAAAGGACGGGATACACATCTTGGAAATAATGGTAGGATGGAGAAGGTTTCTGGGACAATGGCTGGGTTTCTGGCTTTCATAGCTGGGTACATGGTCATATCATTCATAGAAATAAGAAGCACTGGGAGAGGGAACTGGTTTTCAAGTACATGGTGAAGGAGGCAAGAGCAAGCAATCCATTTTCAGTTGTGGGCATTTGAGTTTGCAGTGACTTTAAAATACCCAAGAATACATAGGAACTAAGCTGAGAAATATATGGGCCTGGAATTCTGATGTCTATATGAAAGGTATAAATTTAAGAATTATCAGTGAAATGATGGTAATTGAAATGGTGGACGTGGATGAGATTTCCTATGTCAGTGATTCAACACCCTGACTATTCATGAGAACCACTTGAGAATTTTATAAAAATGTATTGATACCTGGGTACCAACTCAGGCCAATTAAATCTGAATTTCTGTGGCTGTGCCCCATGCATTGATATATTTACAAAGTTCAACAAATGATTTCAATGGGAAGCCAAGATAAAGAACCGCTGCCCAGGGGACAGAGTATAGAGTGGGGAGAGAAGAGGGCTCAAGACTGGGCGTTGAGGACATCTAACCTTTAATGGTTAGGAAGAACAGGGTCAGCTTACAATGGCGAGAATAGAAAGAAAAAACTAAAAGGCTAGCTGTGGCAGCCATGAGGAGAGTGTGCCTAGTGTCACATGTTGTTGAATATTCAACTAAGAGCCTAAACAGCGTCCACTGGATCAGCTACATGGACGTCACTGGCAACTTTAGGGATGTTTTGTTGGAGAGATGAGAGCAGATACCAGGTTACAATTAGTTACACAGTGAGGGTAAGTCAGAAGAGACAGTAAAATTACATACCTTTCTCAATCTTTTCTTGTATATGCCAGGTTTTCTAACTCTTCATCTAAGTTCAAAAATCTCTAAATATTTCAGATTAAAGAAGTGTTAAATTGCTGCTAAGCTAAACCATCCACTCAAAATATGCCAGCCCACGAGTGTGTTCTATCTTGTCTTCCCCTCCACCTCCAAGCTGATTCCTAGGTTTATAATTGAGCCAGTTTTCAAAGACAGGCTTAATACTTTTATTTTGAACAAGTGAATAACTATTTTATATATATTTGTAGGTTCACATAAATATATATGCTTTCTTTTCACACTTTTGGTGTATGTACACTGGTTTCATAACATGGTTGAAAAACAGAATCTTTTTTTTTTTTTTTTTTTTGAGACAGAGTCTTGCTCTGTTGCCCAGACTGGAGTGCAGTGGCACAATCTCGGCTTACTGCAACCTCTGCCTCCCAGGTTCAAATGATTATCTGCCTCAGTCTCCTGAGTACCTGGGATTACAGGCCCCCGCCACCATGTGGCGCTAATTTTTGTAGTTTTAGTAGAGATGGGGTTTCACCATCTTGACCAGGCTGGTCTTGAACTCCTGACCTCATGATCCACCCATCTCAGACTCCCAAAGTGCTGGGATTACAGGTGTGAGCCACCTCACCCGGCCGAATCTATATTTGTAAGATGGCATAATGTCTGTAGAGTTCTTGACACATATGTAGGTGATAAATAGTAGGTGATACATAGATGACCAACTTTTATGCCTCAATCCCAAAGTTTTCCTTTCCAGATGTTAAAATAATTGCATTAAATTCTGTGACTATAAATCTAAATGTGTCTGCTTACACATTTAGAGTACACATTTATTCAGATACAATTTAATGTAATCCCTTAATTGAAAAGGAGATCATAGATATATAGTCACCCTCAAGTTGTCTGGAGATAGAGAAAATACTCAAACACTACCAAACAAGGCATGGTGACTGTTGCAATGTGGGTTCCCAGGAATGCTGCTCTAGATGGTGTTTAGTGAGCGGGATGTTTATTAAGGATTACCCTTGGGATCAACATGAGTGACCTGGGGAGGAGGAGGAGGATGCAAGAAAGGGCAGGGATAGGAGGCAAGTTGCCATGCAGCCTCCATTGCAATCTTGGCTGATGCTCGGAGATCTCTGGAACTACAGTGGCCCTTCAAGACTGGTCTGCAGTTGGGCCCAGACAGCCAGGCCTTTACATCTCCACCAGTCATCTGGTGTAGACCATCACAAGAAGGGGTGTGACCCTGGAGGAGGTAGCTCCCTGCAGCTGAGGCAATTTCTAAAGGGGCTAAAACAGCAATGCTCTGAGACAACAGCATTCCAGCCCGAGCAACAAATCCTACACTGACAAGGGATTTGGGTAGTGCTTTGCAGTAAAATTATCACGTAAGAGATGTCTCACAGAACACTCGTCATTTATACAGAGAGTGTAGAGGAAACCCTGGTTCAGGTGGAGTAGTCTCCACTTAGAATATCTAGAGGGGACTGTTAGCGTACTCACGATAGTAATCTGATAAAACCTGGTTACGATAGTAATCTGATAAAACCTGGTTACCATGACAATGAATTTTCTTTGACCATCAACAGCATCCAAGGCAGTATTCCAAGCATCCAAAGAGTGAAATGGCCACTGCCCATGGCTAATACATAAGATGCAAATGCATTGCCTTTATCTCTCCTCATGGAATTGAGGTTTTTCTAGAAAGTAAGACTGCTGCAGCAGCTTGCAGATCCCTAAGGCCACAAGCTATTGGCACTTATCTAACTATGACTAGTGCTGTCACTAATGGAGTAATTCTCTATTTTCAATGGATAAATTTCCAAAGACTGCCTACACTTCAGCAGCCACTTGGTTTAATAGAACTCTGTGTGCATTTCTTGGGACACCAAAGGAATGTTTTGACTCTAGTCATAGAAGTGAAGTGTTTTTTATATCCATCTAGTTATACGTATGAGGTGTCCCCAGTGTTTCTGTTAGTGGAAGAAGCGGTTCTGAAGAAAATGATTGAATTTATTGGCTGGAAAGAAGGGGATGGAATATTTAACCCAGGTGAGTACAATTAGTTATATCAATCTTCCAATACAAACACATAAAAATTTACCTATATGAGGAACAACTCCTTACAGATTTATATATGACAAAAAGTTGGATATTAATAATTCTACTTGCTAAGAATCTAGGCTTATGCCTTTCTCCAGAGTGATCACATTTTGTATTAATGCTAAATAAGTGACATACATACTTCATGAATGAGATGCCTACAATTTAGGATTCATATCTAACAAATGAATTGATCAGTTGCTGGAAGTTTGGAAAGGCTATAAGTCCTCTAAATTTTAAAATCAAATTTTACTTGAGAAGATTTCTGAATTACATTTGTTTATCCTGTAGTCCTTTTTTGGAGCCAGAGACCAACAAATATTATTTCAATTTTATTGATTAGGTGACAGAAAGAATATTAACTATGGAGACCTAGGTACTGACTCTAAGTCCAGAGCTGACAGATTGAGACTTTTGGTTTGAAAAAAACCCTGTCATGAAAATACACCAAAATTTATCTTTTTTTCTAAGAATAAAAGTTCTGGAATTAGAGATTAGGGTATGCAATAAAATCTTCAGAGTAGTGGGAGCAGGGAGGTCGCTGCTCATGTGCTTTTCACAGTGATTTTTCATTAGACTAGGGCAGCCATGGCCATCCATGCTTTCCACTGTATTCAGCATTTTGTGAGCTACAACTTCATGCTACAAATATGCCATTTTAATTTTGTTTTTGCAGGTGGCTCAGTGTCCAATATGTATGCAATGAATTTAGCTAGATACAAATATTGTCCTGATATTAAGGAAAAGGGGCTGTCTGGTTCGCCAAGATTAATCCTTTTCACATCTGCAGAGGTAAAAATTATTTTTTGTGTTGAATATAGATTTTCTGAGAATGCATTTTAAGAGGGCTTGTTTGAGGACTCCTGATGCGATTTTGTCCTATACCCATGTGACTGATATGCTGCAGTATAACATAGTATTTCATTCCAAAGTAAATTCTAAGGAGTTTGATGTTGTAACGCTTGGTCCAATTGTGTGTAATTACCTTTATTTAAAGTGTATAGTCTGTAAAAACATTTTAAGAAAAGAATATTTAATTTGAAAGTGCTATCTCTGTGAATCTCTTTTTTTTGAGTGTCTTATTTGTCAGTATTTAGATGAACACTACAGATCTCAGCTATGTCTTCTACTCACATTTCCTTGTAAAATGATTGCTTTGATTGGCTAATATAAGGGATGTGTATCTTTTCCAGGGAAAAGGAAGATATACAGTAACAATGAAAACACACACACACACACACACACGCAGAAAGAGAGAGAGAGAGAGAGAGAGAGAGAGAGAGAGAGAGATTTTGCGGTGGCAAAAGAGATTGTGTTCTCAATCTCTTATATTTTACTCTCTACTCAAGTAGGAAGTCAGATGGTGGATAAGTGCATTGGCTTTGAGTTAGGCTGCCTGGATTCAGTCCCTGCCTCTGCCACTTACTATCTGAGTAACCTTGAATGAGTTAATTTCTCTGAGCCTCAGTTTCCTAAATTTGTAAAAATAAGTTTATCGTTTAGCTCTTATAACCAACAAATCACCCCAAATATACAGTTATCATTCCATAACTGTATATTATCTCTTGTAAGTCTCAAGGTAGCTGGGCAAATTTGCTGCTCTTGGCTGGGCCCCCTTCCACGTCTAGGGGTTGGCTGACTGATGGCCCATCTATGAGTGGCTCAGCCTGGATGATTCCAGCGATGCCTCTCTGCTCCATATGTCTCTCATTCTCCAGGTCAGTCTAGGTGTGTCCTCATGGCAATGGCGCAGGTATAAAAGGGCATGGCAACACATCAGGTCTCTTGAGTCTTAGCCTCAGAACCGGCCATTGTTACTTCTGCCTCATTTTCTTGGCAAAGTCCCATCTGTGAGCCCAGATCCAAGATGTGGGAAGACAGACCCCACCTCATGGGGAGACTTGCCGTAAACTCACCAGGCAGAGGATTTGAATACATGGAACAGAGTACCACTGGAACCACTAGAACAATCCAGCAACCACGTGGTAGTTGATTAGTGAGTTTTGGCAAATGTTAAATGAGTAATTGCATGTAAAGTAGCATCTGGGACATAATAGATTTTTTTAAATATTAAATATAATTGTTACTAGGAGAATGATCCAGCTACAACAAGGTGGGCAGAAGTAGATGGCACAGCTTAAGTGCATCCTTTATATGGAAGAGACTTTTTCCCTTTCCTGTTCTTGTGTGACTCCAGTGGATGCCTCTGTCTATTCTACCACTGCTTCATCACCCAGGTTCTTGGCAGAATGAGTTTAGCTTCTTACCTTCTGAGGTAATACCAGGTATCCTGTCACTAACATGAAGTGGGCAAAATAAAAAACTGAGGGTTTGTTATTTCCAGCTGGGCTTTCCTGTATCTATCATTTTCTTCTAAATACAAAAGTTAGTTTCTTATTGCAAAAGGACCAATTGTGCACTAATTTCTCCTCAGTAGGAGAAAATATGACCACTCTCATGTTTTCCTCTTGCCCTGTCTGACCTTTGCTCTGGTTCTTTCAGCACTAAGTGCAAAGTGGGAGTTGAGTGATGGGAGGCAACTGGGAGGAATCATCTAGCGCCTGAGATTCTTAACTCAGCCATTCGAGGCTCTTGTTCATAAGACATTCTTTCTGTACCAAGAGAAGAATGTTTGGTAATATGGACAGCTGGAAAAAAGTACCTGATTATTTGGGATTATTATGGAATAGAGTTTCCTTCTTCATGCTTCAGC
Source organism: Macaca mulatta (assembly GCF_049350105.2). Classification (NCBI taxonomy): domain Eukaryota; kingdom Metazoa; phylum Chordata; class Mammalia; order Primates; family Cercopithecidae; genus Macaca; species Macaca mulatta. The sequence goes on from NC_133407.1 coordinate 17,695,900, forward strand.
CCTGGATATTTCAATGTGAGGGACCCCAGTGGATCATAAATGCAGAGTCTCTTCTGCATTCAAACTGCTATTTCCAAGCATGGGAAAGCTGATTAAATGGCACCCTGGTTATCAGCTCAGGTTTTTCACTTTTGCCTTTTTCATTCTTTATTTGGTTTAAAGCTTGCTGGAGTTCTTCTGGAATAATTACCATGGAAAGGGGAAAGATATTATGTGGAAGCCTAGAATAAAGATGATGCCTGGGAAAGATCAGTAACAGGTGGGGCTTGTGAATTGGGAGTGAAAAGAAAGTGAAACCTTATGTAGTTGTGAAACCAGAACTAAGTGGTTTTCAAAAATTTTCCAAATAGAGGCAAAATATATGCCTTGGCTAACATGCCAGCAGAAGCTGGAGCCAGCAAAACCAAGAACTAGGTGTGAATTCCACAGAAAAATTACATCACTTCGAGCACACTGTAGCCTGGAATTTATATTTTCACTCCATTGGTTGAAACATTACTTTGCAGCTCATTCCTTTTCCTGCTCTCTCGAAGAGTCTAGTTATAGCATTTGCACTATTTTAATTCATATTTTATTGACTGCCTTTACTGCTTATCACAACAAATCAGTCTATTTCATTAAAGAATTAAAGAAGGTTGTGTTTACTAAACAGTCTTAAACGCTGCGTTAGTTTTTTTTGCTATATCTCCCTTATTTCCTTTTAGGGGTTTGGTCCATGGCCCAGTACTGTTCTATTAGGTGATCTTTTCCAGTTTTTGTGCTACCCCAAATTACTCCATCTCTGTCTTGCACCATCAAGTGCAGAATATACGTACCCACCACTGAAGGTGTTTTTGCATGCGTTAGGCTTTTATTTTAATTCTACTATTGATAGAGACCTGCAAGATCACGACAAAAACCTCTGCACTGTCAGTATATCCAAGGTTGCCTATCTAGTGCTAAATGGGAATCTAAGAGAAGGGAACTTTTGGAGAAATAAAAGTAATAAATCTATGACTTGGTTTGTACTTTGATATAAATTCCATGGGTGTATAGAAATCCCAAGTTTGTAAAGTTCCTGTATATTTCAGATGACTTCTGGAATTAGCATAAAGTAGTGATCATGATTTGCCACTAAAAAGCAAGGGTGAAAAAGAAACTCTTACCTCCCAGGCCAGTAATCAATGGCCTAGCTCCTCTCTAGCAGGGCTTGGGCTAGGAGAAGCAAGTGAGGTAGGTATCTAGGGTGTGTCTCAGTGTCATGCCTCTAAATTGTGCACCCTAAGGTGCCTCCTTCACTTCCTCCTGATCGCTGAGTGAGAGCTGAGGTTGAGTTGCGATGGGATGTGATTGCAGGTCTTCTCCACAGGCAAGCAGGTGCTTCGTAGGACATCTCGCAGAGCATGAGTCTGGGTTCAGTCTATCTGGCTTCTGGTTCTGGCCTCTTTGGGAATTAAACCAGCTGTGTGTTCTTAGAGACATCCCCTGGAAACTCTTTTTCTTCATTCTCTAAAATGTAACATTTATATACCCCGTTCTCTCTACCAGCTAACTTGAGAATCAAATTAGTCAGCATTGGAGTCCAGGTGTCCAGGGCACAGTGTACACTGAGGAGAAAGCAGCAGTTCATTGAGCAGCTCAAGGTCATAGAAAAAAAATCCTTGTGGGAGCCAGAAAGTAAAACTCCTGCTCAATGCTGTCTTTCATGTAGGCACTTGCCATTTTATCTTTATAGAAAGGAACACCCACTGAGAGTTTTTTCGTCTTCTGTAGATTTATGAAACCTATGGGGAGGTTGGGTCTTAGAACAACCGACTTATCTTTTGCCAGTGATAGAAACAGCCACTGTTTGTTTCTAAATGCAGTTGTTACTTTTGAATTCCAGCCTTCTAGGTTTTTCCTTTCCTTGAAACTACTCAGCATGTCTGAAGCATCACCTTCTTTTGTTCCCCTTCCAGGACTCTTCCTTCTCTGAAGCTTTCAGATATTTAAACTTCAGTTTTGCAGATTTTTTTTGATCTATCTCAGATTGACATTGGGTTGTATTTTGCACTGAGGTACTTAAAGAGAGCTCCACTATTCTTATTCTGATTACAAGTTTTTTATTCAGCAGATTCATTGGTTGGAGATATTTTGCTATTTCTCAGGGGGAGAGCATTGTGATTTTCCTTATAGGTAGATATCAGTGGGATAGACTAGCATTTATCATTATGAAATCAATAGCTGTTTGGTTGCCAGAGCCCAACTCTCTGGTGAGAAATAACTCACCCGAGCTATGTCACCTTAGCTATGGCAGGCAGGTTACCACCAACCAGCATAGGCTGGTGGAGCAAGTAGAGAATTAATTACACTTTCATGTACATCATTACTCTTCAGTATGCATATGGTCTTGTAACAACCTGAAATAAAAGCATCCTATAGGCATTTTGGACAGGTCCTATTTGATATTTGGAAATTAATTATTTAGAACTGTTTCATTGTTCCTGATGTTACTTCTCCATTTATTTTTACAGAGTTAAAAAAAGAGCTCCCAATAAAACTCTCGACAAAAGAAGGAAAAAAAATTACCACATTTGAGGGAATATATCAAGTGAAGTGTGAAGGCATGACTACTCTTTTAATGTATTCATACCTACAAATTACTAAGATTTTCTTTGGTACAATGATGTCCTTTAGCACCCTCATTTTTCTGGGATGAAAAAGAATTAATTGACCACCTGTCCTCACTAATGTATGAAAAGCGACATATTCATTGTTTGCATGCTAATTATTTTATGGGCTTCATGTAGTAGAGAAGGCCCAATAATGTAAAGCACACACTACTATTTATCAATATGAAATAGACCAGACTTAATTCCATATTCACCTGTTAGCCTCACTCATGCCATAGCTGAGTAGGTTTGTCTATTAGTACTCTCGTTCTTATGATTTTAGCCACATTCTTGTGTGTTTAATTTCAGTCTTGTGTTCAGTATTAAACCAGATTGGTCAAGTGTCTGATCAGCACCTACAACTCATTGTTTGCTCTAAGAAATAATTAAATTCCTCTCTAGCCTGTGATTGCAATCTTTGAGATAGAGTCATGCCCTCTCCTTAGCGGGTTTCAAAGTCAGCAGTGGACTAGATTCTAAATTTCCATTAATACTAAGTCTTAGGGGTAGCATCAGGAGAAACTTTACTTTTCTCAATGGGATGGAAAACAACAGCCTCCAGTGTCCTGGTTTGTTCCATGTGCCAGGCTCTGTGCTAAGCCCTTTACATATATTATTAACCCACTTATCACAAGCAGATGGAGTAGGCATTATTGGCATGATCCCTTTAAAGATTAGGAAATTGAGGCTTGGAGAGTGTATATTATTTATTCAAGATTCCACAGCTGTAACTGGAATACTTGACATTAAATCTTGGTTTCTCTGACCCCAAAGTGGATGTTCTCAACCACTATGCTAAGGAGCTCAATTAAATTACTTTTTTATGCAATGATGTCCCAAAGACTATGCTCAGCCATACTGACTTTCATCTGCCTCTGATAATAAGCAATGCTTTTCTTGTGCCATGTATTCATGTCTCTCCGTTCCCCACTGTCCCTTTTAATTCAGTGTCATTACTCCATGAAGAAGGCAGCCTCTTTTCTTGGGATTGGCACTGAGAATGTTTGCTTTGTGGAAACAGATGGAAGGTAATGGGGACAGGATCCGGAAGCCTGGTGGGTGGAGGGAAAAATTCATACGGTTTATAAAGCAGTATCATTGTCTGTTAACTACAAAACATAACTGAAAGTCTCAAATCTTTGTCCCTTAGAGGTAAAATGATACCGGAGGAACTGGAGAAGCAAGTCTGGCAAGCCAGAAAAGAGGTGAGAGGGGAGAAAGCAAGAGGGAGAGTTAACGTGTGTGTGCGCGCGCGTGCGCTTATGAGAGAGACAGAATAGCAAGGAGAGAATGCAAACAGCCAAAACCATTTCTGTGTGTGGGAGAGAGAAGAGAGCATGTTGGAATTAAAATAGGAAAACTCATTTACAGATGTTCTATTTCCAAGTGCTTGGCTCTCCATGTTCTGTGGAGTTTCCCGGATATTCATGTTCCCAGGTAGCTGGAGCCTATTAAAACAATGAAATCACCCGTATTCAGGATTCTTGGCTAGAAGAAGCTCTAAGGATGAACCCAGTCTCTCCAGCAGGGCCCCAGCATCTCCTCTCCTTATAACTCCTCCCTCTGAGAAATCTGCAGGACAAACCGATTTTCTCTGGGCTGCATTCAGGGTGATTCCTGATTTCTTGACCAACCTATTCTCCCAGGTTGCTTCCAACCCAAAAACCCATCTATTACTATCACCCCCCTGTTGGGTCTGTATCTAGTAGTTCAGTGGCAGAATGTCCTTTCTTCCTTAGCTGCTAGAACATATTAAAACTGAAATATTGGAGAAAGCAAGGCATGGCTCTGTGCACCTGCTATGGCTCCAGCCAAGGCTGGCCTTAACACCTGCATTTTAAAAAGGGATGTCATTAGGCCAGGTGCAGTGGCTCACACCTGTAATCTCAACACTTCGGGAGGCTGAGGCGGGCAGATTATGAGGTCAGGAGATCCAACCCATCTTGGCCAATACAGTGAAACCCGGTCTCTATAACAACACACAAAAAATCGCCAGGCCTGGTGGCACATGCCTGTAATCCCAGCTACTCGGGAGACTAAGGCAGGAGAATCGCTTGAACCCAGGAGGCGGAGGTTGCAGTGAGCTGAGATCACACCAGTGCACTGCAGCCTGAGCGACAGAGTAAGACTCCATCTCAAAAAAAAAAAAAAAGAAAAGTATCATTATTTTGGTGTCAGCCATTTTGCTTTTTGGACCAAAAGCCTGCTAGATCTGCTGCTTCTCTCCCATCCCACCGCTGCCTGCTAATGGAGCTTGAGTCTATTCTCCAGTAACTTTCCAATAGGTAGCAACAAAGTCAGGCATGACTACTGAAAAATAAAAAGCCTGGCTCCTGAGCTGGGATACATGTGTATCTATCCTCATAGGAGTTCATCCTCTAACAAGGATGGGTTTTTAAATGTTTTTAAGTTCAAATATTACAGTTCTGTTATTGTACTTTTTTTTTTTCAAGTTTTCATAAAAATCACCTAGCCCTGGGGAATGCTAGATCGCAATATTTGGCTTGAACTTCTGTATTTAAAATTTCTGCCATTATTGCAGATGTATGACTTCAGGTATGTGTCCTTCATCTACATTTCTTTTTTAAACATTCCAATGACAAGTGAACTTGATTGTTATCTGATGGTTTACGTAATCAGATTTGACTCGGGTATAATTCTGAGTAACAACTTGTAAGTTCGTTCTGCTGAGAACTGCAGATATTTTCTAGTTTTAGTTTCTTTCTACACAAATTCCTATCAAAAATAATTTGCATATATTATTAATCTTGGTGGGGAATATTAATTGTGTCATGATTGTTTTTCTTCCCTCCCTATTTCTCCTTTCCTTCTTCCCTTTCTCCGTTCCCTATTCCCCACTTCTTAATCTTCTCATTACAAAAAATTGTAAATGTTTCCTAAAAAACCAACACACACACAAACCAAGAGACTAATATCATAAGCCTTCATATACCCATTCTGTAATCAACAGCCATTAGGCTCCTTTCTATTTCATCTGTACCACATTCCTTCATACCACCACTAGATTGGTTACCCTAGACATAATATCATTTGATCTATAAATAGTTGAGTATATTTATAAAGGATATATACTTGCTTTAAAAACATACCATAGTTTTGTTTAAAATATAATTTTTAATATCAAATCTTCGGTGTATATTAAAATTTCCCTCATTGCCCTTTAAAAAAAATAGTTGGCTTGTCTGAATTAAGGATTCGAATAAAGTTCACAAATTGCATTTTGTTGATATGTCAAATGTAAATGTTTTCTGATCTATGGCTTCCTCCTCCCTCCTCTGTCCCCCACTACCATTGATTTGTTGAAAAGATCAGGTCCTTTGTCCTGTAGGGCTTTCCACGTTATAGATTTTTGTGGATTACATCAAGAATTTGAGACCCTAAGTGCTCACCTCCTCTGCACCATCCGGTTTGTTCTTTTTATTTTCTGTAATTTGGCAGTTAGATCTTGAGACTCAATGAGATTTAAGCTGTATCTTTTTTTTTTTTTTAAAACCAGGGAGGCTTCATGGGTCCTGCCATCAGGAGACATCCTGCGTCTCTTTTTTGTAATAACATTGATTGGTGGCGTCTGGTATCGTCAGTCTATCCATCACAATATACCCTCCATCAGCTTCTCACTTGATGGATTTTGCTGCCATTGATGATCATTGTCTAGACCCATTATTTCATTAAGCGATGTCCTAATTCCTTCTCTCCTTCCTTATTGTCAGGCATTCTGCTATAAAGAAAAATATTCCTCATTTTGTTTCCCTAAGGAAACACTGCACGGCAAGACAGGATCGACATCCTATTCTTTCCCCTTATTTATCAATTTTTAAAATAGTGAGTTTGTTGCCTAGCATCCCCTAAAGATAATCCTTATTTTTTTTAGTGTCATTAAGAATTCATATTTCTAGCATAGAGGGTTTTATTCCACCACAGTCATTATCATTTTCGTCGCTCAAATTTTTGTTTGTTTTGACAGTGAAAGTACATGAAACGGACATAATACTAAAGTTGAGAACTCAAAAAAGTAAGTTTTTGAAAAGTAAAAATTGCTTTAGGCACATTTAAAAGTAGGGCAATGGGGTTAGAGTTGGTATGTCTCCTCAGTTTTCTTTCAAGTCAGCTAATACTTGAGCCTGGATTCACCAAGGACAAACCTTGCATCCATTCTGAGATAATAATATATGATGACTGGTTCATTTTTCTCAGTAGCTTCAGACCTAGTTGTTTTGTTTCAAGCTTTTAACTTGTGTTGTTTCAGATATAAGGAATAGTAGTACATCAACTACTTTTTCTGCTGGGATTCAATTCCCTGGCCTATGACAATCCATTGAAAAACTGTTGCACGGTGACCTTGTCTTGATGTCATTACAGAGATGGTGAAAACCACAAAGCATCATAGGTTCTAAAGGGCTTACTGACAAGCTCAAACTAGGATGAACACTGAATATTTAGAGACATTTTGTTAGAGTTATGAGTGTGAGAAATGACACATTTTCTTAGGCAATACAGCTCACTGGCAGCATGCAATCAATACTGTTTCTACTGAATTTTCTCATTAACAGCATGAGATATGGGGAAGAAAATCTAGAAGGTTAAATCCAGATTGCAAAAGTTTAATTTCTGGGCTTGTATTTATAGTGAGATCTTTTTAAAAAGCTGAGAAAAACTCATTAATAGACTCTAATAGCTTGCAAAGGTATTTTCTCATGCCTGTCAGGATGTCATATAGCTTATGAGGAAAAGCCCAACCATTAAAGACACCTTAAATGGTTTTAGAAAATTACTTTTTCTATTGCTTTTAATGATTTTAATGATTGATGTAAAGCTGGTCTTATTTCCTTTAGGTCAGTGGTATGATAAAGCCATAGTTGTCAGTAGTTTGAATACAGGGAAGAATTTTCAAAACCTTTGGTTTCTCCAGGGCTCTGTCACCTACTGACTTGGCTCTACAAGTTTTGGGTAGATGGAATTGATTCTATTTGCCACAGCTGTCTCCCAAGATAGCAAATGGATTTATTATATACCATCACTTTGATCTGTATGAGTCTCAATTTAGAGATGCAAACCATATATTCTTGCTCTGGCCCCACTTTCCATTGAGAAATAACATGTTTCTGTCAAAAGTCAGTTAAATTGGAAAGAGTTTGGTTCAAACACAATAATCCCTGGCATAAAAGGACATAAAAATATATTGCAATGAGCATGCACTTTATAAAACTGAGGGGAAAAAGTGGCTCCATGCTAAATGGAGAAAAAAAAAATTTTAGAGGCAGTAAACGACTTTTAGAGGCAGTAAACATTCTTGTCGCCATTTCTCAGGTGCTCTTGAATCTTAATATTCTAGTTGCTCCCCTCACCCCCACGTGTCTGCAAGTGTTCTTGCAGGGCACCTACACAGTGAGCAACACACCTCTGCCACCATCCTGGAGCAATCCATGTGGAAACAACCTCATGTACTCTTCCTCGATCTGGTTGGCATCGAGTCCTTTAATGGGGACAAAGCGTGTGACTAGCTTGACCGAGATAACCATTCACTGTGTGTGTGCACCCACATTCTCCCTTTCCTTCTCTATTTCCCACCAGCGCCTGTTCACTCCACGAGATGCAGTCATCAGCTATGTGAGGAGGAATAACCACGATAGAAGTGATACAGATTTTCTTTTCCAGCACATGCCAATGGATTTCTCTGTTGCAGCACCTGTTTTGGAGAAGGTGTCTCAGTGAGGTTGCCTTATCTCCTCTGTTGCTGAATTTGTACCTGAGTATAATTCTACATTCTTTGTTTTATAACTGCACTTACTTTACAAGGAGACAAGCAAACAGGCCTGCATGGTTTACTCCTGGAGCTCTGTTCATATTCCAATTTTTTTTGAGAAGGTGACAGTGATGGCACAATTTTTTCAGGAAGAAATTAGGAGTCATACAAAATGTCAGTTTGCTGTTGCAGCTGAAGTTATTAAATTTCTATCTGGACAATTTAAAGAACAAAACATTACAAAAAGAACATGAGAATACTGAAGAATACTGAGAATACTGAAGATGTACACTTGATCTGTTTATAATGCCAAGAGACCACATATTGACATTTAAAAACACCCATTGAATTAGTGACTATCTCCAAAAAAAACCATGTAACTCTCTGGATGCATAACCCTTTATATTTTCCAGCTATTACAGGACAAGCTTAGTGATGACGGTGACAATTCTCTTTGTGTTTTGGATCCTTCTTACAGGGGGCAGCACCGTTTCTTGTCTGTGCCACTTCTGGTACAACTGTGTTGGGAGCCTTTGACCCTCTGGATGAAATAGCAGACATCTGTGAGCGGCATGGCCTCTGGCTTCATGTAGATGTAAGTTCATCTATGTGTACATACGTGTTTAACCTTTGGTCTTTTTGTAGCCTTGGTATGACATTTTTCTTATTCTCAGAAACTAGATGTGGAGTCCCCACTGCTTTTATTTGTTTTTCACATTGGGGAAAACAAGTATGCCGCTTTCTGTGAAGTATAAATGAGAAGATTCCAAGGCTTCGTAAATTTTTAGTTTTCTGGATTCCATTTTGCTTCTTTCACTCCCATGAGCCATCTTTGGTCCTCAAATCTACTGTCATTGAAGCAGCCTGGTGTAAGGGACACATCTGGGATTAGGGAGCTGAGAGATTGGTTTGAGACTCATCTGCCTCTTCTTCATTGTGATCTTAGCCTGTTGGATTTCAATTTCTTCATTTGTAAAGGGGGGGGGCATTGTGGATGTGGGCTATAAAGGATCTTCTAGCTCTAAAATTATGATTCCAAACAGCTGGAAAATGCAAAAAGCTACATGACATAATTGCATGCTACACCTAAAGCAAGTTCTCTCTGGATCTATCAACTAATTATTTGAGGGGGGTTGGGATAATATACTCTTCACTGTTTTCTAATAAAGCACTGGCTTTTAAAAATTTTTTTGTAAGTCCTGTGGTTATTCAAAATACGTATTTCTTTAAATCAAAGGCAACTTTAAAAATTCTACTTCTCCAGGGTTAGAATGCTGAATTCAATCAACTATGAACACTTGTTGAGCTTTTTAATTTTCTTTTTTAAAATGAAATTGCGAAACCAGGAGTTCATTAGTTTGATTCTAACCAAAGAGACAATTGCATGTGGTATTTTGGGACCTTTCCTCTGGTAAGTGATAGTTTCAGATCCTCTTTATCAGAAGCAATGTTCTTTGACTTGCTGAACAAAAGAAAACAGCATTTGGGGGATATATCCACACATAATTTTGTAGTTTAGATGATTTTATGCTTTTGAAGTGTTTATTTCAATCCAATCGTATCATGTAGTACAGCGTCTGTGATATGATTCAAAGTTTACCTTAACTGTATACTAACATTTGGTAAGAGCAACAGTAGTATAAAGTTCACTAGAGTTATTGCTTCTATTAGTATGCCAATGGCAATACTTCAGGTAGATTATTTGTGACTTCTTAATGGGATTTTAGCATTTGTATCTGTTCATATTTCAACTTATATCTTATTGATTTTTATAGACTTAGAAGCATAACAATACATTATATCCTAAAAGATAATATGAAGTGAGCATTTTTTAACTGTGGAAATAAGGGGAAAAAAATCAAATACATCAGCAGTTATACCTAAATATTATACTCTCATAAAAGAAACATCACATATGGATTATATAGTTTATGTAGTTTGTATAAAACGGAGAAAAGTAAATAGTTTATGTAAAACAGTAACCACAGCAGCTTTTAAATTGGGAGTGACATTAAGAGATTTATGGGGCTTAGAGAAAATTGTGATTTATAAGTATGAATGAAAAGCTCTTTTGGTTTTCTAAAAATTAAAGGTTGAGTCTTTGAAGAAAACTTCTTTATAAGGGAATGTAAACCACACCAAATTATCCTATTTGTGCATAGCATGCCCATCTGGCAAATGCCTATAGTATTATATTAAATTTGACACAAGCCTACCTGGCTTATTAAAGACAGTGTTTACCCATCCTTTAGTATTGTGGGTGTCAAATCCATAAAATGTTATTACAGGAACATGTAGCTTATGTTGAAGAAACTTCATATGCCATAGGTACTTTATTAGTTTTAAAGAGAAAATATTAACAAATTGCAATAATTGCTTGGACCTGTTGGAAATCTTCTAAATGGCATTTTAAAGCTTCTTTAAAATATTAAAAACTGACATTATCTCTTTTTAAAAATGAAAAGACATTTACTTGTTCTGAGTTTTCAGTAAAACAATACTGCTCTGCATACATATCACATTTTATTAATTCTAAGATGCACTTATTTGAAAAAAATTTAACATCTGAAATTGGTATTTTGATGTCAATTTTTATTAGTAGTACACAAAAAATGGGGATGCTTACATTTGATAGTGTCTTCAATTTGGTAATATAATGCATTTTTAAGCCACCGAATAAGAAAAACTAGTTTTATTAGACTCTTTCACCTCCAGTACAGTTCTTCCTTCATGAGGGCAATTGTTATGCAAGCTTCTGTCTGAGAGCAAAATGTCGGACTGGTCTAGCTCTTCTTTAAATCAGAGGTTGTAGCTGCTGGAAGCCTCATTCCCAGCAAAGCTTCCTATTCTCTCACCCATTCTTCATTCCACGTCCCATAGAAGGCAGCAAACATATTTAAAATCCTGGGCTTTAGAGGCTGCCAAATCTCAATTCCATTCCTTCCTTCACTTCCCTTTCAGGATTGGTTCTACTATTAATTTATTAACCAATTAAAGACAAATATATAAAAAATGATAAACTGTGGTGCCTCACATATAGTAAGAGCTTAATAAATGACAGTCTTTATTGAGATGGAAAGCCAAACTCCATCATTTAGGTGATTGGTTTGATAATTTCACAGGTTCTGGAGTTAGGAATTAGAGTAAAGCAAATTAAAGTACGGCATTTACATCAGGAGTGTTTTATTTATTTATTTTTTTGAATAAATTTATGGATGAGCTGTTCCTAATCCTGCCAAAGTACTTTGCAAACTGGTGAACTAATACCTTGAAAGAGTTCTTGTGATTTCAAAACTTAAATCCAGTTCACTAGAATTGGGAGATGATTATTGACCTTTCTGGAGAAGGAATGGAGGCAGACGCTAGCTCAGGGAGCATGAAGGGGTAGAAGTGTAGGGTATGAGGCAGGTGGAAAGGGTTAGTGAGTAAACAGGTGTAACTGAGTAGACTAATCCTTCCTGTAGTTGTCACTGAAAGGTTCTCAGAGAGGTTGGGCAATAAGAGAAGTGAGAAAAGTAGGTAATTTAGGATTTAGGATATGTAATGCAAGTCAAGAAAAATGGGATATGTAACTCATCTTAATATTTGCAAGGACCAAGTTCTCAAAATCCAGATCTGGAGATCCTCAAGGTGTAGGCTGGGATAAAATTTTCCTAGATGCTGAGGACATTTGCCTTTGTGGCTCAGCCTTAGTCTCACATGGTCCATTGTGAATCCAAGTAAGGGAGAAAATGCAACAGGAAGGGAACTTGACTGACAATACTAAGTTACTAATCCTTTACCTGGGAATGCTTTGGGATTTGAACACACAACATCCTTGAAACACATCAGACCTCACAGGCCTCTGGGGACCCCATCGAGTTGCTGGAGACTCTAGTCCATGGGATCAAGGTTGGTGCTAATATGAGGCCAGTGGGATTCGCAGGGCTCAAATTTTGAGGATTCACTCTTAGGGCCTTGCAAGAGTCCAGCTCTGAGACTGAGTTCCTCCTTGAATTATGCACCCTACTGACTCATTCACTTTACCCTAGTCTCAGCTGTCAATGAAAGTTGTTTTTAAGTGGGATTTAAGGCCACAAAGTTGCTTGTGCTGTACTTTCTCATTGGCTACCAATGGGCCCAGCTTTTGTAGTACTCTGAGGATCATGGAGATACTTCATTTTCTTTATCTTCCATATCTGTGATGCGTACAACCTTGCCACTTCCTTCTATATATTAAGGTCTATCTATGCCTTTAAATTCCATAGCCAAAAACAGAGGTTGCTACATCCTAAGCAACTCCTGAACTTACCTATTGCCTGAAGCATCTCTGTCACCCTCATTGCACATGCTATACTCCCCACTTTGGCCAAATTGTCACCTTCCTTAAGTAATGATGTTAACATGACAAGAGAATAGGCTTTGAATCTCAGATCTGATTTTTGTCATTGGCAAGACCTTGGACAATTTACCTGAACACCTCTGAACTTTAGAAGAAGTGGAAGTGATCATAACTCCATTCTTAATGGAATGCTGTAAGGTTTAAATAAACATGGAAAGCATTCAATACAGCCCAAGCTAGTCCCCTCAAATTCTCAATAGTTATCCTTTAATGTCCCTACAAATTAAAATTTATGTCTGCTCCATTTTCAAGAAGCATACTAACTTTTGTATTTCTTACATCAATTTTTCTCCCTTTGTTCCAGACCTGTTGACTATGGGATTTTATCTGAGCTCCCCTCTCCTTTGCTCACAAAATTTATTTCTCCTGTGGATAACTTCCTTATGTCCCAAGCTTGCTCTCTCTCTCATTTGTCCTTGTTTCATTTGCAGATATTTCTGAAAGCCATTTAGCTAAAATGATCTAATTTTTCATTAACAGATATTTCCACCTAGATCATTCTAGTTGGTCTTCTATCTACCATGTCAATAATATGCCTCGTTCATTATGTAGAATGCTAGTCCTTAGCCCATGTCTCATCAAACACTGAATGGCAAAATGTTAGCATTGTGAAGATGTTGTCTATGTTAGAGTCTAAGCTATAAGAGGGCATAGACTTTGAACCTCTTCATCCACACATAGCTCAGTTGGTTAATATACCAATATATGATGTGTGAATTTATAATTCTAAGGGTCAGTGAGGGCCCATCTATTGTGATGAGGTTCTGGTTGCCTGAGTAGAACCAGTGATCAGAATTTCCTGGGGTACAAATCAGTTAACATGACATAAAACAAAATATCAAATAATGCGGATTGAGGTCATCACTGAGGGTTTTCTATGACAATCCACTGGCAAATAACATTGAAATAACATTGTTTTGGTACTGTAAATATCTCAACAGGCTTCTTGGGGTGGCTCAGCTTTGATGTCGAGGAAGCACCGCAAGCTTCTGCATGGCATCCACAGGTAAATGTAGTTTCCTGGTGTACAGCCAACTTTTGTCAGGCAAAGGGATCTCTTTGGACTAAGTGATATTTTGAAAATAGGAAAAAACAAAGTAATTGTTTTCTTTAAATAAACCAAAAAAAAAAAGAGAAAAAAACCCCAAATTCCTTAAACCACTCAGACAAGGAGTTCTGTAGAACAGTAAACTTTATGAGTACTGAATGTAGATACTGATGATAGTATTCCATTGCCTGTGGAAACTGAGTCTTCTCCCTTCTCTGTCCCTTTGTTTAAAAAATAGGGCTGACTCTGTGGCCTGGAACCCACACAAGATGCTGATGGCTGGGATCCAGTGCTGTGCTCTCCTTGTGAAAGACAAATCTGTAAGTTTTCCTTTTGTGTTCTTTGGGCTTCAAGGGGGTTAAGTCACTGTGTTTGCCAAGGGCTTCATTTTTGCTCACTCTTGGCGACTTGGGCAAGGTGTAAATTGAAGGTCTTTGGGAAATGTTGATGGTCTCTAAATGAAAGACAAAAGAAGCCTAGATAAAATATTTAGTGATTCTGCTCAGGTAATTTTGTGGATTTGATTTAGGTATTATATAATCTCATTAGTTACAGCAAAATGGTCTCTCTCACCCGCATTTGGATTATATTTTAAAACTCAGTTTTAAACATTGCCAAGATTTTTTTCTCCTTGATTAAGTCTGGGATTTAAGTTATCTTGAAACTTCTGCTCACTGAGAAAGTGGAACAGATGTGTGTCATACATTAAATTGAATACTTAATACGCTTAGCTAGGGCTTAACAGCCCGTTTATATGGGAAGACATTTGTTCAGGGCTGATCATTGAACACTGATTTATTAGGGGATTGTTCATCCCAAGTGGTTGGTACTTAGCTTCTTTTGGAATGCTAGGGAGAGTTGGAAACTTGTCTGGATAACTGTGAGGCAAGTGGGAAAAAAGTTGAGGCTCCTGTTGGCCGGAGGTATAAACTCTGTGTTTTCCATGGGTTAAATAAGGATCCTTGTGGGAAGTGGCCCAGGCTGGGAAGTGCTACTTCATTCTTAGAAATGCCTCCTCAAGATCTGTGTTCAGCATGTGGGTGATCTTTCTCAGCCATCTGTTTACATTTTTTTCTTAGGGAACTCCCTTTGCCAATGTTAAAGTCATTTTCTGTTTTTAAGGAATTTTATTTCAAATGAAAACTATTTTTAAAACTTGAAACCTAGTCTTGCATGTGTAGCTATTTACAACTTTGTAAAGAAATTGTGATATTTATATGCTACTGCCCTGTGCATTTTGACATGATCAAACAGAATGTCCATCAGAAACTAGGAACAGGTTTTGCTTCTAGAGAAATAGACACCACCAGAAATATGAATCAGTTCCTTAATGTTGTATTAGGTTGGATATAGTTGAATGTATTCAATACCATTTAATTTTTAAATT
The DNA here is from genome assembly GCF_049350105.2 of Macaca mulatta. Classification (NCBI taxonomy): domain Eukaryota; kingdom Metazoa; phylum Chordata; class Mammalia; order Primates; family Cercopithecidae; genus Macaca; species Macaca mulatta. The sequence goes on from NC_133407.1 coordinate 17,711,110, forward strand.
TAAGTTTTAAAGTTGTGGTGTGACTGTATTTGTAACTGAAAGGTAGTTTAAGATTACTGTATTGATTGTGAACCAAAGAACGTAATCAACTTGCCCATAGGTACACATTTAGGATGGTACAGAGATAGGAATTTACTCAAGTTTTCTTTTGGTCTAGGTATAAAAACAAAAATGTGTCAATCATCCTTAATGAGTGAGGTATTTTACATGTGCTTGCTACCTAAATCAGACAATCTGAATGACAAACTTATCTGTTGGTGTGATACGCTAAGGAGTGGGGAACTTAAACTAAAAATTTTATGACTACTCTTAAATAACTTTCTAGCTTTCATACACTTTCCTTGTTAAATATTTGAGTAATTTAGCCAACAACTGAATTACATTTATGTACTTGAGGCAATTTAAATTTTTCTGGATCATATAACTCCTTAACAGGGTTTTATTAAAAAAAAAAAAAGAATTCATTCCTGGATCTTAGTGACAATCATAACCATGTCTGTTTTCATGGCATGAATTAAGAGGTTCGGGGAATTCTATTCACTGTGCAAAGAACTGAGCACTTTCAAAAAGTTACCTGATTTTTTTTTTTAAATGAAAAAGACTGTTTTCAATTTAAATGGAATAGAAAGCTGAACCATGAGATATGAGATATGGCAATCAGTTTAAGCTTTGTGTTGGCAGTTTTCTATCTCTTTTGTAACCTGGTTTCTGCCTGTTCTTCTCTCTTCCATATCATTAATTCATTCCATCAACCAGCATAAATGATTTGTGTAGGCTAGACACTGTGCGATTCTAGGCTCTTATAGCATTGAATCAGACATATTCCTCAGAGACAAAGAGCTTTTAATCTCACAGGGAAGACAATAAACAAAATGCAGGTATTTAATTTTTTAACTGCTATTTTGATAAGTGCACCAACGAATGTCAGACTCTGTTGATTGTAAAAATCAACAGGCATTCCAGCCTCCTTCTCTTCTTGCCCATCTCCCAATATTCACCTAACTAGCCTCCCCTGCAGTTTCCATATGACATAGATATGTCTAATGTGATGTAGGAAAATGTGATGAGGACCTTGAGAAGAATTTTATACGAAAGCATTCTTCTCACATTTTTCTACCTTGAATGCAGTTGCATCAGACTTGATACATGGGTTGTTACCGTAAGGCAATTACCCTCAATTTTAAAAATTAATATGCACAGAATGACAGAAACAAAGGGAAAGTCTTGGATTGGGGTAATTTTGAAACGTTGCACCCCCAAAATGTGACTCCTTTCAGACTTTGTGATATCAGTGGTTAAAAATTAAATGTTCTTACTACTGAAACCATCTCCCCATTGGGTAATCTGTTAGTTGCAGCCAAATGCACCCTTGTCTGATATAGAGAAGAATATGTCACTTCAGTAATACACAGTAGGGAGATCTATGATGTTCCAGGTGGAAGGAACATCATGTAAAAATTCCTTAAGAAAGTAATGTCCTTTTTTAAAAAATTAAAAACCTGAAAAAGCCTATTTTGACTGAGGCATAGAGAATAATGTGAAGATTGACATAATATGAGACTAAAGGATCAAGCAGTGGGTAGATCATGAAGGGTCTTACAGACTATTGTGATGATTTTAGACTTGATCTTTAGAACAATAGAAGAACTAAAAGTTATTGGAAAAGATTTTCATTTAGGACAATGAATTGGAGGGGAACAAGAATAGATAGAAGACTAAAAAAAGGCTTGTAATATCCTATGCCAGAGTTGATGGCAAGAGAGATGGGAAAATGTGATATTTAGTATACATTTTAGCTGTCAATTTAGACAGGGCTGAATTATCAACTATGATTATCAATTCATTATCAATTATTATGGAAGATGAGAGAGAAACAGGTGTCATGTCTATCTCCCTAAATAGAATCATTCATTCGGTTGCTGTATCAGTAATCAGGATACAGCAACCGAATGAATGATTCTATTTAGGGAGATGAAGATCACTGGAGGAGAAGAGTTGAGAGTGAAACACGTTTCAGTGTTGCTTATACTAAATGAGGTTCTTCTGAGGTATTCAAGTGAGGAAGTCACATAGGAGGTTGACATACGGACCCAAATCTAAGAAGTCTATATAGTAAAGTCTATTACAGAATTGTTGACACATAGATGACATGTGAGGTCATAGGAATGGGTTAGATGCCTTGGGACGCTCTTTGGAATTAGAAGAAAATAAGATCTAGAACTTAGCCCTGAAAAACTTTAGCATTTAGAGATTAGATAGAGGAGGAAGGATTCCCCATGAAGGCTGAGTCAGAATGGCCAGGGAGATGGTGGGAAGACCACAAAGAGGGATGCTAACCAAACAGAGAAGAACATGTAGGAGAGAAAAAGTCCTCTCTTTTCCTTACCCATTGCAAGGTTCATGGCTGACTTTCCTATAACAAAAGACATTGACAAAAGAAAAGCATAACAAGCTTATTTAACCAACATTTTATGTGAAACAAGAACCTTCAGAGATGAAGCTCCAAAGGCCCAGGTAAAACTATTTTTCTGGACAATCATGCAGAAGTATGGTCATAAGCTGGCAGGGGGGACTTTGCAGAGCCTGTTTGTCTAGGCTTCTTGACCTCCAGGCATAAGGTAGGACCCCTCTGGAATGAGGGTCTTAACAGCCTCCTTTTAGAGGAGATAGGTCAAATAATTATTTATGACCATGTTTCAGGGAAGAAAGATGAGAGAAGGTCAGCGAGTGACCTCCAAGGTGCCATATTTTGGATAACTGTGTTCTGAGCCATACAAAATGTGAGGCATGTGAATGACTTTCATCCTTCGTGTGACAGCTTATTGTCAACCCTCTTCTTTGAAGAGTCCCCAGACTTACCAAGATAAACTGGCACCTCCCCAGTGTTGTTTCTCAGACTGTTTCCCTCCTTTAAAGTGCTTCTAGTTACTATATGCATAATAGTGTGTATAATTACTATTTGTAATGACTTCTCATGTAATATCATTCTCTCCTACTGAATGTAAGCTGCATGAGGAGAAAGACTATCATCATGTTCACCACTTTGTTGTCAGTGCCTAGCAAGTAATTCACTGAAAAGGGAAAAAAATCTAGTATCTAAAAACTGAATGGTTAATACATTAATCATCCTCAGAAATATCTGCCTTCATGTCAGCAGTAACTAAGAATTTGAATTTTTCCCTCACCCCAAATTATTCCTTTTGAAAACTCCAAGATACAATGATTAAAATTACAGTTGATGAGCTCTATTGCTTAGGTCCTAACACAAGGCTTGTGTTAGGACAATCATTGATGAATAGTGATTTTAATTGGTACTTCTTCTGTTGAATGTAAGAGGATAACTCTAGTTTAAAAGAAAGTAAATTACTTAGTAAATATACTGCTGTTCAGGCAAAAACTAATTCCCTAATTTGTACCTGCAAAACCCTGACATCCACAATGCTGTTTTCCTGATTGACTGGTAGCTTTTGCATTTTTGATTTCCTGTGTTAGTAAATAGGACTGCTTCAGGAACAAAGCACAGCTGTTGCTCTCAAAGTTGTAGTATCACTAACCCCCTTTGAATTACAGGGATAAAAAGAAAATCAGGGATTTAAAAAAAAATCTGATTATAAATAGGTTGACTTCAGAGATAAATGCGGGATTTGCGTGGCTGTTTTGGATCAAAGACAGTTTTGATGCTTTGATCTAAAATAAAAGGCAATATATTCTAAGAATCAGTTACATAGATGGAGAAAAATCTCAGTATCAGCTTTTTGATTTTTAGTGTTTATGAGACAGATTTTTTAGTTCAAAAAAAAAAAACCCAACAGGTATGAGAATATGAAACATGCTAATCAGATGGCATTTTAAGTATAAATGATTCCTCTTTATTTCTACCTACCATTATCATTCCATTTGAACTCACAATGCCTTTCTGTTGAACCTAGCTGCTACAGAAAACTCAAGTGAATTTTTTTTACTTTTTTAGAAAGACTATGTTGACAGTATGGATTTTAAAAAATCATGTTCATTTTTAATATTTTTATTTCAGAAGTAATTCATGTTCACCATCCAATGAGTCTGAAAATTCAGATAAAAAGAAAGGTGAATGAAAAGCAACACAGAATACTGATATCTGAAGATGGCCTTTATGTATTTCCCAGTGTATACCTACATTTAAATGTATGTGTATACACCATCCTTCATCTAAAAAATTTGCAGTATATCTTGCTTTTAGCATGCATTTTCTATTTAACAAAATTATGAAAACTGTTTCATGTCAATATGGATGCTCTTACAATTTTAATAGCTGCAGAAAGTCCTATCATTTTGATGTATCATAATTAACTTGGCCAACCCCTTATTGCTGGCCAATCAGATGATTTTAATTTTTGTCTATTACAAATTTGGTTACCATCTTTGAGACTAAATCTTTTTGCACAAACTTTAGTCTTTAGCATAAATCCCTAGAAGTGGAAGAGCAGTATCTAGCTTTCATAATGCTTTTTAAATACAGGTTTCCTAATCTTTCTTCAAAAGCATTTACATTCTCATTAATGGAGTGTGTGTGTATATATATATATATATATATATATATATATATATGCATGTGTGTGTGCATGCATATGTTTTTGTTCTAACCTTTGACATCACAGGCATAGTTTTGTCAATTTGATAGGCAGACATTTGTACACTTACTGACACAGATGCAAACATTTTCCTTCTAATTTTATCTATTGACATTTTATACCTCCTTCTCAGGGATCTTCTTTGGCTCAGTGTATTGACACGCAATTGTAAATTACCTAGGTTTTAAATGTGAGGCCCTGGAGATAAGCTTGCAAGGCTTTTCCTTTCCTTTCATCTTCATTCTAGAGGAGGCTCAGAATATAGACCCTCCCCGCCCCCCCCCCCCACTTTTATTTTTGGAGAAGGAGTAGCAAAAAAAAAAAAAAAAGAGTGGGATAGTCATTCAACACATAGTTATTGAGGATGTGCTGAGCCACACACTGCAATGTAAAGAAAAAAAGGAGACTAATGTCATTTCCCAGTGTGGTTGCCAGGAAAAGACAGAATTTTTGCTGGAAAATATACCCGAGAAGCAGGTTTCTTAGCCCCATTTTCATTTCTGTTCTGAATGATTGATATTACAAATGACAATTATTACATGCCTGTTAAAAAGTGTGCAAGTAAAGAAAGAAAATACATTTTTCTTTTAAATCAGAGAAACTAGAACAAACTGAATCTGGTTTTGTGGGGATTTCTTTCCTAGCTCTTGCTTTTCTTCATAGAGTTCCTATGGAAATGCCATTAGATGGTTTGAACATACTGAACAATCTGATCAAAGAAATTTTTTTCTCTTCTGCCAGAGAACACTCACACTTTTTCTGTACAGGTACCTTGTAAATTTATTTAGGATGACAGCCTACCAGCTAATGTAGCAGAAAAAGGGGAAGGTAGGTGTTCAAAACTGATTAGAAAAGAGAAGCATTTGACTTGTAGGGGAGATATCAGTCTCTTGTGCTTCATGCTGCCATAATCATTCTCTGTGTCTGGGCTGTTCTTGCTTGAGCTCAGAAAATTCTTCCCAGGCCTTTCGGCAAGGTTGAGAATCAAACACAGAGAACTCATTGATTTCCTGATTGGTAAATACTCTTTAATTCCTGTATTTTAAAAATTATAATAAGCAACAGGTAATTTTCTTTCCACGAAGTTTTGCAGGTGCATCACATTAAAAAACATGATTTCATCAGTAATCACAAACACCGCTGTCATTTCTGCTTTCCTTCTCTAAAAGGTAAAGGGATAATAATGTTAGAACCTCCTGTGTTCAGAATCCATTATCTATTTCTCCACCAAACCAATAAAATTTTTAGGATTTGTTGGTATTACCACTGCCATTCGTTTTAACAAGAGAATTTGCATTTTGCTTTAGATCCTTGACCCATACAGCTCAGTATATTGCTGCTATTGCTGACTGTGGCCCCAAGAGATGTGTTATTATGTGTTATTATGTAATTGTGATTGTACTACCTGATCTCAATCATCAGTTACCATCTAGTCATAAATGTGTACCGGTCCTAATGCAGGGCTTGAACTGGGCACCACAGTTCTTAGAATCATCTGTGTAGTACACTGAGAGCTACTTGAGGACAGAATGGGTCTCACTCACCACTGTTGCTCCACTACTGAGTATAAAACCCAAGCCTCAGCTAATTCTCAATTAAAAAATGTTTCCTGAAGTGACTAAATCTGTATCTATTTCCAATACCACCAAATGGCAATGTGTTTTAAGTTTTTTACCCACAGTGTGGAGTAATATGTCCTTTATCATGCATTCTGATCTTTCAAGTCTCAAAGCATGTCCCTTCTTGCTAATATATAGGAATTTTTTTGAAGGGGTATGGAAATCATTTGTCTCATCCATATGGCTTGATGTAGCCACCATTACCTCCCCTCATCCCATCCCATGTTGGCACTTTAAAAATCTTGACTCTGGGTTGTGCCAACATTTGGCCTTTTACCTACATGCCTTAGAGACCAATAATAAACCAGTGACTCATGGTTTCCTTTTTCAGAAACCATATTGTCTTTCCCCTAGGAAGTTATTTTTGTTTTAGTATCTAATGATGCTGTCTTTTATTGGAGACTGGACAAGTAGAAGAGACACTTGCTTTTCTAAGGCTCCCTGGGTCCTCTCTTGACCCCTTCTAATGAACAGAATGACATTCACAATCTGCCAGTTTGCTGCAAATGGCTGTCTGTAATGTTGGATGCAGCATCTTGGCCAACGGTCTCCCAATTTCATCCTTGAGTTCCTTCAAAACTCTTGGGTGGCTGCCACCTGGTCTTACTGATTAAGCTACATTTATTTTGTCAGTTTGGCTTAGATGAGTTGGTGTTTTGCCCATTATTGGATTTTATATTTTCTGCCTGTTTCTGCAGAACCCTGAGGGTGTAGGAATCTCGCTAACGCCCTTCCAGGTAACGAATTCACTTATCTTGGCAGTCAGCCTGTTTCAGTATGGAACTCCAATCTTTGCTTCTCTGCCCCGTCATCACAGAGGACTTCAGATTCGCTAAAAAATGACAAGAAAAATATGAAATTCTGCTTTTGTGTCCTTTTGTCATTTTATAAAAGACCAGCAGTTGAAAAATATCCCAGAGAGAGGATTCTGTTTACACACTAATTTTTTTCCATCTCAGCTTGAAACAAAACTGATTAGGGTCCCACAGCACAGAAAGATTATATAAATTAAAATCTAAGAAAGGAAGAAACATAAGATTTAAGGGAATAAAAGGAAGCCTGGAATGAACGTAATAGAAAAATTTATGCCATACTAAGCATGCTACACCTGCCTCGGGTGGGCTAGAATTTGGTTTTACTATTTTTAAAGGATTGCAAGTATCTGCCTTTTTGCCTTTTATTTTACTATTAACTCGTGGCAACAAGGCCTTCTCTTTTTAAGTTCTGGGATACGTGTGCTAAGCGTACAGGTTTGTTAAATAGGTACACATGTGCCATGGTGGCTTGCTGCACCTGTCAACCCGTCATCTAGGTTTTAAGGCTTGCATGCATTAGGTATTTGTTGTAATGCTCTCCCCCTCCCCTTGTCCCCCACCCAAAGACAGGCCCTGGTGTGTGATGTTCCCCCCTCCCTGTGTCCATGTGTTCTCATTGTTTCTCTCCCACTTATGAGTGAAAACTCGTGTTTGGTTTTCTGTTCCTGTGCTAGTTAAGGCCTTCGCTTTTACCACAACTCTGATAAGATACTTGAGGCCCCCTTTTGAGTTCTTGGAATAAATTATTCTATTTGTTTTTCTTTGTATAATTTTATTGTCATATTGGTTGTTTCCAAGGAAGATATCTTAAAACATACCTGATAATTCTAATTAGGCTTTCTAGCTTTGTTGTTTCATGGCCAAAATATTTAGGGAGTCAATTTTTTGCTTCCATTTCTCTCTCCTTTTCTGGCACATCAATTAAATATATAGTAAGCCTGTTTCCTTTTTTTTCTTCTATTTTATATGTTCCATAATTGTCTTTCCATGTTTCATTGTGTACAGTTTCTTCTGACCTATCTTGAAATTCTCTAATTTTCTCTTCAGCTGTAGCTAATCTGCTGCTAAAGCCATCTGAGTTATTTTGATATTGTCTTACCTATATACTGTCTTCTCTAGGTTCTTGATGTTTTTAAGATTAGTTTTTATCTGCTTGAACACTAAGCATATTTACCATCTCTTTTGTTAACTTCAATATCTAGTTTCCCTTTGGTGTTATTACTATTATTTCTTGTGTCTGTGATTCCTGGCTCTCATATTGTCTAGAGAGGTACCTTATAATCCTTGGTGGTTTACTTAATATTTTATTTGAAAAGTTACCCTTAGGAATAATTTGAGACCTGAAGTGATCTTTCTTTATAAAAATGGAATCTCTATTTTCATTTTTATGAGCATCTGAGGGAACTGGCAGTTTAGGACCAATGTTTGACGTTTTTTCTGGATCTTCGAGGTATAGCCTGCACCTCCATTTCATGGTGGAGACCTTTGGGTCCCAAACAAGAAAAGGGATTTCTTTCTTGGCCTTAATGACAATGAACACTTTTGAATTTTGTTTCCTGAACCCTTTAGGATATCTGGTGGTGAGAACTGATAACACTCTAGGTCTCCAAACTTGGTGGACATAGGACCTCAATCATTGTTCCCTTCCTTCTCACCATTCTGGTTCTTGTCTTGACTGTCCTTCCCAACTCTGAAAATTTCCCGGAGTAGGAACGTCTCTAGCTTACCTCCTTGAGTTCCCTTTTCCCTCTTTGTACCTCCAGCAGTTTATCCCTGTCTTGTGGAGGTCTGCTAGGCTTTTCATTAGATGCAGTTTTATATTTTGTTCCAGGATTCCTGGCTGTCTTCAGTGGGAGGGACTCCAATTCATCTATTCCTTTATTAGAATTGATATGTACCACATTTTGGATTTTTAATAATTAGCAGCTGTTCAGTACTGCCACTGGAAATAAGTATTTGTTTATTCAGTCTTTCATTCAACCTGAAAATATGTAGAGACTACTATGTGTTCAGTGAATAAGACATGCCCCCTACCCTAAGTTAACGCAAAAGTTAATTAAAAAAAAACATTTTAAGTAAACAATTAACATATACTATTCTTTAGTTATGTAATGGTTAAAAAGGAGTTGGAGAATGTAGATAAAATAAGAGAACACTGCTGAAAAGGCTGGTCAAGAAACTGTTGCAACAGAGGTGACTTAAAATATCAGTTACTGGTATTTTCTTTCCATATTTTAAAAGTAATATATGATCACATTATCAAACAGAGTCAAGCATAATTAAGAACACAAAAATTACTTGTAAAACACCAGCCAATATTAAATCATTTAAAATTTTCTTGAGATGCATGTTAATATATGTCTATGCTAAGTATAAATTAATATATTTTGCTTATATAACCAGCATCTTGCTTTCTTTATCCACTTCTACCCCTTCTTATGATCTAAAAAAACAGTCTCCTTGGGTTTAAAGAAGCTTGAGAATATTTCTTTAATCACGGCCATCTTTACCACGAAAGCAGCTAATTCAGCACCTTCAGCCAAGTTCAGCGGTGTGCATTACATGAAAGTCCATATATGTTTTTAGAAGCTTTCTTCCTATTACAAAATTTGCAACACCTTCTCCCCCATCCAGACACTTCTTACAACTGTAGTTACTGAGGTAATCAGTGACTGTCAGAAACATGGGAAGCTAAACCTGTCTTGTTCAATTAGGAGATATTGGTATTTGGAAATATCATCCAGCCATCTATTTTTCTTGTGGAATTTTGTCATCTTTTTGTGACACACGTTAACTATTCATCTATAGAGAAAGTCTCCAAGTGATACCAGATTTTCGTATGAGCAAATTATCCCATTAGATCTACCAAATGAAACCCAATATTGTACAAAACCTGCATATCAACTAGAGGAAATGTGGAATAGTCTAAAGTGAAAATAATTTGTAAAAAACATAGCATTAGTGCATAAACTGGAGGAGAAAAGTAGAGGAATTTTAATTAAGGGTCAGAAGACTGGGTAAGGCATGAATATAACTTGATATTACATTTCTGAAATAATCCCATTCATTGGATCAAACGGCTGTTGATTGTTTTGCAAGTCCACCTTGCTGTAATCATTGTAGCTTCAGAATATATTTCATCTAGTAGAGTCTTTTACAAAATGACTTATCTATTTATTCTTCCAAACAGTTCTCAAAAACTTAAGTTTAAAAAACTTCCACAGGGGAGTTTTTCTAAAGTTTATATTAAACCTACAAGTTAATTTCAGAAGACTTAACATCTTTGTATGATTTTAGCCTTCCAACCTAGTAATATTTATTCAGATCTCATTTATTTCAAAGTTTTTTTAACTTTGTTATAAATTTCAAATATGTACAAAAGTAGAGATGAACGTTCATGAACCCATCACATGGTTTTTAGCAAGGATCAATTCATGAGAAGTTTCATATCTACTTCTTCCCCCTCTTGCCTGTGTATAAAAAAAAAGAGAAAAAAGACACTCATACATTATATCAGTTTACCTGTAAGTATTTCAGTTGTAATGGCTTTTCTAACAGAGGACCCTGCATATGTTTTGCTTGGATTATTTATACATTTTGTATTATATATTTTGTTTTTTAAACCTTCTGACTGCTAAGGCTGATGTAAGAAACACTTTTGAAATATTTACTTATATTTAACTACTTTACCAGATCGCTAGCTAATTGGTTCTGAGAGATTTTAAGTTATAATCATATTCTTAGAAATGCAAGAGAATATCAGTATAAACTGTCATTTTTTTCATTCTAATATCTAACCTTCATATTGGTTACAATTATAATGCACTGATAGAATTTTCAAAAATATGTTCAGTAATAGTAAACAAAAGACATTGTTGTCTTTGTAATTTTATTGAAGGTGCCCTAACTTATATATTCTTAATATTGAGAAATTATCTAGTATTGAGTTTTACCATATATCTTTCTATTATCATATAAGGCAATTCTATCAATTTACTCCTTAAACAAAATTCATGTTAATAGATTTTCTATGTTACTGATTCACCTCATTTTATTACATTAAATTATTTTAATATGTTAGTGGATGATTTTTGCCTCCATATACATGTGATCAATCTATTCTTTGTGTTTTATCTTGGTTGGATAGTATTTTGAGTACAGTTTTAAAATGTCTTTTTTAAAAAAAATTTCAATAACAGGCATCAGTTTTTAGAAATGTTCAGGAAATGTAATAAAACTCTTGCTCAGAAATTTTGGGATAGATAATTCTTTGACTGTGTGTTCAGTTTTTAAATTGAACTATTAATTTTCTGCTGTAGTTGAGTTCAATATTTTCTCAAATACATTTTGCTAAGATTTTCAAAGATCTTAGCATAATATATGCCATGTCTTTATTTTTATCTCATTTTTGTCTCATATCCCTGCCTGAAATCTTAATTTTTAATTAAAAAATTTTCCCTGATTACTTATTTTCTTTCCATAAGGAATCACTTTTTGCATTTATTTTTCATGTCCTTATTAAATTTATGTAATTAATATTCCACTTCTCCCGATTTATGTTTTTGTTCTGTAAGAATGCTGTTTTACATTTGAGGGCAGTTTTGGCTCAGCTCCTTAAGTTCCATTTTGGAGTGTTCTCATCTAAATTATTTTCCAATTAATCTATAATAACCATGTTAGTTTACTCTGAGCAAAGACTGATTTATAATAGTGATTTTAATCTCCCAAAGTGCTTAAGATGTGTTATGAAATTCTGGGTTTTATTGTACTCAGATAATGATCAGAATGAAACCAGAGATAAAGGGTGACAAATTTTTACCTTTTACACTCCATAGTTATTCTTGGAAGGATATCTTATATGAAAAACCATTTTTAATTCACATCCTCTTTCCCAAGTAGATAAACAGGCTTCAGAGTTGGGGAGGGAAGAGGCCTCTCTGAAGAGAAAGCAATTCTTAAGTGTAAACCCAGGGCACCAAGAAAGAATAGAACCTCCCTGTAAATGAAAGGATAATAGGTTCTTTCCTGTCAGCTCAAATTCTAGGTGAAAATGTGGGAAGCCTCCCCCTCCATCTCCCATGTCAATATGGTCAAGCAGAAACTAGAGATGGCCCTTTATCTAGGCATTAGAGTACCTGGGGTAGCCCCCTGTGTTCCTGCAGGCTTCAGAGTGGCTGGTATGGAGGATCATCCAAAAGTGACTGAACATGAACAAGACAGAAAGATGCCTGGAAATAGGAGCATGAAGCAAGAAGCAGGCCTCAAGTGATCTGACATTCAGAGGCCATGGCAGATCTTCAGGCATAAGCAGGAAGGTGGGAAGACCATCGTGGGATGAGCTAAGGGCGGAGCTCAACACACGACTGCAGTGACCAAACTGGACAAGCAGATTTCACACCTCAGTATAAGGTTGCCAGATTCAGTAAATAAAAACACAGGAGGCTCAGTTAAATTTGATTTTCATTAAACAATATTTTAGTGTAAGTATATCCCAAATGTTATATAGGACATACTTATATTAATGGTTTTTATAAATTTAAAATGTGTTTGAAATTCAAATTTAATGGGGGTATTTTGTATTTTAACTGGCAACTCTTCTCAACAGCATTTGAGAAATTCACAATAACATGAAATAGAGAACAAGAGGAGGAAGAAATTACCCTCAGAAAAAAAAAAATTCTTGATCAACTATGTTTTATTTCTGAATGGTCTGACTGGTCAATTTGAGTTTTTCTGGAAGTGACCAGACTAAATATTATGCATTAGAAGTAATGGTGGCTCCAAATCAGAAATGTTTTAAAGAAAAATAAAGTTCCCTTTGTATACATCCAAAGTGATATAATTTTAAAACTTCTAACAATTATATTTGCTTTTAAGTTCTCATGACAGGAAAAATATGGCACCTCCACAGTATAATGTTTACATCTCTGCCCAAAAGACTAGCAAAGCTAAATTAGAATATCTCAGTGTTAATTCTACATTTCTAGTCTTCTTAGCCTCTGGTCCAATTGGTGGGGCAGCGGGATGGAGCGAGGGTTCATTATGCCCATCTCTATGGATGAGAGGGGAAGTAAGGGGTCATTGTGAACTGGGCAAGGAGGCTAAATTGTGTCTACAATGAACATCTTCCATGCCTTGCTGTGACAATTTACTAGTGGATTGCCGATTTTTAAATGTAGTCCAGAAACTAAAAAAAAAAAAAAAAAAAAAACAAACAAACCAAGAATTGTATCTTCCCCATCTCCAGTTCCATAGCAGTTATCAGAAAGAAGTTTACCACTTCTCCTTTATAAGGCTACTCTCTTCCCAGTACATTTCATTATGCCCTTGTCATGGAGTAGCACATGTGGCTATTATATGTTCTTTTGGTCTTACCTTGAAATAGTATTCGTCTGTTTTATTTTCAGTCTTAGCACCAAAGTGTAGATTAAACCCTTGACATCCAGTTATAGAAATACTGGTGCATTCATTCAGAGCACTGTCAGAATCTTTGTGCCATTTCAATATCCAACTTGCCAGAGAGGGAGTGAAATGCAATGAAATACGTAGCTGTTTTCAGAGCTAGTGTGAACCAGAAATTTATATGTAATAAGGAAAAGATTGTTTTCTGCCTGTGAGGTAGCAACATCAAGCGTTAGAGGGTTAGCCACTCTAATAGATTTCATTTCCCAATTTTGAAAGATATAGGGCCCCTTCACGTAAAAGGTTCAATTGAAATCTAAAAGGAAAATCTCTAGGAGTTCTTCAGTTGTCTTCTTTGTTTAAAAAGCTTTTGATTGAGGAAATGACTCACCCATGATTGGTGGGCAAGGTTAATTTCATGGAGCTGGAATCTTAAGTATATTCTAGAATCTGATATTGGATTTACAATACAACAATAAATTAGTATGAACTCATGGAGTTTAACTCTCCCTGTACGGAGATTTATTTTCTCAATGCCTCTATAGCTTTAGACAATTTTGACAAAGGTTGTCACTTACATTCAAGACATTTATAATTATTTAGAACCAAAAACAGACATGCATGCCAGGCTACATGAGACTAGAAAGAAGACATATTGTCACTCATCATTGTAATGCGTTCATGGATTTTGTAAGGCAGGCGAGAAGGAAAGTGTCTATGGTTCATTTTAGGTCACTGGGGTGTGGGCACTGTATGTCAGCACATGGTGACTTTTTAGAGGGTATGCTGAGCCGTGATAGGCGTGGGGACTACATCAGTGTTTGGATATGGGACAGGAATAGGGTGTGGCACCCTTCACCCTAAGATACTGTAAATACAGTTATCCCCTGATTTCTGACAAGCACTGAACTGTCACAGAAATTAAGAATATGTGGGCCGGGCGTGGTAGCTCATGCCTATAATCCCAGCACTTTGGTAGGCTGAGGCGGGCGAATTACCTGAGGTCAGGAGTTCAAGACTAGCCTGGCCAACATGGTGAAATCCTGTCTCTACCAAAAATACAAAAAGTAGCCAGGGATGGTGTCATGCACCTGTAGTCTCAGCTACTCGTGAGGCTGAGGCAGGAGAATCGCTTGAACGCGAGAGGCAGAGATTGCAGTGAGCCAAGATCATGCCACTGCACTCCAGCCTGGGTGACAGGGTAAGACTCTGTCTCAAAGAACAAAACAAAACAAAACAAAGAAAAAAAAAAGGAAAGAAAAGAAAAACACAGATTAAGAATCTATGGTCTTGGGGAGAGCAAAGTCAGATCTGGACAATGACATGTGGGTATCTGGGACTGGGGAACGATGTGCTGGGAGATGAGGCTTGGAAGCAATTTCAGATCACATATGGAGGGATTTAAACATCATGTTAAGAATGCATTTATTTTCCTACAGTCAAGTTGTTCCCTCTGTGTGGAAAACCAGATACTCTCTTTGCCTACTTGAGTCCTACTGTTTCTCCCATAAAACACAGCTCAAGCCTCAACTCTGCCAGGCGGCCTTTCTGCTTTTCCAGGACGCTTTAGGGGCCCTCCTCTCTAGCCAAGCATTTGTTCAGTACATATCGCAAATTCCTCTAATGGTGGAGCCATTAGCCTCTCACCTATATTGAAAGAGGCTCCCTGCCTGTTCCTCATGTCCAGTACAGGCCTGGCAAGTTCCATAAACAGTTAAAACAAGTGGATAAATATAGTAACCCATCAAATCCATATATCAATCCCATGAGGTAGGGACTATTCCCCTTCCTACTGTACAGATGAGGAACCTGAATACAGAAAGCATAAACAACATGCTCACAGCCTTCCATGAATCTCATAAAGGATGGAAGTGGGATTCAGTCAGTCATGCTCAGTCCACAATCCATGCTTTTAACCACATAGCTTATGTGTGCCTAAAACAAGACGGCAGGTAATGGATCAACACTATTTCCTGCCTAAAACTGAATTTTAAAGACATAATAATGTACAGAAATAGAAAACGTTGATTTAGAAAGATAAAACCTGCCTGTTTAATCCCCTTTGGAACCTATACAAAATGAAGTAGTAATGCTGATGATTTTGCTACTTCTAACTCATTTCCACAGCCAGTCTAGTTTAAACTGACCTATGAATCTCCACCTAACTCAATTCGGTCCCCAGACTCTTGCCTGTAGGTTTTTCTCATTACACTTTCCCTCTTTCAGCCAAGGTTGTACAGAAATTCTGTAGATATAGTCACTCTCTCCCCTGGATTTGCAGTCATGGTTGTTCTAAATACATCTGGTTCTCTTGTTCCCTTCGGGACACGTGCAATTTGTCAGACAACGGTTTTCTTGTTTGGTTTGGACACCATAATTCTCATACCTACAGACCTAGGATTGCGCCAGAGAATCGTAAACGTCATCACATATCCCTCCTTTTAACCGACCAGAGAGACCTGTCTACTTTCCCTCCCTGCCTCCTTTTTTGCTCCTTTACTGGTAGCTTCCACTTACTATTTGCAGTAAAACAGAAAATGAAACCAAATTTAACCAGTTTCATCAGAGTATTTTTTTTCTTCTTGGGGTATTGGGGGAACAATGAAAATTAGAAATTATAAGCCAGTATGGGTCTTGATTTTCAAATGTCATTCTCTATGGGAATTGTGTAAAATGTTTCTCAAATCCAGAAAGGAAAATAAACCATGGCCGTTTTATTAAACAGGATTAAAAATTTACCTTAATGAAAATGAAAGAATTTTTTTTTTTTGGAGACAGAGTCTGGCTCTGTTGCCCAGGTTGGAGTGCACAATCTCGGCTCACTGCAACCTTTGGTCTCCCAGGTTCAAGTGATTCTCCTGCCTCAGTCTTCCAAGCAGCTGGGATTACAGGTGCCCACCACCATGCCCAGCTAATTTTAGTAGAGACAGGGTCTCACTGTGTTGGCCAGGCTGGTCTCGAACTCTTATTCCTTTTTTTTAAATCAAGAAAAATGTCTCTGGTTTTGCAGCCTTCATGTAAAGGTTTAACTTTTTCTGCCTCTACAAATTTGGAAATGACAAGGAGTGTCTCTTCACTGGAATGTCTTAAAGCAGGGGTCCAAAAATTATGGCCCTTGGGTTAAACCTGACCTGTCACCTGTTCTTATAAAGTTTTATTAGAATACAGTCAGTCATGCTCATTTAAATATTCTCTATGGCTGTTTTCATGCTACCACCATAGAGTTGAGTGGTTGTGATAGAGATCATGTGGCTTGCAAACCTGAAAGTATTTACTACCTGGCCCTATACAGATAAGATTCTATCTATCCTATATAGGATGTATAAGATGGAATCACTTGCTGATCCTTGTTTTAGAACATCCAGATATGCGGGTTTGCTTTACCCAGTCTCCAAGGCTATAGTCTGAACTGGGAAATTCTGGGATTAAATATTTCTCAGTGGGTAACATACGGACCTTGAAAACCCAGCAAGATTTGTATTTGAGTTATTCCTCTGCGTGGGACTGCCTTGTGTGACTTTGAGAAGTCATTTAACCTTTCTCAACCTTGATGCTGTTGTCTGTATAATGAAGACACTTTCTGTTTTGAAAAACTACTATAACATTAAATAAGGTTCAAACATGTGCAATGCATTGTTAACCAGGTAGTCAGCACACAGCAAATAATTCCCTTTTTCCTTGTTATGTCTATGTTGAGTAAGCCACATGCAAATGCACAGGCTCTTCTGTATGAACAAATATCCATTAGTATAGTGGAAACATTTGTCATTTTAGCACGTTTCTGTAGTTTATAAGTCCTTTAAAAAAAATGCTATTGTCCACTACATCTTTTGTTGTATCCAAAAGGTTCCACCAAGTACTTCCTAAATTTTTAACTGGCATTTAAGGATAGTTTTAAATAGGACTGCTTATGGTGATGGTAATGTCAGTAATGTCCCACAAATCTTCAATGGGATTTATATAAAGAACAGGAAACTTATGTTTCAGAACTCACCTTCCTGCATAGCATTTGCCTTTCTGTGATATCAATCTCCTACCTATACTTCAGGCCTCAGAGGCCAGAACTCTCAAGAATGCTCAAACTCCAAGAAATGTAGGCCACAGGCCTTACTGCTAAAGGTAAAATTCAAATGTAAAATTCCATTTGAGGAGGAACCGTGCCTTTGTTGACAGCATCACAATAAGCTGGGGACATAGATTGATTTTGTTAAGTATTATGCTCTTGGTGAAGAATTGCTCTTCTAGCCTCAGTCCAAAGCAGCACACTTACTCTGTGTCTGTTTTGTCCAATTTGAAAGAGAACATTTCTAGACATCTGTCTACCTATTTTAGAGAGATGCAATTAATCCATCTAGACTGAAGAAAAACATCCTGTGTTAATATGTTTTCTCAGGCATTTACTTACACATCATGCCACAAATAATCCACATATCTCCAGGTGGTGGGCTGCAGTGCAATATTATTATCCTCAATCTGCAGATAAATGAAAATGTTATATGATGAAGCAAGGTGATGTAGTTGACCATTACACAGTAAATACCCAAAGTTCAGAAGCAGCAAATGACTACTAAATGCCTTTGCTACACTATGTGTCAGTTAACTAGATATGCCAAACATTTGCCAAATTCTGTAATCTCTCGTCTTTTGTCTCCCTTCTCATGTGCCTTTTGTGTGCAGACATGCCAGGCTTCCTCACTGCATTTTCTCTTGCCTTTGAACCTCATTTATTCTCCTGTTCCACATTCTCCCTTTTATTTCCCCCTCCTCTTCTTCCCCCATCTCTACCCTACCTCCCTCACTTCTCCTATCTCTTATCTCTCCTTCCTTTTGTCCTCTCCCAATCCTACCATATTGTAGGCTACCTTAAATCCCTTTTGCAACAAAGTAGGGTCTCAAATGGATCCCAGAAACTCAGAGTTAGCAGTAACATAGGAAGAGGAAGGATCGCAGTTCTTCCTATCAGAGACAAGTGAGCAAAGTTCACCTATCAGTTGATACTAGCTTCTGAAAACAAATGGTTTTTCTTCCATATCACAATAACATAATGATATGGTTTGCCTGTGTCCCCACCCAAATCTCATTTTTAATTGTAGTTCCCACAGTTCGTTTGTGTTGTGGGAGGGACCCAGTGGGAAGCAGCTGAATCATGGGGGCAGGTCTTTCCCATGCTGTTCTCATAATAGTAGTCTCTCAAGATCTGATGGTTTTAGAAAAGGGAGCTTCTCTGCACAAGTTCTCTTGTGTGTCGCCATGTAAGATGTGCCTTTCACCTTCCACCATGATTGGAAGGCCTCCCCAGCCACGTGGAACTATAAGTCCATTAAACTTCTTTTGTAAATTGGCCAGTCTCTGGTATATCTATCAGCAGCATGAAAACAGACTGATATACATGGCAAAGCAAAAGGTTGAATAAGGTTCTTGGTTTTGTTTGCACATTTCATCCATGCTGTAAGCCCGTGGACATAGGTTTTATAGTTTGGAGCTTCTTTTTTCCTCCTACTGATTAAGACTTCAGCATGGACGACATGTAACCCATATTCTCTTTGGGTTACATGGAATAAAGCCATTCTTCACTTGTATTCACACACAAATAAAACTCTTATAATAAGTACTAGTAGCAAAAAATAAGTTAGATAATCACCCTAGTTTATATGTTATCAGAAAAACTCAACACTTCAGACTTCTCTAGTCCCAACATGAATGTAATATTCACTGAAACTTCTAGATCAGGATTTTTCAACGTGAGATCAAGACCCATCAGAGCAGTGGTTTTCAATCCTGGCTGCACCTGAGCATCGCCTGTGAAACATTTTGAACAGTAACATTGCCCTTACTTCACACAGAAAATTCTGGTTCTGTGGCCTGGAGTAGGAATCCTGCAATGTTATTTTTTGGGGGAAAAAAAACAACAACAGATGATTCTAATGTTATCCAGGGTTAACAATTACTGTACTAATTGTTCTTGAGTTACAGTCAATTGTAAGTCATGCCAGCTTTTTATTTTTCCTTTTAATGAACAGAACAGACTGAAATAGAAAAAAATCAGTATGCGCTCCATGTGGTAATGTGTACTATTCCATGAAATTTTTCTTTCAGTTTCATGTGTAGTAGGGTGGATACTGTGTCACTATTTAAAAATAATTTCTTACTGTGAGTTGTAGTCAGAGTTTGAAAAACACTGTTTTAGATTATTTTTAATAGAGAAGGTATGTTGATTGTTGCCTAGGGAAAATCAAAAAATCTCCATCTGTCCCAAGAGAGAAGCCCGATTGTACTATTTTTAAACGCTTGTAGGGCATGCCGAGGTATTGCCAAGTGATCTCTGCACTATCAAATGTTTCTTACCTATTTATAGAGGCACTTACACATTCTCTAAGAAACTGAGTCCAACTTTCCTCTCCTGTAGGCAGCGTTATGGTTTAAAATTATTAAGTTGCATTTCTAAAAATATCTTTTAGTTCAGTCTCCTCATTTTCTAAGCAGCTCATTCTAACCCTTAGTTAGGGGTATTTAAGGAAGATTTACACTCTGGGAGAAAATATCTCAGATCTTGCACTAAAGTATGCTAGCAGTTCTCTGAAAATTCCTAACAGGTCTGCAGCCCTGAAACTTAAAGCTTTCTGGAATCTTCCAAGAGGCTTTCTGGAATTGGAAGGGGAGTCTTGATCTCAACACTAAGTGCTGAGAATATTCTAGAAGTCAGTAGTTTTTACAGATGATGTCAAACTGATCTAGTGCCTGCGACCTCTTGGCAGTTCATAGCTGGTAATGTGTAAACCACTATCAAGAAGGCTGGTGTTTCCAGCCCCGCCCTTGTAGCATGAGGGGGAGGGACTTCCCTCCCCCTCCCTCTCTACTTTCATTTTGCGTGGAAGGCTGCTATTTCCTTTGCCCATTGTGCTGTGAGATTACTGTGGGTGACTGGGAGAGAGAGTAGCAAAGATGACAAATGAGAAGAAAGGCGAGCCAGAGGAGGGTGCAGCCAAGAGACGACTGGGGGCTCATGGGAGGAACCTGGGGAGTAGTGCCCACCGCACAAAATGCCCTTTCCTGCTCTTCTGCCTTGAGCTGGACAGAGCTGTAGGATCTCTTTGATAACCTATTACATAAAGCAATATACACAGTGGGAAAGTGAGGATTTTGAACCACCACAAAAATGTCAAATGTATTAAGGAAAGAAGCAACTGACCTCAGCTTTGTAAAGCAACTTAAGAATTTTCAAGAGCGCATCAACGAAAGGGTCAAAGGTGGAATACAAACACAGATCTCTCTCTGTATATATTTCTGTATTTACCTGTCTATATATATCATGTAAAACTTTTCTTTCATAGTATCATGAATTGAAATGCTGATGTTTTCTCAAAGAATATATTTTCACAGATAGCTGTGAAGTTAAAAGCATTATGTCAATTAACTGAAACAAGAGATGAAGTCACATTGTTGGAAACCTAGCACACAGCACCCAGAAACTTTCTGGAAACGGCTTGAACCAGGCAGACCATCGAACCAGTTTGTGAGGAGGGCTGACAGCACACAGTTTTTGAGAAACTGGAGATCAAAATAAACTCGAGGAAAGGAGATGTCAAAATGGCAGTACAAGCTCAAATATGTCACTATATGGCAGAAGAATACAGGGCAGACTGTTCACCAGAACAGAAATTCAATCACAAGCACCTTATGTATCAGCAAAACTTCATTATGTATCTGATACACTTCAGATTATTTCTGAGAAAATATTAGAGCAAGGTTGTTGTCTCCTTGTAGCCTCATGCTCCTTAAATTGGAATAAGACAAAAAATATGTATATATCCCCCAGAGAATATGCATAGAGATTCTTCTTATAGTATGAATTTTATGCAATGATGTTTTTGGAGGAAAAGGTGTGTGTGAAAATATCTTTTTCTTAATATATACTTGTAATAAATCCAAGTAATATAAAAATAGAAACTTAAAGTTCTCTACAATCCCACCTCTGAAAATAAACTATTAAAAAACAAACAAAAAAGTATCAGCAAACTTCTGTACACAACATGTTCCAGGAAGTACAAGAGATCATGAGAAGGAAGTGAGAATTGGAGAACTAATTGAGGATTTGAGCAGAGGTTGATCTATAGGCGATACCAGTGACTGGAAAATGCTTGACTGGAATGGGAAAGATAGCTGAGTCAATATCAAAAAATGATTCGGAACTGGTAATAGAAGCAAGCCTTTATATCATGATTTGAACCTCCTACATTGAAACATCCAATGGAGCACAATGTGTCTGCAATTAGTCTCTCAAATTGCAGATGAAAAGGCAAATAGGAATTCAGATTTGGTGGCAAATTCAAAAAATAATTGTGCCCCTTTATAAAAAATAAGTTCTCTCTCAAAGCTGTATGCAAACCGGATGATTTTAAATATTTTCTATTCTGACAGAATGAAAAATCTACAGCAGAAAAATGAACTAAATAAATCCAAGTAAAGAAATGAATGAAAGACATGCCATAGGAAAAAAAAAATGAAAGATGTCTATTTCAAGATGACAGAAATGAAAGAATACCTGCTTTGGATTATAGGTGAACATAAGTAGAGTAAAATGCAGAAAGATTGTGAGTAGAGACTCAGGAAATGAGTCCTCGCTGGTTAAAGTTGAAGGCAAATTCCCAGTTATAAGTGAATAGCTCTTACAGTAGAATGCCACCATCCTTCATTCACTGTGCATGAGACTAGGAAAGCAGAGGTTACACAGAAGAACAGACACAGGAGGGCGAGGTGAAGGTTAAGTGCAAAGATTGTTTCAAATGATTTTGATGACCTGCTCTCATTCTTACCACAGGACTTGTAACATGTTGTATACATTTGAAAGCCCGAAAAAAGGAACATTTATAACACTGAGGAAAAAACAAAACAAAACAAAAAACCAGAAAGACAAAAGTAGTGGGTGGACTTGCATTTAGAGAAATGAAGAGAGTTATTTTCCCACTTTCTAACTTCATACATCAGCATTTTAGACAAAAAAGGCAAAAGATTGATAAAAGTGGTGTGCTAATGTAAGAATCTGTGTATTAGATGGCATCCAAATAGTCTGCTGGTTTCCACAAGCTCAAAATGCATCCATTTACACAGGTGCCTTGTACTGACCTATACTTTAGCACTTGAAATCTCACCTTTGAATGATATTCCTCATATTGTTTTGTTTTTGGTTTTGAGATGGATTCCTGCTCTGTCACCCAGGCCAGAGTGCAGTAACGCTATCTCAGCTCACTGCAACTTCTGCCTTCCAGGTTCAAGCAATTCTCCTGCCTCAACCTCCTGAGTAGCTGGGATTATAGGCATGTGCCACCACACCCAGTTAATTTTTGTATTTTTGGTAGAGGTGGGGTTTCACCATGTTGGTCAGGCTGGTCTCCAACTCCTGACCTCAAGTGATCTGCCCACCTCGGCCTCCCAAAGTGCTGGGATTACAGGCGTGGGCCACCAGGCCTGGCCTGTTCATCCTTTGTTTCTTCCTTTTTCCACCTCTCTTCTCTGTCCTTCCCTCGCTCTTTCCCCTCCCTCCTTTCTTTCTTTTCTTCCTTGTCAGACTATTCATGGCCCAACCTAATACACTGACGTTTTACATGGTTCGGTCTGATTTGCTTCCTTTTGGGAAAAACAGTTTTATTCCCCCGCCCCGATGGAGTCTCCCTCTGTCACCCAGGCTGGAGTGCAGTGGCACAATCTCGGCTCACTGCAATCTCCACCTCCCAGGTTCAAATGATTCTTCTGCCTCAGCCTCCCGAGTAGCTGGGACTACAGGCATGTGCCACCATACCCGATTGATTTTTGTATTTTTAATAGAGATGGGGTTTCGCCATGTTGGCCAGGCTGCTCTCAAACTCCTGACCTCAAGTGATCCACCCGACTCAGCCTCCCAAAGTGCTGGGATTATAGGCATGAGCCACTGCGCCCGGCCGCATATCCTCTATTGTCCTCTGTTTACTCTCTTCCTTCCACCCCACACCAACTACGCAGAAGTTAACATAACCATTTTTCCCTCTTTGCTTAAGGAAACTGGAGAAAACTCAAGTTACACCTGGCCAATTGATGGCTCCTTAGCTCTCAGTCCACCCGGCGTATGCCCTGGGTCATTCTAATTTTATGTAATGCCTTTAGGGTCTTCCAATTTAAACTACGCTGAGACTTGTAAAGACCCACAGCATCTACAAAGGACTTCAAGTATGGGAGCTTAATTAAGTCAGGATCCGCTCCATTTGAAGGATGTAGAGCATTGATAACTCTTTTTATTGCTTCAAGATTTTTTGTAATATGTTCTGTCAGCTCGGCCTACTTCTATAACTGTATAACTGGCAAATACATTCCATTAAAAAGGAAGGTGGGTGAGGGTTGTAATATGTTCATTTCATAAACAGTGAGGAAGTCGAGAGCTGATGTTCCGTCCTGCAGCTTGCCTGGGGGAAATAAAGTAAACCAAAGGAGGAACAGGCAGTGAGAGCTCAGAGGGGTCAGGGGATACCGGAATGTGCAGAAGAGGAGGAGTGGTGGGTAAGATTTTTGGTTTAAGACTGAAGAGTATTCCCAGTTAACGTTAGTTCCTTAGATTTTCCTAATATGTATGATGGGTAGAACAAGTAACAGCATTTTCATTAGGCCAACGAGAAAAATGAAGCCCAAGATGTTAAGTGACAGGCTTTGAGCTCTGACACCAAGTAACTAAATCAAAAGCGGAATTCACATCTGCTGATTCTCACTTTGTTCTGCCAGATTAGTAATGAAGTTTAAACTGTAAGATCTATAGGAGCCTGGGAAGATTCCATCACTAATCATTCTTACTGTGGCATTTAAGATGCTTGGTGACTGACTACTCTAGATTTCTAGCCTGAACTCTCCAGCTATGGCCCACTTCCTTAATTGGCTCCAGTTATACTCAATTAATTCTGTCCTCTCATTGGTCCAGCTGCCTCTCACTTTTCAGCTCTCAGCATCTTCTGAAAAGCCATCTCTCACACCTCTAAGATGGTGAATATGACCCTCCTTTGTGCTCGGTCGCGCCTTGTGCTTTTTCCTATTCTAGCACTGGACAGTAGTGGCCTGTTTTTTCTGCTCTTATTCCCACCTGAAATGTCTTAAGGATGGTGACTTTCTTATTTACATCTCCAGTGCCTAGCACAGCTTTCAGCCTATATTACTGTACCCAAATGTTTAATAAAGCAAGCCAGTATCAGATGGCATAATCATTTTAAAAGTTCACTTTTATATTTTAGATTACAACCAAGTCTTCTATTTGCAAGAATTTGATTTTGTACATTATGCCAACAAATATTAACCCAGATACTTAGCACCTTCATGGGCTTGTATACCCAGGCTCCTGGCATGATAGTGCTTGTTATGTAATAGGTCCTCAATACATAATTTTTAGATGAATTATTAAAAGATGATTAATATCCCTATTTTCTAAGTCATTTAGTTTAGACCTTTTTTATGGTGACATAGGACAGAATATAGGAAGGGCCATATGGGAAGAGCTTTTGGTAGCTTTTCTTTGATGAGCTGAAAAACATGATTGCAAGGAGGAAATACAAAGGTTTTTGTTATGTACAGCAAGGATCCCCCCACCCAGGCCACAGACCTGTACCAGTTGATGGCCTGTTAGGAATCGGGCCACACAGCAGGAGGTGAGTGGTAGGTGAGCAAGCATTACCACCTGAGCTCTGCCTCCCGTAAGATCAGCCTTGGCATTAGATTCTCATAGGAATGCAAACTCTATTGTGAACTGTGCATAAGAGGGATCTAGGTCGTGTGCTCCTTATGAGACTCTAATGCCCGATTTAAGGTAGAACAGTTTCCTCCTGAAACCATCTCCCCAACACCACCCCCCCACATCTGTGGAAAAATTGTCTCCCATGAGCACTGGTCCCCTGGTGCCGAAAAAAGGCTGGGACTGCTGGTGCACAGAATCCCGACTTAGTAGACCCACATGGTCACTGACCAAAAAGAGACCACAGAATCTGATCTAGCCTATGGAAATCAAAGATGGCTTGGCTAATCTTGGTCAGGAGAATATGCAACCTACAGATTCATTCATTCACATAATGAGTGAATATTTTGGATAATATTTCCAGATTCACAAGTATTCATAAAGATCTCAAAATGCTTTATAAACACGATATTACTGGTGGTAAGACCAGAAGTCATGTTTATAGAAAAAAGTAAGAGTTTGAAACAGGATCTTAGTTATTTTGACCTCTAGCTCAGCTCAGTGTTCTCTCTTCTGCCATTTTCCTTTTTACCAGCCTCTCCAAATGGAGCACCCTCTTTCACATATATTTAAGTGCCCACTGTCGATGCAATAAAGTATAATAGGTTAGAGTTCAGGCCCTGAATCTAAGTTTTGGTTTGAAACCTGGCCCTATCACCTAGTAGCTACATGAACTTAGGTAATTAACTTGCTGTGTTGCAAATTGTACAATGGACTTGACAAAAATAGAATTTATCTCACTGGGTTGTTATGAGATTTAAATGAGTTATTACATATGAAGTGTCTGGAAAATAGTAAGAGTTCAATAAATGTTAGCTCTGGTCATTATTATGTGCTAGGTTAGGTGTTGTGAAGGCAAAGAGGGAAAGTAAAAGTTGTGGTTTCTGTGCTTGTCGTTGGCTTCTCTTTACCGTAAAATCCAATCCATTCTTTACTTTCCTCTGCTCTGCTCTGCAAAAGGGCCAGACTCCTAAAAGCCATATTTACCAGGCTCTTTTGCCAATTGGCTTCCTGCTAGGTTTGGTCACAAAGAGGTTCATATAAGATAGTGAGGTTGGGAGGTCAAGTGTCTCTCTCTACATGGGTAATGTTAAAGAAAACTAGAAGCAGACAGTAAAGTAGTAAAAACAGACTTTGTTCAGGAACTACTGCAATGAGGAAGAGAGACCTCAGTATAACCTGACTCACTTCTGAATACAGCATGGACAAGTAGGGATTCATAGCCAAGGGGCAGGTTGGGAGTCAGTGGGTGGAAAATGACTGAGAAAACATTAGGAATAAAAGGATACAGATTAGACATCTGACAAGATGCTTGCTGAAGGCAGGCTAGAAGGATGAAGAACTTGGTCAGACAAAGGGAGATATTGGGATGGGGGATTCTTTCCAAACTGACTAGCAAGATTCTTGCTACAAGAGGGCGATGCATTTATAGAAAGATAAATATCAAGGTGGAGACCTAGAGGACTTAGACTAACTAAATGTTAGTCAAAAAGAGAATGTTTGTTAGTAGCACCACCAGCAAAAGTTGTCTCACTTCCTGTCTCCAAACAGAGCCTTTCTCCATGCTCTTAGATCCCACTTGGAAGCTTCAGTTTTCAGCCTTCCTACCAGCTTTCCGTGTAGGGAATGAGGCCAATACAGGCTATAATAGAACAAGACGAAAGGACATATTCCTGATAATGGGTATTATTTAGTACCGGATTCAACTGTGCCTGAAGATTATATATACGACTAGATTTTTAAATATACAAGCCTATAAAAAGACTCCCTTTTGCTTAAGCTTCTTTCGCTTGCCACTCTACAAGTCCCAATACAATGTCTACTAACCCCTAAGAGTTTGAATTAATGTCACAATATAAAGCAATTTGAATTTTCATTGGATACTTGTCTCTGAAAGCCATGTTACTAGTATTTATTGTCCTGCTAGGATTAAGAGTATATGAAGATGAGCAAGATAATTATGGTGCTTCTCTTTGATAGCACAATAACTATTTTCAACAATGTTAAATTTTACTATACTTATTCTAAAATGTTTTCACTGGAGATCTGAGCATCTTCTCTTAGTTGATGTCTTAAAACTAAAGGACATCTCATCCACTTTAATACAAGGACATAGACTAAAACGCAAAGTGAAATATTTGGGAGGAAAGTTTATTTTTGATAAAGTAAATCCCAAGCCTCCAGTTCTTTAGGAAACCTTCCCAAGGCAGAATTTTTAGTGCCATGAAATTAACTGTCACTACTGCAGGACAATTGTTTCTTCTGCTATTTGCTTTCTTGGCTCTCTTGTTCTCCACTTGCTTATGATTACACACATTTTTCTTCTGATAATGGATGAGCCTCCTCTCCCTTTCAACTTGCTCAATAAATGTCCAAAGTTCATTTGCTTTGGGAATTTTTAATCTTTCATGGTTGGTGACAGTAAATTTATAATCGTAATGCAAGTGTGTGTGTGTGTGCCTGTGTTGTGAATATGTGTGCGTGATTTGTCCTTAAAATACATGCAGTGGCCTTTTAGTGTTATAATATATGGTCAGACTGTAGTTGCTATGGAAACAACCAAATTTCCCGACTTTTGAGGGCAGGGAGATGCAGCAGTGGCAACTGTGATCAGAGTAGTGTTATTGATGATAAAATCTAAGACTTTAAGGGATTTTTCTACTTTAGTGTTCAGGTCAGAGCAATCTGCTCTTTCCCTGTATCTCTCAAGAATACCCATCGGAACCAGGCTGAAGGCATACTAATGTTTATTATTATTATATTATTATTCTAGAGACAGAGTCTCACTGTTGCACAGGCTGGTAAGCCGAGGTGTGCTCACAGCTCACTGCAGCCTCGACCTCATGGGCTCAAGTGATCCTCCCACTTCAGGCACATGCCACAACCACAGGCATGTGCCACCATGCCCAACTAATTTTTATGTTTATAGAGATGAGGTCTCACTGTATTGCCCAGGCTTGTAGCAAATTGCTGGCCTCAAGTGATTTTCTTACCTCGGCCCTCCAAAGCATTGTGATTACTGGTGTGAGTCACAGTGCCCAGCCTTATTGTTTTATATTCAGTTTATAGTGGATACTGGATGAGGGGCATATTGTAATTCTTGGTTATGTTTGGTATATAATTTTTATGTAGTATAAAATCATACTTTTTGATAACAGAACATATTTAGATCCAGACTAGTATGTACACAAGACAATGTTGCTTAAGTCAGCAAACTTATGCTTTCATTTGAAATGTGATACGTTGAGATTTCCTTTTCATTCGACTAATTAGCACAAGCTGATTAGTCAAATGAAGCACATTTAATACATTCTCTGATCAGAAGGAAACATTTTCTAGGACCCCCATGTCTACTGAGCAGCTTTTTTGTAGCTTCCTGTACAGCACTAGTAGTTTTGAATTGTTAAAGTTTGGAAAATGCACCAAATGAGAAGCTCATCTATCCGTGTTTATTCTATTTATACCACATGTCAGGGGTATTGGGAGAGGAATCATTGTCTTCATAGCTTAATGAGAGTGCTCTGTGCCCAGCAGTGTTAAGCTACATGGATATAACGATGGATAAGAAATGATTCCTGCTCCCAAGAACCTGCTTGACCACACAAGGAGAGAATATAGGTAGTGACTGCTCATTGCATGGGGAAAGCACAGGACGAAGGCCAACGAATGCAACCAAATACCAGTTATTCCTTTGAGTCCAACGAGATGGGCAGATGAAGCTGAAGGGGAGGAAAAAGTTGAGATGGGACCTGATGGAAGGGCAGGCCTGAGAAAGAAGGCAAGGCTATGTTTAGTGTCAGTAAACTTCACAGCTTATAAATAGACTGCATATAGTCTGTTGAAAGTGTCAAGTATCATAATAAAATAGAGAGTTAGATGCAAGCAAATGGTATAAGACATAGAAGAGACATGATGAAGTGGTTCAGGGACATTGAGTACATTGGCTCCACTGAGGAGGCACAAGGATCTAAAATATTTTAGGGGAGTTGTCAGGGCTGTAAATGATTGATTAGGAAATCCTGGCTTTTGTAGACACTAGATGACATTGAAGACAACATGGCTTCAACTTTAATGGTTTGAGGTCGAGGCAAAGGCCCTATAATCGTGGTGAACAGTAAATTGTTACCCACTTCCTAATGATAACAAGTTAGTAAATGCAGATGGAATTTGGTTGCAAATAAAACCAGCATGAGACAAACATGAAAGACCCTGTGGAATTATAGCTGACATTTTGTGGTAGTGAGAACTTGTTGGCTCTTGTTTACCTCTTCCATAGCTCTTTCACTGGGTTTTTATCCCTGGGCTTTTTCCCTGAGTTATGTCGGGTCTAGCCTTTTCAAATGAATATGAAAAAGAAGGTCTTTAAACCTATTTTGCTTATGAAATTGTATAACATGTGTAAATATGTCAGTTTTTTTTTGTTGTTTGCCAATGGAGAGCTGTAAGTGAGTTATAGACAGTTTTATTCATACTGAAAAACTGGCCCGCCTTGATGTCCTAGCGATAATGACATGGTCTTTTCAGCTTCTCAATACTCAGTAAAATTGTGAAGATGGATTTTAGCATTGTCAACTCTGAGGCTTTGTTTGGTAACACTGTGGGTAACGTGTATCTCAAAGTCAATGTACACTGATTGTGTCCAATGCAAGGCAGTCACAAAGTGAGATGTACATTTGGCATAGGTAGAATATACACATTGTGTGTGTACATGTGTATGTTTGCTTTCAAAATCAAGTAGTATTCTAAAATTGAACAGTCTTGTAATCTTTCTTTCTTTTTCAAAGGATCTTCTTAAAAAATGCTACTGTGCCAAGGCATCTTACCTCTTCCAGCAGGATAAATTCTATGATGTGAGCTATGACACAGGAGACAAGTCTATCCAATGTAGCAGAAGACCAGATGCATTCAAGTTCTGGATGACCTGGAAGGCCCTGGGTACATCAGGCCTTGAAGAGAGAGTTAATCGTGCTCTTGCTTTATCTAGGTACTAGCCTCTCTCTCTCTGTGTGTGTGTGTGTGTGTGTGTATATTCGTGACTGTCTATAAAGACCTAAGGAAAGTAATACTTCAAATGTGTTGCAAGTGCATATTTTCATTTGTGCATTCTTTATTTCATCCAATACACGTTTTCTTAATACCTACTACGTGTCAGGAATTATGAACAGAGCAGTCCTACCACCTCTTTCCAAGATCCTAGCCTACTGAGAGATACAAATGGCCCTCCTTTCTAGCAAGGTGAGGTATAGAGTCTCCAATCCCAATCAGGAGGGCTCTCTAGTATGTTCTTGAGGAACACTAGCAGAGGCTCTTTGGAGGAAGTGACTTTCAACTGAGATCTAATGAAGAGAAGGTGATATCGTTTGGCTCTGTGTCCCCACCCAGATCTCATCTTGAATTGTATTCCCATAATTCCCAGGGGTTGTAGGAGGGACCTGGTGGGAAATAATTTGAATTATGGGAGCTGTTTTCCCCATACTGCACTGTGATAATGAATAGGCCTCACAACATGGGATGGTTTTATCAGGGGTTTCTATTTTTGCATTCTTCATTTTCTCTTGCTGCCACCATGCAAGAAGTGTCTTTCGGCTTCCACCATGATTCTGAGGCCTCCCCAGCCATGTGGAACTAAGTCCAGTTAAACTTTTTTCTTCCCAGTCTCAGGCACGTATTTATCAGCAGCATGAAAACTGACTAATACAGCAAATTAGTACCAGTAGAATGGGGTGCTACTGAAAAGATACCCAAAAATGTGGAAGTGACTTTGGAACTGGGTAACAGGCAGAGGTTGGAACAGTTTGGAGGGCTCAGAAGACAGGAAAATTTGGAACTTCCTAGAGACTTGTTGAATGGCTTCGACAAAAATGCTGATAGTGATATGAACAATAAGGTCCAGGCTGAGGTGGTCTCAGATGGAGATGAGGAACTTGTTGGGAACTGGAGTAAAATTGACTTTTGTTATGTGTTAGCAAAGAGACTGGCGGCATTTTGCCCCTGTCCTAGAGATTTGTGGAACTTTGAACTTGAGAGAGATGATTTACAGTATCGGATGGAAGAAAGTTTTAAGCAGCAAAGCATTCAAGAGGTGACTTGGGTGCTATTAAAAGCATTGTTTTAAAAAGGAAACAGCATAAAAGTTCAAAAAATTTTCAGCCTGACGATGCAGTAGAAAAGAAACGCATTTTTTGAGGAGAAATTCAAGCTAGCTGCAGAAATTTACATAAGTAACTAGGAGCTGAACGATAGTCCTCAAGAAATGGGGAAAATGTCCCCAAGGCATGTCATAGTTCTTCATGGCAGCCCCTCCTATCACAGACCCAGAAGCCTAGGAGAAATAAATGGTTTTGTGGGCTGGGCCCAGGGTCCCCATGCTGTGTGCAGCCTACAGACTTGGTGCCCTGCATCCCAGCTGCTCCAGCCATTGCTAAAAGGGGCCCAAGTACAGCTCAGCCCATGGTTTCAGAGGGTGCAAGCGCCAAACCTTAGCAGCTTTCATGTGGTGTTGAGCCTGTGGGCACACAGAAGTCAAGAATTGAGGTTTGGGAACCTCCATTCTAGATTTCAGAAGAGGTATGGAAATGCCTGGATGCCCAGGCAAAAGTTTGCTGCAGGGGAGGGGGCCCTCACGGAGAACCTCTGCTAGGGCAGTTCAGAAGGGAAATGTGGGCTCCGAGCCTCCACACAGAGTCCCTACGGGGGCATTGCCCAGTGGAACTGTGAGACAAAGGCCACTGTCCTCCAGACCCCAGAATAGTAGATCCACTGACAGCTTACACCGTGTGCCTGGAAAAGCCACAAACACTCGATGCCAGCATGTGAAAGCAGCCATGAGGGGTGCTATACCCTGCAAAACCACAGGGGTGGAGCTGCCAAAGACTATGGGAACCTACCTCTTGCATAAACATGACCTGGATATGAGACATAGAGTCAAAGGAGATCATTTTGGAACTTTAGAATTTGACTGCCCCGCTGGAATTCAGACTTGCACGGGCCCTGTAACCCCTTTGTTTTGGCCAATTTCTCCCATTTGGAATGGCTGTATTTACCTAATACCTGTATCCCCATTGTATCCGGGAAGTTACTAGCTTGCTTGACTTTACAGGTTCATAGGCAGAAGGGACTTGCCATGTCTCAGATGAAACTTTGGACTGTGGACTTTTGGGTTAATGCTGGAATGAGTTAAGACTTCAGGGGACTGGTGGGAAGGCATGATTGCTTTTGAAATGTGAGCACATGAGATTTGGAGGGGCCAGGGCCAGAATGACATGGTTTGGGCTCTGTGTCCCCACCCAAATCTCATCTTGAATTCTACTCCCATAATTCCCAGGTGTTGTGGGAGGGACCCAGTGGGAGATAATTTGAATCATGGGGGCAGTTTCCCCACACTGCTGTTGTGGTAGTACATACGTCTCACAAGCTCTTTGTCAGGGGTTTCTGCTTTTGCATCACTCTTTTCTCTTGCCACTGCCATGTAAGAAGTGCCTTTTGCCTCCCACCATGATTCTGAGGCCTCGCCAGCCTTGTGGAACTGTAAGTGCAATTAAACCGTTTCTTCCCAATCTCGGGTATGTCTATCAGTAGCGTGAAAACGGACTAAAACAGAAAGGGAGAAGAATGACCTGGGTGGAAAGAGCAGCAGGCCTAAACCTCTGGATGTGAGGTGATGCAGAAGTCTGGATGTGACAGTAAGGACCTGAAAAGCATATCTGTGAGTTTTGGTGGCAGCTTAAGTCTTAAAGGGAAAGGCAGTATGGAAGCACCATGTTTACTTGCCTTGTAGTAACATTAAGAAATAAAGCTGTTATCACACTTGTGAGAACATTAGAAAAGCTCGAGAGATAGGTGCCAGACATTGCTACTTGAATAGGACTGAACTGCTAAACTTAGATCAGTGGTGGACAGGCCATAGCCAAATTTAGTTTTACATGTATTTTGTTGGGCTTATACTGCTTAGGGTTAACTTCCATGGTGTTAAACATTCAAACATTTAAATATTTAAAATGCTTTTTTAAAAAAATAGATTTCTCAAAAACCTGTATTTTTTGTTTTTCTCAAAGTTTAGAATGTTCTCAATCCCACATGGTAACAATTAGCTGAACATGATGATGCCCGATTCTGGAGAAACACAGTCCCTTATCACTTCTTACAGTTAAAAACAACAACAACAACAACAAATAAATCTAGCCTAATAGCATAGAGGTACAGACAACCTGGATTCAAGACCTAAGTCCTATGTGACTGGGGCAAGTTTCTTACTCTCTCTGCACCTCAGTTTTGTCCCAGGAAAATGATAATAGCACATATCTCAGTTACTGTAAAGGTTAAAGAAATGGATACATGTAGAACCCTTAGATCAATGCCTGCGATGTCCTACATGCTATTTAAGTCTTAGTTATTATTTACTTAACTGCTTGGCCAGTATAGACATTAGGCTTTGAACTCTGGTTTGGATAGTCTTTCCTTCTTTATTCCCTGTTAACATTTCACTTGGAAAATCATGAAGGACCTTCTTAGAGATTTAGAGCAATTTCTTCTTTCTATAGTGGGTATGGGTATTCTGAGCAACAAGCTGTCTGAAACCTAATGTCTTAAAACAACAATTGTTTTCCCCCTAGAGGTCTCAATGTTGGCTAGCATGACTTTATAGCATACCATAGTGGCTGGGGTGTTTGAGTCTACTCTCCACATGTCTTTCATATTCCTTGATCAGCATGCTAGCCAGCACATATTCTTGAGATGGCCATGACAGAAGGCCAAGAAGGCAAACCAATTATGTAAAAGCCCACTTTAAACTCCTGATTGCATTATACTCCCTTGGTCAAAGAAAATCATATGGCTAAGCCCAATGTGAAGAGGTGGGAAGTACCCTCTGGCTTTTAGCAGGAAGAATTGCGAAGTTACGTGGCAAAGGGCTTGGATATAAAGACAGGTAAAGAGATGGCTTTGGCATTTTCAGAGGACGTTTAGAAGTCAGTAATTCTGGTGATTATGGGTATGAAGTAGTTTGAAAAACCTGTGAAAGTTACATGAGGACTCTTGGTAGTAAGCGATGGAAACATTAACTCAAGGTATTATAAACAATGGTAATTTAAGGCTGTTAAGACTAGTGTAGTGACGACTTTTGGAAGGCTTAGTCTAGGTGCTTAAACAATATCAGCAGTCTTCGGTCTCTCTGCATCTTTCAGCTCTGCTTTCCTTCAGGTTGAGTTTATTCCTATGGGGGAAGGTGGCTGCAAAGAGTGTCAGATCTCTGTTCTTCCGGGTTCAAGATCAAAAGATAAAGTACTCCTCTCTCAACAATCTGAGGAAAGTTTAATTATTTGAGAGTGAGGTAAATATCCATCTCTGAATCAGTCATGGTTTCCAGGGCAATATGATGCTCTCAGTAGTAATGATGACTCACCTGCTCTCTTGGCACTGGGGAGAGTGTCAATTCCTTTTATAGAATGTGTACTGAGCCTAGATGACGAAGGTACCTTTGTCAGAGATAGGGTTAAAGTGCTTCTATTAGAAGTGGGGAGATAACCCAGTGTTGAGAAAACAAGACGGTCTACGGTCTACCATAAATTATTTATAGCTGCTCACTAAATTAGAAGTCCAGGAAGCTCTGTTCCCTTTTTGTGGATTTTCTTGCACTATTTAAATGGGGTAGAATCTCTGCATTATTTTGTCTAAGCTTTGAAATAATTCAATGGGAGGTGTTTTGAAATAAGGTTAGATATAAATATTTTACGATTGTATTTATTATAAAGTTAACATTCATCTCAGGGTGGAATTTAGTTTACAGTCTAAGAATACTTTCTAATTTTTGCAGAGAAATATCACAGGAGGATAAATGTTAATATTTCAATTCAACAAACACTTATTGTTTGTAAATGTTTGTCAAGTTGAATTGAATTAACATTTTAGTGAGCATTGCTGCAGACTCTGTGACCTATATTTAAATATTTGAAAAATAATCCCTCCTCTTTCCTGCTGTTACTTATAATAGTTTTTTTTGGCTTAACTTCCCACAGTCTTGATATCCAACAGTCTATTCCTGGGGTGGGCAAAAGTCTGCCTCCAATGCCAAGGAAAAGGGCAGAGTACTTTGAGGCATGTAATTTGGTATGAATGTGAAATTATAAACTTGAAGAGAATTTCTCTAGAGTAAGATTTGTAGTAAATTAGCAACAGAAGGGCTTTATTTTCATGATTTCTTTTCAAATTACAGATTCATTTGAAGTTCTGCTTTTTAGGAAAAACAGAGTATTTTCTCAATTCTAGGGTCTCTTGCGTTTGCGCTTAAGCCTATATGCAGTGGTGTGGCCGTAAATTGGCTTTCAGAAGGAAAAGCAAGCGCCAGTTATGTCTTCCAATTTTCATGGTGTAAATATTTCTGTCACAGCAAATTGCAAGCTACCAATGGTTGTAGTTTATGAATTTCCTGAATATTTAACAGTGGACTCTCAACCACTACAAACTAGCTCTAGAACACCACTGGTTCTGTGGGCCATAATCTTAACTCTTCCAGCCCATAATCTTAACTCTTCCAGTCTTCTAACCACGTGCATAATGTGAAGTAGCATAATCAATTCAAAAACTCTCAGGGTCAAGATATTTCCCATGAAGCTCACTGATGTCTGGCAACTGGCTTCAGAGTTTACCAAATCAAAAGCATTTCACCCATGGTTGGAAGGTTCCACCTGGAATAATTTCTAAGTCACAGTAACATTGTTTTGTTTCCAAGAGGTGTAACTTCTTTCAGTAGATAACTCTAGCAAAGTAAAGCTGCATGTGATGATTGCATTAGTATTTGAGGAGCACATTATTGGCAGGCTCTTATAGCTAAAATATCCACTTCCCTAGGCCCTAGGTCAGATCTCTAAAATACCAGAAAAACTGTGCAACTCTTTTCCTTTGAATTCCATAGATTAATGTTTCTATATTCCTGAATCTAAATGGAGTTTAACTTTGAAGTTTTTATATTGACTAAGATTTAAGGACGATATTTTGATAGGCCAGTGATCACTTGCACTGATAAGATAGCCTTCTTCATCTTCCCCTGGGAAAGTAAGAGCAGACACTTTCAAGAGGACAATGATTCCAATTTCATGGGTTGTCAGAAATTTAGCAAGAAGGAAAAAAATTAGTGCCTAGGAGACCTCTAAGGCTTTTCCTAATTTCCATTTGACCCTGTCAACCCAATTGGAGAGATAACATTTCTCCCAGAAAATATTAATGGCTAATATGCTTTTTTTCTTTGGTTTGAAAATCAGCGACACTGAGAGCCTAAAGCAACATGTGATTATTGAGCATAATTGAAACTCAGGGGGCTCAGGTTTAAAACCACCACTATGGCAGAAAACCAGTGACTATATTTCTGATATCTGCCTAGGAAAGTAAAAAATGTTTTACTATACAAGGTTACCTGTTGCTGAGGGCACCTTCTAGGCCTTTGTGATGGCATTCAGGTTAAATGGATATCCACTAAAGGATAATTTTCAAGCAGGCCTAGAAGAGTCATGTCTGTAAGTCTTTTCAACAACAACAAACAGCTCAGGAACTCCCACTCTGCTACTTTGTTTGGTCTCCCGAGTATCATTTATCTATTCCCTTGACACACAATCTCTGCAATCTCTCAGATGGAAATCACTTCATAGACTTGCATGGATACCGAGGGGTTTATTGTTTTCAATATGGAAAAGGTGAGCAGTTACACAATGCTGCTTTTGTGCCAGTGTATTTCTCTAGGTGATGGGAGGTACAGAGTCTAGAAAACTAGGGAACAGTCTTTGTTTTTATTTTTATCTTTATATTGGTGATCTTTTTAAAAGTTACAATTACAGTAGAATAGAGCACGTGGGTGTCTGTGATGAATTCCACAAGCCATGTGATATGTGCTGATATATGCAGAGCATACGGAAAGCAGATGGAAAAAATCTCAGGAGTGCTGGGAGACTCAGTGCATCAGAAGAAATTTCAAATGGGAAGATGAGACTAGGAGAGAAACTTGGTCCAAAGTGGTCCAGGGAGGCGCTAAGTAGCTGCTGAAGAGGGGGACTGGAAAGGCTATTTTCAGAGAGAAAAGAATGTCTTGCAAAAGGACAAGAGAAATAAAAACAAAAAGCGGGGGACTTATATAACCAATCTGAGAACTGAGATTCTCTAATGTTAGAAGCATAGTTGTAAGTAAAGGAAAATTATTTTGTAGCAAGTTTATCATTATTGCATATGCCAAGATCAAGCCAGAATATTAATGTTATTACCACACAGTAGGATTGGTGAAACCTCTTGCTTATTTTTCTCTCTTCTATGCCAAGGTTAGTGGAAGGGACAAAGAGTTTTATGAAGTTATTATTGCTTTTCCAGTCTACTTACTTGAATGCCTTTTGACAGTAGTTTATGGTTTCGGTATTATGTCCCCAAACTGAACGTACCTTGTTTACTGGCTTCCACCATATAAGATTAGTTTATTAAATGTATTTTGTCTTTAGGCTGTTTTCATATATTGAAAACAAGAGTTGTGAGGAATAAATCGTCCCTAGAAACATAGGCAGAGGTGACTTCAAACATTTTGGCTTTCCTCCCAACAACTCATTTCATTTAAGCATTTATTTAAGAAGAGGATAGGGTACTTTATAGTAGAAACACTTCTAAACCAGCATTTATGAAAGTATGCTGTGGCCAGTAGACTTCCAAGAGATCTTAATAGATGATCTCTCAAAAAATGGTTCCATGGTTAAATAAGTTTGGGAGATGCTAACTGCTATATTATCCCTCTCTTGGAAATTCAAAGTACTCATTAGGACATTTAAAATTTTGAGAGGGCCTGTAATATAGAAGCATTGTTTTTTAAATTGTACTTTAAGTTCTAGGGTACATGTGCACAACGTGCAGGTTTGCTACATATGTAAACATGTGCCATGTTGGTGTACTGCACCCATTAACTCGTCATTTACATTAGATATATCTCCTAATGCTATCCCTCCCGCTTCCCCCCCCAAATCCCACGACAGGCCCTGGTGTGTGGTGTTCTGCACCCTGTGTCCAAGTGTTCTCATTATTCAATTCCCACCTATGAGTGAGAACATGCGGTTCCCCAACTATTAGTTTAGGGGAGGGTATGTGGCTCAGTCAACAAGTTATGGTGAAGACATCAATGTGTAAGATACTGTGAAGACTTCCGGGGAAAATATTCTTACCTAAATAGAGAGAACTTAAGTGCTTTTGCTATAGCCCCCTCCACTCTTGGGACACTGCTGTATAAGGATGGGACATATGGAGTTGTAGCAGCTGTCTTGTGAACATGAGAGGAAACCTCCCTAACACTGAGCATGGCTAGCTGAAATTATAGTAAATAACTGGTTCCTGATATTATTGAACAATCCAACCAGCTTGACAAATGGCCTTATGAATTAAGCCAAGTATACTTTTTTGTTCGAGAAGGGCTTATTCTGTCACCTAGACTGGAGTGCAGTGGTCCAATTATAGCTCACTGCAACCTCCACCTCCCAGGCTCAAGTGATCCTCCCACCTCAGCCTCCTACGTAGCTGGGACCACAGATGTACACCTCCACACCCAGCTAATTTTTGTATTCTTTGTAGAGATGGGGTTTCACCATGTTGCCCAGGCTGGTCTTGAACTCCTGGACTTAATCTGCCCACCTCAGCCTCCTGAAGTGCTAGGATTATAGGCATAAGCCACCATGCCTTGCCAAGTGTACTTCTAAGTGTAGACAAAAATCAATGTAATTGATATGCCTAGCAGTGTTCAAACTTATTTGATAGTAGGACTTTTTAAGTGGAAAACCTATTAAGATGGTATACCATGGAGCATAATTTGAGAATTCTGGTGTAAGACCTTTGTTATCATAGTTAATAGCTGCATCCCCTCTTGCCTCAAATCACCTCTTTTCAACTCAGCTGGAGTGTTACACTGGGTGTATCAGTCCATTCTCATGCTGCTAATAAAGACACCTGAGACTGGGCAATTTATAAAGAAAAAGAGGTTAATGGGCTCACAGTTCCACATGGCTGGGGAGTCCTCACAATCATGGTGGAAGGTGGAGGAGGAGCAAAGGCACGTCTTACATGGCAGCAGGTAAGAGACTTATTCACTATCATGAAAACAGCGTGAGAAAACCCACCCCCATAATTCAATTACCTCCTACCAGGTCCCTCCCATGACCCATGGGGATTATGGGAGCTACAATTCAAGATGACGTTTGGGTGAGGGCACAGCCAAACCATATCCCTGGGCTTTACAGGCTCTGAGAGTGACTGCGATAGGCACATTACCCCAACACAAAGCCCAGATCTACACGGTTAGCAAAAAGTTTTAACCGAAATAATTCAGCTGTTTTAGGATGCCTTTCCCCCAAGAGCACCTTTAGCCAGTTTGACAGAAGCATTTTAAAATGATACTATGGTTAATACATGTAAGTTTTGTGTAGCCATAACTTGTTAGGGAAGGATTTTACCAATTTTATTGTATGTCTTTACATGCACGAGGAAATGGAGGCAGGCTCAGGAAGAGTTAGGAATTTGCCTAGATTCAAAGTTATTTAGCTGCACAATTAGAATCTTATAGTTATTCCCAAGATTTCTGGAGAAAGCTTTCTTCATAGCCTCAGTTCAGGATGAAATCATAGCATAAGCTTTTGAGTTAACAGATTGCCAGTACAATTTGTGCCTGAAAAGGTGAGAAAAAGGATGGTTCAACAAA
Organism: Macaca mulatta; assembly: GCF_049350105.2. NCBI lineage: Eukaryota > Metazoa > Chordata > Mammalia > Primates > Cercopithecidae > Macaca > Macaca mulatta. The sequence continues at coordinate 17,751,000 of NC_133407.1, forward strand.
GCTTTTCTCCTATAGGTAGGAAGTATATACGTCTATTTGTTTTATACTTTTTAAGTTCTTTTCAAAAACTATACGAGAAACCACATGTATGAAACTTTCAAAAGATATAAAAAGCGAATGGAAAAGCCCCCACCCCCATTGCATCTTCTTTCCCCCTCCCTCAGGTAGACTAAATTTATGACATATCCTTCCATATTTTGTGTATACATGTGGATTTTTAAAAAAATGTTTAAAAATTGAATCAAATATCCCTGTTTCTCAGAACCTCACTTTTATCTTTTACTAATTTATCATGATCATCCTGTACTTTAATTGAAGTAGATAATTCATTTTAATAGCTGCGTATTACATTGTTGCTATAGTACATTTTAATTCACTATTAATTTCTGAATATTAAATCTTGTTTCTAGTTATTTTGTATGGAATATACCTATACACCCACAGTACAGAGATTTAGATATAACAGCATATATGTGCACATATTTATATGTACCATCTATCCTCGATATTGATACCTTTTTTCTTGGTAGACCAGCATTTCAAAACTGGTTTGCTCTGTAAGAAGATATGAGTATTATTAAAAGGTTTATAGCAGCTTTCTATCATTCTCACCACCACTGGAAGTTGTCACTCTAAAGTTTGTTTCCGATATCATTGGGAAACATGGTTAATACAGGAATCCTTCATTTTATGTGCTTAACCTTATTTTCCAGACATTGTGTTTTGGGGGGTTTTGTTTTACAAATTGAGGGTTTGTGGTAATCCTCCATTGAGCAAATCCATCAGTGTCATCTTCCCAACAGCATGTGCTCACTTCATGTCTGTGTTAGGTTTTGGTAATTCTCATAATAATGTTTGAGTCATCAGTTCTCTTTGATGTTACTGTTGTAATTGTTCTGGGGCTCCCCATAGAATGCGCCCATAGAAGCTGGAAAACTTAGTATTTATTGTGTGTGTTCTGACTGCTGTCCAACTGGCCATTCCCCCCATCTCTGTCCTTCTCTCTTCAGGCTTTCCAATTTCCCGAGACAGCAATATCAAAATGAGGCCAACAAATAATGCTACAATGGCCTCTGAGTGTTCAAATGAAAGGAAGAGTCACATGTCTGTCACAAACTAGAAATGGTTAAGCTTAGTGAGGATGGTATGCCAAAAGCCAAAACAGACAAAGTTAGGCCCCTTGTGCCAAATAGCCAATTTATGAATGCAAAGGAAAAGTTCTTGAAGGAAATTAGAGGTTCTACTTCAGTGAATACATGAATAAGAAAGCAAAACAACCTTATTGCGGATACAAAGGTTTTAGAGTTCTGAGTAGATCAAACCAGGCATGACATTGCCTTAAGCCAAAGCCTATTTCAGAGCAACACACTAACTTTCTCCAATTCTGCAAAGGCTGAGAGGGGTGCAGAAGATGCAGAAGGAAAGTTAGAAGCTAGCAGAGGTTGGTTCATGAGGTTTGAGCACAGCAGCTGTCTCCATAACATAAAAGTGCAAGGTGAAGCGGCAAATGATGGAGAAACTGCAACAAGGTATCCCGAAGATCTAGCTAAGATCATTGAAGAATGTGGCTACATTAAACAGGTTTCTGATGTAGGCAAATCAGTCTTATATTGGAATAAGCTGCCACCTAGAAGTTTCATGACCAGAGAGAAGTCAATGCCTGTCTTCAAAGCTTCAAAGACAGGCTGAATCTATTTTTAGGAGCTAATGCAGCTGGTGACTAGGTTGAAGTCAATGCTCATTTACCATTCTGAAAATTTGAAGACTCTTCAGATTTATGCTAAAGTTACTCTGCCTGTACTCTGTAAATGGAACAACAAAGCCTGTGACAGCATATCTCTTTATAGCATGGTTTACTGAATATTTGAAGCCCACTGTTGAGACATGAGACTTACTGCTCAGAAAAAAAGATTCTTTTCAAAATATTACTGCTCATTGACAATGCACCTAGTCACCCAAGAGCTCTGATGGAGATGTACAAGGAGATTAATATTTCCATGCTTGCTAACACAACATTCATTTTACAGCTCATGGATCAAGGATTAGACTTTCAAGTCTTATTTAAGAAATATCACAGCTATACCCTTACAGAATATATAAGTGATTCCTCTGATGGATCTGGGCAAAGTGAATTGAAAATTTTATGGGTTTACTCTTTTATACACCATTAAAAACACTGATGACTTATAGGAGGAGGTCAAAATAGTAATAATGGGGATATGGAAGAAGTTAATTCCAACTCTCGTGGTTGACCTTTAGGGGTGGTAAGACTTCAGGCAAGGAAGTCACTGAAGATGTGGTGAAAACAGCAAGAGAACTAGAATTAGAAGTGAAGCCTGAAGATGTGACTGAATTGCTGCAGTCTCATGATAAAACTTGAATGGATGAGGAGCCTCTTCCTATGGATGAGCAAAGAAAGTGGTTTTGTGAGAAGAAATCTACTCAGTGAGCATGTTGTGAATCTTGTTGAAAGGATAACAAAGGATATAGAATATTACATAAACTTAGTTGGCAAAGCAGCAGCAAAGTTTGAAAGGGCTGACTTCAATTTTGAAAGAAGTTCTGCTGTGGGTAAGATGTGTTCAAACAGCATTGCCTACTACAGAGAAATCTTTTGTGAAAGAAGAGTCAGGCAATGTGGCAAACTTCATTGTTGTCTTATTGTAAGAAATTGTCAGTCACCCCCAACCTTCAGCCCTTTGATCAGTCAGCAACCATCAACATCAAGGCAAGACCCTCCAGGAGCAAAAAGATTACAACTCACTGAAGTCTCAGATAATCCTTAGCACTTTTTAGCAATAAGGTATTTTTAATCATGGCATGTGCATTGTGTTTTAGATATAATGCCATTGTACACTCAGACTACAGTATACGGTAAATGTAACCTTTATATACACTGAGGAACCTCCAAAATTGTGACCCCCTTTTACTGCAGCATTCACTTTATTGTAGTGTTCTGGAACCAAACCTACAATACCCCAAGGGATGCCTGTATGATTGTTTTAATTTGTACTTCTTTGATTATTACTGATTTTGAATACCTTTTCTGGTATGTATTGAGCAATGAATTTTTTTTATGAAAGCTAGCCAGTGTGATAAAAGGTTTAAAAACTTTATAGCTACATACGTCTTCTGAAAAAGTGTTCAGAGAATGGCGTACATAGAACATCTAGTACTTTGTGAGCGTGTGTGCCCGTATGTATGCTAACATTATTGCTCAAAGATTCCCATATTACTAGTTAATATTGACAATTTTAAATAAGATATTGTATATTTCAATGATAGTATCTATATGCAAACATCAATATTTAACTTAATATAAAAAGCTGTATACATTTGGAAAAAGGAACTTCATCTTACTGTATTCCATATTCACATTATAGAATGGCCTTCCTAAAATGATGTAATTGTCCCTTCTTTCCAGTTTTTATAGTCTGCATTTTTTCATGTTTATGATTTTAATTTTTACAAAAACCATTTCAAATTAGAAAAGAAGATTGTATTAGTCCAGTTTTACAGGTAAGAGACTTGAGGCCCAAGAGGAGCATCGTTGTGTCTTTAAATATTAGTTGAACATTTATGATTTAGTGACAGGATCATAAGATCATAATTCCATTACTGGAATCTAGTTTACAAAGGCATTCCTTATGTTTGGTGTGATTTTTTTTTTTTTTTGCTATTACATATAAAAATCACAATAAATGCTCTGACAAACATTTCTGTCAGTGTCTCTATTTCCTTAGACTTGATTCCTAGATTTGAAGTACCGGGTCAAGTGTTGTGAACATTTAAAGGCTCGTGAATCGCTAGTTTTTCAAGGCCATTTCCGACTTTTCTTTTGGTATAGACAAAAGCCAAGCCTAAAAGAGAGGAGTCAATGTTATTATATAGAGCACCATGTTCTCAATGCTATTTTAGTCTTTTCTCACTCATATTCCATATTTCATCCATGCCCTTAAGTGTGATAATTCTCTTTCCCCCCAACATCCAAAATGACTTTATAGATATTCTATCAATGGCTACAGCCCACTTTTTTGCCCCCTCATATTCAGGTAATTTATTTTTTCTTGTATTTTTTTAAGTTTTGGGGTACATGTGCAGGTTACCTAGGTAAACATAAACCACACAGTTTGCTGCACTTATCAACTCACCACCTAGGTATTAAGCCCCACATGCATTAGCTCTTTTCCCTAATATTCTCCCCTCACCCTCCCCTGATAGGCTCTAGTTATGTTGCTCCCCTCCCTGTGTCCATGTGTTCTTATTGTTCAGCTCCCACTTATAAGCGAGAACATGCAGTGTCTAGTTCTCTGTTCCTGTGTTAGTTTGCTAAGGATAATCAGCCCACTTACTTTTAACATGATACTGATTATCAGTCCTCCTTCCCGCTGGGCTGGACTAAGATTATGTTGATCTTCCTTGATTTTAAATGAACTTACAAGCAGGATTACACACCAAAAAAACCTCTTTCCTCCAAGCCAGCTATTTAATATAAGTGCCTATGTTAAATCCCCGATTTCGGATATGAAAGTAAGACCCACATGTTCAGAGATATATATCCAACCTGCTTTATCTAGCTTTTCACACCAGGGTTAAAGCCTGACGCTAACATGTGAGATAAATCTCATCATCAAAAAGATGCATCTTTTTACTCAGGCCAAGGAAATAACAGTAGGTCTGGAGTATTTATCTATCCATAGCTCTGCCTATACCTTGACCTTTATCTGTATCTTTCTTATCGCCAAGCCCTGTCTCTGAATCGGTTTTGTCATACATCATTCATGTTCATGACATTTTTACATTGCAGATTATAATATTGTGACTTTTAATTTTAGGTACCTAGTAGATGAAATCAAGAAAAGAGAAGGATTCAAGTTACTGCTGGAAGTAAGTGATTGCATAATTATGCTTGTGATTTTGTCAGTTAACAGTGATGAAGGTGGTAATTTTCTAATCTGTTATATATTTCATTGGTTTTTGTGTTGCAGACTTAAAAAACAAGTCATTAGTTTAATTCATAGAGTCTATTATGTTAATTTACTCTATTAGTGAGTACTTTTCCTTTGTTGGATTCACAGAGAATATACTTGCCTTTAAGTATTGAAAATTAAAATGCTCAATTATCAAGGATAATATTGAATAAATTATAACCTCTATCTTGATATATAAATTGCATAATGATTGTACTGCAAATATTCATCTGTGATTTAGTGGTGCCTGCATGTGAAAATTAAGTGAATGTACAATACTGCATACAGTTTTCTCTTTTTATAAAATAATGAGAGCATATTCGTTTTGGAGCAACGGGAAAACAAGTCATTTTGTCAACGTTGTATTGTTTGCTATGTGTAAGAAATGAGGTTGTTACAAAGCTAACTATAAATTGCAAGGTTATCTTAGATTTTGTTATAGTATATATATTATAGCAGTTTTTAACCTAATGTAAAAATAACCTAGAGATTCTAGTCTTGGAGCCTGTGCTATATATAAGAAATCTAGCTGGCTGGGCATTGGTGGCTCATACCTATGATCCCAGCACTTTGGGAGGCCAAGGCAGGCGGATCACCAGGTCAAGAGTTCGAGACCAGCCTAACATGGTGAAACCCTGTCTCTACTAAAAATACAAAAGTTAGTCAGGCATGGTGGCTCATGCTTGTAAACCCAGCTACTTGGGAGGCTGAGGCAGGAGAATTGCTAAAACCTGGGAGGTGGAGGTTGCAGTGAGCTAAGATCATGCCACTGCACTCCAGCCTGAGCAACAAGAGTGAAACTCTCTCAAAGAAAAAAAAAAAAAAAGCAAAGTAAAAAGAAAAAGAAATCTAGCTTTTTTTGGGTATTTATTCAATAAGATGCATTGAACAATTTACTATGTGTCAGGCATGGTTCTAGGCACAGGAGATAGAAAACAGAAAAGGGGCCCCGATTTCATGATGCTTACATTTGACTGGAAAGTGAAACGCACTAAATAAGCAAATTAATTAATAGGGAAATCAGGTAGTAAGAGTCTTAAAACAATAAAACGTGTTCATGAGATAATCTAGTATATAAATGAGACAAGGTTATAGATATATTATTGTATTAGGGGGAAGAGGGTAAAATGCTGAAATGGGGATGGCTTATTTGGTTTGGGTAATCTGGGTAGGGGATTTTAAGGTTATCTTTGAGCTGAGACCTGAATAAAGAGAAACAGCAAGCCATGCGGATATTTGGGGGAAAGACATTCTGGCAGAATTGGTAAACAACTGCAAGGCTTAAAGCTGAAGAGAGTTCTATCTTTGAGCAGCCAAAAAAAGTTGTATTGAATGAAGGGGAGTGGGCAGCAGGTGATGGAATTGGAGAGGTGGGCAGAGACCAGATCAGGTGGTGGTCAGGTAGGTCAAGGTAAAGCCTTTCGCCTGTATTCCAAATGTAGTCATTGGAGATGTTTTAACAAGACAGGGGTTTGACTTGCATTTTAAAAGACGATGCTTGATGTCATGAGAAGAGAGGAATGTTGAAAAAGCAATAGTGAAGAGAGGACAAGATAAAAATAAGGAAGACAAACTTGGAAACTTTTTAGTAGCCAAAGTGAAATATGACAATAGTCCTCAGGGAAGTTTGGGAAATACTTTCCAAAGAATCTAGACCATGGATTCCACTACTGTCTACAAAGGAAGCACCAGATTAGAAAGTTCTAAGCTTCCAGAAAAGCTAGAGATATGGAAGATCTTGCATGCATTCCAAAATAATAGTTAAACAACTTTCTGGTAGTACTAGAAAGACGACAAATTTAGAGCATGAAAAGTTCTACAGAACAGACAACCTGGTTTCTTCAATAGGCCAGTGACGTGAGGAAAAAATAAAGGAGGGAGTAATGATAATCTCTTTAGGTTCAAAGAGACCAAAGAAGCATAACAACCAAATAAAGCATATAGACCTTGTGAAATCCCAGTTTGAGCAAGCCAACTGTAAAAAGTAATTCTTGTAACAGTTGGGGAGTTTTGAATATGAACCGGCTATTAGACGGTGTCAAGGAATTGTCAATTTTGTGAAGCATAATGGCATTATAACTATGTAAGAAAATGTCTATAGTTTTTAGAAGTACATACCTAAGCATGTATGGGAGAAAAAGCAGTTATTTTACTTGAATTGAGTTTGATTACTTTATATTTTCTCGGGTTTGAGTTTCCTATTTTCTCAAATTTGGGTTGTGTTATTTTCTCTGGTAATGGGAGCTATAGTACTTATGAAAAGTCCTGTACACATTAGAATTGTAGTCTTTTGATAGAGCTGAAAGTGAGAAAAAAGATGGGCCGATTAAAAAGTTGTTTATATATTCTTCCTGAAGGTTTAGAAAAGAGAGGAACCACTTACCATTATCATTAGGAAATTGCAAACACTCAAGTCCTTGCAATGAAAGCTAAGGTAGGGTTTAATTATTAGTCAGCCTTCTGCCCCTGGATTTTTCATCTGTGGGAGCCAGCTGGCCCACAAGCAGTGAAGGTGATTTTCTAAATGGTTTTCCAGAATTCCTGCTGTAAGAATTTTTGTATGTGATCTGCATTTGCCGCTTTTCATTACAGCAATAAATAAAGCAGAATTAGACCTTGAATGTCACATGTAAGTATTAAGTTGATAGTCTTTTTGCTTATATATGGCATTCGTATGTCTCTATGTACATGTGTGTATTAGAGTGTGAGTACATGTGTCACTGTTGTCTAACAGCAAGGAGAAGGTTAAGTGGAACATTGGAAATTGTAGATGAACATCACAAGACAATACCCAGTACTTGAATTTTTTTTCCTGAAAAGAACAAAAATACATTTCCTGAAGATGATTGAAAGTTATTTTAAGTGAATTCTGAATTATTCATAGGCCTCTGAAAATCATCTCTTTTTCTGTGTTGGATCTAAGATCTAATAGACATTTCCTAGAGGTATATTCATTCTTAAACTATCATTCACATATTTTATTTTTATCTCTTGGGAGTCCTAATTATTCAACTTTTTTCTTTTCTCAAGGTCTACACTAGGAGTTATTAATGTTTCATCAACTTTGAGCTACAGAAGATCTTCGAGGACATATAGTCAACTTCCTGCACGATGCAGGAAAGCTATCTTAACAGTATCTGTTAACAAGTGGTCAACCTCTGAATACTTCCTATTTGCAGAGAATTCACTAGTTCATTCCTCTTCCAGATAGCTCTAACTATTCATGTTCTAATGGTGAACCCACTAATATGTATCAAGCAATTGTGATTTTTCTTACATTGTTATCTTGTTATATAGTTTTATTAGATTACAACTACCTCCTAATTGCTAAATCCAATGCATATTTTAATCATCTTGCTGAAATTCTGTAGCATCATGTTATCTATTTACTCCATCTCTTGATAGTCTTCCCCTGTCTTAGTTTCTTTGATTTCCTTTCCCAGTCTCCCAATTCCATGTGACTTGTTCTTTTCAGTCTCCACGTTAAGGGGTCTTTTCATCAGTGCACCCCCTTAAATATTCTTCTATACTCTGTCATCTTTGGCCAGTCTCCCTGAAATTTCTTCACATCCAGAGCTTTGTTATCAATTGCCTCTTTATAGCTCCTCATCCTCAACTTAGCTCCTAAACTCTAGGCCTTTGTATATGAATATATCCTGAAATTTTCACCTAGATGCCACAGACACCTCAAATTCAACATTTCTAAAGTTTAAGTGTAGTATTTTCCTTACCAAAATTCTACTTTCTTCTTTTGGTCATTAGAGCTATGATCCACCCAAGCCAAAGTCTTGATGTTGTTCTTACTATCTCCTTTTCTTTCCCCGCTAAATACATCTTGAATGCTTAGTCTTCTCCACTCCCAAAGCCACTGCGCCTTAGTTCAAGATCTCATCACTCTTCAGGAGGTTGGTACTATCTAGGTACTGTCTCCTAACTTGTGTCCCACTTCCAGTCTCAGATCCCTCCAGCCTAACCTCCACACTGCTGCTAGAGCAGCTTTTCGAAAATGAGATCTATTTCCTAGAGTAGTGAAACTCTCCAGTGACTCCGTCTTCCTCTAGAGTCAAGCCCAAGCTTCCAAGCATGTCATATAAGAAGTCCTTCATGACATAACTCCCATCTGCAATTCTAGCTTCACCTCTCTTCAGTACACCCTGTCCTCTATTCATTCCAAGTTCAGAAAGTGTTAGTCATTTTCTCGTCCCAATGCCTAGTCAATATTTATAACAAAGTTTTGCTTATTAAGTTGGACAGCTTGGTTACCCCTCGTTGGACATTAATGTTTCCCTTCAAATATATTAGCTAGAAATTAACAGTGATGTACCTCACTAGTACACATTTTAATGGAGCTACTCATTCACTTTAAAAGACATCTCTTTTTACCATTATGGCCCCAAATAATAGTCACTGACTACAGTGCTTGCTGTGTGCCAGACATGGTACGAAATTTTGAAAACACATTTTTTCTATCATCAAACCAACCCGGTGGAGCAATCATCATCATCTACATTTTATAGCTTAGGAAGCAGAAACTGAGAAAGTTTGATACTCATTCCAGCAAAGATCTGATGAAGTTGAAATTCAAAGCCACATCCTTCCAACTCCAAAACTTAAGGCTTTTTGTGCTATCCAGTGCTGCCTTTGAAATTTTTCAATAGTCTAATCTTAACACCTATAAGCTTGAAGTCAATTAAAATTCACCATTCCAGCTTTTCCTTCAGTCTATATTTGCATGATTGAATCTGTGTGCTGGATTCTGCATATATATTTATTAAAACAAAACAGTGCTAGCTTTATTATTCTGATCCAATGACATTATAAAGCAAAGGAGATTAATTTCTTTTGATATGATTCAGAATGTGAGCTGCTGCTACCTCTTAGTGACCACTAATTTCTTTCCCAAATGGTCTCAAAATTTGATAATTCTTCCTGAAATTGATAAAGAACTTTATATATTTTTTGTTTGAAAACCAGTATAAAATGTATTCACTCTTCTTTAATGGCACATTACTCTTTTGTTGTGAATTTTTAAAGATTATGATAATGCACTTGCTGCTACGGAATTTTTGCACCCTTCACTAGACACGTGGACTCCTGTAATACCTTCCTAATTTTGTGGATTTTAGAACACACTAAATGCGTTCTCAGGACACCCAAGTAGTCAGACTTTCATATATGTAAGCAATTAGAATTAAGTGGTGTATAAATGATTTTACTCTGAAAATACTCAGTGCCTTGAAGTCTCTTAAAAATTATGTAAAATACAAGCTACAGAGGCAGAGACAGGAAAAACTCATACTTTTGCAGAAATTCAAAAGGTATGTTTTTCAACTCTTAATGATTTGGGAAATTGCCAAAGCGAAGATACTCCAAATGAAGCATCAAATGTCTTCCAATGAAATGAACTGTCAGAAGGACTTTATAAGCTTTCAAAATGTTGTAGCACTGAAGCCATTCCATTCTAAAAGTGTTTGGGCAAAAGGAATCAGATCTATCGCTAAACCGAAACTTACTAAAAAATGTAAAAGATTTAAGTCCTAACTTGTAAAATATAGAACCTATAACAGCAGATAAAACATCGTAAACTGTTTTGTAATGTTCCTATGCAAATGAAAGGGAATAACAAATTTGGTGACACGTATTAGAGTCCATTCAGAAGACAAGAACTGCATGGTAAAGTGGGAAATGTATCAAGAATTATTAAGGGATTGGAGGATTGCTTCATAGGAGAGAATGAAAAACCTAAGAATGAACAGGAGTAGCAGATATAGAGAGCAGCCACCACTCCTGGAACTGAGATAGAGCACCCAAGAGAAAGGCCATCCCTTCGCAGGACTGAGGTCTAGACCTCTTCAGAGAGAGTATGACCTTGGCTCATGGGATAACAAAAATTCACTGAGGTGTTACATTGGTGGTACTCACTAGAAATCTAGTCTGGATTGCTGAGCTGAGGGAAGCCATCCACAGGGGCCATGCCACAACTTGGAAATCACTGCAAGCTACCCAGAAGGAGTGCCAAAGAAGTCATCCAAGGCAAGGTGCCTAGCTGGCATCTCTCATGAGACCACCTGAGGGGAGTATGCCAGGAAAAGCCATTTATGGGCCCTTCACTTGCTGCCTGTCTGCTGTGATGCCACCTGAAAGGGGTGTACTGGGGGAAGCTGCTGGGGTCGATGGGTGGGGATGTGCTCTGGTTTCTGGTTACCAGTGCTGCTGAAAAGAACCACAGATTCTGTAGGAGACCCATGAAGTGAGCACACCAGGAAGGCATTCCTCCTTCCTTCTCCAATGTCTCTCCAGCGCCCTCTGCTGACAAAGTTTAAGATTGGACCAGATGTCAAGGGAGAAATATCTGCAGAGTCCACCTACATTATTTTAGGACACTCAAAAAGGGTAGATTTGTAGCTGAGAGGCAATAAATCGGTAACTGACATAACACAATCTAGTGACAGTGCTGCAAAAGTAATTGCAGTTTTTGCCATTACTTTCAATACATCAGAAATCCACGTATAAATTGTGTAATTTGTAAGAATGATTGTAGTCTCATGTTTGTAAAAATTGAGTTGAATTACAGTGTTTCATTTTTAACTCTTTATTTTGAAGACTTATTGGACTTAAGAGCAGAGCTATAAGAATGTTAATTTCAGAGATGAAATGATAAGATAAAGAACTTACCTTGTTGAACTGGGAATGTTTCTGGGCATTCACTTATGATTTAAAATCCACTAAACATTATATATACATATAATACATATATTTATATTACATATATAATATATATTATATATATAAAATATATATATCACCAGTCTTGATTTTAAGATATGAGATGATAGGTCTATTTCTCTTTATGAAATGCTTTTAAACTTTATATACTAGAGCATAATTCTGATGGTTAGAGAACTGTTATAACATTGATTATTACAAACTGTTTATGGCAGAAAATGAAAATCAGTTCAAATATTGTCAGTGTGAAACTGACAATGAAGATATGTATGACTCAATCTTTCCTGAATACAATTCTGTATGTCTAATTTGTGAACCCCCAACATAATGTCCCAAATCTCCTCGTCCTGAGTACAAGTCTTTTGGTCATGGAACTTCCTATATTTTTGTCCAGTGAGGACAAAGCCTTGTCTGCATGACAAAGGCTGGGCTAAAGCCTGTTAGAATACAGTTCCACGTTTAAGCAAATCACGTCTGATAGAAAAACAGACCAGCAGTGAAGATGACTGGGTTACGGTTACTTAGTGTAGATGACAGTTTCTCATAGAACATACACTGCCCACTTCAGAATCACTTGACATGCTTCATAAACTGCCAATTCTTTAGCCTTTTCTGGGATGGACTTAGACACTGGACATTTTGAACATAGGAACTCAGAATCTACATTTTGAATAGGTCTTCTAGCTAATTCACACTTTTACTGATATTTGAGAGCCGGGAGTCAAGGTGATGCTTTTTCAAAAGCAGTATTGGCTAGGATCATAGTAGTGCTGGTTAGTGAAGCCCACACATGTCGTGCTGCTATCAACTCACAGGTAATCAAAGCTTTTGCATTTGTCAGGTGTAGGGGGCCAACTTTGGCTGCCTTAAGAAAAATAATTATTGGAAGCCTATGATGATATAGCAAATAACTTAAGGATCAGTGTTGGAGAGAAAGGATCCAGGGCATCTCTAAGCATATATGCAAGCAGGCACTAACTGACAAAGCTGGGTTGAGTCAGCCTTAAACTTAACTTTTTTCCTATTTTCACATTAAGATGAAGGAACCCACTAGGTGCACACTATGGAGAAGAAAATTTTTAAATAGGATGTTATCAGAAGGCAGAAGGGATTGTTACTCTAAGATTGTGATATGTTAAAGTTTTATACACATGGTAACCCTTAAAGAAACTAAGTTTTCAAAGTATTTAATTGCATTCTAAGATAAATCTTAGGATGACAATTTTAAATTTTTTCTAATTCTCAGCCTGAATATGCCAATATTTGCTTTTGGTACATTCCACCGAGCCTCAGAGAGATGGAAGAAGGACCTGAGTTCTGGGCAAAACTTAATTTGGTAAGTAATAAGTAAATGGTATTTTTCTTTTTGATGAAGTTGATTCAGTGCACATTATCTGTTGATCCTATAAATAATTCTGTGCTTGCTAGGCCCTCTTATCTAGAGAAGTGTCTTCTAGTTTGTTAAAAAGTAATGACAGGCCAAACAGTTGTAGACGTTGTTTACATTTAACAAATGAACATGGTTGACACACACTCTCAAAACAATTAGGTTGTAAGATAATTATGGAATTTGTTAGAAGTTCTGGCTCACAGTGTACTTCAGGAAGTGCCATCTGGTCATGGGACACAAGGTTAGAGTTGTGTGATGAATGACTATTTCAACTCTGCTACTGCATCTGGGCTGTTGTATCACCTTACTTGGAAAATAATGTTAAAAGTCTAAATCTGATACTTTTTGTGAGCTTGAGACCTTCTGTCTTCAACAAAGGCCCTATATCTTACACCCAAGGAGATTACATAGAAGAGAAGAGATGCTAGCAATGGGTTTCAGTTGAACATTGAACAAAATGTGCTTGGAAGTGTCTTCACACACAGCTGTTGGGGCTGATCATACAGTGTGAGGAGAGGCCCCAGGCTTCAGGGACTGCTTGTGTCTCATCTACTCCTTGCCTAGCATGGCCCTGCCAGTTATAATCCTGCCTCTAATTCAGATTTCCAAGAACTATGGAGTCTTGCAAGTAACACTATTTGATCCCACTTTCCAGATGTATGAACATAATGCATATTGAAAGTGAACCCATGGGAGTTCCACTGGGGATTATGTGGTCATGTAGAGTGCAAATTCTCAGGCTAGCACCAACAAAATCAGGCAATTCCCTACCCTCTTGAGTGAGATCAAGTCAGCACAGCTGACTTTATGACCCTGGTTAGTAAAGCTCTGACTTGCAAACCCCTCCTTACCCTCAGGGGGAAAAGGATTTTTTTTTTTTAAGCAATTTTTGTGTTCCATAGCCTTTAGAAGACAAAAAAACAAAAAACTCCCTGCTCAGATAAGTGACAAACATTTGCTGATGTCCACTAAACTATGCACTGGAAATACAAACATCAAAAGGATGTGTCTCTGCCCTTGAGAAACTCAATATTCCCAGAGACAACGAGTAGAGAGACAATAACAAGGTAGCCAAGAAGTGCCTGAATGGAGATTAACTATGCCAGTGAAAGTAGAAAGGGTATTTACCCCATTGTGTGATACTAGAGCTGAGTTTTGAACAATAAGCAGATGCCAGTCAGGGGACAATTGTAAAGTGGATTCCAGGAAGAATCACAGCATGATGACTCAGGCTCAAGAGGAGAATGTGGTTCCATGACCACAGGGGTGCAAAGAAGCAGTGATGGGAGGTGAGAAGAGTAACAGACAGAGGGAGGGTCATGGAGCCTTGTCTCCCATGGCAAAGAGCTTGGGATTTTTGCCCCAGTCTAATTAGAAGGAAGAGGGCAGAGCCTTTAAGTCATAGTCACTGATTGCCTCACTTGGCAGCATGTCCTATTTAGCTTCAGGTCATTTTCTGTTTATTCATGGTTCAAACCTCCTAACCTGTAACATAATAGATGACCAATACAGAAGTCTTCTACCTCTTATCAAACCTTATCAGGTAGCAAAGACGGGGAGAGATGGATGGTGTTAACTGTGCCCTTACCTATTTCAGGCAGTTAGCATAGACCTTGGGATTTGTCTTGTATTTTTGTCACATGCAAAATAGCAAAGTGCTTAAGAATACATATCAGATGTTAAGTAACTCAGAGAAACAGGAACTGGACAATGTGGGAATTTAGAGGAACATTTTGTCACTTCGATGGAATGTGGCTGACATTTTTTGGTAGGGTAGAGAAATAAATTACAAGTTGAGAAAGATATGGTCACCATTGTTCTCACTAAGCTAGAAATTGTTTTTTCATTAAGAAAAACAATGAAGAATGTGGTATTTGTGTTTCACTAACTCAGTACTGTTGGACTGATAGGAATAACTAGATATTCATATATTTGGGGACTTTTTACTTTTGGTTTACTTTAAAAAATTGAAATTGAGTATGGATATAATACAGAATATAATGCATTTTTCGGCCCAAGATGGTGTCTTGCTCTGTCGCCCAGGCTGGGGTGCAATGGCACGATCTCTGCTCACTGCAACCTCCACCTCCCAGGTTCAAGTGATTCCCACCTGAGTCTCCCGAGTAGCTAGGATCACAGGCATCCACCATCATGCCTAGCTGAGTTTTTGTATTTTTGTCGAGATGGGGTTTCACCATATTGGCCAGGCTTTGACTTCAGGTGATCCGCCAGCCTCGGCCTCCCAAAATGCTGGGATTACAGGCATGAGCCACCACGCCCGGCGTGTAATGCACTTTTTATCTTAATTGGGAATTGAGCAGGAATTGGGACCCCTCTCTTTTATCCCCAATATTTGCCAAAGTGGATCATACGGTAAATATCCAGTTTATTTTCTTTACTGTCCATCTTGGACTCTCCATCCCTTAATTTTGGAAATGCTTTTCTGCCATTTACAGCTATTGCCTGATCTAGTAACAACTTCATTTGTTATATAGTTGCTACTGAATAGAAAAAATGCCTGCTGCAGACAAATTATCACTAGTCCTGAGTTTCTTAATTTCCTATCATTCTCCTCCTGCAAGTCGAGGTGTCTGCATGAATTTGGCAAGGGGGAAGGGAGACATATATGTATATGTATACATATTGTTTATGTGGTTTTATGCTTACTGTAGAATGAGAATGCAAGTGTATGATTTATAACCTGTAGTGTACTTAAAGCATACTTGAAATTTATTTTAGGGTTTATCTTGAATAGAGAATCACAAATTAAGGCTTTGCCCCTCTGATGCAGACTAATGTCAGGTTGAGCTGTCAGATTTCAGGATCACTGGTGTGATAAATCTTCCATTTGGCGGCAGAAGGGGAGAGGGATTATTTGGTAATGAATCTGGAGAGTTGGAGGGTATAAGTGTACATGTGTGCTTGCAGGTATGTGCGCATACGTGAGACTATTTGAGAACACAATTTAGTCTGTGGCCTAACAATACGATGACACTGTGATACTGGATCAGAGTTCCAATGACCTCTTTTCAAGATGCCCACCATAAGATGCTCCTGTTTCTGACTCATTCATTATTGATATCTTACGTCTTCATTACTTCCCCAAGATTGTATTTGTCTCATTTTCTGGTCTCTTTGCCTCCTGCCATCTCCTTTTCCAGTTTCTTTTCTTTACTGTCAGCCCCTCTTTACCTCCATCTCTGCTTCATCATGTCACTCTTCTGGCTGGAAGTCTGACTTGCTTCCCATCCCCTAGTCCCATAGAGCAACAGGTCTCAAACCCATCCGAGTCAATGACCACTATTTATAGTAAAATACAATATTTAGGAGAATATACCCTTTACTCTTCTAAAATGAAACCAATGGAATACATGACCTCCCTATACGCAGTTTTGTAAAGGGCAACATAAGACTTTATAATACAATGTGAAAGTTTATAATAAAAATTTTATGTAAGTGCTTAAGCATGACAGTACTGGAAGACATGAGGAAGTGATAAGATTGTTGCATATACTCTTAGAAACACAGTGAATGTAGGCTATTTATGAATGCACACTATTATAAGTAGGTGATATTGGTGATGAAAACAACAGTAACAGTATGGTATTAGTGATATACTTTTCAAAAATGATGAACAACTTTTGCAAATACTCTGAAGAAATCATTTTTCCCTTGCTTTACACGGTAGAAAACTATTAAAAATGGCCACAAAATATTTGGCATTGGTACGTAAAACAGGTTCTGTGCTTGAATAATTATAATCAGGCTTCTTACCTCATGCATTTCTACTAGGACATTTGAAAGTTGTATAAAACATGGGACAGTTCAATGTCACTCAAGATAACTCTACACAGTGCAGGGCAGCTGACACCTCTGGTCTCCACCTACTAAATGCCAGTAGCAACCCCCTCAAGATCATGAAAATCCAAAGCATTTGCCCAAATTTCCTGTAATCCCCTAGGCGTGTAGTAGCATTTCCTTGAGAACCACTGTCCCACAGAATAAAATCTTAGCATGTCTTACCAATTGAATCTTGTCTCTTTGGCATCCAAAGTCCTCCATGTCTGATCCTAAGGCACTTTGCTAACTCAACCTATGTGATTTCTTATACTGAGTAAATTGGTCCAGGAGTTAGAGAAACACTGGAAACTGGGTAATGGATATCATCTTTCACTAATCAAATTGACAAATCACTGGAGTTTTCAATGTTGATTGTCTACTGTTGGTGAGCGTCAGGAGACTCCTGTAAGCTGTTCTTGGGTAAATTTTGTACCATTTTTCTGAAAAGCAACTTTATAAAACATATCAAACATATCTTTATTTTTCTTTCAGCAAATTCCTTTTCTAAAAATGTATTATTTAAAAATAGTTATAGAAATATTGGGGGAAGCTACTAAGACATTCATAGGCATTTTAAAATAGCAAATATTTCAGAAGAAACTAAATATTCTACTATAGAGAACTGGTTAAATTTTAGTACATAACTTATAAACAAATTTGTAGTGTCCAGACAAAATTGTGTTTCAAAATAATTCATATTAAAAAGGGGTTTGAAACAGCCACTGTATTATACCAATATCGAAATTTTATGCTTAAATGTACATGAGTACATATAAAATACTGTGTATGCTTTAAGGGTACATAAGAGGTGCCAAAATATTTTACAATTGTAGGTGATTTTATATTTCTCTTCAGTTTGAAAATTTTCTATAATTAGTGTATGTTTGTGAAAACAATAAAATGAGATACTTTAGTGGAGTAATTGATCCAATGAAGCCACAGATTTCCCTGAGTGCTTTATCTGGACAGAAGTTATCTAGGTTTCAACCATGTATTTCCCAAGAGCCAGAAAAATTAAGCATTAATCCCAATATGGTACATTTTTACCATTTTAAAATTATCTACACGTATTACTTGAGAAATATAGCATGTAGATTTAACATAAAATTTTTGTAAGGATGAATTTTAAAGTTTTAAATATTAAAATGTTTTAATCTTCTTGTACCATTCTTTAAGGATCATTATACAATATTCAATCGATTAGTTTGCAAACTATTTTCTCTTATGACACGTTCCTAGGTATTGTGTTCAAATGTCATCCCTTCCCATCTCTCCCTCCTTGCTAAAACACACATTCAGTTTAGAGGCATTAATAGTGGTGGTTCATAGTGATCTTCAATAGGCTTCCTAGATTTCCCTGAAAGCTTCCGGCATTGTGGTAGTTATACTTTGCTTTTTTTTGTTTTGCTTTTTTAAGATGGAGTCTCACTCTGTCGCCCAGGCTGGAGTGCAGTGACACAATCTTGGCTCACTGCAACCTCCGCCTCCTGGGTTCAACCGACTCTCCTGCCTCAGCCTCCTGAGTTGCTGGGATTACAGCTACTCACCACTACGCACAGCTAGTTTTCAATATTTTTAGTTGAGATGGTGTTTTACCCATGTTGGCCAGGCTGGTCTCCAACTCTGGACCTCACGATTCACCCAACCTTGGCCTCTCCAAAGTGCTGAGATTACAGGCGTCAGCCACCGCACCCAGCCCTATACTTTGCTTTCTAAAGTGACTTCTTGAAATAAGTTTGTATGTTTCCTTCTTCTGAAGCTGCCCGATAGTGATCAGATATTGAGAACGAGTAAGTTGAGGATAGAATGCAAAGATAAGATGGGAAATGTTAGACCCAGAGAATGTAATTGAAAATTCCACTCGTTTGTTTTGCCCCGTCATTACTTGGTACTCTGATGAAGATTTCTTCTTTTGTCAATATTTCATAAATAATTCTACATTATGCCAACAAAATTTACATTCTTAAAAGTAATTAACAAGCTGTCTTTTTGTATTCATGTATGGTTGTTTTTTCTCATTTGCTGACCTGCAGATTTGTGACGTGACTAATGTTATTTATAACAGGCTCCTTTCTCAATAGTAGAGGGGAAATAAATCTTAAAAATCTACTTGATGGGTTTTATTGTTTGGTGATAAAACTTGATGATATCCCAGATATCTTAAGAATTTAAGTATTCTCCCTGGCAGGTTTCTGATTAACGGCACTTGAAGATGAGACTGCATAATCTGGGTAGGGTGATGTGGAAACGTCACTGTGGAAACCTCACAGTGAAGACATCCACACAGGCTGCTGCTTTGGATTTTAAGGGAGGGTTTTAGCATCTCTTTCCTTGCCCCATTTATTTTCTGAATGTGTTTTTGCGTGTCTAGTATCTGGACATATTTCTAGCCACTCCAACAGCAGTTCTGTATATAATGTCTTCTGATCTTTTAGGGACTCAGATATGCTTACACACGTGCACAAGTTCACAATTGAAGGCTTGTGTATTTTTCAGAATTCTGATTTTCTTTTGTCATTGTCTTTGACATTAGTATATTCAATCACTCAATTTTGGATTGTGAACTAAAAGCACCTGGGTCTTCAAAGGTGCAGCGCTTTAAAAAATGTTCAAAGATTAGATTCTTTTTTAAACTTTATGCTACAGAATTTATAGTATATCCTTCAAAAAATCCTGTTTCCTATCACTTTCAAGCTGTAGTTTAAAATTTATGTTTAAAGAGTCTAATATCAAAGTGCCTTTTAAAGAAAATAGTTCTAAATATGACTTAAGAGGCTCCCCTTATTTGGATAGTGGCTGGGATGTAGATTTCAAGAATGCTTAGCTAATGAATATTCTGTGTTTTGTAGACATATGCTCTTTCCCCTGAACTATTAAAAGCTAATATTAAATGTTATTTTAAGTATTCTGTCAGGTAGAGATATTATGTACAATTTGTCATGCATTCTAATGGTAATCAGTTTTGTTCTTATGCCTTTCTGCAACTAAGGGTCAAGAAGCCACTTAGGTACTTCTGATATAATTATGGCCAGCTTCAGCTGATTGCTGAAGCTGGAGTGTCCCTTCAGCTGGAGGGCAGGGAATATTCAGTGCTTTTCTTGCTTTTATGCTCATCTCTTTTCCAGTTGTTAATTGTTGTCTTTCTAAATATACTCCACTGGATTTATACAATTTCAACCAACAAAAAGTACCAATAAAATTCTTGTTGTATGTGCATGTTTGAGGGGAAGTTCATGAGTTTTCCTTTGTGTTTAATAGCATGTTTCAATGAATTTATTACTTTACTTATTTGCTAATATGTTGTTTTGTGGTCTTTAAACATTTTCATAGATAAGTGTTTTATGGCTAGTAACTTGAACTCTCCAGGAAAGCCAGATAAGTACAGATGTCCTCATTATAAATTTCTTTCTTTCCTTGAGTTTAACAGCCTCCCTTCTCTTATTTCTGTTGGACTGTTCCAATCTGTTGTGGCATACATTGAGTTTGGCCTATCTCTTGAAAATTAAAATAGAGAAGAATGAAGCTGGCATTTACTGCAGACTGAGGCTGACCTCAGAGGCCTAAGGCCAGGATGAGACCAGTTATCAGAGGAATTTTCATGGGAGTGGCCACCCACAGCTCACAACAGTAAACACTTGTTCACTTGTGACCGACTGATCCACTGGGCACCTTTGATGACAGTCATAGGAAATGAGGCCAAGGAACAGCTAAAGCTGCATTTCACGAACATCTTTTTGTACATCAGGTCTATTGTTCTATAGACACACATATGAGGCAAAAGTATACTATTCTCTGTACTGGAGTGCCACTGGCTTTCTGTGTAACATTTGCACATGAGCCAAGTTTATCACTTAAGTCTGTTTCTTTAATGTCTGTTCATGTAAGGTCTAAGTGAAATAATTCTGAATTTCCAAATATATCAGGGTGAACATCAGGGAAAGGCAGAAGCTTAATTAATGCTTATGGACCACTTATCGCTGTGTATCTATGATTTTATTTGATTTACTCAGTCGAGTTGCAAACCCAAATACATATAGAAGCTAGACAAGTGGCATAAATGAGAGGAGCTCGAGCATAACACAGGAGGGAGTGATGGGGACTGTGATACACTGAAGTATATTGGCCCCAGCTAAAGGGAACAACCTCTACTCAGCTCCTAATCATGACTGCCATGCAGGAATGCAGGTCGGAGTTGCCAAGTCTTATTTTTAAGAGAAGCTAGATAATGTACAGATGCTTACATGAACTCTGTTTTTAATGTTTTCAATATTGGCAAATAATTTAGAAACGTGTGATACACATTTGTCAGTGGGATCTGGTCTTCAGGCTTTTAAGCTTGCAATTCCTACCTAAATTCATCAGTCCTTGATTACCTGTGTGTGTCACTGGAAGCTCCTTGAGAGTTTGTCTCATCTTTGGCTCCTCCATGGCAACAATTCTGGGGTTGGCCCACTATCGACTTTGAGGGATGCTTGAGCTCTGTCATCTACCGAAAAACTGTCTCACGCTGTCAGACTGTCAAGTGAGTGTTTTAAGGACTGTAACCTTGTGGCAAATGTGGCAACACAATTTAGACATATGGGTGTGGGTGCGTTTTGGTCTTGTGTTTTCTCCTTTCCGGATTCCAAGAATTAGACAGGGCCTCTGGGCTTTCATGCCTCTCCTGAGGTTTGTGTGTTCTGAAGATGTCCAGCTTCCTAGATGTTCTAGTAACCTAAGCTGGCCCGTGATGAGACCATAGAGGCAACAAAGAGGCAGGCACAGGAGGAAGCAGGAGAAATTTCCCTCAAGCCAGAGGAGGGTACAGGAGACAATTTCTACAGATAGGTTACACAAAGCAGGGAAGCTGAGGATGATTCCTAAGGAGTTATCGGCGGGGGGGGGGGGGGGTGGTGTGCGCACATGTGTTCCAGACATTGGAACTTCTGCCCATATCCTAACAGATAAGGATACAGCACTGTCAGTGTACCAAGACATGTTGGGTCAGGTCATAAATATTTCACTGGTCACTGGATGGACCAATGACCTAAACATGAGCACTGAATAAGATCCTCATTACCTCTATAGAATCCTTTGGGGCTGTGGGAGCTGTAATAACGACTGAGCGACTTTCAGCAGCCTTGCCTAGGATGGTGGCTTGCAGTTGGATTTAATTTTATTTAGAGAAAATATAGTACTGTGACATTTCTTGCACACTTGAGTTTATGGAGCAAAATCCATACCCACAACATAACCATTAAGGAAATTGCTCTGGACTTGATGCAGTATTTGTTGTTGCAAAAATAAAGAATGGACCCCTGGGCTGAAAGCAAAAGACTTTTTTCCATGTTCTCTTTGAAGTCCTTTGCCAGTGCCCAGCCTGCCCCCTGGTGGCACTTTTGCTCACGTTTTTGGTCATAGCTGGAAAATGACACACTAAATGCTGAGTGAACAACTGTGAAATGTTACAGAATTACAGCATCACAGGTGCCAAGGGTATCCGATTCTGCCAGACCAAGAAAGACTCAAGTCAGAAATTCTCAGAGGATCAAATTGTTCCTTCTCTTCACTTCAGATATGTTTCTTTCTTCCACTTTATCTCAGAGGAAGTCACATCCTTTGTCTCCAAAGCAAACTTTTCCACGTTTGCCTTTGAGGCTTCTTCATGCCTCAGAGGTCACTGCACCTGCAGTCTCGCCATTCTCTTCCTTCTCCCCCCCTCCCCCGCTTCCTGTCCTTTCTTCTCTCCCTCTCCCCTTCTCAAAATTTCATTCTTATTTCCTCCGATATCTTGTTCCCCCCTCAATTGATAAACATGTACAGGCTTCAACGAAAGAAATGACAATTTTTCCTTAATATTGTTTTCCCCTCAAGCTACTTCACACTGTCTCTTTCCTCATCCCTTTGGACCAAACTCCTGAAAAATAAGAATCTTCAAATGGCTTGCCCTCTGTAACAAGTCATAATTTATAAAACCATTCCCATAATTTGGGGTATTTAGGTTTCCAGGATTTTGCCACTGTAAACAATAACAGATGAACATCTTTTTTCGCTCACATCTACTTTTGCTATTTCCAGGAGATAAAATTCTCAAAATGTAATTGCTGACTATGAAAACACTCATGCGACTTTGAGCCTGATTAGTTTGTATTACTATTTTTTAAGAAGTCTGCATACATTTACAATGCCAGCAGTAAGGAATGCGCACACCAGGTTCAATCTAACTCTGACAACATTGGGTGTTGTAGGGATAAGGTGAGTATGGGGAGTTAGAGAGATACGATTTTTTACCTTTCTAAAGTTTTATTTTACACATATATGTATTTATTAATTGTTGGTAGGCTGAACAATTTCTCATGATTATCAGTGTATCCATTTTCATATTTTAAGTATTTATATTTGAGATCTGATGTTTTCCTTTGTAAATTTGAATAAGGGTAACATGGTTTGGGTTTTAAAGCTGTCTTTGTAACATGGAAAGCAAATATTGCCTTCAGTATAATGTCCTTTGTATTTAGTCTTGCCGTTTTTTCATTGTACAGAAGTTTTAAATTTTTTATGTATTCAAATCTGTCAATCTTTTCCTGCATAATTTATTCCACTGCTTCAAAGCTGAAGTTACTGTTTTCTCACAAATCTGATATTCTAATTCTATCTCCTGCTGGCTTTACTGTCATTCAATTTTTTGTATTTAACTCCTTAATCCATGTAGGGGTTATTTTAGTGCACCATGCAAAGTATGAATCTAACCTGATCATTTCCTCAAAGTATTATCCAGTTTTTCTAATTAATTCCTCCTAACACTTTATTTTGGGGGTACTTATGTGTTACAATTTTAAACACTATTTCAGTTTTCCAATCTGTTCTATTGATCTGCGTCTCTTTTTGTGCCAAGAACTAAAGGATTTAAAATAGTTTTCCTTTACAATAGTTCTCAAATCTGCTAAAACTCTATCCTCCTGGATTCCTTTGTAAAATGGCATTCTTTAATAATTTTTAGTTTTTATATATTTTAGAACGCTTTAAGTTAAAAATGGCATCTTTTAAATATTCTTATTGAAGATTAAATCACCGATTCTGGAGTTAAGTAAATAATGCCTCTGCCGCTCAGTGGCTGCGTGACCATGAACAAGTTACTGAAACTTGCTTTCCTTTTATTTTTCCATCAATAACATGAGGATGTTAAAAACTACCTACCTCACAGAACTGTGATGGGGATTGACTGGTATAATGCTTAAATACTGTAAAGTGCTTAGCATTGTGCCTGGCACAGAGTAAATGCTTGATAAATATTAGCTTTCATTATTATTCATCCTGTTACCTCACATTTGAAGGACTATATGAGCCCAAGATATCTTCTCCATGCCTTTTTGTTTGCTCAACAAAATACCTTAACACTATCACAATAGAATCCCTAAAGTCCAACTCTCAATATGTCAACTTTCATGTTTCCCCTTGTCCCATAGGAAAGAGTCTATAATCATTCAGGGACTACAGTGATCTCATTTACTCAACCTTCTTACCTTGTCCTCTGCTAATCCTGTTTACGTCCCCTGTGGTCTAGCCGACTGAGCCACCTGGCTCCTGTCTTTACTTGGAAAGCCAGCCTATCACTGTCATTAAAAACACACTGGCTTGGCAGTCAGAAAAACCCGGATGCGAGTTCTGGCTTCATCACTTCTTCGTGATGTGCCTTTTGGCAAAGTATTTTACTGCTCCATGCCTGTTTCCTCATGCAAAACAACAAACAACAACAACAAAAAATCACAGTAATATGTTGTAGATTTTCAGGGACTAAATAGGATAGTACATGTTAACCACTTTATATAGTGCTAAGTAGGACAGGCTACATAATCTGCAGAGCCTGGTGTAAAGTAAAAATGTGGGGTTCCTTTTCCAGAAACTACTAAAAATTTCAAGATGGCAACAGTACAGCATTACCACCAAGCATGAGGCCTTTGTCTGCTCAGGAGCTTGTGACTGTGCTGGTTGCACATCTTGAAGAATCCCTGGTGCTCAGGGTTAATGAGAGTGAATTGAGCATTGCCACCACCTCCTTGTATTTTCTCTCTGCTTTCTTTGTCCCTGGTGTCTTGTGCCTATATTCTACCACCTCTTCATTCTTGGTGCCCCATGTTCAATTTCCTTCCTGGAGGCCCCAGATATATACTTGTCTCCTCCTCTGAATGGGGAATGATGTAATCGTTTGTAAGCCATTTATAGCTTTTAACCAATGTCATCTAACCAATAGTCAGTTTTTATGTCTGACTCCAATTTAAAATTAGAAGGTCAGCCTCTCAGCTTTCCCAAGAACTTATTTCCTGGCACCTGAGCATGAGTACCCTTTTCAGATACTTTTATGACATTTTCTTCCCCTGTCTCGGCAGTTACAATAGGAAACCAATATTGTGGGGGGTGGGGGGCGTTGGAAAAGATTATGTCAAGCTAGAGGCGAGAGACAGTGAGAAATGACGCAATGCATAGGGGAAAATAGCTGATGAATGTTAGCACAGGGATGATGCATTACGATTTCCCTATGATACAGTAGATTGCAGGGGAGATGAAGGTGGGGACAATGTGTCACACTAGGGTCATATTTGAGTTTCAACCTTCCCAAGCCTGGCTACTACAAAAACTCATGCAAAATAAAAATGTAGGGCTCCTTGTTCCAAAATTACCCAGAGTCTTAAGATGCTGACAGCTGAGCATTAAACCAAGCATACCCTTCTGAGGGCAGGGCCTTGTTCAGCTGCACAGGTTGCACACCCATGAAGCAAGCCCTGGTACTGAATGTTAAATAATGGGGTTGATTGTTCTTGTATGTTTTCACGATGTTGCTATCACATAGTAGGATGCATAATATTTTGCTGAATCAATAAAGGCATGAACTTGATTTGGACAACTTATATGCTTATCGTGGCTTCCTGAAGACATTGTGGTTCTTTGTCCATTATCCCACTTATAGTTTTACAGAATATGACCACTCATCCTGAAAGTGTGATTGAGTTGGTCTGCAGTAAAAACCTAGGATCATCTTTTTATCTGGCTTTTGATGTGCAGGAAGAGCTGAGAGCCACCACTTCTGATGAGTGATCTGTGTGGGGAATTCTCAGGATAAGGACAGCTTAATAAGGAAGACATGTTAGGGGAGATGAACATTTTGATGGCTCTCCTAACATTGCCTTCGAGGGAACTACCCTCCTCTGTCTTGCGTAAATCTAGCAGAGTTAGGGTTGTAAATTGATATCTAGTTTTGGTTCTGCTGGCCAAATCAGTTCAGAATGAAAAAAGAAAAAAAGTCAATTTACTGTTGTGACTACAAGATGGCTAAACCTCCATTGTCAGACTTTTCCTACAATCTGTCCTTGGATTATGCTTTATGAAAGTGTCCCCACCTTACAGGATGTTCTAGAAATGGTAGTGCCTCACTGTTTTAAGGATAGGAATAATTCAAATTCTGGCAGTACCACAGCAGAGCTTGCTTTAATCATTGTAGTATCACCTGCCTAATTCCGAATGGAGATTGTCAGTACAACCTGGGGTGAGCTGACACACTGAAGTGTACTGAGGTAGACTAGAATGCTGTGGCAGTTTAGTTTGGTACTAATCACATCTATCATGTGAGTTAACAAGTGTAAGATGATCAGAGAGAATTCTCATGGGAACTTGCTTATTCATTAAACAATATATTTATTGAGCATCTATTGTGTTCCACTGTTCTTGATGCTTGGTACATATCCTTCGAGTGATTTCTCTAAATGCTTAGTAAGGGGCTTAGAAAAATTATAAAGAAGGACCGAGTAGTATGAAAGATAGTCGGAAAGATAAAATGTAACTACACTTGGCTCAATTTTTCCATAAAATTGGAAGTAAACTGAAAATCAAACAGCTTTAATGCACAGGTCCTGTAGTTTTACTTTTCTTATGAGTTATATTTTTTATATTTTAAGTATAATCTTACAAATTTTGCAGGGTTTCTCAGTCTACACACCGATCATGTCTTAGAAATTAGTTTATACTGTGTATCTTCTTACAATGAGTAGGGAAAGTGACTCAGATCTAAAAATATGTTCTTATAACTATTAAGATAAATGAGGACATGAAGAAAAAAATTTTGAAAAACTTAAATCAGGCAATTTTTATTTTGTTTTGTATGAAGTTTAAATATAAAATCACTTCGGTAATGTTAATATATTTAATAAACATAAGTAAATATGCATTTGAATTTTTATGAATGTTAAAAACTTTCTATGCTATTTTTACCAAATTATGGAATATTTTAAATCCTGTATCCTCATTTAGAGATTTGATGTTAGTTTAATAGGAATATTCTATAGTTTTTTATTCTTTGTTAAGAAAAAAAGTCAATGGAAAGTTTTTTTCCTTTGTATTATCAAGAGGATTTATAGTCATTTTTCAAATATAGATAACCAAGTTATATCATTTAAAGGTGATATTTTCTGATATATTCACATTTCTTCATTTAGAATTTTCTGGTCAAAAGCTGACTGAAGATTATGTATATCTATGTATCTATAGATGGAGACAGATATATAAAGATGTGGTCTTTAAGACTAACAATGCTTAGACCTAAGGATTTTTCAACTTTCCAATGTGAGAAACTTGCAATTTTGATGTAATGTACGGTATTCAATAAAGTCTATGAGATCTGCAACACTATTATAAAGTAGGCTTCCTGTTAGATGATTTTGCCCAACTATAGTCTAAGTGCCTGAGTATATTTAAGGTAGATTGGGCTAAGTTGTGATATTTGGTAGGTTAGGTATAATAAAATACAGTTTTGACTTACCATATATATTTTTTTTTCCTGAGACGGAGTCTCGCTGTCGCCCAGGCTGGAGTGCAGTGGTACAATCTTGGCTCCGCCTCCCAGGTTCACGCCATTCTCCTGCCTCAGCCTCTTGAGTAGCTGGGACTACAGGCGCTGGCCACTACACCCAGTTTTTTTTTTTTTTTTGTATTTTTAATAGTGACAGGGTTTCACTGTGTTAGCTAGGATGGTCTCCATCTCCTGACCTTGTGATCCACCCGCCTCGGCCTCCCAAAGTGCTGGGATTACAGGTGTGAGCCACCGCACCTGGCCAATACTTTCAATTTATGATGGAATCATGGGTATGTAAACCCATTGTAAGTTGAGTATGTATATGTATAAATACACATACATACATGTGTAATTTGTATGTACCTTTATACAGTTTTACTTTTAATTGACATGATTGTACCTATTTATGGTCCTATAGAGTTTTAATTGTCTACCTAAAAGGAAATCAGTATATGGAAGAGAAAACTGCACTCCTATGTTTGTTGTAGCACTGTTTACAATAGCTAAGATTTGAAAGCAACCTAAGTGTCCATCTGCAGATGAAGTACAGTACATATACACAATGAAGTCTTATTCAGCCATAGAAAAGAATGAGATCCAGTCATTTGAAACATGGATGGAACTGGAGATTGTAATGTTAAGTGAAATAAGGCACAGAAAGACAAACATCACACGTTTTCAGTTATTTGTGGGATCTAAAGAAACAATTGAAGACATTAGAAAGATGGTTACCAGAGAATGGGAAGGGTAGTGGGAGTCTGGGAGGTAGGCATGGTTAATGGGTCCAAAATAAAGAGAATGAACGAGACCTCTATTTGATTGCATAAGAGTCACTAGTCAATAACTGTATTTTTTTTTTTTTTTTTTGAGACGGAGTGTCGCTCTGTTGCCCAGGCTGGAGTGCAGTGGCGGGATCTCAGCTCACTGCAAGCTCCG
Source organism: Macaca mulatta (assembly GCF_049350105.2). Taxonomy (NCBI): domain Eukaryota; kingdom Metazoa; phylum Chordata; class Mammalia; order Primates; family Cercopithecidae; genus Macaca; species Macaca mulatta. Next base: position 17,779,684 of record NC_133407.1, read on the forward strand.
CCTCCCGGGTTCCCGCCATTCTCCTGCCTCAGCCTCCCGAGTAGCTGGGACTACAGGCGCCCGCCACCTCGCCCGGGTAGTTTTTTTTTTTTTGGTATTTTTCAGTAGAGACGGGGTTTCACCGTGTCAGCCAGGATGGTCTCGATCTCCTGACCTCGTGATCCGCCCGTCTCGGCCTCCCAAAGTGCTGGGATTACAGGCTTGAGCCACCGCACCCGGCCAATAACTGTACATTTTTAACAAGTATAGTTGGGACATTTGCAACTCAATGGATAAATGCTTGAGGGAATGGATCCCTCATTTTCCATGATATGCTTATTTCACATTGCATGCCTGCATCAAAACATCTCATGTACCCCCAAAATTACACACCTACTAAGTGCCCACAAAAATTAAAATTTAAAAAGTTTATTATAAAAATAAGTTTCTAATTCGACTTCGAAGTTGTTGAAGTACATGAGTTCAGATATGCTTTGTGTATTTTTTTCATGCTGTGACCAATTCAGAAAAATCGCATGAAAACTTTTAGTCTTCCAAAGGACCTTGTATTGAATTACCAGGTAGAAAAGGAAGCCTTTTAAAGCATATGTCCTTGCTTTTTTCTCACTTAGATTACTGCCATGAACCTTCTCGACATAATTCGCGTACTCCTAGCGTTGTCACTACCCCAAGCCCCTCTTCTCTCTTCACTGTTAGAGGCCTTGTATAAACAGCCATTGACTCCTTCAATTCCACTATGTAAAGACTTTCCTGCTGCCTTCTCTATAAAACATGAGTTCCTAAGCAGGGTAGTCAAGGCATTTAGTGATGTAGACTTTGTCTCCTACATCCAAACCTCTTACCTGCTCAGGTCACATTGCAAGGTCTGTACTCAATGTCTCGCCTCTTTTGTGCCTTAGTTCCAGATACTCTATTAGACTCCCACTCCTCCCACGGCCCTAGATATTATATGCAAATACATATACACATGCATATAAATGTCATATTATGTATGCTGTGAAATGCAGCATTTTTGTGTTGTGCTGTTTCAAGATTGCCATTAAAAATATTGACCATAGGTTTGAATCTAATTGGTAGAGGTACTGGGTGGAGGGGATGCTGTATTGTGATTACAAGGTAGAAAATGTGTTCCAGATTTTTTCCTTACTGGTCTAATAATGTTACTTTTCTGTCCACTTGCCTCACATGCAAATGGATACCTCTAAAAATTTTTAATTATTACTACAGCATGCTAAGGATTGACAGTTTCAATTGGATAAAGTTTTAGACTGAAAGACTTTCCAGATGCAAAACAAATGTCAGCTTCAGAGTCAGGGAAGGAAGCTTACTCAATAACCCTTTGCACTAAAAACTTGGGTAGTATATAGGAGCTAAAATATACCATGCAGTAAAAATAAACATATCTATCCCCAGGTTCTGCAGTTCATTGACCATGAAAATGTGTGTGTGCCACCAACACTGGGTGCCTGGAAGAAGACTTGGCTACTTGTTTTGTCAATAAACCCTACAATATTTGGTTAACTTAGTTGTTTATGCCTAGAATTCACCAAATAAACATTGAGTCAATTTTAGCTTAAGCTTGTTGAGGAGCTTTGAAAGGCTGTCTTCTCCCTAGAGACTCAGAATTCTCATTGCTATCCATGATAGAACCTCTCTCAATGTATGTGATAGAAATATAGCCTGATTTAGAGGAAAGCTGGAATGTTATTAAAGTAAATAAAGCACACAATATAAGATTTACATCCAGGATCTCTTCAGAGATCCTTCATTCAATGCCTATGTGAAACCTGACAGGGTTACATTTTTTGAAATGAAAAAAAGTTATCCAGTTGCAAAATGTTCTGTGGGCTGTGTTCTGCATGGTAAATTTTAATCCTTGTTTTGCCAGTCGAGGTAAATATTGCTTATGTTTATTAGCCACTGATTTTTTAGAACAGCACAGGACATCAGCCTTTAATTTTGCTGGTTGAAGCAGGAATGGCCGGTTTCCCTATGTCCTTTCCCTTCTGCAAATGACTACCTGAAATCTTTATCAGTATATATGATGCTCCACATGCTGCCCATCATCACCCTGCCCCCAGCTGAAGAAAAACATATGGAGTAGAAGTCCTGAAATTAGAGAACCAATTCAGGGACAAGTTACATAATCAAAATTGCTCTTTGCTTTACAAAAATGATTTCAAATAGTATTCCTTCAAATTAGAAGCTCCACTAACCTAATAAGTAACTTCCTTTGGAATGTCTGTCAGAACACTTAAGATATGTGGTAATTATTAAAATTTGGAGTCTGGTATGGTGAGAAGAAGGTAACGATAACCGATTTTGTGTATAGATGGCCTGGAAGATGGTAAGAGAAAACTCACTCTTCTGTTTCCTCTTTAAGAAAACATTGCTGGATGTGGTTTGGAGAGTTTTATGTAAGATGTTAGGAAGAATGCCAGCTACAGACAGTCTGTTGGTAGCTAGAGCTTGGTGGCTGTGACTTAAGAAAAAGTCCAAGGTTGGACAGAATTTAGGAGTTTTCCATAGAGAGCGATACAAGTCCCTGAAAATGATTTTTAAAAGAGACGAAAGCTTAATGAAGAGAAGCAAAATTTTTGAGTACCATCTATTGATAATGCAGAAAGATATAAGGTCAAGTCAGTAAGTAACTGGGGCACGAGTAATGTGTATTGCTATGGAAATGAAGGAGATGAGCCTCGAGGAGGAAGATGGTTGTGCAGGAAGGAAGTGTCCTAGAGGGAAGTATTAAACTTCATACCAGTGTATGCCTTCTTCTGGTAACATCGTTTTCTTTGAAAGAATTCTCTAGAAACATGACTCATTGTCACACTGTGAAACAATCACAAAACTTTAATGATACAAGACAATAAGCATTTATCGCTGATGCATCTGCAGGTAAAAGGCAGATTAGGTAGCTAATTAGGCTGAACTTGGCTGGGGGTGGCTGTGCTCCGTGAATCTCTTATCCTTTCTTGAACAACTGGACCGTCTGAGGAATGTTCGTATGATAGAGGCACACAGCACAAGCCCAGCTGCATAAGAGCATTTTGCGAGTCTGTTATATCCGCTGACATCAGCTTGGCCATAGTGAATCGCATAACTGAGCCCAACCTTAGAAGATATTGGAGACGATACTCCACTGCAGTTAGCCAAATCCAGCCATATGCACAAATCCAGTGTCAGTGAAGCAGGGAAATATATTACACTTCCAAGGAAGTGAAGTAGTGAGGATACATTAGTATTTCTGAAGAACCTAATCTACCACAAATAAGGATGGTCACTTTTAAAACAGTTTAAACATAATTTAGCAATGTACAGAATATGGAATAATAAGACCTAGTGACAATTCAAAATTAGGCTTTAGCTTACCATAGTGTTACTGTGGGAACCTGTCTCAGTTCAATTCAGCAAATGCTTTGTGCCAAGCACTATGGGAAATATCAAAGGTGAAAATGACATAGCATCTTCCATCAAGCTTTCAACTTGAGGAAAATATGAATGTATCCAAGAGTTACTGTAATAAAACGTCCAGTGTAACAATTATGTGCAAGAACAAGTCCTGGAGGTACAGAAAAAAAAGAGCAAGAGCTCCTCTTAGCTATTGTTTAGAAATCAAGTGCAGAGAGTAGAATATACTCTGGCTAATTTTGGAAGAAAAAGGTTTATAGAGAATTAAAGATTTACATAATCATTGGGAGAGCTAGAGACAGATGTCCAAGTTCTACCCCAAAACTGGGGTACCCAGGGAGCTGCTGCTTCTGCTCCAATCTGCAGAGGCCTGTTGAATTGTGAATTTGCCTTAAGAAATGCCAGCACTAAATCCAACCACCTCCATCGTGATCTGCACTAGATTGGGGGGGCAGGGGGGAACACGGATTTTTATCATTATGACTCTTCTCCCACTTGTTTGAAATTATAGCTTTTGTGCAGGTAACATCTGGCTGGTTCACTTTAAATTACATCAGACTAACTGCAAGGGAGTTTTGGAAATGTGTAAGCCTCTGCAATATAGGGACTTTAGAAGGAGATTGAATAAATGTTGAATCAGTCCCCTATATCTTCCACTGGAAGCTCAGGGAAGACTATCAAAAGGGTGACACTTGTACCAGCTTTCACAAAGTGCTGCCTAATGGCAAGGATGGGACAGGATTCTGTTTATGAAAGTACTTCACTATGAGGCAAATAAATAATTGCTTTATGGAAATACAATGGAGTCCCTCTTGGAGTCACCATGAAAGCCTTTATCTCAGTGATAAGAATCCAGGATTAGTTTTTACTCTTCCACCAAGTCTATATATTCATAGAAGTCCCACATTTATGTTTGAGCATTTACCATGTTATCTCATTGTTACCATCTCATAGGGTTTTGTCAATCAGTTACTGGCAGAGCCAATCTGATCCTAAAGTTCAAGCAGTCACTGTGGTTCTTTCTGAGAGGGGAAGACAGGGGGAAAAAAAAGGCAAACATGGAGCAAAGTGTAGGAAATGGAGATCTGACAGAAGGAAGAGCTGGAGGGAGGCTGCAAAGAATAGCCCAGAGAAAACTCGTCAGCTAAGGAGGGGCTCCTTTAGAGTGGAGTGCTCCACCAAGCTCTGTCAAAGAAAGGTGTTCACTAAGAATACACACTTGGTTCACACAACTGTGTATGCGATAGTACTTGGCAGATAGGAACGTGTAGTACAAAGGCAAAGAATGTTGAGTAAAGCCAAGACATGACGTTCGGCTGGTTGAAGAGAGTAGTTTGGTATCATACAGATTTGGTTTATGCTCTGACCTGTGCAGGAAACTATGAAAGCTATGAAATTTTTAGGGCAAGCTACTGCATCTTGCAAAGTTTCATCTATAAAATTGGTTAATACCTAACTCATGGAATTGAGAAAACAAATTTGAGATAATGAAGAAACACCATGGTACTACTCAGCACATAAGTAACATGTTCAATAAGTGTTATCTGCATTTATTGGTACTGGGTACCTGACCCTTCCATCTTAAGCTCAGATATTCCTTTTGAATTTTGCTGAACTGCTAATAATCTGAGCAGCTTTGCTACTGGTGTGTTCTGATTAGAGAGAAGAAAGAAGTCTTGGGATCCAGTAGAGTAAAAACTGTTTAAACAGGGGTGGGACTACATTTGTAGGAGTTGTAGAACTCCTTCAAATTCTTGTAATTTTGTGAATCTGATCTACTAATCACAAATAACTCTTTGGATGATTGGAATTCTAGGTCCTTCTGTGTTTACTCATTCTCTGTGGGAGGGGCTATGCCCTGGGAAATAAAAGGGCAACCTTAAAGTAGAAATCTACTAATCTATGGGCCTGTAATTATCCTCTGAATATTTACTACTGATGGCATTACATTAGTTTTGGCTGTACACAGAGTTCTCTGAGCAAGGATATACTTTGCTCATAAAAAAAGATGAACTGGTTTCCCTTTCATGTCTTTAATTCCCTTTTCACTTTCCGTGTGAACTGTCCTAAGCATTTATGCTTTTTATAGCCTTCTGATGATCTAGTCTCTGATCTATTCACTTTCCCACTTTTGCTAACTAATCCCTTCCGGCCTTTCTGTATCAGCTGATTTTTAAGTGTCAGGCTGGGTAGGTTGATTTCGGAGGCTATATTTAAAAGGAGATCTGAGTATTTCACTCTTGATTGAGACAGCATACTTAATTTGATAAGAAATGGCCTGCTGGACCCTATTTTCTTTTATAAATCACATTTTGGAAGCAGAGTTATAGCGGTTCACATAGCACTCTGAATTAAGAGCAGTCTAAGTCTGAGAACTTCTGATCTCAGCAGTCTCGAGGTAAGCCAGAAGCTGTGACTACCACCCCCTGAAAGTGGAGAAAGCTGAGTGGTAATGCTGAAACAGTAGCCATTGATTATCAAGACCTACACATTTTCTGCCTTTGTTAACCCTCCTTTGACATGTCCCCAGGGACTCTGGTTGGCAGCTACAATGCTGAAATCCGTTATTGCTACCAACTACCCCCAAACACAGTGGTTTACACACAATCAGCCTTTATCTTTCCTCATGAATCTACAGATCATCTGGATGGATCTACTTATCTTGGCTTGTCTCTTACAACTTGCCATCAACTATGAGTCAGGTAGGGAGCGCTGCTGATCTTGGCTGTGTTTGTGGCTGAAAGGTGGACAAGGATGGTCTCATCTGGGACAACTAAACTCTACATTGATCTCTACTTCCTAATCAGGCTAATCCAGGCTTGTTCTTCTCCCAGTGGTAGGGTTCCGAGAGCAAATATATTTGCACAAGAAATTATCTTGAGGCCTTGGGTCAGAATTAGCACACCATTACTTCTGCTGTTTTCTATGAACCAGAGCAAACTGCAAGACCAGACTAGATTAGAGAGAGGAGGTGGAGGAATAGACTTCACCTGTTGATGGGAGGAACTTCAGAGGCACAGTGCAAAGTGGTAGAAGGATAATTGGTACCATATTTCTATCATTCTACCACAAAGATGCCTTTAACACTTCATGCATTATAGTGTTTTATGGCTTGACAAGTGTTTACACATCCACAATCTCACTTGATTTGGCTACGAATCCTAGATGGTCCATTTCCTTCTTCTCATGCTCATCGTATGTATGAGGAAACTGAGGCCAGATCAATTGAGTAGCTCAGTTTCAGGACTTACACGTTTCTCTTCGTTACCAAGCTCCATGTTCATGTCATGGTCCATAAAATCATCAAAATGAAGTGAAAAATGCTTGACATAGCTAGATCCTGTGCCCAAAGAGTGGCAAGTCATTTCGTCTCTGCTGCTGCTGGTTTCCTGCTGCCAAAACATTTTGTGAAACTCCTGCTGCACAGTCCTAGATCTCCTGCACAGTCCCAGGTTTCTCTGTGAGGCCTAGGGTGAGGTGACTGGATGATCAAGAAGCTGAGGTCTCTAATCTGCATATAGAAGGTGGCTTGTGGAAGTCTACCATCAGTGACATAGCAGTGGCTCACAGAGGAACCAGCCATTTAAAGCTGACTTGGGACTGTGTATGAATGTTGTGTATACAAGTGATGCCCTCTTAGTAGGAAAAAGTACCTTTGGCATTTAAAATCTTTATCAACAACATAGATATCTAGACATTTGCTTTTTGTTTCACTCATTCATTTAACAAGTATTATACTGAGCATTTCCAATGTGTCAGACACTATTCTACGACTCCCAGACCTGCATGAATTTATAGTCTAACAGGGGATTCAGACATTTAACTGTAACACTACCAACTGAGGCTAGTATATTTTCTACAACTGTCACACTCAAATGGACGATTTCCTGTCATAATATTGCAAAAGAAATAGCCCTCCTAGGACAGGCCCAAGAAATTCCTTAGGGGGAGGCGTTCCTTCAGGTTACTGTAATATTTTTAAATGTGTGAGCAATCACCTTTGTATTTATTCCAGTGCTGGCTTAGAGAAGTTTAGCTTATTAAAAGTTTTGCTATGCAGATATTTCAAGGTTTTTTAGTAATAGTATCTTCTTCCAAAGAGCTGTCTTGGAACTCTCATCTATTGTTGCTATTTAATAAGAAAAGTGTCCAGGTTCTTTAATAAATCAAGCTGATGGTTTCACCATGTAAACATCTTTGCATATATTTTAAAGTCAGTAATTATCTATTGCATGCAAGACAAATATAATTGTGATATGATTTAAAGTACAGGTTAGTTCTTGTGGTGGGAGGTCATCTGTATATACGACATTCGTATACAGAGTCTCAAGTCAGCTTTAACTGACTAATTTCTGTGTGAAGCACTGCTTTGTCCCTGGGCAGGCTAATCCTCTGGATATCCTGCTAGATCAAACGGTATTCTTCAACCAGAATCCTTTTCAGAGATGCTGAAATGCTCTCCTTTTGGTCTGGCTTTCTCAGTGAAAGTCTCTTGGTTTTTCAATATTTGACCCTTATCAGTTACTGAATAATTTTAAAAATTCTTCCCAAGCACATGAGACTTTCAAGAAAGGAAGAAAAAAAAAAAAAGGAAAATAAATCAGTGCCCTGCAGTTGTTGCCCCCTCATAGAACAGAGTTAAAATTCATTTTCAGAGAAACATGCTGGGTAATTACATCTTCTACATTTGCCAGTTTATCTCTGTTAAACATAGTAAACATCTCACTGCTTCATTTGCTCTGTCAGCCACGGCTTTTAAAAGAACTGGAGCTCTTAGGCAGTTGAGATTTTATGTCTGCAGTATAATTTCACAGGCAGTTTTTTAATTTTGTATTCTTGGCTCATTTACACAGTCAAATATCTTCCACTCCATGAAGCTTAAATATTTAGCCATTGAGGTAATACACTCTTTGTCATCTGTCAGCTCAGTGGTAGAATTTTGATTCCATATTCTTGATGCTCCCAGAACTCCTGAAGATTCCAGAGTCCATCACTGGCATTCCTGTGAGGCTTTTTTCCATATCCCTTTCAGGATTCATGCTTTTAAGGCTTATCACGGTTGAATATCCTGTCAAAATGTAGTCCCAACATATTCTCTTTCCTGAAGGAAGCTAAAAGATATTACTTGATAAACTTATTTCATCAGCTTGACAGAATTATAGTTTGTTCCCCAAAAGGCTTGCATATGGTTCTCCTTTACACATCTTGGAAAAAAAAAGGCAGGCTTTCTGCCCCTCACATTGCATTGAACTTGTAGACCCATGGGGAAAGCAAAAAAGGATGAAGCCATACCTTCAAAAGCCAGTAACACAACCTTGCCTATTTTTCTTAAAAGGGATTTTACTCATCTGGAGACACATTAGCAATCAGATGCTTTTTCAGGAAAGCCTGTGTGTTACTAATTGAGTTTACTATTTGCAGGTGGAAAATATAGAATACAGTTGGTAATGCAAGTAGCCCTCACCCTCAGTCCTCCTCGGGAAAATCTGCAGGTGGCCATGGCTTTTAGTGTGCTCCTAACAGAGTAGTGATGTCATTTTAGGCAATTGCTTCCCTCTTCTGATTCATCAATGGTCTAGTCACCTCGTCTGCAGGGTCCACTAAAAGGTACTGAGTGAGGAGCCTCAGATTTAAGTGTACACGGAAGCTAGCCTGTTTTCTTGCAATTTATGAATTATATAAATCTTGCATAAGAACACATTTGTAGGTTTAGTAGTTAAAAAGCAAATAAAGTTCTTTATGATACTTGTGCCACTGAATTCACGTTGGTTTCCTCATATTATCCGATTGGGATTCTCTAAGCCACATCCCACAAGTAAACAGAATTAAGAGTGAATTTAAGTATCACTCAAGAGAAAAAGTTACCCTTTGAGTCTTGTTGGTCTTTGGATGCTTATTTGAAATAACTCAATAGAGAATGGCAAAGCAGGGATTTCATCACCTTTCTACAGGGAACTATCCTTCCTTAAAATTTTTTTTTTTTTTTTTTAAGATTAAAAACCTGAAAATTTTTCCTAAAAATTAAAATTTAAAAATAAACTAAGGAAAAACCCTCAATTAACCAAGGTAAATAAGCAAAATGCAAGTTGTGCACAAACCTACCATGGATATTTTCTTCAAAGATGTACTTGAAATTAGGATTCAAAATATGGTTGAAGGATTTCTAAATCAAAGGAATAAATATCAGAAAACATACTATTGTGTATAGAGAGCATGTAATGTAGACTGGAACTGTCTCCATTCACACAATCTGAAGGGAATTTCTTTCTGCTTGCCTGCAGTCAGGGTGGGGCCGTCAGGGGTGGGGCCTGTGAAGCGTGGTTAATATTTCACAAGGTTACTTAGATTGAAATTACAGTGAAACTAAATGACTCACCGATAAGAAAAAACATTGCATTTGTTTATCGGCAGTGACAGCATTTGAATTTAAAGAGAAGCTGGTTTAAGAAGCTGCCCATTATGATTCTCCTTTAGGAATCTGAATATTTTAAAAATTTAATATTTAAGTATTGCCGATGAAGTGTTCAAAACCAATTTAAGTTGGTGAAAATGTGTTCTCAACTGAATTCAGAAGCACTACCAGCTTGCCATCTTACACTGGTTTGACTTCCATCCACTTTTAGAGAGCTCGAAAAATTATCCTATTAACTTAAATCGAACACACTCTAAACTTCCAGCAGCCTGGATTGTTTTAACCTGCCATTAACATCTCTCAAATGCTAGCAAATCTTTGGACTCCAACACTTTCTAAATACTCAAAGGAACCAAGAGCTGGGGCAAGCAAGTTCCTCTCGAAACAGTCACTTTTCTCCCTTCTGCTGCTGTCATGGTGCTATGAAGTATGCTCCAATGGACGTTTTCTTGTAACTATCAGATATTTTAAGGGGAACAGGTTGAGAGAAACAGACACTTGTTAACACTCTTTGAGACTGGGTTTATGAGTGGTTATGGTGATTTAAAGACGCAGTGTCCCCCAGCATCCTCATCCCCCCTAAGGCTATCACAAATTTGTAGTAATTAGATACAGGACATTATCTAAAAGTGGAGATTGGCTGCGGCACAGACTCCATTGTTACTCGTATCCTCTTATCATACATTTCTGCACCTCCATGCAAAGTGCACCACTTAAATAGATTTTGTGCTTAAACTGCACCCGTAACTGCAGCAAGACAGGTAGGTTCCTACAGTGCCTGAAGTGAAAGTTAAGCTTTGTTTCTTCCCAGCCTGTGCTAGTGCTCAGTTTGTGGATCTGGCTTCCCTTACGTATAAAAGACAAGACTGTTGGTAACAACCCTGAAGTTATCTGAGAAAACTTGATAAGCAGCGCTACATCAGAGCCGCATCTTCTGCTCAAAGTTTTAAGTACTCAGTCAGGTGCCACTTTGTGTGTGGAATGAGAAACAACAGTGCTTTAATGAAATGTTTTAGCACATGGGCCTGGGCGGCTTTTGGAAGCATTCCGCCTGCTGGGTTCAATTTCAGAATCTCGTCCTATCCTATTCAGACAGCCATCAGCAAGTCTTCTGTTTTCATCTTCGGCCTCATTACCCTTTGCCATTCAATGGGATGTTGGGAAGAGAGAGGAACAAGATTGGTTGGGGATGAAGAGGAACGCTAGATTTAGCCCTACCATTTAATCCTACTTCTGTGTCTAGCCAGAGACAAAGGCAAACTTTCCAAGGGACTTTCCTCTAAAAACCGTGAGCCGTGAAATGGTAAGGCCATTGGGGGCACCAGCGCAGCAGAAATCTAATTCAGTTTCTCAGTGCATAGATCTTCGTGTCCGTGGGACACAGTTGTAGTTAAGACTAGGTAGAGGGGTGGGTTTATGGGGAGATAATTCCTCAAGCCGTTTTTCTTTCAGTTTTCACGTCAGCCTATCTTCTACAGATACCTCCACTCAAACTCGAGAGAGCTTTTCCTTCCTACTCAGTAGACTAGAAAAAAAGACATTTCCAGTTTGCCTATGAAACCGTTAAAAGATCTAGCTGTCTAGATTCTTGGAGTGTCGAGCAAAAGGCACAAAGCAACGAAAGACAAAGCAACAGAAGAATAGAGTAAGGGAAAAAAAAGCAGATTGTTCAAAGACAACTCACAGAAAAGAAACAAACTCCAACAAGCGGCTCAAGAGCCTCCTTACCGAAAAGTTCCCAGGGTTTTATAAAGCCGAAAGAACTTGGCAACACCCACCAGGTGTCCTTTAGAGGCCTCCAATTGGTTACGCCCTTTGAAGGATTCGCCTGCGACCAATCAGAGGCCGAAGTGAAGGCTCGGCACGCAGTTAATCAGAGGCTGAACTGGAAACTCCTGTCTCGCTACTACGGAGCGAGAATACGGCCCGTAGGCTGCCCAATCTTGCCTAGAACTGGCTGCGCCTGCTGTTCTTTTGCTTATGCGAATTGGCTGCACCTGCTGTTCTTTTGTTTATGCCTTAACCCCGGTTACCCTAATTCCTATTCTCCTGTCTCAATAGTTCTTTACTTCTTTCTCTCAAAGCACACTTCTTTTATATTTATTACCTTGTGGTTTAGATAATGTTCTGTGTCTTTCACAAAATATTTAAAATATATAGTGCTTTATTTGTTACAGGATCTACCAGAGCCTAATGTTTATTGAAAATAAAAAATGAGCTAAGGCAAATGAATTAGCAACTTTTTAGTCAAGCTGAAAATAAGATAGTTTGAAGATATGAATTTAAATCCATATGAAACCACAGCACACATTACATATACGTATGTGTATATTTTATATTGTGTGTGTATATGTTGCTAATATTGACAGCTGTAGCGATTGTGTTTAAAAAAAAAAAAAGTGGCTATAAGGGGAGAAAAGGGATATACAGAAATTTTTATCCACCGGGCTTTTCCATCATTTCATTCCATTGAAAACATCAACTGGCACTCTTTCCACAACTAGTGTGGCATTTCACATAACCTTGCCTTTGCAATGTTGTTTGGGCATCTCGGTAGACCTGGTGCTTTGGAAGCCTAAGCAGAGGGAGGCCGACAGTGCCGGTGGTGTCAGTAGATGTCGACGATGCATCATGCCCTCTTGTGCCACTCCATGTGCTGTTACAGCTTTCATAAGATAGACTGTTGGTGCGTGTCTGTTGACCAGAGGATGAATTGCCCAACACAGGACATTTTTGAAAGTGAAAGGATACTATCAATAATCACACCAGAACAACAACAAATTCTTGTACTGTAACCTGAATCATAATAAGTTGCCTACACAACACACAACTGATTGAATGACAGCAAAATCTCCTAACCTTTGTCTAAAGTACAAAACCTCCTGCCCAAAGCACTCTTTTCCATTGACCCTGACCATTGGCTGTAGAATATCCTGATTTAACTCTCCATCACAGTTAATTCTTCAGTTATGACAGCTAACCCATTTCATTTTATATCATAGCTGTTTTCATGTTTTATTGCCGCTCCCTGAGTAGTGACATGCTACGTCTAATTATCCTCGTTAGACTGCCTCTGGAGCTTGTGGCAGGCGCTCAGCTGGGGCAAATGAAACCACTCAGTAGAGGACTGCTGCCTGCCTTCAGGTGCTTCTCAGGTGTTGCCTAGCAGATTGAAAATGTGTTGCGAGGTAAAAGCCTTCCTTCTCTATTATGTCCAGGACCACAAACACACACAATCAGGGAAGCACAGTTGGAATGTTTGAAAACTGTTCTATTCTCTAAGATCAAAGTAGGTCCCATTGGTCTAAAGTGTTGGCTTCTTGAAGAAATGCCCCAAGATTCACCTGTTGCTAAAAATAGGCATGAGTTAGTCAGTACATTGCTGGATTAAAGATAGTGACAGCTAATTAGTCATGGTTCAAACAATAGAAGAGTTGAAAGGAGAAAGTGAGAGACACTCCAGCATTCTGGCCAGTCTTCTTTTCTTCCTAATATAGAGAGAAGACCAAGAGTGTAATGGGAGGTCACTATCTTCCTAATGGCCTATACTTGAGGATTTAAGACCTTATGTAACCTTTTCTGCTTCAACTAAAAGGAAAATTTAACATGTTGAGCAACACAAACACAGCATTTATTTCCATTTCAGACTGGCTAGAATCAATTACTCAGAAACTATGATACCGCAAATGGCAGGCTGACCATGTGACTTCAGAGCAACAGCTAGAAAATACAAAGCAAGATTCCAATGAGGAACGGTGCAGTGAGGTTTCCTGAAAGTCAGAATAAGGTAAATGAAGGCAAGATTGATTAGGGAATTGATAATTATAGTGAAAGAACCACAATATTGAATGTGGGGAGTTGTGTTGTTGTTTTGCTTTGTCTTTTTTTCCCTCTGTGGGAAGTTTAGAGGCAGTCATATAATATTTATTCAGTGCTAACAGCACGTGGATCAATGTCCCAAGGGGTAAGACATCGAAATGTGGAGTTGAGAAGTTCAAAAAATAAATAAATAATTGAGGACACACTTTTATATAGAAGAATTCAAAATGTAATGGTTGAATTATATTCAGCTTTCTTCCCAAGTTAAAAATTCTAGCTGCCACCTCTAGTCATTGAACAATATTATATTTATTGAATGCTTTTTGTGTGCAGCACAGTGTGAAATAGGTGCTGTTGGTACCGATTTTCTGGCGATAAAAGCTATTGAGTTCCAGAAAATTTTTTTAATTTTTTGATAGCTAAAGCCTCTTACACATATATTGGTTAACTGAAAAATACCATGGCTGATAGATGCTTGTTTGAAAATCTGGTGCCCTGGCATCATTCTTCTCAAATCCTTTGGTGCGATTCCAGATGCTGACATTCTGGCAGAAGGAAACTATTGATTGTCCCAACTTTATGGGGGTGTTTCTTACATCCTTACTGTAGTCAGTGGGAAAGTGCTAAGACAGAAAGAGGCAGGTGGACTCATTAGCTGAATCTGGTTGGTGCTGGAGTACACACTGGTCATTCTGTTTTGCTTTTTTCATAACTTAAAAAAAATTACATCATTATTCATTTCAGAACCATTTAAAGTAGCCTGAAAGGAAATGTTAAATGAATTGAATCAGGAGTTGATGTGGGATTTTTCTATGTCCATGCACTTCCTCACATCCTTCACTAGATGGTGTTCCAAATCAATCCATAGTGTCTATGCCATTGATTTGGTCCAGGAGGAAGGTGAGAAAACACCAAGCCATCCCTTTCTAACTCACCTAACTTCGTTTCTCTGGCTTCAGCAATGGCTGGACTTTTCATCACTATCTGATGAGTAATTAGGTTTACATGCTGTTGAATTTTTTTGTAGGCTATACTTGTAAATATTTGGGGGATTAGTTTGGACAGGAAGCATTTTTCAGCCATCGAATTGTTTTATGTTCTTGGCAGGGAGGTTTGCTAAACTCATCATTAGTGGCCCTAGTGATCTAGCTGGTACTGTGAATCAGAACGGACTCATTTGAATTCTCTGGCAAAGGCAGTCAGTTAAACCGCAGGCCACGATCCTGACAAGAGCTGGAATCAGGTTAGGAGAATGGAGTGGACAGATGGGTAGTAGATTGAAAATATTTACAGAATAGGATAAACCAAGGAAGTGGATTGACCATGAATGCTCCTATTTAAATGTTTGGTTCCTATTCTCTTAGATATGGCCATGTCTAGAGTCTTCATTTCAAAGGAAATTATAGATTAACTTTAAAAACAAACAAACTAAAAATCCATTTGATTCAGAAAATATATTAGAGACTGTCTTTTCAAAAGAAATTGGATTTGAGAATTCTGCACAGATGTCCAAAGAAATGTACAGATAGATGTGAATTTATCCTTTACCAGAATTGCTAAGTTTGTGAGGTGTCAGACTCTACTCAATTCCACCCTTCTTTCACTCTCTCCTACCCTTCCTTCTCTAGTACTCAGATAGACAAATGCACCATCATTTTGACAGATATATTTATGCAGTTGATTCATTATTGTCAGTAGCCAAGGAGACATTTTTTTCATGGTGTGTTTAAGGTCTGGAAGCAGCTCCCTGGAAAGAACTTTCAGACAACCCAAGGTGCTGGATGCTGAATCCCTGGGAGGGAACAATGGCCTGGGTATTCTTGTGATCATTTGGCTATCAACATAAACAGAAAAGGGCTGATTCTAATTGATTGGTCTGCTAATATGCTTCATGTGCAAATCACTTACCCCAGGCCTGTGATAGTAAAAATCATCTGAGAGGCAAAAAGAAAAACGCAGGATCCTGACAGGCACCATGTTGCAGAGAGACCCCTATATGTCTGCTATAATTATACAAGGTACCAAAAAGGGCCTGTGAGGATAAAGAGTGGAAAATTCCTGGCCTAAATTGGGTTGTTTCACTGAGGGATTTCTCAATATCCTTCTGCCCTTCAATGCTTAAACTCACATATCTCATTTTCACTCCCCTGCATTGCTGGCCATCAGGAACACCAAAACACAACATTGAATTTATAGATAATAATTCTGTAGATATGATAGATCTGGTTCACTTTTTTCAGTTACTTTAATGGACACTTTTATTGTCAATTATCTTAATGTCCATTGTTTTCTTCCGTCTCCAACGTATATGTCACTTTTATGTGTTGGCATTTCTGTGTGTATGAAATCTGATGGCCCGCGATTAGATACTGTTCTCAGCTAAAGGAAAGGTACGAAGTAAAAAGAGAAGAAAACTCCTCCTAACAAATGTTGGCCCACCTGTCACCTTATCACCCCATCACCTGTCCCACCTGGTGCACTTGTCACCTTATTACCTTTATCACAGCCCTGGTGCTGTTTTTTATGCCCCTGTGAAAATATTGATGGTGATGACTATTGGCATCTCTCATGTTCTTCATGTTCCTTTAATAAGGAGGGTCCCATACTTGGCTTCACATTAGAATCATAGGAAAATTTGGTAAACATTGTATTTCTAGAAACAACTTCTTAGAGACTGGAGGCTCAGTAGGTCTGCAGCGAGTGCTACCTTAAAGTGTGTAATTTTAACAAACATGTCCAGGTGATGCCAAGGCAAATTTTCCATATTCTGGAAATGCTACGCAAGATGAATGCAGGACTGGCACAGATGCTGTTATCTTCCCCGCCACTATGTGTCAATTATATTAGCATCTGGATTCAATGCATATTAAGTCATTTCCCAGTTCCATACTCCTTTCCCCACATTTATTCAAGCACACAACAGTGCTGTCTCCTCAGAGAACTTTTACTCACCTTAAACATCTCTTCTACTCTGTGAATAAGGTGGAACTCATCTACTTAAGCATATGCCCAGGTTTTACAGAAAAATATTTACATCTTGTGTTTTTTTTTTTTTTTTTACACCAGTTAAGGAGGGGAAGTATTCACACCCAGCCTGATGTCTTGAGAAGTAATTGTGTAGCTTGATGTATGTCATATTATCCATCTTGTGGATAGACCAGACCTCCTGAGGTTGTTAAAAATATTAGTCATTACGTAGCCATTAGAAGAAATGGAGGCCGGGTGCAGCGGCTCATACCTGTAATTTCAGCACTTTGGGAGGCTGTGGCCGGCAGATCACTTGAGGTCACTTGAGGTCTCGAACCAGCCTGGCAAACATGGTGAAACCCTGTCTCTACTAAAACTACAAAAATTAGCCAGGCATGGTGGCACACGCCTGCAAGCCCAGCTACCCGGGAGGCTGAGACAGGAGAATTGCTTGAACCTAGGAAGTGAAGGCTACAGTGAGCCAAGGCCCCACCGCTGCACTCCAGCCTGGGCGACAGAGCTGCACTCCAGCCTAGGCCACAGAGCTGCACTCCAGCCTGGGCGACAGAGCTGGAGTGCAAAAAAAGAAAAACAAAACAAAACAAAAAAACCCAAAAAACAAAAAACAAAGAAGAAGAAGAAATGGAAAGAATAAGGGAACAGAATTTTAATATTTTGGAACAAGATGAACTCCAAGTGGAGGCCTAGGAAGACAAATTTTAAATGTTAAACGAGGCAGAGAATGTATTGGAAAAACAAATATTCTCTTCTCTGGTGTCATTTAGATTTACAAAAAGAAAAAGATAGTTCAGGTATCTCAACAATTGTCACTATGGCCCATGCACCAAAGATGATGAATATTGGCCATGAGCTTCTGAGCATATTTGACACTAATTATTCATGATAGAAGGTATTTAACAGAACATAGAGCAACATATTGAGATCCATTGCTTTTTGAAAGAAAATCTGATGTCTCAATCTGAGTTTAATGAATAACAAAATTGACTTCTGTTTAATTGAGCAGCTTCTTAATATAGCAGATAGCAATAGGGTTTTATTTTCTATCCCTTGTCCATGCAGGACAGAATTTCATGATTTGGGTGTGGAACACAGATAATTATTTTCTATCATTCCAAATGTACCCCTGCAATAAAAATAAAGCATTTCTATGTCAAATCAATATAACTAGGGATCTAATTAATAGACATGTAAATCATGACATATTAATATTTATTCTTCATTACCATAAGTTTGAATTGCTCAGCAAATGTTGACTTAAAGGATTCTCTGCTTCACCTTATTACTGTTTGACCTCATTCATTAACTTGGCATGAATTAAATAGGCCTTCACTGATAATCTACTTTGAGTCCTGAATAGTAGCACACAGAAAGATTAAAGAAGCTGAAATTTCATTGAGCACTTGCTCACTCATGCACACTTTGTATTTCATCTTAATTAATTCCTACCAAAATCTTTTCAAATACCTTTTACTGCCTCTATTTTACATATAAGAAAACCAAGAACTTAACGATGTTCTTCAGTGGCTCCTGGGTAGCTTTTAATTTTAAAATCATATAAACATAGTTGTAGAACATTCTTCATTAGGTTTGTTATTTAGATTTTGTTCACCACTGTTCGTGTTTCTTATTCTACAGCAAGGGTCAGCCTACAGGCAAAATACATCCCATTGTCATTTTTTTTTGTAAATAAAGTTGTACTGGAACATGGCCACTATCATTTGTTTTATTTATGGCTGCTTTCACTTACAACCTGAGTGGTTGCCACAGAAACTGTATGGCCTGCAAAGTCTAAAATACTTACTACCTAGCTTTTTCTTTTCTTTTTGGAGACAGTGTCCCACTCTATTGCCTAGGCTGGAGTGCAGTGGTGTGATCATGGCTCACTGCAGCCTCAAACTCCTGGGTTCAAGTAATCCTCCCACTTCAGTCTCCTGAATAGCTGGGACTACAGGCATGAGTCACCACACTCGGCTAATTTTTTAAAGTTTTTTTGTAGAGACGGAGTTTTTTTATATTGCCCAGGCTGGTCTTGAACTCCTGGTCTTAAAGGACCCTCTCCCCTCGACCTCCCAAAGTGCTGAGATTAGGGGCCACCATACTCAGCTACTATCTGGCTCTTTACAAAAAAAATTTTACCATCTCCTGTATTATAGATTGATATTATCTATATGACTAAACCACTTTTATAATGGCAGATACTCCTTGAACAATAGCTTGGAATCATCAGCTTGTTGCCTTGACTTTGCCTAAGGAAGTCTAAATGCATAGTATCTAAATGCAGGGTTTGGGGACTTTGAATCCAGGGATTATTAATTAGAGCCATAACTTACAAACAAACAACAGTTACCAGGATTTCCTCTAAAGTAGAACTCACCTAGATCTAACCAAATATACCTTGTTTGAGTCATGTGAATTAGGTTTCACTTAGTTACACTGCAGCAACAAATAAGCCTCCCTACCCCACCCACCTTTCCCAGCCAAATCTCAATGGTTTATATTACAAAGGTGTATCTCTTGAACATGCTTCACGCCCTGGGGGGTCAGTCACAGCTTTGCTCTGCTCCATGGTCTTTCCCCTCGCATCCAGACTGAAGGAGGAGCCTCTGTCTGGGAAATGCTATTCTTGTGGCAAAGGGAAAAGAGAAAGCCTGGCAGAAACACACAATGACTCTTAGAGTTTCAGCTCAGAAGTGGTCACTTAGCAATGGAACAAAGATGCGTACCTCTCCTACAGCAGGCCCTGTGTGTGGGTTATGAGGCAAAGGCAAGAAGGACATTTAAATAATGAAGAACAATCAGTCTCCCATTTACCCACTAGAAAACACCCATGCTCCTAACCATCCACTCAGGGAATCAGGGTGTGTTGTGAATTCTTAGAGTGATTGTGTTCTGTAAGTACCTCGCTAGCACACTCCTCTGGATGGGCTATTGTTCTGTGTTTTGTTCTAGCAACCCACTTTCCTCGTCTTCCATACATGTGTTTCTGTTTTTCTTTCTGGGATGAATGCCTTTGACCTGATGAATAATCAATGGTGAGGTAAAAGCAGACCCTGTGACAGCTTTTGTTTGCTTCCATCAATTGTTAGGCGCTATTCTGAGACACCTCAGACACTCCATCTCTCTCCTTCAGTCATTCCACATCTCTGCTTCCTATTTGCTGGAGTTATAAAATACAAAGTAAAATTATCTAAAAAGCTGCCTGGTGATATAAGTTTCAATTTCCTTTTTAAAGAAAGCCAACCCTTTTGTGAGCTTGAAGATGAAAGTTGCCTGTTAAATGCATGTATTTCTGGCTATTCTGCCTTGAGGTCAGTGAAGTAGAGCAAGATATTAAAGATACTCTCTCTAACTGGGTCAGAACTGTGTTAAAAGATGAGAGGATTATTTCAGGAAGCCACACAATAATCCACTCACACAGGTTGAAAAAAATTGATGTAGCATTTTTGGACTCTGAAAAACCATCTGAAGAGATGGATTAGTCAGCCGTTGTAGCGTACAAGATCATGCGCAGGTTCTGTTTTTATTGCTCCATTCAGCAGAACGTCATTATTTCTAAAGCTAAGCAAAAGCAGGCTTTAAAAAGCAATTTCATAATTTTCTTCCTATCTCTGAAAAAGTAAATCAAAAAAGTAATCCAGAATTACTTCTCCCACTTAAATGGAGCAAAAAAAAAAAAAAAATTACTTGAAATATGCTAAAATATATGACCTTCAAAACTAATAGTAAGGCTTAGAGGTTATCTTCTGATTATATTATTTTGTTTTCTTGTATGATGTTTAGACCTATATATATTAAACATGAAATGCCTTCCCCTTAAACTCATTAACAAATTAGGAACGTCTGGCTGGACCACTGTGAGTTAACGATGTTCTAGGAGTACTAGCCAATATAATGACCAGAAAAAAACCCTGAATTTTATAATATTTTAATGGTGAAGATCCAAATATGTTCATTTTAAATTGTGTGATTGTGTATCTATAAAACCTAAGAATATTAAATAAAATACTTTTAGAAATTTACTATAGTAGATGTACAAAGTTGAAAAACTACACAAAAGGTAAGAAACTGGGAGCTAGAAAATGAAAAATTACATCAGAAGGTAGCTTTTTAGTCAGAATAATTTTATCACCATAATAGCAAAAGTATGTTAAATAACTAAGAGTTAACTTTAATAAAGTGTAATATCTATGGAAGAAAACTACAAAAGTTTAAGGCAAAAAAAAAAAAACAAAAAACACTTAATGTTCCAGTAACAATTTCTGTTTTACAAATCACTCTGAATGTAGGAGCATTAAGCCGTATTTTATTATGCTCATGGATTTTGTGGGTCAGGAATTCTGACAGAGCACAGAGGGAATATGATGGCTGGATCTCATCTGGGAAGACTAAAATAGCTGAAGGTGATTTACTGTCTGGGCCAAATTATTCTGGAAGCGTCTTTACTCACAGGTTTGGTGGTTAATGCTGGCCCTTAGCTAGGACCTCATTTGGAGCTGTCAATCAGAGCACCTACAGGAAAGCCTCTCCATGTGGTCTGGGATTCCTCATGGTGGGCTCAGGAGAGTTGAACTTGGAAGAGTCAGTGTACCTGAGAATAAGTTGGACAATAATCCACCTCTGCTGACCTTGCCTTGGAGGCCACACAGGGTCTCTTCCACTGCATCCTACCAGTGATTAGTGTGCCACAAGCCCTCTCTCATTGAAGAGATCTCTTTGAGGGAAGTGTCAAAAAAATTGCAGTCATATTTTTTAAATTACCTCATTTTGAAACTGAAAAACACCATCATAATTTTAGTTGAGAAGATTAATTTTTCCCTAATTTATACATGGGCTTAATATAATTCTAATCATAATATTTAAATGATTTTTTAAACTCATCAAAAACACTTCTAGATGTCATCTAGGAGAATAAGTTGGTAGTAACAGGTAAGAACATTTTGAGAGGGGAGTTCTCTAGGAACTGAACATATTATAGAATTATATAAATCAAACAACTTGGATTATTCTGAGAATAGACAGGTAAATCTTACAGAATAGAAGACTTAGGCCCAAGTATTTACAGGAATCAAACATGTTTCTGATACCTACTGGGGAAAGGCAGGCTTGTTCTATCAGCAGTGTTGAGACTACTGGTTAAATGTGGGGATATAGGAGTGTATCTCTATGCAAGGTAAAAAAGTGAATGTTTAAATGGATTAAAAGTTTAAGTGTCATAATCAAATCAGAAAATAACACACATTTTTGTATTCTTGGTGTGGGCAGAGAGAGCTTAAGTATAACACCACAGTGTTGGAATACACATACACACACACACACACAATTATATAATATATATAATATTTATACAAACAAACCACCTATCTCACATATATAATAGGAATATATATATAATACAAACACCTCTATATATTTATACAAACATTTATATATTTGAGAGAGAGATATATATGTTTGTTTGTATAAACATAAAAATTGCTCAGGAAATAACGAAAAACAAAGTTAAAAGCAGATAACTTGCAACACGTAAAGTCAGAATTAATGTTCTTCATAATAATGGGTTTTTCTAAATTTGTAAAAAAAAGATGATCACCCAAAACAAAAATATGCAAAGAACATGAATAGGCATTTAACAGAAAGAAGACATTCAAATGGCTAGTAGATAACTTGAAACCCTAGGGGCATATATGGGAGAGTAAGAAAGTAGGAGTTGAATAGTGATTACCTGGAAGAAGCAAAAGAGACCTTTGGTGGGAAGGTGATAGTGCTTTGTTACGTAACTGCTTTAGGACGTACTTAGATGTTCAATTATGTGAAATAGTAGTTTATTATTATCATTACTCGACTTGAACATAACTTGACAGTGTATCACCTACCCTAAACTCTTAAGCAAAACAAACTTGGTTTTAGCAGACAACATGTTTCTCTAGGACCTTTCTCACAACTTCCCCAACTTGGAAAGAATGCCAGACTCCAAGAGCAACTTTCTCCCCTTAGACATGGCATGTAGGAATTCCCTTAGCTAACATCTTGAGGGCTATTTTGCAGTTATTGCCAAATAAAGATCTTGAATAATAACAAAAATACATTACCAATCGAATTCGAACTCTGTCTTTTTAAATACCAGAGTCCTTTTTGCCAAGCAAACTCTTAGTAGAACTCTGACATAGGAAGCAGGTAAAGCAGAGCTTAGTTTAGGCAGAGCTGGGTCCTGCCTGCTTTGCTTTCTTCTTGCCCCTTGTGGGAGCCTTCTATTCTTCCATAGCCTGTAGTTTCCTGGACACAATAGAAACATTATGACTTAGAGGAAAGAGTAATTTCCAAACTTAAACACTAGGAGTGTTGAGCAAGCTCCATAAAAAATAATGTGTAACTTGCTTCCATTAATTTTCTCAAAATGTGCAAATCAAAAGCATTTCATTAAGTAAATGGTCTGGATTGCTTTTAAAAACTGTTGGTTAATATTTATAGCATTAATGGTAAGGACTCTTCATTAGTATTTATAAAGATTTCAAGGAGGAACAAACACCTCATACTTAATATTTTCTCAGTATTTTTATGAGTAATACAAGAATAATAATTATTTTAAAATATCCTCATGGTAGCTTTCTTTGATTCAGTGACAGAAGTAAAGTAAGGTACATAACACGTGAGACTTTAAAAGTTCAGATTTTGCCTCTGAGGTTGAAACACCAAGGTGCTTTAGGATGCACTATAGCTGAATAAAGAAGTGCAGTAAAATATATGAAAATGACATAAATAGAGATGCAAAGAGAAGGTATAGGGAGAGCTGAGAACACATCCTGTGTGTGTGCAGCTAACTTTGTGTGGATAGTGAACACCTGTATTCAAAGAAACGAACAAAAAAAACCGGTCAACAAGACAATTTAGACTTCAGTTTACTCCTGAAGCAAATAATCAGTGGAAAAAACCTATAAACAAGATAAGATACAGGTGCATGGGTGCAGGCGGTGGGCACAGGCAGGTGGGGGCAGGTAGACAGTCACACAGGAGGACAGGACGGGCACAGGAAGGAGGGTGCAGGCTGGTGGATACAGGAATCTCACCAAGGCATAATTGGAATGTCTTGGCAGCCTGTGCAGAACAAGATGTCCCTTAGGTCAAAGCAGCATAACCCCATGGGCTCCCTTCTTTTTTCACCCCCTGCCTTGTCAGGCCCCTGAATCTACTATAAAACCAGCAATTCTGTAATTCCGGAAGCTAAGCCTCCCAAGCCTAATATGCAGGTTCTACAATGTAAAATTACTGCTGTGCCAACACGGGGGCCGCTTCCCACATCTGTGCGTGTGCCACTAGTTAGGAGTTTTGCATTTATGCCCAGAAGAGCTTTGTTGGCTGTCAGTGGCTTGCTAGAGTGGAATAAATCAAAAGAGAAACTTAGAGCTGCTAATTTCCCAATGTCAAATATTGAAAAGTAATAGGATTCTCAGAGAAAGTTGCCCTGAGAAAACCCGTGAGAAAATGAATCATAATTTTCATCTGCTATAGAGTGTATTTGAGGTGCTCCTCATCTCACTAAGTGTGTGGGTAAGGTGTGAATGTGACATCTGTGTGGCTAAAAACTCACGAATGTGACCCACTTATTGTAACAGGCAGTAGTGCTGAAACTAAAGCATTGTATCCCTGCTAAAATGCTCAGACACAATATTCGGAAATATTGGACCACTAGCCGTAGAACCTGAAGAGGAACCTGGGATTGTACTCATTCTCTCCTCTCGGATGGAGTGATACTCACTGAGTATGTTAAGAATCCTTGGAAAACAACATGAACATACCTTTAGGCACTTATGATCCCATTTACTTTGCTCTTGGCCAAAGCAAGGTTAATGACTCCTCAGAGAGACTTAAAGGTCTCGGGGGTGTCAAGAAAGAGTGTAGAGATGTCGATGGGGATTATGGGGCTCCTGAAAAGTGTTTCTCAACAAAGGTACTACTGGCATGTTGGATGACATGATTCTTCCTTGGGCAGATTTATTTTCAGCATTGTGAGGTGTCTGGCACCCTTAACCACGGGACACTAACTGCAAGTAGCACTCCACAGTCATTGCAACCATCCAAAATGCTTTCCCATGATTCCAAATGCCCCAACGGAGTTGGTACCACCTCTGGTAGAGACCTACTGAATAACTGCATTTAGGGAGCAGTACGGGGATCTCCCTACATAGGCAGAAATTTGGGAGTTGGCCCACAACAGTTACTCAGGAGCTATTAGCTCAGATGGCTGCTGAGACACAATTGGGTATTAAGCTTTTGCTTTATAGAGTGTATAAAATGTTTATTGTGTCCATCCTTCAGCTAAAGCTTTCAGTTCAGTTTGGTTTGTTTTTATGACTGTTCATTTCAGCTGCCTTGAATATATGACTGATATTAGCTTTATTGGAAGTGCTGTCATCGTCGTCACTACGTTGTAAACACCAAGTGTGAAGCTCACTGTGTTCTTCTGGCTTTTGGGGTTTCTAAACTCTCTGTTTCTGTGGCTTTGCTCATCTGTATTGGAAAGAACATGAATGAGGCAGTTCTTTTATTTTGTGCATGTCTGATTTTCAGATATACTCAGGAGGAAAATAAGGGTAAAAGTTCATATTTGAAAAACGTATGTTCAATCAAAGTATGGCTTTTTCCTTCATGTTCTGCCAAGCTAAAATGATCCCTTAGATGCATATGATTTCATGGGCTATAGACCACCAATTTTACATAATTTAAACTTGAGAGACTTACACTAATGCATTTTACTTCTAAATAATGGATTATCGGGGGTACCGGGGGAAATGAGTAAGGGTTTTATAAAGGAGTAAGAGAAGAATTAGATAGTTTAAAAATGGCAGAAAATATAGTAGAAGAGAAAAATTGATTCTTTGAGCAATCAAAACTAAGAGGCTCATTGTTTCCTGGGCCATGGTTAAGTATTTTAAACACTTTGGCCGGGCGCGGTGGCTCAAGCCTGTAATCCCAGCACTTTGGGAGGCCGAGACGGGCGGATCACAAGGTCAGGAGATCGAGACCAGCCTGGCTAATACGGTGAAACCCCGTCTCTACTAAAAAAATACAAAAAACTAGCCGGGTGAGGTGGCGGGCGCCTGTAGTCCCAGCTACTCGGGAGGCTGAGGCAGGAGAATGGCGTAGACCCGGGAGGCGGAGCTGGCAGTGAGCTGAGATGCGGCCACTGCACTCCAGCCTGGGCGACAGAGCGAGACTCTGTCTCAAAAAAAAAAAAAAAAAAAAACACTTTATTAGGTTTTATGATTAACAAAAAAGTTGGCTAACAACTTCTTTGAAGGTCACTGGTTTATTACAAAATCGACATAAGCAATGCAACAAGAGGAAATTCTCAATTTCCTCTCCCCTCTTCTGTCAAAATTGTTTTTCCTTTCCTAAACTCCTCTTACCTCCAACCTCACCTTTGCCTCTCCCAAAGTCCTAAATAAGAGATCATCATTCACCAAATTAACATAATGAAAAAAAAGCATTTGGGTGGCCTGGTAAATATACAGACCACTAGGCTTATTCGGATGAAATTCAAACTCAGCTGCTCTGATCGGGGCCTGAATCTAGGTGATTTGTATTTTCATGTACATTTGGGACATACCAAATAGTATTCTTCAACCTTTCTTTGATAAAGACATAAATGACAAGAAAGTACAAGGAGACTGCACAATGCTGGAAACAAGCTTATGAATTTTAAGTACATGGCCTTTTCATGGGTCCAAGAAAAAGTAATTTTTTTTACTTTTAAAATGCTTTTGTATTTTAACAACTTATGCAACAGATAGAAATTTCTAGAATATAATAAACTCATCCATACCCACAATAAATTTTAGTGGAAAACTTCCCTCCAAAATATCTGCCAAGATTATCAATGACTGTGTTACTTTGTGAAGGAAAAATGTAAGTTGACTTTATCAACGTTTGAAAAAATCCTGCAACTTAAATGGAAGATTAATGGCATACATGGGTGCAATATTTAATTTCTGAAACTTCAAACTTGCAGCCTCTCTCATAAATATTTAAATACAGTTTAGACACTTTGGGGAGAAAATAAATTATGTCATGTTTTTCATAGCACTTGGAAATGTTCATGTCTCAAGAGATAATAATGAATAATGTAATGAAAGTCCAAATGTGAGTGTAAATTGATTAAATACAAATTTATTTTAAGAAATAAATAATATTAGTTCCATTACTGAGTGCCTAATGTGCCAAGCACTATGCTTATTGTGTTCTCATTATTTCACTTAGTCCACATAAGGACCTTGCAAAGGAATATCGGCTCTGAATGGAAGAGACATATGATTCCCAGAGGAGTTAAATATTGGCCCAAAGTCACAGAGAATTTCAGGAATTGGGTCGCAAGTCAGTCTAAGCTAGTCTGTTGGTCTATGTATGGTCAATGTAATCCATAAAGTTTATCATCTGAACTGGGACACTTATGGCCATGAAAAGGGGTGTTATTGATAATTACAGGAAAACATGTATAAAATGGGTCTCTCCTGAGCAAACCAGATATTTGATCACACTAGTGTGAACTGAGTTTGTTTATTTAATCATCAGGCAAAATAAACATGAAGAGGATAGAATTCAATAGGGCCACATTAAAATATTTGCTAGTTTTAAAAATGGATCCAAAATGTAAAAGGAAAACTAAAAAACAAACACAACAAAAGATTATGTTAACTGAGTCAATCACAATTCAACTGAAATCTTCTATAATTCCATATGAATTATATTTAATAAGTATGTTGGGTACATTTAAATATGTTCAGTCTGATGTGTGGTAGAGCCCCCCAAAATCCTTGAGCCATGCAGTTCCCATTATTCCACTCAGCCCACCAGGAAGAAAAGCTTCAAGTTCTACCGTGTTCCAAATGCCTTCTTCCTTTGCACCCAAGAGTGAAAGGCCCAGCTTCGAATAGAATTTTTTGCCCATTGGTGTTTATATACCCACCATGACAGTACCACAGTGTTCATCATTCACCAAAATTCCCTAGGACTGACTCATTGCAGTTAACCCTTCCCCTCAGCCCAAGTCCTGGCAACCACTCATCTTTTCTCTAGCCATTTGATTTTGCCATTTCCAGAATGCCACATAAATGGAAACATATAGAAGGTAGCCTTTGAGTCTGGCTTCTTTCTGTTAGCATAGTCTATTGGAGATTCATCTATGTTGTGTTGTTGGTAGTTTATTCCCTTTAATTGCTGAGTAGTATTCCATTGTATAGGTATTCCCATAGTTTGTTTATCCATTCTGTACTTGAAGTACATTTGTGTTGCTTTGAATAAATTACTGTAAACATTCACACATCTTTTTTAAGACTATACAGCCAAAACACCAATGTAAAGAAGAAAAAAATGGAGTGAATAATTTCATTTGATTTGGCATTTTTAAGAAAAATGTTCTAAGTTTTTCATTAACAAACAATTGCCCCAGAAGGTTAAACTGTGTAGTGTGACCGCTTTTACACAATACAGTGGGAGATTCAGTTTTCTTTACTGCATGGATCAAGTAGCTTTCAACAAAGGGCAGCACTCTTGCTATTTTTCTATTCCAAAAGGAAAATGTGTAACTTGATGAAACAACAGTGAAATAAGATCATTTTACCTAAGACTAAATCAGGTAGAAAAAACAACAAAGTAGAGAGATTTAGATGGTACCTGAACACAAACTAAGAAGACTATTATTTTCCCCTCTTTAAATTGTCAGGTGCTCTAAGAAACAAGAAGGTGATATAGTACTTGTTCTGGCAAATACTGATTTCTTCCTTAATGGGGACTGAAATTGACTATACGATGAAGGATAATCAAAATTTCTGCAGTTTATGGCTATGGACAAAAGCAAGCTGTGTTGGGAGGGCAAATGTCTGGTATGTAGTGGTATGTAGGATGTCTCACTTGGGACAAGAGACAAATTACTCAGACATATTTGGAAATAGAAAAGCTTCTATACTGTGGGTTAGCCTTTTTTTTTTTTTTTTTTTTTTTTGTATTTGGTGAGACATTCCATTTAATACATTTTAAAGATGTAAAGCTAACCATTAACACAAAAAAACTTTTTATATAAGACTAAAACAATCACTTTCTTTTTTACACTATCATATGTTTAGACCATAAGGAAATGCTTTCTGTCAACAGCTGTTCATTTAGTAACAGCCTGCCTGGCTAACATGGAGGTGACACACTGGAGGATGTATGTTTAGCTGAATCCAAAACCCATTTCAACTCTACATGTTGTGAGCTGCATGTGTAAAGGAAAATTCAGTTCATATTTACAGGCAGAATAATTCCGTTCATATTTATGGTCAGATATGTAGTTCAGAAATAAGAATGTTCACTAGGTTTTAAGAAGTACTTGTATGAGACATATTGTTGAGCTCTTTCATCATCAGAAACAGATGAAATCCACTTTTCCACTGAAGAATATACTTAAACAAAAATTGAAACTAAAAGGCAAACAGACATGTACATCTATATGAGACTTTGTGATCTAACATGGTTCTGATGACCTTAAATTCACTGCCAACTATAATGCTTTAGTTATGCAGATAAATACCAGAAAAATTAATAAGCAAATAAAAGAATTTCATGCTTTCTCACATGTCTAACTTTTCACATCTGCAGAAGTTGGCATTCAGTATTCTCTACGTTGGCTTTTCTCAGATGGGTAATCAGGCTTTAGCTTTTGAGGACTGTGGCTACTTTCTCCTGAGTCCAGTGAGGCAGGAAAAACTCTACCTTCTAAATTGCCACTGCATTGGTGCACCCTCTCAGAAGGGGGAGGCACGTGGAAAGCCATCAAAATCTGAATTGGTTTGACATGCTAATACTTCTCTTGAACTGAAATCCTTCCGCTTAAGTTCTACCCTTGATGCTGTTCATACCCTGAATTCTGGCCCCTGCCTTGATCCATGGTGGCTTCAGAAAATCTAAGATGACCCCAAACTACAAAAAAGAAAGAAGAGAAAGCAAGCAAGCAAGGGAGAGAGGGAGAGAAGGAGAGAAGGAGGGAGGGAGGGAGGGAGGGGCAGGAAGGAAGGAAGGAAGGAAGGAAGGAAGGAAGGAAGGAAGGAAGGAAGGAAGGAAGGAAGGAAGGAAGGAAGGAAGGGAGGGAGGGAGGGAGGGAGGGAGGGAGGGAGGAAGGAAGGAAGGAAGGAGAGAAAAGAAATGACTTTACAGGGGAAGGAGATATATACGTCTCAGTGATAGTTTTGAGTGCCAGATACAAAGTATGAACATTTCATGCCAACGTTTTCCATGAACTAGATTTCAATATCCCACTCAGCAGAACCCTCCTCAAGTTGACATAGAAAAGTGGGACACATTGGGAACCCAGATTACGTGGGAGGAAAGTATAAAGCAAATTAGTTTTTGTGATTGTTCCAGAAAAACTATACTGGAAGAAAGCCACAGCAGCAATCCCAACCCATCTGTGTTACCAGTCTGCAATAAGAAATTTATGGAAATCCACAGTTTCCATTTAGAAATTTTTATAGCAACCTTAACAGATTAACTTTACTATTGAACTTAAAAATAAACAAAATTGGGCTTGTATTTTTATTTCATTTTGCTAGTAATTGATTTTTATTGTATTTTACAAAAGTGCTAGTCTATAATGCATTGAAAAAAATAAAACTGATCCTTCTCCACAGATAGTTTGAAAAACACTTTGTGTTTTATTACATTTTTTTAAGACAGAGCCTCACTCCGTCACCCAGGCTGGAGTGCAGTGGAGTGATCTTGGCTCACTGCAACCCCCGCGTCCCGTGCCACAGCCTCATGAGTAGTTGGGATTACAAACAAGCAGCACCACGCCTTGCTAATTTTTGTACTTTTAGTAGAGACAGGGTTTCACCATGTTGCTCAGGCTGATCTCAAATTCCTGGCCTCAAGTGATCCTCCCACCTCGGCCTCCCAAAGTGCTGAGATTACAGGCGTGAGCAACCGCACCCGACCCTGAAAAACACTTTGTATTTTAAAAAACTGTTGTTAACACTGAGCATGTAACAGTCTTAAAAAGAAATGTCATTTTATGGAAATTATCATTTTATTTTAATCAAAGGCAATAATGATGCCTGGTCAGTAGCTTTTTATCAAATTGCCCCACTTGGTCAGAAAGAAAGTCATCTTATTTTATTTTTCCTTGGATTTCAGCAACTTTAAAATATCAAATCCTATTTTGTGCTATAGCGATGTGACAACAAAACTCTACTTAAATGACTAACTCACTGATGGAACATAACTTAAGGGTAGGGAGAGACAGAAATTCTATAGAAATGTGTAGATTAAGTCACTGTGTATCCAAATAGAAATATCAGGATCTTCCTCCGCTTAAGATGCAGGAACCAGTGCACTGAGGCACAAGAAAAGAATTTGATTTACAATTTGAAGGAAAAACAGCAGTAAAATAATTGAGAGCTGGAAAGCAATCTCACTCCTGCCAAATTGCTTTCCTCTATGCGCACCCCATTTAGGGGTGATATCTGGATGCCGACATTTAGTTCATACACATTTTCCTTCCCCTGTGACATGCCATCCTGTCAGATCAGGACTGTTTCTCTGCTGTGATCAACAAAAAGGAATATCCAAATTACCTAGCATTGGATTATGACTGGAGCTTTATAAATTAAAAAATGGTTGATTTTTTTTTTAAGTGCAAAGGTGATACGCTTATAAAAGCTTTAAAAAAAAAAGATTGTTAGTAAGAATATGCGTGGTCCCTAAATTACCAAAAACATGAATTCCTTTCAAGCAAGCTTTAATTTCAATTTATGGGAATCAGACAGCGAAAAGACATTGCAAATTGTAAAGAACTGTTAAAATATGTGTTAAAAACAACTACTACTACTACCAGCAGAATAGGTTGTGATAGAGATTTGATGAATATCAGCTTTGATGTTGTTTATTACTTTCTTTCCCTTGAAGTATTCATAGACAGGGGAGACCTTCCGTCTTTACCTAGTAACTGCCTCTAGGAATTAATCTTACAGTTCATAGACTCATAAATAGAAGTGTGTTGTACTGTCAAACCCTTGCTTAGCTAGTCCTCTGAGTCATATATTTAGTTATGTCTTTATAATCTCAGAAAATCAGTAACAAAATTTGTCCTAGAAGTTTGGCTTTTATTCTCTGTGTTTTGCCCATGGAAGTACATTCATGTGCTTTACACGAGAGCAAGAATTTAAACATCCAAAGTATCTTTATATTAAAACATCTGAGGTGCCCTCTTCCTTTAACTTTCTTGTTCACGTTAGAAAGTATTTCTGGCTTCCTCACAAGAAATACAAACGTGACAGATTCATTTTGATAATTGCCTCATGTGAGCCTCAGACATATTATGTGCTGGAATCAAAATTCTAATACTCTCCAAAGATAAGGCAGGAAATACCATTTTGGGAGAAAAAATAGAAGTATTGAAAAGTAAACAGGAATAGACTATGCAAATTAGGTCTGAGCCAAGAGCATGCCTGTTTTAAATTTAAAATTGGCTACAAGCCAGAGCCAGTTATACCCTGGGTACCTGGAGGACAACGAAGAGGAATATGAAGAGCATTTTAATTTCAAAAACAAGAACCACAGAACTACAAGCTGTAAGTTCTAAAACTGATAGCCTGTGGCTCTTCTGGCCAGACATTTGGTCCATGTAGTGGACCAAATTAGGTCTTCCTAATCTTGATTTAGCACTGGCAGTGCTGTTGTCTTTTTCTCACAGTTTACATTCAGAAGGCCACTCGTTCTTTGAATTAAAAACAAACGTACTTTTATCATGAACCTAAGTCAAAGCATGGTTCGCCATTGCCCTGTGGCCAGAGAGGTTTTAAGAGCGGTACAATATGGTGGGTCAGAGGTTTAAATTATATGTGTGTGTGTACATACACATGTGCATATACACAGGCACACACACACACGCTTATGCATGCACACCCATTTATATCCACACACACAGGAGAAGCCCTCCTACCTAAGGTGAGAAGGATTAGTCGGTAAAGCAAATAATCTTAGAAAATAATGTGATGCATACATAATGTGAACATTTTCCAATATTTGTATATTTATATTTACATTTTTAATGTTATATTTGTACATCAATGTACATTTATGTTACCATCTTTTGATGGAAAGGTTTTTTCCACCTAGTGAAGATTTCCAAATGCTTTTTAAAAACAAGTGAATCTTTTCTTAAGTAGAGGTCTGATGATGAGAGGGCCCTCCACAGTTCTTGTATAAACCACGTTCTTCAAGAATCATCTTGTCTTATGCAGCTCAGGTTTCTTCAGGTGAAGTACTCAGGCACCTGTGTAGTGATCGCAATGCACAATCAGTCTGGATTCTCATAAGCTTTTACAGTTCTCTTACCTAGTGTGATCGCAATGATGTTTAGACGTCCCCCTTTATCCAGTCTTTCCAACGGACTCAACTTAGTTTTTATAAAAATCACTTTTTTTGGCACTCACCTGTCTTTGTCTTACATATTATTTTACTTGATTTTATAATTACTACTTGCATAAATGGATTTGGAAGAAAACTCAACCAATGCATACAAATTCATGGGTTTCAAGCAGATACGTGTAAGCATAGTAGAGAGTTACTTCCTAGCTTCCAGCTTCCAGCATCAACTGGACATCTGTCACTCTTTTCAAGTGAATGGAGGCTGTTGTTTAATCACATTTTTCTAATCTCTAGAAAGCTCAGAATAAAATGTGTCACATATATTTAGAAATTTGTAGAACCTGATGGCCCATGCTTTTTTCACTAACTTGACCTCTAACATCACCTTTTCTACATTTTTTCTTTTACATGCATATATTTTCCTTTCGTATCTTGTTATAATGTAAGAAACTTCCAATCTTTTGCTAGAATGGCAATGTGATTTTGCTGAATAGATGTTTGTTTTGTTATTGTAAGCACTGTGTAGTCCATGTTTTGCAAGACTTATGTTCTAAAATTAGCACATATGGAAAAAAATTGTTGAGTTAAAATTACCCTTGAACATCCCTTGAGAAGGCTCTGTGGTACAGTTCAGCACGTAGTATCTTCAGAGGTCTAAAACACCCAATTTTTCCATCAGCTTTGGAACAGATCAAGATTGTGTTGAGTGTCAGATGAAGTCATTCGACTTGCTGACAAAATGTGGGTATGTTCAAAAACTGGAGCGGTATGGGATTGTCACACTATGAGAGAGAGACTCGTGGGAACCAAGATTCATGCCCCTCACCTAAGGAGTTCAAAACCACACTCTGCCTGGTGGTCTTTCTCTATGTAGTCCTCCCTTCTGGAGGACTAAGTCTCATCTTCCTGAGAAGGCAAGGATAGACACTCATCGTATTCCCTTTCCACATATTTGCATAGGACACACTCAAAAAAAAAGTTAAAATAAAATTCAAATGGAAAAACTTCACTTGGATTTCCAAGATAGTAAAAGTGCATTCTTAATATTTTAACTCAGTGTATCAAAAATGAACTTCACTATTTTAAAAGTTTACAACCTAGCTCTTTGGTGGCCATACTACTGATTAGAAAATGGACTGATTTTCCCATGTGGTTTTTAAATTAGTATAGTTTCTTCAAACATTAAACTTTTAGAAAAATCTGTGTATCTGGATTATCAGGGCCTGTACTTCGCATGTCAGCTATAGATCTTTAAAATATCAGGCCTAATTTTATTACCACATTTACATCTCTTAATAAGAGACAGAGTGTTTATATTTCATATGTGAGAATAATATTTAAGTTTCATTTTTTTCTAGGAATGGCAGCCATAAATTTTCAAAGCACAATAATTAATGAAAAATACAGGTTCTATTCATAAATTAATAAACTGTTAGGCTTCAAAATAGAACTGCACATAATATTCATGTTTGTTTTTTCTTGGTAGACAACTGGCAGGTTTTCTTTCTTTTGCATCTAGGACTAATTTTGTTTATTCAAGATACCTGAACTGGGGTGTTTGTTAGTTAAGACAAATTTGAGAATGAGACTGTAATCCCTGTGGACACCCGATTTGTTTTTAACGAGGCAGCATTGCATAATGATTTATACTTAAGAGTATGGGCTTAGGGAGAAAATGCCTGGGACCTTGAGATATTGATTTAGTCTCCATGTACCTGTTTTCTCGACCACAAATGGGCATATTAGTAGCATCTTCCTCACGGTTATTGTGAATATTAATATGTCTAAAGCACTTGAATCAGTACTCATATGTCATCAGTCCTCCATAAATTATTATTGTTACTAGTGTCACCCTTGTGTGCATGAGAATGGGATCCAAACCAGTCGATGCCCAGTAAATGTCAAATGGCTGGTGAAAATGCTATTGAAATGCCTTGGTGTTCTGGTCTTTCACCTCCCTCCCCTTTTCTCTCCACACAGGTGGCCCCAGCCATTAAGGAGAGGATGATGAAGAAGGGAAGCTTGATGCTGGGCTACCAGCCGCACCGGGGAAAGGTCAACTTCTTCCGCCAGGTGGTGATCAGCCCTCAAGTGAGCCGGGAGGACATGGACTTCCTCCTGGATGAGATAGACTTACTGGGTAAAGACATGTAGCTGCGGCTTTCGTCCCCCAGAGGCATAAATCCTGTCCTGGGAGAGTTTAGATTCAGAACATCTTGGGGATACACAGTAGATTGCAGCCCTTCTGATGAGAAATAGGAAATACTCCCAAGTCCAGGCCCAACAAAACCAAAATGCTAAGCAATGAATATGAAGGACTCTCTAGCTGCCTGGGCATTACTGTTGCTAAAAGAAGAAAGTTAAAAAAAAAAATGATTTTCTCAAGGAATGCCCCTGGAACACAGCTCTGATAGTAAGTACCATGTAGGTTCTGGATTCTAAGCTTACATTGCTCTTTTTTTTTTTTTTTTTTTTTTGAGACGGAGTCTTGCTCTGTCACCCAGGCTGGAGTGCAGTGGCCGGATCTCAGCTCACTGCAAGCTCCGCCTCCCGGGTTCACGCCATTCTCCTGCCTCAGCCTCCCGAGTAGCTGGGACTACAGGCGCCCGCCACCTCGCCCGGCTAGTTTTTTTGTATTTTTTAGTAGAGACGGGGTTTCACCGTGTTAGCCGGGATCGTCTCTCGATCTCCTGGCCTCGTGATCCGCCCGTCTCGGCC
This sequence comes from Macaca mulatta, assembly GCF_049350105.2. Taxonomy (NCBI): domain Eukaryota; kingdom Metazoa; phylum Chordata; class Mammalia; order Primates; family Cercopithecidae; genus Macaca; species Macaca mulatta. The sequence goes on from NC_133407.1 coordinate 17,815,427, forward strand.
TCCCAAAGTGCTGGGATTACAGGCTTGAGCCACCGCGCCCGGCCAAAGCTTACATTGCTCTTTAAAGAACTTATAAACTAACAGTTTAAAGCAGTGGTTCTCAAAGTGCGGTCCCTGGACTATCAGCATCAAAGCATCACCTGGGAACTTGTTAAAAATGCAGATTCTCAGGCTTTCCCCAGACCAACTGGATCAGAAGCTCTAGGGGTAAGGCCCCGTATTCTGGGTTTTAACAAGCTCTTCAGGGTATTCTGATGCACAGTAAAATCTGAGAAACACTGGTTTAAGAAAAACCTTGTAATGATCGAATGCAAAGGGATATCTAATGTTTCAGAAACCTCTGAGCCAGTCTTTGAAAAAATACAACTATGGCATCTGTAGCACAAATATTTAAGGACATCAGAAGCATGTCAAAAGCTGTTTTTAAAGAGAGAAACTGTATAAGATGTTTACTTCATAGAGATGTATGTTTTATGCAGGCTGAATGTTTATCTCAAAAGTTCAAATTATCCATTCTGTTTTTTCTCAGTTAGAGATTAGAATAAAAGGCAAACACTTTGTAGTATGGCTCTTTCAATCAATGAGCAATAGTCCTAATTCACTTCCCAAAATCATTTGTGTCATTAGCCAGGGATGGACTCTCTCTATATATATATTCAAACCACAATAATTGAAAGCACAATAATTGACAGAAAAATACAGGTTCTATTAATAAATTAACAAACTGTTAGTCTTCAAAATAGAAATGCACATAATATTCACATTAGTTTTTTCTTGGTAGACAACTGGAAGGTTTTCTCTTTTTTTTCATCTATGACTAATTTTCTTTATTTAAGATACCTGAACTGGGGTGCTTTTTAAGAAAAATTTGGGAACAAATTTGGGACATATATATATGTTTCTGTGATATATATACATATATATATACACACATATGTGTGTGGATATATATACATATATGTTTCTGTGTTCCTCTTTTAGCTTGAGTGGCTTGTTTCTTATCTTGCTCTGTGCCTCCTAGGGAATAAACACAAGGACATCCACGGTTGTACAACATTCCCTTTCCTAAGATTTGAAATATCAGTATAGATTATTAAGTGGTTTATATTAGAGATCTGGGAATCATCAGCCTTTCAGTGGAAATACTTCCTCCATTTCGCCTGTGATTTTAACTCTATCTCTGACCCTGGTCCTAGATTTCTAGGAAAGTTTTATTTAACTAAGAAATTGATGGAATTCATAGGTGTGGGTGTAGAGTTCAACAAGATAAGATTATGAATATAATAAAGCTCTGCATTAAAAGGTGAATGATTGAAGAGTATTAAAGTATTAGACTTAGCATATTCAATAACATTTTCATACTCCATTATTAACTAATGTCATTTAAATTTTGAGTACTATTTGCTTTTATTGCTTATTTTCATTTTAGTGTGCAGTTTCTCGGTATCTCTATTGGTCAAAGAATATTAAATCTTTCTCTGAATTACTTCAAATTCTTAGGTGAAACCTATTTGTGTGTGTGTGTGTGTGTGTGTGTATTTATTTTGCATTTCTTGTTGCCTTTTTGTTTTAATGTCTACATAAAATATTCCTAAAATTGATGTTTGTAACAATTTGAGTTTCATGAAACAAAAAGGAACATTACTATACTTAGTGTTGTTGACTTTTCTTTTCCTGTCATCTCCTCCTTACTGGATTGTACCAACACATTTTAGAAGTGAACTGGACTTGGTTGGCATTTTAGCTTAATGACTGAAAAAGCAGGTTGAAAGCTCTCTGTATTTTAGTTAACACCTTGAATAAAATGGAAAAAAGCAGTTATAGCAAAGAGTGGACTCTCTTGTTTAGTCTTTCTCAATTACTAGGTAAGCCATGGGTAGCTCAGCCACAGCTCAACTCCTGCTGTGCCTTTTTATGAGAGGGCAGCTCCTTGATCAATATAAAAAAACAACTGCTGCCAGAAATTTTGAAAATTTCATTATTTTTTCTTGAAACATTCAAACATACTACACTCAATCAGGTATTTGACTAAGTGGTCAAAAATAATTTTTTGAGAGAAGTATTATTATCATGCATTTATTCTTTCATTAAAACATTTATAGTATGCCTGCTATGTTCTAGGCAATTATCTAGGTACTAGAGATATTCAGTGAATAAAATAGAAAGTCCTTTCTAACATTTTCATCCTAATAGAGACAGACAACACATAAATATGTAACAAGTCAGGTGGTGATAAATATTCTGAAGAAAAACAGAGTAGAGGGATAGAACCTGGAAGGGAGAGCGTGGTGGGCCATGCTATGGTAGAAAAGTTGGTTAGTCACGGCCTCTTGAGTGGAGACTTCCAGGAAGTGAGGGAGAGAGGCACAAGGTAGCTGGTGAGAAGATCTTCTAGATAGAGGGTATGATAAGTCAGAGGCCTGAGGAGTTGCATTCATGGTATGTGTCCAAGGATCAACATGGAGGTAAGTCTGGCTGAAACCAAGTGAATGACAGAGTGAGTGGTAAATGATGAAGTAAAAAAGTGTCTGGGAGTCAGCTACACTGGGTTCTGTAGGTGAAGACTTAGAGTTAGATGGATATACAATGGAAAATTTGAACAGGGTACTGATGTAATTCAACTTATATTTGAATCAAGATCACACTGATTACTGCTTAGAGAACTGGGTGTGGGGGGGTGGGGGCAAGAGTAGAGTCAGAGAACTAAAATAGGAAGCAATTGAAAGAGTTCAAGCAAGAAATTATGGTGGTTTACACTAGCATTTTAGTGGCGGTATGGTGAAAGGGGGTCAGATTCTAGAAGTATTTAAAGGTAGAGTTGATAGGATTGGCTACTGGAGTGGAGTGTTGAAAGAGAAATGAGGAAATGTGGCTAGTTTCATATGCTTTTGGCCTGGGCAACCATTATAAAGGAGTTGCCATTTACTGTGTTGAAGATTGCAGGAAGAGTGATTTTGCCTGGTTTCAGCCATGTGAAAATTGAGCTGTCTAAAAGCCAGTCAACCACAGATGGTATATAAGTAGTTAGTTATGAGTCTCAACTTCAGGGGAGAAATTGGGGTTGAAGATGTAAATTTAAGATCCATCAACCTAGGGATACTATTTCAAATTATGGGATCGAATGATATCATGTGGAGCATGCTTTTTGATAAAGAGGAGAGACTGGCCAAGGATTGAGCCTGGGAATACCAGCTTGAGATGAGGGGAAACCAGCAAGGGAGACTGGAAAGCAGCAGCCAATGAGGCAGAAGGAAAGCCAAGAGAGGGTGGTTGCCTACAGACCAATTAGAGAAACATTTTTCAGAAAGAAGGAAAGGACTCTCTATCAAAAGCTATGGATGAATCAAGTAAAAACTGAAATTTACTAGTTGGCAATGTAGAAACCATTTACTTGTTGAAATTGTATTTGCTAAAAGTAAACATTTAGAATATAATTTTCAATATTTTAGTAGGCATCAGACTTTATTCAATAAAAAGGCTTTTAAATTTTTCTTCTGGTTTTTGGTTTTTAATAGCTGTTCTTCATTGGAAAAAGGTCTAGTAATAATAAAGTGATTTAAGCTTAAGAAATTATTGGCCAGGCGCGGTGGCTCAAGCCTGTAATCCCAGCACTTTGGGAGGCCGAGACGGGTGGATCATGAGGTCAGGAGATCAAGACCATCCTGACTAACACGGTGAAACCCCGTCTCTACTAAAAAATACAAAAAACTAGCCGGGCGAGGTGGCGGGCGCCTGTAGTCCCAGCTACTCGGGAGGCTGAGGCAGGAGAATGGCATGAACCCAGGAGGCGCAGCTTGCAGTGAGCTGAGATCCGGCCATTGCGCTCCAGCCTGGGCGACATAGTGAGACTCCGTCTCAAAAAAGAAAAAAAAAAGAAATTATTACATTGCTAATTGGATCGGATGAGGTTTAGCAGCACATAAGAGAATATTCAAATAATTGTGATTTAATTAAAGAGGCTTATGTTTCTTTATTCAAAATAAGTTCCAAGATAGACAATCCAGAGATACTCTTACATTTGGTTACCTCATAGACAGGTATGAGACAAGGATTTGAGAGCAAGTAGCCTATTCATTTGGTGATGCCAGGAAACACTGTTTAGAGAGTGGTACACTGAGACAGGAAATGGAAGAGAATCAGTAGTGATATTAGTGAGAAAATTAGTGCTCTGAGCAACTGAGGCTTAATCCTACACATGACATCTGGGAAAGGGTATAGAATATACCTTGGAGATGTTCCATCTGAGGGCTGGGGAAGAACAGCTGTTAATCCACTGGTTGATAAGTTGGTTGATAACTGATTCCAGGGGCATTAGCAACACGACAGTCCCCCACCATGCTCCCATGGCCCAAGAAATCCTTTAGACAGAGTACAGATGCTTGAAGCTAAAGTCTTCAGCAGGACTGGTGAGTGCCTAGGAGATTTGGAAGGAGCACTGACCACTTTGGAAACAGGGGATGGTACCTTCACCATGTTATCAGGGACCCAGGATCCTTATATATTTTTATTCTGACATCCTTAGAGATGAATTAAGTCACCATGTTTTACCCATGGTTGCAACTCTGTGGTTCCAGACATTTTCCACAATTCAGGCACAAGAAATAGAAAAGAACTCATTTTTCAATGCCCACTCCACTTGTCATATTTCTCTTCAGGACAGACTAGAAAATGTAGTCTTTTGTTTGTTTTTTGCTTTGTTTTAGCTAGATACATTGATGACCACAATCGTATAAGGTCCACTAGTAATGAAGAAAACTACCAGAATGGACACTGACAAGCAACTCATCGTTTTTGCCACCATGACTCAAGCATGGAGAGACACCAGTTCTTAAAGCAATGTTTTGTTTTTCCAGACAGCACAGAAATTAACCTAGATTGATAAAGCTTGATTCGAATTAAACTGTTTAGCATTCAATTTGTCTCATTCTAGCTGATCAGAGCCAGCTTGCCTGGTTCATGCTTATCTAATCCAACTGGAAATGGATTGATACAACTTGAAATGTCTTAATCCCCTTGACTCAATTAGAGCCAATTTTGAACTGGAAAAAAAATTTGACTCAACTTAAGCTCTTCAGGACCAGTTTGATTCCTTTTAACTGGTCTGAGGTAGCCTAATATCATTTGAACTGGCCTGATTGCAGTTTGAAGTAATTTTATATCTCTCTGTTTTGATCACATTCTATTTGAGCTCATTTGATCTTGGGCAAATTTATTTCAACTAAGTAGAACTTGTATGATTTGTTCAAATTTGTATAGGATTTATTTTATACAATTTAACTCAAGAAAAGATGGATTAAATTGTTCAATCCAACTGGATTCAGAAAGAAGTTCCTTTTTCATGACTCTCTTGGCTTTAGGGAACACAGTTCAGTAGCAACATTGCAATAAAGGGACTCTTGACAAGCTTTTAAGGGAAAACTCATCTAATGATACAAAAACAACCCGAAGTTAAATGTAAGTCACAAGGGGAGAAAAATGAGAGCTCTCAGTCTTCATTCTATTTTCCACTTCTTCTCAATGGGCATGAGTTTAGTCAAATGAAGCACTGGATATTTAGACCCTTATAGTTCCATAGGGTTGGCAGTGAGTTTGGGTGTGGGCCTGAAGTACATTAGAAAAATAGTATAGGTTTTCTGTTTCCTTAACTCTCTAATTTTGCAGGCATGGCACTTCTTACGGCCAAAATTCTACAAGCTTGAGAATCCTCTAATGCAGTAATCCAAGGATGAAAATTATAGCAACAACTAACATTTATCGAGTCCATACTACACACCAAGTACTACACCAGCCACACTACATGGACTTAATTACTTCTCATAATACTCTATGAGGTGGTAGTTGTTATTATCCTCAACTTATAATTGAGGGACCTGAGGCTCAGTTTAAGAAAATTTCTTAAGATTATCGATCTAGTAAGTTATAGATTCAACAGTCAAATCTAAGCCCACCTCACCCCAGAGACCAGACTCTTAACTTCTTCTTGTTAGTATAGCTATACGGAAAGGAAAGGCCATTAAGAACCAAGTTGGTCTTAGAAGGCAATAATTACATCATACTACCCTGCCATCTTTCTCAAGCCTGAATACAAGAATTTTCCTTTCTGCTTTTTGCCACTAAAGTTGGAGGATAGCAGTATAAAGGGCCCTTTGGGTGCACATACTAAGAAATTTAAACGGGAACCACAGTGGAGATGAAATAATTATTTTCTGAGTATTTGGTCATTGCTTTGTTTCTCAGACCTTTTCTGATCTCCATGACCACATGTCCAAATGCTTACTTGACAGTGCCACTTGAGTATCTCAAAGACACCTCAAACTCAGCATGTCCAAAACTGACTCATGATTTCCTACCCACAACCCTCACATTTCTCTCCAAACCCGTTCCTTTTCTATGTTTTCCACCTCAATAACTGCCAGCATTTTCTATCTAGTTTGCAAACCAAAAATTCATAAATTAATGCTTAACACCTCTAACTCCCCCTCTCCTCCACTGTTAGCAGGCCTTGTTGGATCTACTTTCAAAACACGTCTCTAATCCATCCATTTATCCTATCTCAATTGTCATGTTAAAATTCCAAGCTTCGATCACCTTCCCCCTGGACTATAGCAATAGCCTCCTTACAGCCACATCCATACATTGATTCTATGCTTTCTCCAATCTACTCACCAAACTGCCACCAAATTAAAATGCTGGTCCTATCTTTTACTTTCTTAAAAATCTTCAATAGCTTTTTGTTTGCTCCCAGGATTGACAACTACCAACTCTGCCAAAGACTACCAGAAAACCTGTTAAGTGAAGAAAAGCTAATTTATCCTATGGCCTTGAATAAGTTTTAGAGGTGTCCCAGAAATGGGGAAGAGGAGACATTTATAGGCTTTGGTTCTGGACACAAGTGGCTTAGAAGACAAACTGACTCAAATACAATTTATCATGTAATCATTTGGCACCAGTGAGCACAGCAAAGTGAAAGTCTTGATGTGAGTCTTGATAAATAAACTGCTGTTTGATAAGCAAGCTGTTTCTGCAGGTGAGCATTCTTTTGTCCTGATGTGAGAGATGAGTCAAGTGTTTATTTGGATAAATCAGGTAGCAGGAATTTCCTAAAGTAAACAAAGTTATTCATTGATTTACAACCTTAACTTTCTGAGCAAGAATCTACAGTTAAGAATAAAGAGTTAAATCTTGTTGGTGTAAGTGATCTTCATTCTTAGTCCTGATAGTTAAGCTCTATGGAAGGAAGTCATTTGAATTCTCATAAGGATCAAATTCTGCAAATGGTTGCCAAAGCTCTGCATGCCTCCAGGTTCCATGAAGTTTCAGCTTTATGTTTTGCAGCCTCTCTCATGCTGGGCTCCAGAAAATTCAGTCTTCTTTCAGCCACCCCTGTCCTTTCCCCTGAATGTCAAAACCTTTGAATATTGCATGTACTCCCTTTTCCTCAAGTGTGATTTCCTTCTTCTCTCTCTACACCTACCTAAATTTGTGCTTACAGTTCAGATCTCAGCTTGATTCTCAGTTCTTTAAGAATGGCTTCTCTGCCTATTCTCTACCCACCCAAATGGCGTCTGCACCAACATAAGCTGCTGTACTTTCCCTAAACTACAGGTGCAACTATTTGTAATTACCTATCTCTGTGCATTTAAAAAAATTAGACTATAATATTTATAGAGGGCTTCACACATAGTAATTAATTGCTCAATATATAATTAGGGAAGTGAGGAAGATTGGCAGATGGGTGCTTTTGTATTTGGAGATGACTTTTTAATTTGAGGGGCATATCATAAATGTAAAACAACTAACCAATTGCCTTAAAGAAAGCGCTAAAGTCACCTCTAATTTTAAAACACATGCTACAAATTGAGACATGATGTGTTTTGGTCAGTAAATGTGCCCCTACAGGAAAAGAGAAAAGTTTCTTCTTAAAAATAAATGTAGACTTGACTTACCTCAGAAAATGTTTCTCTTTTTTTTTTTTTTTTGAGACAGAGTCTCGCTCTGTTACCCAGACTGGAGTGCAGTGGCATGATCTCGGCTCACTGCAAGCTTCGCCTCCCGGGTTCATACCATTCTCCTGCCTCAGCCTCCTGAATAGCTGGGACTACAGGCCCGCCACCACTCCAGGCTAATTTTTTTGTAGTTTTAGTAGAGATGGGGTTTCACTGTGTTAGTCAGGATGGTCTCGATCTCCTGACCTTGTGATCCGCCCACCTTGGGCTCCCAAAGTGCTGGGATTACAGGTGTGAGCCACCGCGCCCAGCTAGACTTGACTTATCTCAGAAAATTTTTCTTCTTAAGCATGATTTTGAATTGTAAATATTTCCTCACGATAGAGTATGACAAGAGTTCATCCATCTTAAGACTTCGCAAGACACCATATAGACTCACATTTGAAATATTCTGGAATTTGAAATTCTAACTGATAACAACGTAGTAGACAAATAGTTCAAACTATGGTTCATGTGGATGGTGAGTCCTAAACAATTTTTATTCTGTTATTTGAAAGCTGTTTTTTGAAGTTTTTTTTAATTCTGAAGTGAATTTATTATTTTGAAGTGAATTTTTATTCGTTATTTGAAGTTTCTCTGGGTAAGTCATGCTCTGCCAGAAATGAAGGGATGAGAAGATGGTTAAACCGTAATGGAAACACAGCTGTTCTCTCTGCAGGTGTGGTTCCTTTCTGCTGATGGGCTGGGTACAGAAGAGGATGAGCAATGGATGCTTGAGCAAATGTCATTACCTCCTCAACTCTCTTCTTTTAGGACTAATTTTTGTATTTAGCATGGGTTCTCAAAAATGTCTTTCGTCTCATATCTAAGTTAACGTGTGTTGAATTTTTAGTTGAATGACTAGGTCAAGTATTCAAAAACCCCTCTAAGGCCTCTAATTTGGATCTATAGGAGAGAATTTTCTCATTCTGGGATGAATATCCCCAACTCAAGTGTTTACTCTCTGCTATCTGGAGCCTGTGAATCAATTTTGGTATTTCTCACATCTTTGAGGGCAGAGCTATACAATCCAACCTGAATGACTTCTAAGGAGCTTTTATATTCATGTTATAGTGACTTGCTGGTTTATCAGTCAAGAACTCACATATCGCCCTAATCTGGTATGCAAATTGTGAAGAATTTTTAAAAATCTTTACTCTCTGCAAGCTCAGGATATTCATATGTAGTGGTAGCTGAGTAAGGTGTAGGTGCGAATTTCTGCATCTCTTCTCCTAACGTGAACAAACAAGAGTGAAGAACAGATCCTAGAGTTTGTGAATAAACTAATTGTGTGGCACCTAGGCCTGTTCCACCCCTGCTATAGCTAACTAAACCAGTGAAATAACAGTCACGTGACTAGTCCTGCATATTTATGCTCTAGCATAGTGTCTTCCAATCTCTATTGGTCTGAGTTTTAATATCATGGAAACATCTTAATAGATACAGGTTTCACACAACAGCTCTACTCTTGGCCTATGGTGTGTGTATGTAGTTACAGGTTGGGGACTGGATTATAGGTTGAAGGTATGGTACTTTTAGGGATGGGGCTGACTTGGTCAGGATGTTGGCCAAGTGTTGGCAGCAGGTCTGGGTTCTCTAAAGCCAAAAATGAAGTACAAGATTTTTAACTGAAATGCAGTGACCACCACTACACTTTACACCTTGGGAAAAGAGCAAATTGAATGCTGCATAGGCCAAGCCTAAACAATAAAATCCAATTTCCAAAAATGGCGAGTAAGGCAGAGTTAACAGAACCTGGTAGAGCTACAAACACATAACTTCTAAAAGAGATTAAATTGGTACCAAGGTCATTGACCTGAACACTAGCCAATGTTTAAGCTTCCCCTTCACAAGTCAGCAGTTTAATATACATGATGTGTGTATCACACTATTCTAAAGGACCAATAGTAAGGGTGCACTATTATGAGTAAGGATATTTGTGGAAGATTGATGCAAATCTTTGATTATGGGTAAGTGGAAAAAATGACTGTCATTACCAGGGAAATTTGGAAGGAAGGTTAAGTAGGCAAGTGGGTGAATGAATTTGGATGAGCAAGTAACTTCCAGAAAGAGATGTGATACAACTCAGAAAACAAACACATCAACAATCATAACTTACTACTGCACATAAAAACTGAAGAAAAACTGGATCACCAGCCACTGTGCCAACTGCCATCTTTTAAGAAGTGCTTGGTAATTAGAAGTCAATGGTTGGCATTTATGCTGCTGCTCTCAAATCCCATGGTTGCTGAATGTTTTGTGATGCTGCCTGCTGTAATGATAACTAAATGTCTTAAAGTCTTAGGACTGATGCTATCTAAATGGGTTGTCTTTGGTTCTTATCTTCAAAATTAAAAATCCAATGAATATTCTTCAAAGAATTTGCTGAATTAAGAGCACTAGCTGCATGTTTGGGTGACTTTGGACCCCACTCTGAGTTTGATTGCTTAAAGATGATTTTTCTTAATTTGAAGAGTAATTGCTCATAAAATCCCTTTTCTCTCTTTTTCACCAAAATAGCCATTAAACCCTTAAAACGAGGAAAAAATACCCAGCAACAGTTATTCTGGATCACAAGAGTCAAGCATATTTCAGGTTTCACAAAGATTAGTTATCAGTTTGCTTCCTATTAGAGAGTTCACCTGAGTGAGCGAGCTGCAGTGGTGAAGTAGAGCATCAGACTCAACCAGTTTAAGCTGCTGTGGGGTTCTCACGAACTTAAAAGGACAGACCTGAATCACTGGGAAAGAAATGGAAAACATGCATAGCATACTGGGAGAAAAAGTAGTAATAAATTGATCTCACAGAGTCGAGAGAGAGAGATTATGGGGGTAAGATTTAGTTGTGGGTAAAAAATATAAATATTTTTTAAACATATTAGAGTGCTTTATGTTTACCCAGATACTCTTTTTTAAATAATCCTGAAAAGTATTATTTTATTAATTCCATCACTTATGTATTCTGCATATACTTTTTGTGCTTCTGTAATTCATCTCTGTACTGGAAACAGCAGGTATTAGCAATGATTGTTGATATTTAGATAATACATAAATATAAAATACTTTGATGTTTAGATGAATTAAGCACAAGATTGACTTGAGAAAACTGTCATAAGGGAAATCAATGGACACAGATAAAAAGATTGGGTGATAAAATAACAGATGTAAAAGCTAGAATTAAAGAACTTAAAGAGTGTTTCACTTCTACAAGGTGGAGTAGCAGGAACCAAATTTATTCTTTCACATGAAACAACAAAATAACATGACAAAACACATTAGGTTTTTAAGACACTGGACATCAGGTAATGAAGGACAGTGATCCCTGAAAAATAGGAAACTAATGAGGTGAACCCAATGATTGCTCCAGCTTAATGAATGAGGTGTTTTTTGTTTGTTTTTTAAGTGTGGCACAGGAAGAGAAACCAAGGTGGATCTCAGAAGACTGAGTTAGAGACAGATTTGAAAGACTGGGGAAACCTGGTATTTAGAGAATATGGGACAGATTACTGAAGAGAAAAGAGCTGCATTGAGAGAAAATTCTGATCCACAGAGTGTCTCCCTTGAGTCTTCAACAGAGTACTTATCAGCACATGTATGTTAGAAAACTACCTGAGGCGGAAGAAAGAATTCCCTTAGAAGGTTTAAGGAAACAGTGTCCACTTCCCATACAGAGCCTGTAATATTGCCTCCTTCTATTAGCCAGGCTGAAAAACCTCATGATTTACAAGACATTGGGTAGAATAGTTAGAAAAGCATTGGGTAGAACACTTTAAAAAGCCTTGCCTCAGTAGTAGTGTGTCTGGTGTCTGAAATGAGGGGTTCTTGTTCTCGCTGACTTCAAGAATGAAGCCGTGGACCCTTGCAATGTTACAGTTCTTAAAGGCGGGGTGTCTGGAGTTGTTCATTCCTTCCGGTGGATTCGTGGTCTCCCTGACTTCAAGAGTGAAGCTGCAGACCTTCACAGTGAGTGTTACAGCTCATAAATGCAGCGCTGACCCAGTGAGTGAGCAACAGAAAGATTTATTGCAAAGAGCGAAAGAACAAGTCCTCCACCATCTGGAAGGAGATACCCGGGTTACGTTGCTGGTTCAGACAGCCTCCTTTTACTCCCTTATCTGACCCCGCCCACATCTTGCTGATTGGCCCATTTTACAGAAAGCTGATTGGTCCATTTTGACAGAGTACTGATTGGTGCATTTACAAACCTTGAGCTAGACACAAAGTGCTAATTGGTGCATTTACAAACCTTTAGCTAGACATAAAAGTTCTGCAAGTCCTCACCCACCTCAGGAGCCCAGCTGGCTTCGCCTAGTGGATGGCGCACTGGGGGCAGCCAGTCCTGCACAGCGCGCCTGCACTCCTCAGCTCTTGGGCGGTCCATGGGACCAGTGCTGCGGAGCAGGGGGCGGCACCTGTCGGGGAGGCTCCCTCCGCAGGAACCCACGGCAGGGAAGGGGGTGCTCGGGCATGGCAGGCTGCAGGTCCTGAGCTCTGCCCCATGGGGAGGTGGCTGAGGCCTGGTGAGAATTCCAGCACGGCATGGGCAGGCCGGCAGTGCTGGGGGACCCGGTGGACCCTCCATAGCTGCTGGCATGGGTGCTAAGCCCCTCACCGCCCAGGGCTGCCGCACCAGCTGGCCGCTCTGAGTGCAGGGCCACAGAGCCCAGTCCACCCAGAACTCGTGCTGGCCTGTGAGTGCCGCGCATAGCGCTGGCTCCCACCCAGCCTCTCCCTCCAAGCCTCCCGGCAAGCAGAGGGAGCCGGCTGTGGCCTCCACCAGCCCAGAGAGGGGCTCCCACAGTGCAGCAGTGGCCTGAAGGGCTCCTCAAGTGCGGCCAGAGTGGACGCTGAGGCTGAGGAGGTGCCAAGAGCAAGCGAGGGCTGCTAGCACGTTGTCACCTCTCAGTAGGACAAAGTTAGCCTTAGACTAAGATGTCTGGGTTGTGTCTAGTCTTATTACTGATGATGTTAACGTTGATCACTTGGTTAAGGTAGTACCTGACAGGTTTCTCCATTGTGAAGTTAGTTTTTCCCTTTTCATGCACTATTATTTATAAGTGAGTTACTTATGGAGGAGAATTAAGCTCCATTTTTGGAGTGAGGAGTATAAATGAATCTGTAGACATAAAGTAAAACCACTAACAGTAATTAATACATATTTTAGGGGAGATTTTTAGGATATGCAAGTATCCTCTTTCTCCTTAAAGTTTTGCTCATTCATTTTTGCAGTCATCAGTGGATGTTGCCAGCTGCAATTATTCCTGTGGTGTTCTAATGCTGACTTTATTGATTTATTTATCTATTTGAGATGGAGTCTCGCTTTGCAGCCCAGGCTGGAGTGCAGTGGCACGATCTCGGTTCACTGCAACCTCCACCTCCTGGGTCCCAGAGGTGGGACCCAGCACTCTGTCAAAACACCCTTTGCTGGGTCTCGGGAGCCTCAGCCTCCTGAGTAGCTGGGATTACAGACACGCACCAACATGCCCAGCTAATTTTTATATTTTTAGTAGAGAGGGGGTTTCACCATGTTGACCAGGCTGGTCTTGAAGTCTTGACCTCATGATCCACCTGCTTCAGCCTCCCAAAGTGCTGAGATTACAGGCATGAGCCACTGTGCCCAGCTTGACTTTATATTTCTGTCATGCCTTTTACATTTATTAATTGGAATTATTTTGTAAGAAAAACATGCATTTCCCCATAGTTATTTATGTATTTAATTTTGTACTTACATCAGTGTGGACTCAAGGATATTCATTTTATGCTCAGGTGGTTCCAGGTTTGATCACTGGGAGCTTTCACAGATTAACTTCTGTGTCCTTTTGACATGCCCTTATCTTTTACAAAAAGCAGTTTCATACCTTTTGGTACTATAAGATGCTCCAGGCTCATTTTTTCATTATCCTAACTCTAGATTCAGCCATTTCTTCGAGAAGTCCTGGTTTCTTTTATTGGAGAATGGTAGAAACTACTATCTGGACCTTAAGTGTGCTCATTATCCCTGGGTGCCACTAAGAGGACATCTGTTCATCTAAGAGGACAAAGCTAGGAAATACATGTGTATATCCTAATACAAGTACATATACATTCACAAACATGTAATTTATACATATTACAGACATATATGTGTACATGCATGTTTGTGTGTGTGTGTATATAAACATGAGTTTTTACTGATTTCTGTGATTTTAAGGCAGCATCACAGAGTTATTTTAGCCTTCTCCGACTCCTCCACCTCTTGATTATTTGTAACTCCTTTCTCTGGCAATAAGAAATCTGGCTGTCTTTATCTACAACATATTTACTTATTGGTTCAAATTTATTATACATATAGATTAGTTCCAGAATTGCTAATCTGTGCTTTTGTGTGAAAAAAAATTTCCCAGCTAGAGGATGGTGTTTGTGAACAGTACTTTTGTTCTCTAGCTTTACAGCACCCACACAAAAAATTGTTTTCCAAAGTTACCTAGGTCAGCTTCTTTTCTCTCTATCCCCTTCAGTGAAGTTATGTCATAAATTTTTAATACTGCTAGATTTATTTGTTACCATCTACATTTCATTCTGGTTATGGATAGGCTGTCTCCTTAACCAGTCTTTAAAGGCTCCTCTGAGCGTGTTTCTCAACTAGGCCTTCATCTTGGACTTTCATGTCCATCCTTGTGCAGTCCAGTTTTAGCAAGAATCCTGCTAAGTCAGTTTAGGGAGAATCTTCCTTTCTTGATATCTGATCATCCTTGATATCTGATCAAGCTCTTCATCCCCCACCTTTGATGTCCAAGACCTTGGCCGTTTGTAGCAAGAATCCTGTCATGTCAGTTAGGCAAAAAAATCCCCCTCCCCTTGAAGGTCTCCTGTTAATGATTTCCCTTTTTTTTTTTTTTTTTTTTGCTTTTATTGAGACAAGAGTCTCGCTCTGTTGCCCAGGCTGGAGTGTAGTGACACAATCTTGGCTCACAGCAACTTCCGCTTCCTGAGTTCAGGCAAGTCTCCTGCCCTGCCTCAGCCTCCTGAGTAGCTGGGACTGGAGGTGTGTGCAACCATGCCTGGCTAATATTTTTGTAGTTTTAATAGAGACGGGGTTTCACCATGTTGGCCAGGCTGGTCTCGAACTCCTGACCTCAAGTCATCTGACCGCCTTGGCATCCCAAAATGTTGAGATTACAGGCGTGAGCCACTGTGCCCAGCCTGCTGTTAATAGTTTTCTATACACTGACTCCATTCAATGTGCTTGTTGGATGTAAATCCCCAGTCGTCTTTGTTGTTTTTGAAACTGAGCCTGTTCTCTCTTGATATTCTTATTGCAATAGAGGAGAGAGATCAGATGGAAGTTGATTTATTTAATAGTCCTGAATGAAATCTTACTTACCATTTTACCAAATGCCAGAATAATTTTTTTCTTTAATATTACCCTGATATCCCAGTTGATTTGTTAACATTTGCATATAGTAGAATTCATTCATTGTGGTGTGTACTTCCATGGTGTATACTTCCAATTTTGAAAAATATTAAAGTCAGGTATCCACTACTGCAATAGAGAAAAGTTCTACCACCTAACAATTTTCTTGTGTGATCGTTTTGTGGTCAACTCCTCTCTTCTCACCTTCAACACCTTGCAACTAATGGTTTGCTTTCTATCCTAATGTAATTGCCTTTTTTTATAATGTCATATAAATGGAATCATATAAAGGTAGCTTTGGGGGTGTAGCTGCTTTCATTTAGCAAAATATATTTAAATTTACTCATGTTGTGTTAACCAATAATTTATTCCTCTTATCACAGCGTAATATTCCATTGTATGGATATAACACAGTTTGTTTATCCACTTACCTGTTGAAAGATATCTGAGTTCTTTCAAGCTTTGTATAATTATGAATAAACCATCTATAATATTTATTTATAGGTTTTCATGTGAACATGTTTTCAATAAGCTTAGAAGAGGATTTCTGGGTCATATGATAAGTATGTATTTATTAGAAACTGCCAAATTATTTTCTAAAGAGGGTGTACTATTTTGCATCTCTACCAGCAATATATTCTATTTCGGTTGCTCCATATTTTCCTAGCACCTAGTAATGCCATCTTTATTGGCCGCTCTAATACCTGTATCTTCTTGTGGTTTTTTTTTTTTTTTTTCCATTTTTACTGTGATAAAATACACATAACATTTACCATCTAAACCATTTTTTAGTGTAAACTTCAGTGATATTAAGTACATTCACATTGTTGTACAACCATCATTACCACCTATCTCCAGAACTCTTTTATTCTTGGAAAACAAACTCTAGATTCCCCCCAAAAACAGTAGGTCTCCATTCTTCCTTCACCCCAGTGCCTGGAAACTACCAATCTTTCTGTCTCTATGATTTTGACTACTCTAAGTACTTCATATAAGTGTAATCATGTAACATTTGTCTTTTTATGACTGGCTTATTTTACTTTGCATGATATTCTTCTTTGTCTCTTGTAACTTCTTGTTATTTCAAGTTTATTTTGCCTTGTATTAGTAGAGCCACCTGTGTTCTTTGGTTAATGTTGCATAGAATACCTCTTTGCATCCTTTCACTTTCAAGCTATTTGTATCTTTGGATCTAAAGTGAGTATCTTCTACACAGCATATAATTGAATCATATTTTTATATCCATTCTGCCAATCTCTGCCTTTTGACTGGGGAGTTTAACCTACTTACATTTAAAGTAATTACTGATAATGAGAGACTTACTTCCATATGCGTTATAACTTTTTGTCTCTTAATCCCTATTGTCTTGTGTTTAGTTGATTTTTCTTGTAGTGAAATATTTAAATTCCTTTCTCATTCCCTTTTGTGGATATTCTATAGCTATTTTCTCTGTGTAGTTACCATGAGGATTACATTTAACATCCTAATTTTATAACACTCTAATTTGAATTTATAATAACTTAACTTCAATAACATACAAAAATTCTGCTCCTTTACTACCCGATAGCCATCCTTTCCAGTTGTTAATATAACAAAATTATATTTTTGTACATTGTTTGTCCAAAAACAAACTAATAATTCCTTTTTAATACATTAGTCTCTCAAATTATGTAGAAAACAGAACATAAAATTAAAAATAAATGTTATAACATTAGCTTTTAAACTCATAATTTTTAAAAAAATGCATTAATCTCCTAATCATGTAGAAAACAGAAAGTGGAGTAACCAACCAAAGTTACAATAATACTAATTTTATAATTTCCCATGTGTTTATTGAGATCTTTATTTTCTCATACATATTTAGGTTACTGTCTACTGCCCTTTCATTTCAACCTGCAGAACTCCTGTTAGTATTGTCTGCAGGGCAGGGCTAGTGGTAATAAACTATCTCAGCTGTAGTTTCTCAGGGAATGTTTTCATTTCTCCCTCACTTTTGAAAGACAGTTTTGATGGATATAATATTATTGATTGGTAGCTTTTTTCCCTCTCTTTTAGCCTTTTGAATATATCAG
Source organism: Macaca mulatta (assembly GCF_049350105.2). NCBI lineage: Eukaryota > Metazoa > Chordata > Mammalia > Primates > Cercopithecidae > Macaca > Macaca mulatta. Next base: position 17,832,876 of record NC_133407.1, read on the forward strand.
CCCACTGTCTTCTGGCCTCCAAAGTTTCTGATGAGAAATTTCCTAATAATCTTATTTATGATTTCTTATATGTAATGAGTTACTTCTCTGTTGTTGCTTTCCAGATTCTCTCTGCCTTTGGCTTTTAAAGGATTTATTACAACATGTCTTGGTTTGAGTCTTATTGAATTCATCATACTTGGAGTTTATTTATTGAGCTTCTTGGAGGTTTATATTTATATCATTGATCAAATTTAGAAAGCTTTAACTCATTATTTCTTTAAATAGTCTCTCTATTTTTCTCTCTCTTCTCCTTCTGGGACTTTCACAATGTGTACATTGATTCACTTGATGGTGTCCCAAAAGCTGTGTTCACTTTTCTTTAATCTTTTTTCCATGTTTTATCTTAATAATGTCCATTGCCTTATCTTCAAGTTCACTGATTCTTTCTTCTGCCTGCTCAAACCTTTGAATATCTGTAGTGAATTTCTCATTTCAGTTATTGAAACTTTTGGCTCCAGGATTTTGGTTTTTGTTTGTTCATTTCTTTTTCGGTTTTACATGTCTTTATTGCTATTTCCATTTTGTTCATAAAACATTTTGTTGACTTTCTCCACATCTTCCTTTAGTTCTTTGAATATCTTGAAGACAGTTGTTTTTAAGTCTTTGTCTAGTATATCCATTTTCAGGTATGGTTTTTATTATGTTTCTTTTTTCTTTGAATGAGCCATTATTTCCTGTTTCTTTATTTGTCTTGTAATTTTTTGTTGTTGTTGAAAACTGGCCATTTGTAAGTAATAACATGCTAACTCTGGAAATCAGATTTTCTCCCTTCCCTGGGGTTTAAGTATTTTTGTTATTAAGACCTTTTTGGTTGTCATTGTTGCTATAGACTGTATCTTTGCCAAGAATCAACCTCAGATGTGAACTTAAGGTCTTCTCAGATCTTTTCTGAGCTTCTGTCTTTCCCTGGGCATATATAGTGATTTTCTAATTTCTTTCATGTATGTGCATACTTTTGAATGCCATAGTCTTTCATTTCTGGCTTCCAAAAAAGGAAAAAAAGAAAAATGAAGGGGAGGGGGCACCAGCTTTATACATCCCCTGGAAATCACTTCAGCTGGAGAAGAGGCTTGCACAATTTGGGAAGGTACAACAACAATGCTATCACCTTAATGTCTGCACCCTCGTGATCAGAGTGACAATTAACAACTAAGCACGGATGAACACTATTTAAAGACTAGAATTAGTTTTCTCCACCCTGGGTCCTATAAGCTGTGTGCAAGTTGCTCCAGGAACATGTGCAAATAGTCTGCCATGTAGCTGAGGTGTACAGCAGGGGTCCCCAACCATTTTGGCACCAGGGACCAGTTTTGTGAAAGACAATTTTTCCATGGTCCTGGTATGGGGGATAGTTTCAGGATGAAACTCTTCCACCTCAGATCATCAGGCATGAGTTAGATTCTCAAGATCACTGACATGCACAGTTCATAATAGGGTTCATGCTCCTATGAGAATCTAATGCCACCACTGACGTGACAGGAGGTGGAGCTCAGGTGGTAATGCTTGTTCACCTGCCACTCACCTCCTGCTGTACTGCTCAGTTCCTAACAGGCCATGGACCTGTACAAGTCTGTGGCCCAGGGGTTAGGGACCCCTGGTGTAGAGCATAGGTAGCTACTACTATTTTAAGAGCTGGAATTGACTAAAATAACAGCAAGTTGTCATCCAAGCTTTCCCCTGAAAGTTGCAAGCCTTCAGTAGACTTCAGAGTTCCAAAACAGTTACATCAGACAAATTCTGCCAGTGCAATTATTGACTTTGGAGGAGTCAGATTTTGATGCTATATACTCCACCATCTTTGCAGAATCCTCTGCCTTCTTGTAGTTTTAATTTGCATTTCTGTAATGACTGATAATGTTGAGATGCTTTTAATATACTTACTTGCCATTGTGTATTTTATTTGATAAAGTTCTTGTTCAGTTTTTTGCCCATTTTTTTAATGTGAGCTTTTTGTTTTCTTCATATTAAGCTTTAGATGTCTTTTATATATTCTGGATAAAAGTCCTCTATTGATACATGATTTACAAATATTTCCTCCCAACCTGTGGTTTACCTTTCTGTTTTCTTAATAGTGTCTTTCACAAAACAAAAGTTTAAATTTTAATCAACTGAAATGTATTAATTTTTCTTTTTGTAAAATATCTAAAAAAAAAAAAAAAAAAAAAGCTCATTGCTAAACTCAAAGTCACATAGATTTTCTCCTGTATTTTCTTCTATAAGTTTTATAATTTTACACTTTTTCACTTTTTTTATAAACCATTTGAGTTAATTTTTGTATAAGGTGTGTGGTATGTGTTGAGGTTCATATATTTTGTATATAACACCCAATTTTTCTATTTATTGAAAGGACTATTCTTTGTCCACTGAGCTGTCTTTGTATATTATATAAAGTATAAATATAAATTCTAAAAATGTAATTTTGCCTCATGCCAAAAGAGAGAGAAAACATTTTCTCCCTTTCTTTCTGTTAGACAGTTCCTTTAGAAAATAGATTGCAAATGTTTTATCTGTCATGTTGAGTTGTATTTAAATCTCTTTAAAAGCTAAATTAGTCACTTGCTAGTTTTGCATTTCAGAGATTTTTATTTCTTGGGAACGTTTGGGCCTTCTTTTTGAAATGCAAACATCGAGGAAGATGAGCTCTGTCTTCCTGTTCCTGTGGGAGTTTTAGCCTACATGTTTGACTCCTAGTGTAACTTCCTGCTTTTCACAAAAATATAAGAAGTTGTATTACTCTTTTTGATAAAGACAATTCACATGTATGTAATGGATTGCAACTGCTTTGCTATACAAAATGGTGTGATTTCTTCCCATTTTTACAATCACCTTAGCCAGTTGCGTGTGATGCTCCTTACATTATAGTTTAATGCTTATAGAATAATAAAATTGCTTTATTTTTCTTCTACCTTTGTTTTTTGTTTTGTTTTGTTTGAGATGGAATCTCAGTCACTCTGTTGCCCAGGCTTGAGTGCAGTGGCACGATTTTAGCTCGCTGTAACCTCCGCCTCCTGGGTTCAAGTGATTCTTGTGCCTCAGCTTCCCAAGTTGCTGGGATTACAGGCATGTACCAACCCCAGTTAATATTTGTATTTTTAGTAGAGATGGGATTTAAACATGTTAGCCAGGCTGGTCTCAAACTCCTGCCTCAAGTGATCTGCCCGCATTGGCCTCCTAATGTGTGGGATGACAGGTGTGAGCCACCACACCCAGCCTCTCGTCTACCTTTGTGAAGGGAGAGATTTTATGGATTTGTGAGAGATTTTTTTCCATTTCTTTTATTTAGACTTCTCTGAAAATTATTAAAAATAAGTTACTATATTTCTGTAGTCTATTTCTGGGCTTCTTATTCTGATGACTGTAACTTTATAGGTATTTAAAAAATCAGATAGTATGAAACCTCCAACTTGGTTCTTTTTCAGAATTGTTCAGACTAGTCTATTTCCTTTGCATATCTACATAAATTTTAGAATATTCTTGCTAGAGATTCATGATTAGAGTTTAGTGTTTTGTTTATGTTTTTCTTTCCTTTTTCATTAGTTTATTATAGCTTTTAGCATACAGATTCTAGACATATTTTGTTAGAGCTTAAACTGACAGATGTATCCTCCTTTTTGAGGTTACAATTACACTGTGTTCTACTCTTTATCCTATCTGTGTCTTCACTGAGTATGTTCAATCTTTACTTTTCAGTGAATTTTTTAATCTAAATTGTTTTGTTTCTGTTAATTAACCTTGATATTTTATCTTCTAATAAAATAGATCAAGTCTGTCTACTCAGCACTTTGTAATTATAAAAAGCATTGGAAATAACCCAATGTCTTTGAGTAAGGCAAATAAATAAATTTTGTTATATTCATGTGATAACACTACATAGCAGTTAAAATGAATAAATTAGGTCGATATTCATCAACATAGATAGCTCTCAAAAGTGTAATCTTAAATTTTAAAAAAGTTGTAGAGCAATATATACAAAATACCATTTACATAAATTAAAAAGAACATGTACAGGAAGTAACACTCTAGATTTTAGATACATATATCGATAGGAAAGATCCACATTTAAGCCATAAGAGAACTGTGCTCTTGGAGGATCAATAGAGACAGGACTAGGAAGTAAAGACAGTTACTTAGATGTTAATGTATTTGTAATATTTTGTTACTTTTCAAATGAAAGGCCAAGTTCTGAATCAAACATGACAAAATACCTTTATTAACTCTGAATACATGTTATAGGCCTGAGTATGTGCTGACTTTTTAATTTGTTTCTGATAAAATAATTTATGATTGAGACAAAAAAAGAAGCATAAGAAAACAAACACAAAAACATTAACAGCCGTAATTTTTTTTGTTGTTCTGGAATTAAAATACACAAACATTAATTAGAGTAATATTATCTATGATAGACTTGTATGAAATCTGAATTATGGAGCAAAATAGTCCAGAAGGTTTCAATTGCAAGGGCAAATGTACTGAATCCTTAAGAAAGTAGCACAAATTGACAACAAATGAAACTTTCTCATTCTTACTCCACATTAAATGATGTTGGGGTCATCTGTTTAGCAATTAGAAAACATAAATAATCTTCCATCAAGCCCACACTACACACCTGAATAAATTCTGGAGAGAATAAGCAATTAATTGTTTTAAAATAATGCCATAGAAAATCTTTATGAAAATAAAGGTGGATGTTTACTAGATCTTTAGACAGACACTTATCTTCTAAATATGAATGCAGCAGGAGAATTCATAAGAAAATAGAATGAGTGATTATACTCCACGAATATTTTTTAGTTTAAATGTTTTAAATACACATTAAGAAAATTAAAAGGCAAGTGAAAGTCTGGTGATAGGGTTTAATACATGCTACCCTCAAAATATGTCACCTTGAGGCTTGAGAAAACAGTAGAACCAGGAAGGCCCCTCTCACCTTTCACTCGCCCTTCTCCCCTGAAGTGGGCCATAAGACCCTCAGAGAGGTACCCTTCCTATGCCCAGAGGAAGGAACATCCTTATCTCTGAAGACACAGGGAGAGAAAAGAATCTGAACAAACAGGTCTTGCTGTGTTCCTCCTAGTTTATTACCGTAAGATTACGTCTTATTTGTTCAGTCATACTTTTGCAGAACTGTCCGCTCTTCATCAAACCTAAGCATGAAAATACATGGGTTTCCCTGTTTCTGTAGGTCTTCCTTTCTAAAGACTCCCATGTCACAAACAATTTATAAGAGAATAAATTTGCATGCTTTGTTGTTGTCAATCTATCTGTTGTTACAGAGACTTCAGCAGTGAAGCTAGTGATGGGTAAAATAAATCTTTCCCCTATACACTGAGAAATTATTTCTGGCAAATATTATAATTCATAAAATCACTTTAGTGTCATAGACAAATATATAAAGGATTGTCAGGGCTCAGAACATAATAACCCTTGGCAATATGTCACCTTGGCATGATGAGTATTTTAAGCTGAAGGAAATTGACAACAAAGCTCCACAGAAACAGGAAGGTCCTTGCTGATCTTCTCTTGCCTTTCTCCTCTGAAGGAGGCCATAAAAGAATTCCCTATACTACCTCCCTTGAAAGTAGGACATAAGACCTTTATTCCAGAGGGGCTCTGCCCTATACTGGGAGGCCAGTAAGACTGTGAACAAATAGGTCTGGCTGAGTTCTCCCCTGTTTATTTCCATTAGATCACACCCCTTTGTCCTCTAGTCACACTTCTGCACAACTTTCTACAAAAATACATAGATTTCTGTGGGTCTTTACATCTTCATTTGTGAAGGCTCTTGTGTCATGTAAAACTTATATTAAATAAAAATGTTATGCTTTTCTCTTGTTAATCTGTTTTTTTTTTTTTTTGCTATAGGTCTCGTAGCCAGTAATCTTGCAATGGGTGACAATAAGATACTACCTGTTCTCTCCTACAGGAAATTACATGTAATTCCCAGCCTAGAAATATAATTTCTAAACAAATACATGAAAAAATTCAACCTTCTATGAATAAAAGAGATACAAATAATAACATTAGTGAGGCAAAATTGTGGAATATTAAAATTTAAAAATGCTAATATGTAAAGAAAGTGAATGTTCTATGAAATATATGTCTTACATGTTGTTGGTGGGAATCAAAATGGATACAACCTTTTTGAGAAATAATTTGGTCAGAGACCATAAGAATCATAAAAATACTCATAACCTCTTATAGTATATCTTAAATAATAAAACATAGCAAACTTACATGAAAATATTAATTGCAGCATTATTCATGATGGTGGAAAATAGGAAATGGGAAGCAATCTAGCACACAGAAATGCAGAAATGATAAAATAACAAGCATAGATGGGTAGGAACAGAAAGATGTGATGCATTTCCTGAGTATGATAAAATAGCCAACACTCCTATTACAAAAGACAGGTTAACAAGAGAAAAGCATAACAGATTTATTTAGTCCAAGTTTTACATGACACAGGAGCCTCCAGGTTAAATGACCAAATGATATAGGGTATAATGGTTAATATTAAGTGTCAACTTGATTGGATTGAAGGAAGCAAAATATTGTTTCTGGGTGTGTCTGTGAGGTATTGCCAGAAGAGATAAACATTTGAGTCAGCAGACTAGCAGAGGAAGACCCACCCTCTATGTAGGTGGGCACCATCCAACTGGCTGCCAGTGTGACTAGAAAAAGCAGGTGGAAGAAAGTGGAATAAGCTGGCTTGCTGAGTCTTCCAGCTTTCATCTTTCTCGTGTGCTGGATCCTTCCTACCCTAGAACATCAGTCTCCAGGTTCTTTGGCCTTTGGACTTACACCAGTAGTTTGGCAGGGACTCTTGGGCCTTTGGCCACACACTGAAGGTTGCACTGGCGTGTCAACTTCCCTACTGTTTAGGCTTTGGGACTTGGACTAAGCCACTACTGGCTTTCTTGCTCCTCAGCTTGAAGATGACCTATTGTGGGACTTCACCTTGTGATGCTGTGAGTCAATTCTCATTAATAAACTCCCTTTCGTATGTACATATATCCTATTTTTTCTGTTCCTCTGGAGAATCCTGACTCATACACAGGGAAAACTATCTTATTTTATATTTAGGTTCAGTGAAGCAGGGACAGTTGAGTAGAAATGTGATTGGGCAATAAAATGTATTATCTAATAGTAATAGACTGGAGGAAATTCATTTCTTTCTAGCATAGGGCAGGATTCTGGAATGGGGCTATTATGACTCATAATCAAACAAGGTAGATGAGATACCTTCTTTCTGGCCATTTCCTACCTGGAAGGAAGTGGGTGGGGAGAGTTAGAGTAACAATTTTAAACTTCATAGCTGACTTTGGGGAAAAGAGATTCTGGTTTCTATGATTTGCCTTGGAAGAGAACGAGGCTGAGAGATAGGAAGGCAGAAGGCCAGAGAGAAACTTTGATTCTGAGACTGCTTCTGATACTTTAATTTGGGGGATATCATTTTGTGAGCCCCAACAGATGCATACATAAGACATAAAATCTTTTTAAAACAAGGTAAAAATTGTAGGTTTTTCATGATTCTTTTCAGTGTAACATTATATCATGCATAGCAGTCTACATGACTTGTCACCATGATTAGCCCTAACTGTAGTTTACTTAATCACTTCTATATTGTTGCCTTATAAAGTTTTCAATGTTCAACATTTAAGTTGTAACTTCATATTAGCATTTTAAGAAACCACATTTAATATCAATTAGTGAAAATATATAACACAAATAATTTAATTTCTTACCACAATACTTATATGTGAATGATTTAATTTTCTAATACAATATCTGTGTATTCACACAATTACCTGTCTCATAAAACAAAACCACAAGGTATGGCCACATTAACAGCTTTTTCTTGTATCACTGTGCTCAACAATGGAGACATTTCTTGCAGAAAGCATGACTCAGTGTAGTCCATAGCAGAGCTATAGTGAAAAAACATTTCAACAAAGTGAGCTCTGTCCCAAATGTAGGGTATGTTCCCTGAGCAGAAAGAATAGAAGATAATATACTTCTTTCCTGGTTTTGGAGGAGATTTTCATCTGATTGCATTCAGTTCCAAACAAGTTCACCTGTGAAGTTTGAGAAGCTGGGAGGATTTCACCTAAATACCATCACTATTATCCTTCTAGGTATCCAGTGCTCCACACTCTAACTTGAAGGGCTTCTGAGTGCTCTGGGAAACTGAAAAGCAGGTTACCCACACAGGACCTCAGTTAATAAATTGTAGTCTATAGCTTACTTTCAAATAGTATTACACATGTATTTGATATATGTGTGTGTGTGTGTGATGGCTTTAATGCACATTAGTAGGATGGATGGCTTCCCAATTTCAAAAAAATACTCTAGGGATGGTGAGTCAGTATGTTAAAAGTTACACTTCAGAGACTGTTACTACAAGCATTTCACCTACCTTTATATATCAATGGTGGAGGTTTTGTTAATTATCATGATGGATGTACCAATAAGTGCTCATTGCTGAAATTACTGGTGATCAAGGTGTATGTCTTAGTCCATGTTTGTGTTGTTATAAAGGAGTACCTGATAATGGATACTTTATAAAGAAAAGAGGTTTATTTGGCTCACAGTTCTGCAGGCTGTACAAGAAGGATAGTGCCAGTATTTGCTTCTAGTGAAGCCTCAGGCTACTTCTACCCGTGGCAGAAGGTGAAGGCAAGCTGGCATGTGCAGAGATCACAAGGTAAGAGAGGAAGCAAGTGAGAGGGGCGTTTCCATCCCTTAAAACAAAACAAAACAAAACAAAAAAACAACAACTCCCTACTGGAACTAATAGAGTAATAAATCACTCATTACCATGAGGATGGCACCAAGCCATTAATGACACGTCCGCCCCCATCATCTAAACACTTACATTAGGCCCCACCTCTGACATTGGAGATCAAATTTTATCATACTGTTTGGGGGACAAAAATCCAAACTATAGAAATATGTGGATGGGCTAAATATGTTGTGAAGATCCCTTTCATCTTCAGGTGAATAGAATCCAGCTAGCTCAGACATCCGTATCTTTTACAATGGTATTTGAAGCTTGTTTCTGAAACAATGTCTAGGTACTAATTAACTAGATTCTGGTTGTTGGACACCAACTGTAAAGTTGCTGCCCCCTAACTTTAGAATATTGTTGCACTTGTCTCAAGTGTGAGGTCTGGTGATGGTACCTAAAGAGAGAGACTTGGAACTTCCTTGAGGTTGTGGTAAAGGTTGTATTATCAAATCTGCCGAGACCAGCTTGGTCAGGGAGACCCTAACCCAGCGGTGCTAGAGGAATTAAAGACACACACAGAAATATAGAATGTGGAGTGAGAAATCAGGGGTCTCACAGTCTTCAGACCTCAGAGCCCTGAACAGAAATTTACCCACATATTTATTGACAGCAAGCCAGTCATAAGATTTATTAAAGGTATTCCTTACAGGAAATAAAGGGATGGGCCGAATAAAGGGATAGGCTCTGACTAGTTATCTGCAGCATGAACATGTCCTTAAGGCACAGACCGCTCATGCTATTGTTTGTGGTTTAAGAACCCCTTAAGCGGTTTTCTGCCCTGGGTGGGCTAGGTGTTCCTTGCCTTCATTCTGGTAAATCGAGAACCTTCCAGCGAGGGTGTCAAGGCCATCACGAGCATGTCACAGTGCTGCAGAGATTTTGTTTATGGCCAGTTTTGGGGCCAGTTTATGGCCAGATTCGGAGGCCTATTCCCAACAAAACCAAACTGGGATCTGTTAATCCAGTGCAGCAAAGCCAAACAGTGACACTGGGATGGAGATGAGAGAAAATGAGGTATTTATTGCAGGGTACTGAGCAGGAAGATTCAGGCAGCTCATGTTTAAGACCTGAACTCTCAGATGGCTTAAAGGTAGGTGTTTATAAAGATGGGGAGGCAGAGGTTACAGAAAAAGTCATAAATCAATACATTGAGGCTATACATTGGTTTCACTAGAAATGTGGGACATCTTGAAGCAGGGCCTCTAGGTCATAGGTAGATTCAAAGACTTTCTGAATTGTGATTGGTTAAAAAGCAAAGCTTTGTCTAAAATTTGGGATCAGCAGAAAAGAATGTTAGCTTTAGCTCATGGGTTTAACTGCCTCCCTCAGGAAGAAATTTAGAAGGAAGAATGGTGATCAGAGTTCAGTCCTCAGTTCCCCCTTATCTAGGTCTATGTGCCAATGGATCCGTTTGGTGGGAGTCTGGATTTCTGTAAACCAACTCAGGAAGAGAGGTTAAAATGTTATCTTTAATTTCTATAGGGAACAAAACATCTCCTGATGCTAACTTCTTTAGCTATTGTTTTAAGCTACTTTTGCCTTCTTGCTTATCAAATCACTCATTTACTTCTCAGGGCTAACTAGGTACTTGGAATTTCCCTTAAAGGAACTCAAGATATTCCCTTATTATCAAGCTTTGGTGGTGGGGGGTGGGCTGCAGGCCTTTAAGAGGGTTCCCTGCTCCGTCTCAGTTGTGTGACTGCTTTTTTTGCAATCTGAGATGGTTTTCAGCGAAGCCTGCTGGGGAGGTTTTTGGGAGGAGTCTTGTATCCTTAGTCTGCTTCTAAGCATTTGAAACTACTGATAACCAAAAGAATCCAATAATTTTGACTGGCAAAATTGAGTTAGGTTAATTCACAACAGTCAAGGCCTGAGAAAATTATCTTAGGCCACTAGAGCCAGTACTGATTAACATTAAGTAAGCAGTAGGCTGCTATGGATGGGAGCTTCTTACCAGTTGCTAGTATGAAAGACTATTGATGTCAATCTTTGGCACAAGAGACATGATTCTCACTTGAATGGATCCAGAAGTTTTAGAGTGTCTGACTTAGTATTCATGCTGTTCCCATGGGCTGACAGTATAAAGTGCTACTCCAGTGGGGGCTGGCTGTTCCCTGGATTATGACTTACCTTCATTCTGCATGGTTCCTCCAAGTCTGCAGCACATTGTGCCTCAGCCCCATGAACATCTTATCTCATCTTAGCTCCTTTGTCTCCCTTCAACTGGAAAATTTTAACTAGACTTGGTGGTGGGGAAATAAGAAGCTTTGTTCTTATGCTTCCTGTCTTCTTTCTTGCTTTGAATCTCCTCACAGATTGCCTCTTGATATTCAGAAGCACAAGCATTTGAAATTTTAAAAAGCCTTTCCTGGTATTCATCAACTGAAAATCATGCTGCCCCATGATTTAGTGTGAATGATGTAGGAGACCAGAATATGCCACCCCAAAATTTGCCTCTTTAGCATAAGAATTATTTTGAGAAACAGCAGACACAGGAGAAACTCTGAAAACAAGGGAGAAGTAAACCCTTTTCTATGGGAAATTTGCATTTATAAAATAAATCTCCGTTTTTTAAGTGTGTCTCCCTCTTTGCATAAGAAAGAGAAAGATGGGTAAATCACTAGCGACTCTTATCCATGAAGAAGGTACTGACTTAAATCTGCATTACAAAACTTACTCTTTACTGTACTTTTCCTAGATACCTCCTCCTGCCTGACACCTTTCTCTGTTTTGTCTTTAGCTGAAGATAGTATTTATGCTTGAATTCTAAGCTATCTCTTTGAGAGTTCCTCATTTTTCCCTGGGTGTCTCTCATGCATACATTTACTGCAGGGTACCAAGCAAGAAGATTCAGGCAGCTCGTGTTTAAAACCTGAAGTCCCAGATGGTTTAAATGTCGAGGTTTATAAAGATGAGGTGGGGAGGCAGAGGTTACAGAAAAAGTCATTGTATACATGTTAATAAACTTCTGTTTGTTTTTCTTTCATTAATCTGTCTTTTTATATTGGGGCCCCAGCTGAGAATTTACAAGGGTAGAGGAAAAATTATTTTTTCTGTCCCTGTAATGACACATGAAGAAATACCATGAAAAAGAAACTTACTAATTCATATGTATATACACACACACACATATATATGAAATATATACATAAAAGATAATATGGTACATATTATGTATGCAGGGAAGCTTAAACTTCTCCTCTGAAGGTTTGATAATTGAGTCTGCTGAAATAAACTGATAATAGACAGATTAACAGGAGAAAAGGCATACAAATGTATTAACATGCAAGTGCACAGGAGTCACAAAAAGTGAAAACTCAAAGACAGTTCAGATGGTTGAAGCTTAAATCTGCTCATATAAACCAAAAAAAAAATCCTAAGCCCCTCAGCTAAATAAACGTGTAATCACCTGGTGGGTTCTTCCTGCCCGTTACATGGACAAAATTAATTCACCGAGATTGTGGGACTGCAGTAAAGAAATAGCTTAATTAACACGAGGTAGACCACACAGGAAAACTGCGGTTGCCACTCATATCAGCCTGCCTAAAGGCTCAGAGGTTAGAGTTTTTCAAAGATAGTTTGGTGGGCAGGGGACTAATGAATGGGTACTGCTGATTAGCTGGGGATACAATCATGGGGGCATGGAAAATAGTCCTTGTGTGCTGGACGGGCACTCTGGGTACAGGGCCACAGGACCAGTTGAGTCCTGAGTCTGGGTGGGGTCAGTGGTTGCCAGAATGCAAAAGTCTAAAAAACATCTCAAAAGGCCAATCTTCTACAATAGTGATGCTATGTAAAGCAGCAATAAGTCACAAATCTTGTGACCTCCAGCCATGTGACTCCTGAGCAGTAATGGACTATAGAAAGTAGATCTTAGCAGAATTCAGTCCCCTTTCACGGTTAGCTTGGCCTATACCCAAGAATGGGTAAAAACAGCCAGCATGTGAGACTAGAAGCAAGTTGGAATCAGCCATGCTAGATTTATCTCACTGTCACATTCTTTGCAAATGCAGCTTTAATCAGACCCTCTCTAGTTCAGGGAGGACCTAGAGAAACCTGGAAAACTGAATTCCCAGCTATGATGGGAATGGAGGTCTGATATTCCTCATCATACTTCCACCCTTTGTGGTTTAGGCACAACTGACCAGCATTAACATTAAAATAGACATCATAAGACTGAGTAAACAGACTATGGCAATAAGACACCAGATTCCAACCTGACTGGTATAGCATGTCATGGCACATGACAGCAGACCCTGAAGGAAATAAACAGATTTTACTTTAAATTATATTTCTTTAACATATTTTGAAATGGCCCCACAAAGCCATCTTTTGTGGGGAAAATTTGCATCTGTAGAGAATCTCCATTAATGGAGTCAGGCCTTCTCTTTCTAGGCTTTTCTTGGATCTAGGAGAGATTAACTGAGAGTCTGATACCTTTAAAGTCTGAAAAGAGACATTTACCTTCTATTCTCTCTGAAGACTGCTATCTATGAAGCTTCATCTACGTACCAAAAATTTGGCCCTCACAACCCCCCTTATCCTTACTCAAGCATTTTTTTCTACTGACTTCAAGTCTTTAGACAAAACTTAATACTTTCAACCAACTGTGAATCAGAAAATCTTTGAATTTACCTATGATCTGTAAGCATCCCCTCAACCCTGCCTTCAAGATATCCCACCACTTTAGACTGAACCAATGTATACGTTCTATATATAGATTTATGATTTTACCTACAATTCCTGTCTCCCTGAATGTATAAAACCAAATTGCAACCTAACAAGCTCAGTCACACTTTTGAAGGAGCTCTTGAGATGGTTCTCAGGCCATGGTCACTCATATTGGCTCAGAATAAGCCTCAACACTTTTTCATGGGGGAAAGGGAAGAGGAAGATAATAGACAATTTTTGAGGAAGAATACATGATTTTTTGGGGGAGGTGAATGGGCCTGAAGAACAGACAATAGCTTGGGAAAAAGTTTGTATGCGCTCCAAGATAGAGTCAGCTCCAATCTTCTTTCCTATGAGTTGATCTCCTCTGTTTGATGAAATTCTAGGGGTGAAGGGTAGGGTGGGGCAAGACAATTGAATGCCTTCTGAAGGAAATTATCTTAGTCAAATAAGGAACTCAGCATTTGCTGCTTCTCAGGTCCTCTCAGTTGGAAGTTCAAAGCAGCATATTTCAGGGTATCATTTTCTGAGCCCCAACCTGTGATACCCTGCAGCAGAAAGTAGGTAACACTCCCATAATCAATCATACTAATATTTCTGGTATATAATATAAAAATATCAACCCTTAGTGTGATAAAGACTTAAAAGTACCCTCACATTAGTTCAGGTCAGGTTTAGAAGCCAAATGAGCGAGAAGTTATTTCAATTTTTCTGAGCTTTTGAATGTGAAACAGCACATAGGGATTATGAACCTGTAGTATCTCATCCCAACAATAAACACTAAGTCTGCCATTTTGCTTTTTCTTTGGCATTTCTTCAGTGTCATCAGCCATGAAAGAGGCTGTTCTCCCATTAGACCCAGGAGATTTAAGAAGCAGTTGAACACAGACTCAAAAAACTCTCTGATGGAAGTGTGATTCCCTTTATATACTGGAGAATATGTAATGCATATAAATTAGCCTGATGTATTCTTTTGTAGTAGGATGTGAACATTCACTCTTATTGTGGAAAAATAGTCATTTGGTTCTTCTTTTCTCTGAAGCAGTAGAAAGATGGAACGCAAATATTTCCTTCTCCAGGGAAAGTTTCAGGATGAAGTGAAGCAGTTGTTTGGTTGCTAATGATTTTGATAGGCTATCAAAAACTATTGAGAAAGGAGCAGGAGTAGAGCCTGGGTAAGGCAAAAGGAAGAGGATATGGAATCTGTAGGACCTGAGGGAGAAAGAGTCGTGGTAATCTCTGGAGCAGAGGGCACCTGCCTACTGTTCCAAGGCAGGACTCTGAGGACATGGAGGATATAAGGAAATTGCTTATGGTGCACCAGAAAGCAAGTCTAGACCTGAGATACTCTGTTTCCTGGAGAATAATAACAAACTCCCTGCAAGGCAGGGAGCCATAGGAGAGACAGACTTGAACAAGTCCAGCAAACAAGGATAATGGGCATTTTAGGGCGAATTCAGTTTCATGGATAGTTGAGAACAACCCTTCAGCCCCCTCCCCATTGTTCCAAATGTGTGAGACCTGGATGAATGATATAACCTCAGGAGTTAGTGGGGAAGGTTGTCTCAAAAATGAAGGGCTATATTTCCCACCAGCTCAGCAGGACAGGAGTTCAGAATCAAAATTAAAACAAATTTATTGTAAAATAAGACATTTCTGGCCCACCTGAGTTTGTAATCTGAGGTCAACGACCACTACAATTTAATTGGGATATTAAATGTTACTGTTGCATAGTATGTTTAGTTGTAATGGCAACTGATGGTCTTTAAAAACCAACTTTCAGGCTGGGCACGGTGGGTCATGCCTGTATTTCTAGCACTTTGGGAGGCCCAGGCGGGCAGATCATAAGGTCAGGAGATGGAGACCATCCTGGCTAACTCGGTGAAACACCATCTCTACCAAAAATACAAAAAAAAAAAAAAAAAAATTAGCTGGGTGTGGTGGCGGGCGCCTGTAGTCCCAGCTACTCTGGAGGCTGAGGCAGGAGAATGGTGTGAACCTGGGAAGCGGAGCTTGCAGTGAGCCAAGATTGCCTCCCTGCACTCCAGCCTGGGTGACAGAGCGAGACTCCATCTCAAAAACAAAACAAAACAAAACAAAACAAACAACCTTTCAGAATGTCTTTCTGGCTTAATTCTGAGAAAAGATGCTAAAATGATGTACTGTTAGGTTCACCACACTCACACACACAGAGAGATACACAAGGCACCACAAACAAACAAAAACACAGAAAATAACTCTAAATATGTAAATATATAAAGATTTAGGCATTGAAACTGAGCCTTTTTTTCTATTTTTAAAAATTCTATGTACTATGGTTATTTTATGATAGAAAAGAATTGGCATACAAATACTAATGTAAGTATCTATAAATTAAGATTATTAAAGGAAAGTGCTCCATAGACTTTAAGCCCTAGAGGAGTCTTAGAGACAATGTAGTCCCATTTTATAGAGAAAAGCTAGACTCATGTAGTATAAAGTACCTGTGGTGGTTTTAAAATATTGCTCCCAAATTCTTGGTCACGTCTCCCATTGAGAGGTGGGGAGCTATGTCCCATTGCTTTGAATTTGGGTGACTCGCAACTGCTTGTTTCAATCGAGTATGGGAGAAGTGATCTTATATGATGTCCAAGGCTATGTCATAAATATCCATGTAGTTTCCACAGGTTCTACACTCACCCTAGAGGAAGCCAGATGTCATATTAGAACTATTGTCTTAACACTGCCACTTGAAAAAGCCATGTGCAGGTGTTCCAGATGACAGCCCCAAATGATCTCCCAGTTAACTACCAGCACTAACCACCAGAGTGAGGCATCTTGGGTATCTAGCCTAGCTAAGCTATCAGATGATTTCAGTCCCAGTTGACATATGACTGCAATGGTAGAAGAAACTCCAAGTGAAAACTATCCAGCCTAATCCTTTCCCAGATTTCTGACCCACAAAATCTGAGCAAAATGAAAAGATGGCTTTAAGCCACTAAGTTTTGTAGTAATAACAACTAGAATATCCAAGGGTCATGGAGCTCAGAGATTTAGTAACAGGAGTTGGGCTAGAACCCAACTTTCCCTTCTCACCTAGGGTATTCCTGTAGCCCAAGGTAGTCAGATGAGACACTGGATCAAAACAAATATATATACTTGTTGTTAAATTCCATAACATTCTTTGAGCACCATGGATTGCTCCTACATTCTGTCAGGTGCTGTTAAACACAGGGTGGCGTTAAAAGAGGATACAATGTGTGGGGGAAAAGTTGTCAGTTTCACCTCATTCCCATATTCTTGGGAAGAAAAAATCATAACTGCTGGAAAAATGATAGATGTTCAAAAATATGTGCTAACATTTAGATAAAGAGTAATCTTTACATGATGTTTTCATTATCATACAGTATAAACATTATCATTTTTTTCATTAAGATAGGAAATGAAACCAAATGAAATCTGTGAAGTTGTCAGTCATCTTTGGGAAGGCTTCAAATGAACAAGGGAGGGTCTTGAGCTTGGTATCCTTTCATCTTGGAAGAATTCATAGCTGGGAATTGGCTAAAGCTTTGCAGTTGGTTGAATGATGGCTTCCAATGAGATCTGTCCATGCCTTAGTCTTCAGAAGCTGTTAATGTGACCTATTTGGAAAGATGGATTTTACAGGTCTCATTAAGTTAGGAATCTTAAGATGATATCATCCTGGATTACCCAGGTAGGCCCTAAATCAAATGAAAAATGTTCTCATAAAAAAATTCAGAGACAGTGAAGCCTGCAGACACATTGATTTCAGGCTTCTAGCCCCCAGAACTATGAGATAATAAATGTCTGTTGGTTTAAGTCACCAAGATTGGGGCAATATGTTACAGCAGCTCTAGGGATC
Organism: Macaca mulatta; assembly: GCF_049350105.2. Taxonomy (NCBI): domain Eukaryota; kingdom Metazoa; phylum Chordata; class Mammalia; order Primates; family Cercopithecidae; genus Macaca; species Macaca mulatta. The sequence goes on from NC_133407.1 coordinate 17,850,239, forward strand.
TAATACAAGTTCCTTAAAAGAGAGTTGTAAGAGACCTGGAGGAATAAGGCTGTCCTCTTAGGGTAACAACAGTGGCTACAGCACTATGGCCACATAGGTAGATGTGGGACAGCAGTCAAACTCATACTAGGAGTTTCTCTGCAAAAGTCAGACATTTTTTTGCGGCCGGCTGTCTTATTCCAGAGACATTACCAATTAGAACATGCTGATCATATGCTATTGGTTAGTATATCTGTCTCTTCAGCTGATTTATGAATTTCTAAAGACCAAGAGCCTTCATTTCTTTCTTCAACAAAACTTAGTTGAAAGACTGTTATATGCTCCACTCTTTGCTAGGTGCTAAGAGGCTGAGTAACACATAGTTTTCAAGGTGCCAGCTGACCTTGGGTGATATACCACGTTGTGTTCAACTAATGTTTAATGGAGGAAATAAATTTGGATAGATAAAACAGTTTGGAAGAGTAGACAGTTTTGTACCGACAGAGACCTGGGTTCCGGTTGTGTAAACCTGGATAATTTCCTTAATGGTAAAATGGAAAAAAGTAACACCTACCTTGTAGGGTTTCTAGGATGATTAGCATATATGTAAAACATAGGTCCCACATAAAGTACATATTTTCAAATGCCTGTAATGTTACTAAAAAATGAGGAGCTAATGTTCCAGCAAAGCTTATACCTTGCATCCTTGCATTAATATTTTAGTACATTTTCCACATGTTTTCACTTACTTCATATTTCTCCAGCTTTCTAATGTAGGCAGGATAGGGATGATTCTCACATGGAACAAAAGAACAAGACACTGAATCCATAAAAGAAGAGGATGGTAATGGAGCTACACAACGCCCTAGATTTCCTGTCTCACAGGGCCCCGTGTTTCCCACCACAGCCATGCCATTCACCTGGTTGAGAAAGCCTCTCGAGGAAAAAGGGTGGTCTGCTCACAATTACAGTTTAAACATGACTCATATTCCTTAAGAGTCAATTGTACCCAAAGATTTTGGGAACAAAACATCTTTAAAATACTGCAATAACACAGCTTCATTTTAAAGCACGCAAAACTTAATCATAATAACGAATACTTAACGTGCATCGGTCTCTGTTCTAACCATTTAAAAAAACCACCATTTCATTTAACTCTTACAACTTTCCAAAGTAGAGCTTATCATTATCCTCATTCTACACATTAAGAAACCAAGAAATAAAAACAGTTAAAAGACTTACGCAAAGTTACAGTTAGTGGCAGAGCTAGGATTTGAACTAAGGAGATTTGGCTCTAGAGGTTCCAATTTTAACCACTTTGTTAGGAAAGTTTAGATAATTTATTATGAATATTTTAATGGACCTAGGGTAGCAGGGCTGCAGTTATTTTATTCTATTGTCTATCATTGTGGGCATAGGTCAGGGGAAGACTTTGAGGAGAATTTCAGAAGCACTGTGCCACACAGGCTGTTTACAGAAATGATTTTTAAGGATCAATTGTGTGTGTGTGCGCGCACGCGTGTAGAGAGAGAGAGAGCACGAGAGAGCAAGAGAGCAAACATTTCACAGTGCATGCAATTTTAGCTTAATTAGAATAGGAAGACTATTAACAAGTTATTTTTAAATGCACCAAAGATCAGGAGGTATATTAGAATTAAATTACACCGTGTGAGGCTGATTGGCAGCCCGTGTAATGTGGGCAAGTTCACCATCTTGTGTTTATCAGCACAGTTTGCAAAGTAGGCCTGAAGGGCATGGCCCCAAACCCATAGAGTGTGGAGCTATAATTATTCAAGTAAAAAAAAAAGAAACTAATTGGAAATGTGATAAGCAATGATTAGCTAGTCTATTTCAGGAGGAAAATGAACAAAATGAGCAGACGCCAACTGTAGTTGCTTTAGTGAAAAAGGATAGATACACTTATTTAAATGAAAAGTTCTCTGTCACCTGAAGACAGAATTTCCCTAAGGACCAGACCATTAGCGTGTCATTTGCATAGAGAGCTTAAAACAAAAACAGCCACCACAAATAGAAACTCCTGGGCACAAATATAGACTGAATTCAAAGGATGCTGATTGGTGCAAAGGACTGAGTCCGTGCTGAGGGCACTTGCAGACTAATTGCCAGTTGGGAATGTTCCTGACCTTGCAGTAGCAAGAACTAAAATAACCCCAGCAAAACAGAGCGTGGAAGAAGGGAGAGGGGTTAGAAGACCTTGGCTCCTGTTTTGGCTGAAGCTCTTGGGCCGGAGCCCAGAGCCCATGTGCATTTGAGGAATAACTTTTTCTCCCTGGGTTCCCTCATGGGTAACTCCCTCTTCTCCAGTGCTAACTGCATCTGCGTCCTCCTTATTTTGGACTGTTGAATCAAACCCTTGGGCTCTCCAGAGGCTCCACGTTGTTATCCCCCAACTCCAGCTTTATCTTGTGTTCAAGGTGGGGGTTTGAGCTCTGGAGTCCAACTGCTTCAGTTCAAATTTTCATGCTAATGATTGCGACCCTTAGCTAGACCTTGCTCTCTGCCTCAGTTTCCTCCTCTATAAAATGGAGGAAAGATACTTCACAGGGTTGTTGAGAGAATTCAAGCAGATAAAGAAGGTAAAACAGAGAATAGTGCTTGACGCTTACCAAGTACTCAATAAATGTTAGGAATTAATATGAATTTGCCTCCTTGGGTAGAGCTCCCTAACTTCAATTATTCGTATTCACATCTCCTATAGTTGTCATGAATAGATATCATCTACTTAATGTACTTTAAAAATCCATTCAAGTTTTTAAACTCAGCCATATTTCAAGCAATATTATTTGTGAAAGTCCAGGCTGCGTGAATGATTTTTTTCTAATACATGTTAATGATCCACTAAAATAAAGGTGGATCTATTTTTATAAACGTGGCACAATCTTAAATCATCTATCAGTACACATTTTACACATGAGGAAACACAGTCTACACACATTCACTCGTCTTCCAGTTGTTCTCTCAGCAAGCATCTAGACAAAACTTACCACGTGACTGGAGAGGAAGTCAGACAATAGAAGTGGAAAAGCATCTTTTCTGCCTCCACTGAGCAGAGACCCAGAGAGAGATGAGAACAATGACCCAGTAGCAGGGCTTTTCTTCATGAGGTAGCCTTTTGGTCCTGCTTGGGCAGGTCAGTTCCCTCAGGAAACAGCAGGAAGAACCAAGCATGTCAGGTGTTCCAAATTCCAGTTCCAAGACAAGTTGGCCTTGCATCCAGATTCTACATGGTGAGACCCTGGGCTTCTTATCTGAGCTCTCTGACCATCTGTTTCCTCATCTGCTAAATGGGCATAGTATGTACCTCACCGAGCTAGTGGAGGATTCAATCCGACGACATAGTGAGTATTCAGTGAATGAGCGTTCTCTTCAAATGATTAGTGCTCACACAGGACTCACATTTCCTGTCCTGCAGACCTGGGGAATATGCCCATTCTCCTCTGTTGTAAAGGCTCTCTAGGTTTTTCCCTAAAAATCTGCTTCTTTGCCTAAGCAGCCCTTAGCGTACTAAACCAATTTAACATTGGCCAGCATGTAGTGAAGGCTTTCCAAAAAATTCAAGACCCATCTTCAAAGGCCTAATGTGTCTTCTTACCACAATTTTATCTTGTATAGGATGAGTCTTGTAAAATCTCATTTTACACATGATGAAACTGAGGCATGGAGAGGTTAAGTAATTTGCCCAGATCACAAAGCTGGCAAATGGAGGAGCAGGTAACCTCTACAATTAGTAACCACTAAAATTGCTACTACTAAAGACAAGACTATAACTAAGGCCCCCAGTAGGACCACATCATCTAGCTCAGTGATTCTCCACTGAGAGGGACTTTGTCTTTCAGGGGACATTTGGCAATGTCTGGAGAAAGTTGTGGTTGTCACAGCTGTGGGGTGTGTGCTACTGGTATCTAGTGGGTGGAGGTCAGGGATGCTGCTAAACATCCCACAGTGCACAGGACGGCTTCCCTCCCTCCCAATTATCCGAGGCAAAAATAAGTCAGCAGTGCTAAGGCTGAAACACCCTGTGCAGGCACTATGACATTAACTATTTAGAACCCAGTTGATAACTAAGAAGAAGCTACAGAATCTCTCAGATTCCAAAACAGGTAGCACGAAGTTCAGGCAGAAAATTTTGTGCACTTTGTCACAAGAAATGACCAGGAGCCAATTTCCTAAGGCATATTCATCCCACCATTCATTAAGTCGATTAAAAGCACCAAATGGATGTGGTATCTGGGTAGAAAAGGGAAGCATGGAATATGCCAAGAGCCAAGAAGACAGCCAACAGCTTGCTAGTCTGAGGAATGGAGAAAATAGAAGCAGCGGTAGAAACACTGGCTGTGACAATCCCTGTAAGAAACAGCCATGTGGATAGAGGCGGCTCCTGAGACCGTGGGAAGAGGTCTTCTGGGCATTCAGAGGGACATCATGCCAGGACGCCAGCATGGCGGGCAGGCCATGAGCAGCATGGGCTTCATCTCATATTACTGAGCTTCTGTGACTTTTTTTTTTTTTTTTTTTTTTTAAGGGGTGTGAGACTGTCAGTTGAGGAAGACAGTATGAAAAAGTTGGAGATGATTTATCTGGTGACGTTTTCTGCATAAATTGCAAAATAACCAAATGAGGCAAATGGATTTAGTTACTAGAAATGGGAACAGGAGGCAGGATGCTCACCTGAGTATTTTGCTTTATTCAATCTAATAAACATTTTATTTATATAAAAGACAAACAATGCATAGAATGAAAATAAGTGCTTGAGACTTTTGATATAAAAAGAGTATATAGCATTCACATTCCTATTTTAATAAATGAGTACAGCTGAAGTGTTCCATAAAAGAATAAAACTTTCCCTTTATGTATAGTAGTGAAAAAAGTCAGTATTTTTAGGAACTACAGAATGTTATTCCTTGGTCTTTTTTCTTGAATAAGAAAAAAAAAACATAAACAAAACAAGCCACAGTATCGTCTGACACTACATTCCAGTTTATGCTGATAACCCAGAAGTGAGAATACTCTTGAATCTTGAATATCTCATGAATGGACCAGTATTCTAGAAACTCACCACTAGAGGTCAATGAGCAACAGCGATTGGGATGGTATCGGCATGCCCTACGGTGCGAGTGGAATTTCTAGGCGCCTCTATGCTCCTGCAGCCACACTGTCTAACTCTCAGCCCACCCACACTGAGTAAGGTGCCCAGAGGTTCTGCCTAATTCCAAACTTCTGCATGTATCCTAAAAATCTCAATAAAATGAGACTTTCCAACATCCAAACAGAGCTGATATTCTCACTGCCAGTCCCTCTCTAATATTCCTATTTGGCTGAAAATAAGTAGCTTCAAAAACAGTTTTAAAAAAAGAGATTACTTGCAGCATTAACACTTCTTTGCTGATTAACATGTTTCCTATGGAGTTTCAAAGCTCATACTTTGTTCTTGTCCTTGTGGACACAAATTTCCTAACTGCAAATGGGATTTCTGTGTCCCACATTTAAGTCCTCTCTAGTAATTTCTGCAAAGGTTGGGAAGGCTGGCATGATGGAGACAACAGGAACCATGAGGAAAGCTTCTGGGAGTAAAGCGCTCTTCTCTCCAATGCAGAGGGTAAAACTATTAACATATAAGCAAAAGAAACTTGGGCTAACAGACCCTTAAAGGAGTTCCCCTTTAGTCCAATAAAAGGCCAACTTCAAATCTTAACACCAGATAAGGTAGTCAAAATCATACTATATACCCAGAGAATGACTGCTTGCATGGACATTTCTTACAAGGGACCTTGGTTAGGTGGAGATTTAATTCCTAGACTGGGGTCCAGGTAGGCAGTGGAAAGAGCTAATGTTTACAGTGAGAAGTGAGGCAGCTTTTAAATATCTCCACACCTTCACATTTTGTGAACATGGACTGGAGATCACTGAAAGCCATCTGCTCTCCTTACCTGGGGATCCAGATTTTCCTGCAAAATCTCCATGTATTTATAAAGTGGCTTCACTTTTTGAAACGCTGTGCTGACCAAACAAAACATATGTTTAGAGTGCCCAAGGTCATAGTCCTGACAATGATAGGATTGTGTAGTTGAAATCCCCTTCATTAGGCCAAACTGTGCTTGAGCAATCAGGAGCCCAGAAAGATGGAACCCATTGGTGTTTGTATAGAAAACTAGAGAACCAAGTCAAGTGTAATGAAAAAGTAAACATGATAAAGCGTAGAGTGGGGATTTGCTCCTTTTTAGAAAAGGATGAAGGCTGGGAGCAGATAATAGTAACGTAAGTGCAGGGGAAAGATGAAAAAAAAAAGAACAACTTTTCATTAGTAGATGGCGGGGCAATCGCACGGATGGGGAAATCTGTTCTGATTTTTGTGCAACTCATGAGGGTAAAAAGTGGGGCTCAAAACATTCAAGGTAGTAAAGACAGGGTAGAGTTTCTAAACTAGGTTGAGGGAAATTTCTAAACTAGCCCCCGCAGATGTGCTGCTTGCAGCTTAAATGAAAAGTCCAGGAGAAACAAGGGCACACAGGAACCCCGGGAACACTGGTTCCCAAACAGTGCCACTGTACTTAGTTCCATGGCCAGAAGAGAACTGCTAGGCAGGGAATGATTATTTTGCAAAAGCAACTGCAATGTGGTCATAGCTGGCTGTGAGACGTGCAGCCTCTTGCCTCATGCAAAGTTCCCTGTTACACAGTCGGAGAACCACTGCATGTCTGATTGTCAAATGCTAATGCTGTCATGGGTCCCTTCCTTCTCTACTTGGTTCTGGAGCTCTCCAATAAAACCAATTTCCTGGGAATACTTGATCTTTTTCCTTGTCTCTTTTCAAGGTATGGCTATATATAGAGAGATATAGACATATATAGATATATATATATATATATATATATATATAACATAGCTATTCATATTTATATACAGGCATTAATAAAGTGCAAATGTTATTGGCTATTGTAAAAATTAATCTCATTTCCTGAGGAAGTGCTAACACAGCTTATCCTATGACAACGTCAAAGGCATAGAATGCTCGATGTCACCTACTCCCTGCTGCTGTTGTTTCTGCTTATCCCCACAGCTTACAGGGAGGGGAGTGACCCCCTTGGTTTTCCAGGAAGCATCAGTTCAGCGGCAGCTTCCTGCTGCCTCTGTTCTTTGGTGAGAGGGGCAGCCTCTTTGGACATGGCCCAGCCTGCCCCAGAAGAGCTATTTGGTAGTGTTTAGGGAGCCGTCTTCAGGAATCTTCTCCTCGGAGCAGCTCCTCCCCGAGAGCCTGTCCAGGTGCTCCAGCTCACTGAAGCGTTCTGCCACACACTGGGCTGTGAGGCGGGCCTCTGGGTCGTGGTCCCAGCACTCAGTCAACGTCTCACACACCATCTGGATGCCCTGTAGTGGGAAAGAGATCCAAAGGGCACCATTAGTTGGTGGGCTCCGCGGAAGGCAAAGTGGCTTGCTGACCTGTTGCTATAGTGAGTGCAAGCAGGGTTCAAAAGTACCTGTGCATTTAACATGCGCTGACTGAGTGCCCGCCGCTGGGGGCCAGCCAGTTCCATGTGGAAAGTGGAGATTGTGCTGGGGGCGGCTGTGCTCGAAACCTACCATACTTTTTTGGCTCTGGTGCTATCTGATCACAATAGGTCCTGACAGCACAATGATCCTCTGCTGGGCTTCTGGGGTACACTAACACTCCCAACACCTGAAAATTCCCCATGCAGTGGCCCCTAATACCATTTTAACGCCTTTCTATTTAGAGAAGTTCTTGGTTCACAGCAAAATTGAGTGGAAAGTACAGAGAGTTTTCACAAAACCCCTTCCCCATACAGGCACAGCCTTCTCCACCTCGGTATCATCCGTCTGTGTGCTACATTTGTTCGAACTGATGAACTAACACTGACACATCATTATCAATCAAATGCATAGTTTACATTAGGGTTCACTCTCGGTGTTGTATATTCTATGGGTTTTGACAAATGTATAAAGACAGGTATCGACCATTATAGTATCATGCAGAATAGTTTCTCTGCCCCTCAAATCGCCTGCATTCCACTTACTCGTCCCTCCCTCCATTCCCCTACATTTCTGGCAGCCACTGATCTTTTACTGTCTCTGTAGTTTTTGCCTTTTCCGGAGTGTCATATAGCTGGGTCATATATACACTGTTCTATTTTAACAGGGCTGATTACCCCAGTCAGAGTTGTATGCAGGCATTAGCGTGGTTTCATTTTCCACAGGCCACACATTTGGTAGAGTGATTCAGTAGCAGCTTCTACGAGCTGCCAAGGATGACCTCTGGGATGCCCCATTCCTCTCCAACAACATAAGGTTGGACCCTGTGAAACAGCTGCCTTTGAGGGTCAGGCATGCTTAACTCTGCCATTTCACAGGGTTCACCCTAACTGAACCAAGGCCCCATCCAAGGAGCCCATCCAGAAGATCCGGCCCAGGAAGGTGGCAAGAGTTTTCTCTCACTGGCTTAATTTTTATTTCGCATTGCAAGTATTTTTGGTATCATTTCAAATCCTTTTTGGAAATAAAGCAGGCAGGAGTTAAGCAAATGGTCTGATACGTGGAAATAGAGCGTGCTCCTCCCAATTATAAGATCAACATTGCTAATGGGGAACCACCACACAGGTGGCTGGGAGTGGGATGGATACATCTCCAACCTACCTGGGAGAGCTGGCACTTTCTCTACTTGCTTTCTAATACGAACAACTTTCCAAACACACCTAGGAACCTCTCTCTTTCCCTCCTGACACCATGAGTTCATGATGTTAAATTAATTGCATAATTCGCCTAATTGACAGCATTGACAGATGGCCCTGTTAAGAGTAGAGTACTATTGTTGGTACACAAATAACATTTATTTTATTCTGGCACTGTAATTACAGGCAGTAAATTAAATTAAATATTAAGCATTAACTTGAAATCAATAGGGCAACAAATCTCATTATGAGAAAAAATGTATTATGCAAATTCTTTTCAGAATTTTATCATCATGAATAATGGCTTCATTACGAGAACTATACAGCAGAGGAGGCAACAGAGTTTGAAAGAAACATAACACTCCAGTACATTCTGATTTCAGAATTTATGCAAAACATTCTTACAGTTTTAGTGTCAAAGAGGATTTGCCCAAAACTCCAGCGAAGCCCGTGACCCACCACAGCCTGGTTCACCCCCGCCCCCTCCTTTATGAAGGACTTTATTAAGGTCTGTCTGCTGAAGTGGCTCTGCGCCAGGACTGGCACAGACCAGGCTTCCTGCTCCATTTGTCTTCCCGATTGTGCCTGATTTGTTGTTTCTGTTTCTTATCTGAATTTGCCTTGCCCTTAGGGAAACCTACAACTTAGCCTTAGCCTTCATGGTTGAGGGAATTCATCCAAAAGAGGCAATAAAAGGTTTTAGTCAGTAGAAAGAACAGTTTTCTCAGTGAGATAGGGTCACACAGTTCTCTCCCATTCTTCACTAAGGGCTCCTTTCTGGGTATGTCAGACATATGGCTGGTTCTGACTCACTCACAACTTATTGTTTTCTTTTTTCTCTGACCATTGCCCTCGTCAAAGTGCCCCCACACAAACAATCTGGATCAGCCTCTTTATAAGTCCAGAACGACTGCCCTGCTATGGACAGCCTTAGCTACCATTTCTTAACAAGAAAAAGTAAGGGGCCATTAGGATGTTCCCCACAGACAGATTTCTCGTTCCTTCCTGGGCATACTCCTCTTCTTTGCTTTCCTTAATTCCAGAGTGAGGAGTCAGTCTCCTCTTTCCCATGCGTGCTCACTCAGACCTCTCCCAAGTCTGTGAGCACAGTCTGCAAACACCTGTACACAGCCCGCTGCATGCCACAGTCACTTCTCAGTACAGTTGCCTGACAAACCCTGCTTGTTTGGCACGTGCTAAGTATTTCCTTATGGAACTGAAGATTCCCAGAAGAAAACATTTGGAATCCAGAGGGAATGAAATGTAAACTCCTGACGTGAAGGCCCAGGAGTAAGTAGCAAAGGCTGCAAACAAAATGTTTTAACCCAGGACCAAGGGGGCTTGGAAAATGTGACAAATGCCCTCCAAATGTCTATTCGTGAGCTCTCAGAGTATATATCAGGTGGTTGGAAGAACGTATAATAATTGGGTCATCCTCTTTATTGAAATTTTCTTTACAAACAAAATTTAACAGGGCCATAGAACACAACGGGATCTTCCCTCAGATTTAAGCTCAATATTCCAGAATTTTCTGCCACCTAAGAGGCAACTCTGGTTGAATCTTACTGACCTTTGTAAACACTCACTCCTTACCTGGTGGTTGAGCCAGAAGCTGGGAATTTCTGGTCGTCCTCGATCTCTCAACACGTTGTCCTTCATGCTTTCGACACAGGGGTGCTCCCGCACCTTGGAACCAAATGGAGGCTCATAATCTTTTACTTCTGTGAAGAAAAGCCAGCAACACAGGGTCACTGAGAATGGTGTGTGCAGCCAAAGGAAATGAGCATGGTGAGATGCCTGACTGGGGAGCATGAAGGACTAAGTAACAAATACCTCTGTGATTACTCTAAGAGCAATATTTAATAATAATGGATTAAGATAAGAAGGAAGGAGTGGTTAGGGGAAGGGCTAGAGAAGTATTCAATAAATGATTGCTGATAACTTAAAATGTGCTAGGTGTTATGCTGGGGGACAGAGTGGACAACAAAATAGAGAGGGTCACGGAGCTTACGTTTTAACACAGGCATTCTCTACAGGGTGATACGGCACCAAAAGGGTAAAATTGGTTCTTGGGAAGTGGAAAAATCTTATGTATTACAACAGTTTGTAAGCCTCCAAAGGCTCAGAGTATACAAAGAGATTTAAAATGTGGTATTAAATTTCATGCAGGTATTGAGGCATAAAAAGGAATGAAACTCTGGCACATGCTACAACATGGATGAACCTTGAAGACATTATGCTAAGTGAAATAAGCTAGACACAAAAGGATAAATATTGTATGATTCCTCTTATATGAAGTACCTTGAACAGGTATATTCAGAGACAGTATAATGGTGGTTGTCCAGGGGGCAACCTGGGAAGAAGGGGGTATGAGAAGTTATCCTCTAAAGAATTTCAGTTGAGCAAATGAAAAAGTTACAGAAAAATGAATAATGGTGATGGTTGTAGAGCACTGTGAATGTACTTAATGCCAGTAAATTGAACCCTTAAACATGGTTAAGATGGTAAATTTTATATTATGTCTATTTTGCTACAGAAAAACATCATGGAGAGTAGTGATTAGAAAAAAGTTGTCTATAGGCCAGGTGCTGTGGCTCGTGTCTGTAATCCCAGTACTTTAGGAGGCTGAAGGAGGATTTCTTGAGTCCAGGAGTTTGAGACCAACCTGGACAACATAGTGAGATCCTCTATCTATACAAAATAAAAAACAAAACAAGCAAACAAAAAAAGTTGTTTAAAAAGGCTCCTTATGATATCACTGATTTTAAAAAAGGTTGAGAAATGCTGTTTTAGTGGGAAGACAAGGGACAGATTAACAACGTTAACAACATTTTAAAAAGATTTTTAAAAATTTTAAAATTTAAAAATTTTCCTCAGATGGTATATTCAACAAAGAAAATGATAAAGGAGGAGGTAACCCTTCACCAGGGCTTCAGGCTTCAACTAAGGTCAAATTCTTTATGAAAACTTCCTTGAACATCCTTAGAATCGATCTTGGTTAAATATCCTGGGCAGGGCTCTATTGTTGCATGTACCCTATTTTATTTAATATATTCACCTGCTTATTTTTCTCACCTAACTGGACTGTGAGCATTTGGGTGCAAGTTGAGTCCCTTTCTCATTCTTGCATTCTTGGTGCCAATTGAAAGGGTATCCCATGCCAAAAGGCTGTCAACAGATGCTTTGTTGAGTGAGTGAATGAATGAATGAATGAATCTTAAGATTCTCTCCAAAGTGGCCGTGCATAAACTCTGGCCGAATATTAAAACAAAACACCAATTTAAATGAGCAGATTAATATAGTGTAAACAGAGCACAGGACAGTTAAAAAGACAGAAAACATCGCAGTACTAAAACATGTCTGGGCTGAAAGGAGAGACTGGGCTGAATTCAACACTTTTCTCCAAAGTAAGTTGGATCTTTGGCCTTTAGCTTCAAAATAATCTTATGTAATGAGTAAAAGTTTCAATAAATTTGCACTTTTAGGTAACGAAGAAGCTTTCATGGCAGGATGACATTTTGAAAAGGGATGGCTTGTTTTTGTTCTTTGTTTCATTTTCTTTTTTCCCCTTTTCCAGAACTCTGCTTGAATATTTATCTTTTTCAGCTTCACCCAAATAGTAGAGCTGCCAGGACATTTTCTTTTTTATAGTTTTAAATACAGGGGAATGTGGGATGAAGGCCTCCCATCATATTAAGACAAACCACAAACTATCCTCCTGTGTGTCAATGCTTTCGCCTTCAAGTGCCCAAGCACTTAATCCACACTGCTCTTGGATGAGATCCGAACTGTGATTTGCATAGTATTTACACTCTTATTTTTTTCTTTCATTCCCTATCTTCAACCAGACTGTAAATGCCTAAGGCACAAGGCAGTGGCTGAATTTGATGTCTTTCAGTTATCTGCTCAGTGCCTAAAACTGTGCCTTATACCTAGTAAGAATTTAATAAATATGAGGTGGGTTGAATTCAAGCAAAAGAGAAAACTGAGAATCAGATCTAGTTCCCAGTAAGTGTTTACTCTCACGTACTTCTTCTCTTCTATAAAATGAATAGACTGAACTGAGCTACCTCCTCTTCAGATTTATCTTGTAATCCAACCTAATCAAATGTGATGCCTCTTTGATACATACCATGAGATATATGTACTACCATATAATAGTAAAGGATAGGATTTGAATATGATATAAATTGTTCTTTAGATAAGGTACAGTCCATAGACCTTCCATCTTCAATTATTTTGGCTTCTGTAGCAGTTGTAGTTGGTGCCTGCCGAGGTCCCCTTCACCAAGGTAGGGCCAGCAGCCCATAGTTGCCACAGGTGTTGGTTCATAAGGGCTCACACCTTCACCCTTTTCTGGGGGATTGCCCTTGGCCAATGGGAGTTGCCTATCCTGGAGATTCCTGGACATGACCGCCTTACTCTCAGAGGCAGCGTATAGCCAATGACAAATTAATGTTGAAGTTTAACAGTCCAATTCTCTTGGCTCTTGGTGGGTAACTACGGTGCAATTCACGCTTTCCAGAGCTTTCTATGAGATCAAGCTGAGGTTAGACCTCTCTTGAACTACAAGTTCACTTAACTCCTTCCATGCTTCTTCCTGCTTCTCTTACTTCTGTCTCGTGAGAGCTTATCCTCAATAAATCATTGCACAAAAGTGTGTCAGACTCCACTTCTAGTAAAGCTGGTCCGATACAGCTTTCTCCTCTCTCCCTAGGCCTTTGTCTCAGTGAATCTGCACCATCTGACTGTAGTTGCAAAGCTACCCTGGGGAAGCCTTGATGTAGCTCCTTCTTGTGAAGGTGAAATTACTAAACCAGGAAGAACATTCTGAATCTCACATCGTATTACTGTTACTCTGATGAAACTCCTTTGCCTTTCCAGGAAGCTTTCATGCTTTTTCCTTTCTACGAAGCATTTCAGAGAGTTCTTTCTCCTCTGACTATCAACAACAATCCCTATACTCATGGTCAGAAGTGACAGAGGAGGACATAACGAACACCAGAGGAGGAAAATGTTGAGATCAGAATAGACCCCAGCTGTCAATCTCATGGCTGACAGTCCTTGAGAACAAAGAAAAAGTCTTTGTCCTTGAGACTAGAAACCCAGAGCCAATTCCTTTCAAGTCCTAATCTTCCAAGTTACATAAACTATAGAATTTATTGTAATTTTTTTATAGGTACTCTGTGGATCAAAGCAAGTTTCCATGGGGAATGAGAGAAGATGGCACTAGGCGTATTTTTACTTAGAGAACAATTAATGAATGCTATTTTAGAAAGGAAGACAAAGGCAATAATCCCTTCCCAGAACGAAGAGACTTATAAATAGGTTACTTCCTATTTTTCCTAAAATCTTGGAAAGTTGTGAGATTCCCTAATATTCCCAAGGGATACAAGGCCTGCTTCCCATCTTTGAGTTATGGGTAAATTTCACAAGGAAGGGAGGTCATGGGTAGTCTGAGAGGTGCTGGCAAAGGGACTGGCTCCTTGTGCCCCACTGAGAGAATTTATGGCTCTTCTGATTCCTCCTAAGCTTAAAATAGACAAGTCTGGTGAGGGACGATCATCATTTGACCCAAACTGTCATACTCTAATCCTTTATTATTAGTTTTTCAGATTAGGAGTAGGGATGGGGATATGCAGTGTGTGCATGATTTAGGCTGACCTTTCTTTAACTTCTGAAAAATGTCCTATTTGTGTAATATAGATTTACCAAAACAGTTAAACGCATGTTTGCTTTTTTCTTTCTAATTATGGATTTTTTCAATTCTTCTTTCTTTACCCTTCTCTCTCATTTTGGACATCCTACTCCTAAGCCCCATTTTTTTTTTCTCATGTCCTGCAATGTGTAGGAAGACGGTTTAATGTTTAGCAGTGTGTATACATGTGGCTCTCAGTTAACAACTTTGATATTCAATTGCAGTGATCAGGCAACGTTGCTCGTTTTTCCTTCTATGGCCATCAAGGCAATGCCATTCTCAGGGCCTCCATTAGGACTGGTAGGATGACCATGTAACATGGAGGCCATTCCCTCCTGGAGGGCATTTCTTAATTGTTCCTCAGTTCTAAGTGTCCCTCAGAATGCCTCGGATATTTGCTTTGACTCAGCAGAAGAAGGGGGAGAGGGTGGCCAGAGCCAGCCTGAACCCTGTGAGAGGAGGGAGAAAGCAGAAAGTCCTCTGTCAGTCAGGTGGGTACCAATGGTCTTTCCTAGGATGAGACCTCCTGTAACAGAACCCAGGCAGTCCTGGGGAACTGGACAGAGCTGGTGATTGGCAACGAGTTGATGGCCTGAGACCTTGGACACTCCAACTTTTTCCCCAGGGTTTCAGGCAGCTGGGACTGGGATGTTTAATCCACTCTGGCAAATGAGCACTTCTCAATCTATTTTTTATAAAAGCCCAGATGTTTTGCCCTCACTTCATTGGGAATAAAGGCTTTGGTAAAATACAGTAGAAATGAATTACAAGAAAAATGAATCCCACTTGAGTGTTGTGGCAACATCAAACTGCTATTAAAGGTACTAAACACATCTTGGTTTCTGTCCTTATATTGCAAATCTGAAACAGAGAGTTTGAGGACCAGCACCTTCCAAAGACCACATGTGGGGCAACATTGCTTTAAATGCTTCCTAAGAAATGTGAGATGCATTTTGACACAGGAGAAATGAATACAAGTTATTAAATGTATTTTAAGGGTTTCAAATGAGTCAGAGAAAGATTACTGAAAAAGTCTTCAAAGACGGGATCCAACATCCTCATGTTACAGTTGAGAAAACTGAGGCCCAAAGAGTGCACTGGATTCCAGGAAGAGCATTTAGAATTGCACACTGTATTACTGTTACTCTGAAGAAATTTGCCTTTGCCTTTTTAGGAAGCTTTCATGCTTGCTCATCTCTGCCAAGCATTTCAGAGATTTCTCCCCTAACCAGAGCAAGTACAGCTGGGGCAGTCCCTGGTATGAACACGCCCTTCCCAAATGTGACAAGGGTGCCCCTCCCTGCCTTGATGGGGCCCTCTTTAGCATATAACCTTGAGAAGGGGAACCTTATGGGGTCTGCCGGATGGTTATTTGTAATTTCTAAACAAGCTATGCAAAAAAACAATGACAAAGAGCAGCCCTCTCCTTAGCTGGTGTTATGTACCCACATTAAACCCAAACACTTGTCCTTTCTGGGTTTAGGGAAGTAGATGTGACTGGTGGCGGAGGTGAGGTAAGGATGAGAATCTCATTTTAACCACAGGCATCAGATCAGGGCATAGTTGGCAATAGAATTAATGCAGTTCCTCTTTGCACATTTGATCAAATGATGTTTGACCGTGGGCCTCTCTCTTGTGAAGAACTGCATAGACAGTAAGTTCAGGAGCATGTGAGATGAGTCCAGAGAAAATGTTATACCTGGCTAACCTGTAATAAGAACCACTTTTTTAAAAAAATTGGAATTGCCTCTAAGAAAAAAGTGAAGGGCTTAGAGAGTAATGACTGAGTTTAGCACTTAAAAAGTGGAAGAGCTAACAATATGCATTGCAAGTATTATTTTGTTGTTGTTGCCCTGACTCCTTTAAAAAGTAGATATGAGGACTTTGAAAAGAGATGTCAAGAGTTTGTGCCTCACTTCCTATATCCACAAAATAAGAAGAGTCACATGTGCCCTCCAACGTTATTCAGTGTGATGCTGCAAGGCCAGCTGCACCACCACCTCCCAACCCCATCGCAATGGCCCTTCCGGTTAGGCTGGCCCAGCTCCAGGAAGAACAGGCGAGGAGGGCTGGGGAGTGAACCCTCCCAGCTCGGCCTGGAGCAGCCCTCCAGCAAAGACTGATGGGAGTTGGAAAGATAAACACCCAGCTTCCTTTAAGTCAGGTGGTATGACACTGAGGTGTGTGTTCTATACCGCCCGTAGTTATACTCCAGTTGCCCACAGTGGTAACTCACTTGATAAGATATCCTTTACTGGTTTCCTTCCCTCTCCTGACTCATTTCCTCATTCTCTTACTGGCATTTCCTGCAATCTCTTCCCAACTAAACTACTTGCACTCAAATTCTTGTTCCAGGGTCGGAGGCACTCCACCCAAGACATATGCCTACACAGCAGAATTAGTTCATCAAACCAAGTCTTTGTCTCACCCTCAGACTGTTTCTGAAGCCAGATGGACAGGGCTGAACACCTCAGAATTTCCCTGAGTGCCTCAAACAGCATCTTTTCTAAAAAAAACCTCTTTATTTCACTGCTTGAGAACAACTTTCTCTTCCTTCCATCTCCCTCCTGCCACCTCTCCCTGCAGCCCTTTCGCTGACGGAAGCCACCCACAACTGCCTGGCCCTCGCAGCTTCTTTTAATTTGTCTCAAAAGGCTCCTCAGAGAAAACCATGCTTGCCTGTCTCTTCCCAGTTCCGCAACACTCAGAGAGCAGGTCTCTGGGACCGCAATGGTATTCCTCGGAAAGTCAGCATCTGGTGCACAGCTGTTGTTTCGACTGTAGTCCCAACATAACAGGGCAGCAAAGTGGTTGATGCTTTTCTCCAAAGCAGTACCCCCGAGTCTTCATATCTGCTTTCCAAACTGTGCTCCCTCGAAAATCCAGGAAAATGAAGTGTTTCAATCCTGGTCTCTCCTCAGCCCTCTTTCCAACGCCTCCTTTTTTTTCTCTCTCTTTCTTGCCCCTCCCCCTTCCCTTTCTTTTTGGTTCATTTGCACTTCTTTTTTTTTTTTTTTTCCATCTTACAAGACTCAGCAACTTGACAACACGCTAAGGAGCCCTTCTTGGAGTTGTGTTACTCCTCGTTAAATACTTGCTTAGCTGGCTGCTATGTGTCAGCTTCTATTCGAAGGCCTCAATGCCAGGGATGTGGAAGTCAGTGGGCTTGTGGGCCAGTTTGGCTGGGGATGACGAGAGTATTGTGCCTGCTGTGTTCACCAAAGGGGTCCTGAACGGGAGCACCTTCACCCGCCTTCCACACAACACACAAACACTTGTATGAACACCAGACAGACTGAAAGCCTGGGCCAGAGGCTTCTTTGTAAGAGAACCCCTCTCCAGTTCTGTTCTTGCTGAGCGGCGACTTCGTGAAGAAGCTTTTCTCCTTCTTCATAAAACAGTAACACACCAGTCACCTCCTCCTGTCTTGTTCTTTTTTTTTTTTTTTTTTTTTTTTGAGACGGAGTCTTGCTGTGTAGCCTGGGTTGGAGTGCAGTGGCCGGATCTCAGCTCACTGCAAGCTCCGCCTCCCGGGTTTAGGCCATTCTCCTGCCTCAGCCTCCGGAGTAGCTGGGACTACAGGCGCCCGCCACCTCGCCTGGCTAGTTTTTTGTATTTTTAGTAGAGACGGGGTTTCACGGTGTTAGCCAGGATGGTCTCGATCTCCTGACCTCGTGATCCACCCGTCTCGGCCTCCCAAAGTGCTGGGATTACAGGCTTGAGCCACCGCGCCCGGCCTCCTGTCTTGTTCTTACTTCAAACAATTCTGAAACATTTGTGTTCTTTTCTTTCTTTTGTATTCTTTCAGAGGATTAAAATGTCTGAAATGACAGCCTCTTTCATTATCTATCCCCCAAGTCTATTTTTCTTTCTAAAATCATCCCACCCACCCCACCCAACTCCAACATTATATTACGTACCTCTTTGTTCATTACCTGTCACTAAAATACTGGCTCTTCACTAGACTTCCTGTCTCTCGAAGAAAGACACTGCTTTTTAAACTACAGTATCCCTGGCATTTTAAATAATGCCTGCGACACAAGAGGTACTCAGTAAATAATTTTTGAGTGAATGAATGAATAAATGTATCTTTAGGGAAATAAAGGCAAAGCAGTTATCTCAAATTTTAAGGCATCAATACTGTGACATGCTACACAAATTAACAGCCTTGGGGTCTGTTAACAGGGATTCACCCAGAGAAGTGAGGCTATCACTGAATGTTCCTCAAACATGTGATTGTCTCCTCAGCTTCTGCTGGAAAGGCTTCGTATCAACTGCCAGGATGCACAGAGTAGCTCTGACTATCCTATCCACACTGCTCATAGGAATCACAGCTACTATTTTTAGGGGCAGGGCTGGGGACGGAGTCTCGCTCTGTCGCTAGAGTGCGGCGGCGTGATCTAGGTTCAAGCAATTCTCTGCCTCAGCCTCTTGAGTAGCTGCGACTACAGGCGCCTGCCACCATGCCCGGCTAATATTTGTATTTTTAGTAGAGATGGCGTTTCACTATCTTGGCCAGTCTGGTCTTAAACTCCTGACCTCATGATCTGCCCGCCTTGGCCTCCCCAAGTACTGGGATTACAGGCGTGAGCCACTGCACCCAGCCATAGCTACTATTTTTAAAACATGTTCTGCATTGGCCAGGCTAGCAGTATACCTGCAATACTACGGCCAGTGAGCTACAGAGTCAGACAACAGGGCTTTGATTCCTGGCTCCACAACTTTCGCACTTCCTGAGCCCTCAGTTTTCTTGTTGTAAAATGGGATTCGTAACAGTACACACCTAAAAGAGTTTTGGTAGATTAAATGAGTTGATGTCTGGGGCAAGTGCTCAAGAAGTGGTGGTTATTCCTTTATGGCTTTATCTGGACCAAATGTACTTTCAACATGAAGCCGTTCTCTCTGACCAGCCTCTTTACCTAACTGCAGCACATCTCCCGAGCTCCCTGGTAGAATTTTGTGCTAAATGAAGCTGTACCACCTGGCTTTTGAAGAGCTCTATTATCATCTGTTTATGTTTTCTCATCTGATAAAAGTGAGGCTTCTCCAGTGTAGTGCTGTTCTTTCTGTTTTCCCTGTGCTCCCTTGCAGTGAGGAGTGATTGGCTGATAAAGAAGTAACTCAGAAGGATGTTCCAGAGTCTTCCTCTTCCTTCAAGAACTGACCTAACTCTCATTCCCTGACCCTAACACTGCACTCCCTGTAGCCAACCTGGGCGTTCAGTCCCTTGACCTCACTGCTTTCCCTTCCTAAGCATTTATCACAACTGAACCACACTTGCCCGTTAAAAACAGTCTAGTTAAGTGTTCCAGTGCCAGTAAATAGCATGAGACAAAGCCTGGAGGTGAGACCTAAAAGACTTTCATCACGATGAACTGATGAACACAGAATGAGAATGTGGCGTGGAGGTGAGCTTGGAGCCTTAATATCCATGTTTATGAGTCACTTAAAGGCAGGAGACACGGGACTTCACAGTTTTCTGTGAAATTGTCCCTAATCCTTGTATCCTACTTCATTCAGTTAGATCTTCTGCTACTTAGAACATTTTTCTTCAAGTAGTGAATAGTGTAATGTCAACATCCAAGAAAGTAAAACAAATAGTCACTTCTGCAACAGCTCATTAACAATTGATAATGGAGAGGTTAATGTTCCATAGCTTAAAAAAGTATCAGTACAACTGGGGACTCTCTCAGTATCGGATGGGGTGCTATATCCATATTACCAATGGCAGTCATCCTAAGAAATTCAAGGAGGCTCATTTACCCTCCTTCAGCGGGTAGATCCACTACACTTGCCATGTAGATTAGCTGTTTTCACTGGAGACTTGGATCCCACCATCCTTCTGCACACAGTTGAGGTGGATCATACCTCTTGAGTAGGCTTCCCTGTAGGTGCTTGGTAGCTGGCTCGATGGGCCAGATCATAAGCCTTTTGTGTCACAGAAGTGGCCCCGATCCATGATCCCACAGCACACAGACTCAGAGCCTACAGAGAAGATGACCCTGGAGATCTGGTTCCCTTTACTGTCCATCTATGATTCATCATACAAAGGTAAGCATATTCCACATTTCCTTTTTTGAAATAAGACTGCTGATTTTTTAAAAAGTGGTAATTACATATGTTGTACTGCAAACTGCAGAAGTTCAAACTTAAGGAAAGACCTTTTACATCCTTCCCTCTTCCTTGTATCTTAAAATTAAAGTCTAACATCAAACAGGGGGATTCATTATTTATTTAATTTGTAAGGTAAGAAACTTATCTGCATGTGTAAGTTTTTGAAAAAGAAGGGAGAAGAAACAAACAACTATTTCCTGTAGACTGTAAGCCTCTTGAGGTCAAAACCTGTCCTTCCATCTATGTTTCTACAAAAGCTACAGTTGGGACAACATCAAGATGCATGCAGTTGGAGGGAATCCATCTGTCTTCAGGCTTCGTACACTTTCCAGAGGACTTTTTGAATGTAAAAGAAAAGCCCCTGAAACTAAGACTAGACTGAAAATATGTCTTTAAGGTTTTTGAGACACACCAAAAAGAAAGCAACAAACAAAAATCACTAATGCTTTTAAAAGAAGAAGTCAAGGTGGGAGAAGGAGCTTACTACGTGAGTTCACATACTTAATCAAGCGAAGGGCTTTGTGTCAGGACGAACATGAGGATGGATAAATAACCCTGGTGTCTGCAGCCTGAGCGAAGATGGGAGAAACAGGACTGTGGGCTTAAGATCAAAGGAAATGAGAACTGGGATGGCCTCTTTCTGGTTCCCCAGGGCTGTCTGTTCTTATCCTAAGGTTATAAAAGATTTTTTGAGACTAGCTGAATAAACCAGATCCTGTTCCTTCCTTGGGAAAACTTGTTTATACTGTAACTGTTTTTAGACCTCGTAAAAGTTGGTGAACTTCTTCCTCATTAGCTTAAATTTTTCCACACTCAGCAAATATCAACAGGCAAGGGTTTTAGTCAGTGATAACAATGAAAGCTGGGAGCTCACCTAGGGCCTTAATAAGCTGGCTGCACTGACAGAGGGAAAGACAGAGACACAATCTCCCGCTCATGTTTATAGAATAACAGGGCTGAAAGGATAGGGAACGATACTGAAATCTAGGTAAATTTATTCTGACAGTGACAACAGCATTGTCTCTGACACAACTCATACCCGGCTTAAGATTCATTTTGGAACTGTCAGAGCTTTCAAGCAGAAAATTATTCTCAGTGGCTGAAACTTGGTTAAACAAATTTCACTGTGCAAGGAAAAACAAAGTTAACTTTTGGAAGTGTTTTGGGGGAAGAAACCTTGGTCAAGAAACTAGAAAATGACTATGTCAGCTAGATAGGAAGTGCCATCCCCATGCCGGGGTCTCAGGAAAACACATGAGGTTCAGCAGCAGGCAGGATGGGAGGGGGTGACCTAGACCCACGCTGGAGAATTGGCTCTGCATATTCTGAACAGGATGAAGAATCAGAGCCAGCAGTGGTGCCAACTGAAAAATGCTGGGTAGTTTGGACCAGTGACCCAAGCTGTGGCAACCTGAGCAACAAAATAAATAATGACAATACTGGATATCCATATAATAAAATAAACATCCAAAATCCCCTGCTGATATAAATACATAATTAGTAAACAAAGAACAGGGGATGGTGACAGAAGAGGCAGATCTTTCTTAAAGTAGAATGCATATTAATAAATGTAGAAGAAACAAGAAAAATAGAAAATCTTCCTTAAGCAAGCATTATAGTAATAATTATTATAGGCACGAATTAGTCACAGATCGTCAAATTAGTGGGTAAATTATGAAGAAGAAAGTTCTAAATAGGTATTTAGTACTTGCTAAATTTTGCTCAAATTTTAAATTTTGCTAAATTTGGCTTAAGTTTGCTAAACAGGTATATAGTATCTTTAGAAACAGGTCAAAGGGATGTATTACTTACAAATGGACAAATAGTATTTTTTACAGAGGAGAAACCAGCAGGTCCAAGAGACCAAATGTAACATTAGTCATCAGACACATGGACCAAGAGACCAAATGTAACATTAGTCATCAGACACATGGACCAAGAGACCAAATGTAACATTAGTCATCAGACACATGGGCATCTTACTCCCCCTGATATGACACAATGAAGACAGGCACACTCTCGTTTCTGTGGTAATTTTGCCCAAAATATGTAATCTCAACAAATCATGAGAAAACATCAGTGAAACCCAAAGTGAGAGACAGTCTAAATAACTGTTTGAAACTTTTCACAAGTGTCACGGTCATAAAAGACAAAAAAAGGCTGAGGAACTGTCACAAGGTCAAGGAGACTAAGGAGGCGTGCACATGAGATCAATGCGGGATCCTAGACTGGACCCTGTTTCAGAACAGAACATTACTGGGGACTTGGAAGTACAGATAGGTATATGGATTAATTAAGAACACTGAACCCAGGCTAATTTGCTGTTTTTGACAGCCATACTATGGTTTAGGTTAGATATTAACAACAGGCAAAGTTGAGTGAAGAGTATATAGAAACTCCACTAGTTTTGCAACTATTTTGTAAGTCTAAAATTATTACAAAACAAAAAGTTAAAAATGGAATGGAGGCCAGGCACGGTGGCTCACGCCTGTAATCTCAGCACTTTGGGAGGTCAAGGCAGGCAGATCATGAGGTCAAAAGTTCGATGCCAGCCTGATCAACATGGTGAAACCCTATCTCTACTAAAAATACAAAAATTAGCTGGGTGTGGTGGTGCGTGTCTACAATCTCAGCTACTCAGGAGGCTGAGCCAGGAGAATCACTTGAACCCAGGAGGCGGAGGTTGCAGTGAGCCAAGACTGAGCCACTGCATTCCAGCCTGGGTGACAGAATGAGACTCTGTCTTTAAAAAAAAAAAAAAAAAGGAATGGAGTTAGTTTGGCTTCATTTGGCAGCCAACCAGGATGAACTTGGGTGCACAGATTTCTCAGGTGAGACCTAAGACCCTTTCTCACCTGAGAAATAAAGAAGGACATGAATAGAAACACACAGTGGACAGGAGACAGCAAAAGGCAGTTCTAGTTCAATGAAAGCTTGTGCTGGGCTGCTTTCATTGGACAAGCATGCCAGAATTCTGTTGCTTTATGTGTCATTCATCTGCCCTCCACGGTACTGAGAAGAGTCAGGAAAGGGTATAGTAATGTACACCTTAACTGTTCTTGTCTCTTGGACACTAGGGGACAACACTTCCTAGAATAGCCTCACCCTGGCACCCCAGATGTTTGTTGCTCATCCTATCTACAGGTTCACGGTCAATAGTAGTAACAGCCTCTAAAGTGAAAAGGACTCAGCATACAACCTGCAAAGAAGACATAGCAGAGGGCATCTGGGAGGCTACGACAGTGTGTTCAGGGAAAAATGATCCTAATAGAAAAACAAACAGTAGGTGGCTGAACTTGGGGAGAAAAAGAGCAAGCCAGCTGGACACCTTGGGCTTTTCAGGAGAAAAGTAGGCCTCCCAATCAGTCTTGCAGGCTTAAGCAGCGAAAGGACAGCTTTCCTCAATAACCTCTTCACTAGAATTTTCAAAACCTAAACAAATATCTCAAACAATGATTTTCTTTTTTTGCCCAATAAAAGAATGTCATGTCCATAAAACTAAATTTTGAATCAAATCCTTTTCCCAGACATAATTCTGAAAAACCTTAAAACACAAAGTAAAAGAAATCAGATGCTTATCTGAATATCATCCTATGATCATTAGAGGTAATTCTTACACATTTTATTAGTATTCATCTCTTGCCAGATATTTAAATAATTGTGAAGAGATGTGTCAAGAGAAGAGTAATTATACAAAGCTTTATAAAAGGAGATACAAAGCTTTATGCTCTAAATGTGGCTTTCGGTTTAAAAACCTAGGCTGTTTAGCACAACCCCAAATAGTTCTGGGATGGTTGCATAATATCAGATCTCAAGTAGCTCTAATAACTGCTTTGTAACCCCTGGAATAATGAAGCAACACAGGATCTTTTTTTTTTTTTTTTTTTTTTTGAGATGGAATCTCGCTCTGTCGCCCAGGCTGGAGTGCAGTGGCCGGATCTCCACTCACTGCAAGCTCCGCCTCCCGGGTTCACGCCATTCTCCTGCCTCAGCCTCCCGAGTAGCTCGGACTACAGGCGCCCGCCACCGCGCCTGGCTAATTTTTTTTTTTTTTTTTTAGTAGAGACAGGGTTTCACAGCGTTAGCCAGGATGGTCTCGATCTCCTGACCTCGTGATCCGCCTGTCTCGGCCTCCCAAAGTGCTGGGATTACAGGCGTGAGCCACCGTGCCCGGCCAACACATGATCTTATTTTGAAGACAAGTTTACCACTACACAGTGATGCTGGTCCATACCTACCTCCCACCGCATTACAGCGCGATGTCATTTCCCAGAGCACCAGAGCCATGGAGTAGACATCGGTCTGCTTAAAGGACTCTACATTCTCCAAATTCATCCTGGATTCTAGGACTTCTGGAGCCATGTATCTTGCAGTTCCCACCTATAGCAAAAACAGACAGTGAGGCCCATCATTTAATTCCAGCTGCATTTTTATTTTCACAATATAGCTGATAGTGGCTCCTGACATGTGCAAAGGATTTTTTTACAAAAATCACAGGGCTGTTTTAAAGAATGAGAAATGCACAGAAAGGTACAGGTAGATGGTTATTTTTTAAGAGATGTTCTCTCCCTGAAAACGCTCTAAAGACTATAAACAAAGCATGCCAAAATAGGCAAGTGCCAAACCCCAGAGCTGCCTTATCTAACCCCATGACTTGTGTCATCACATTTTTCAGTAACATCCTTACAGATAACCTGAGAGACAACATTTGTGGTATTTTAAATGTTTATTTTTGCTTTTCAAAATTAAGTTTATTTTTTTATTCCTGAAGCTCCACGACTTATGGTAAAAATAATAACTGCTATCAGTTTTGATCACTTCAGGACTGAGTCTTAATCTTTATTTATCCCATGGCACATTCCAGTGTGCAAAGGATATAGTACCATTGCATATCATCTCTACTAAATTAAATTGTATAAAAGCATTTTCACAGTAAAAGACCAAATCTGGATCACTTTATAATTTTCACGTGTGGGCCATGTAGTTTTATTTTGACTTTTAGGCCTGTGCTAATCTCTATGACTGATAATATGCAAACGTGGGATCCATATGAAAAAGGAAAAAAATATTCCAGGGAATGGATCACTTAAATATTTAGTATTGTAGTATGTATAGACTGACTAAATAACAATAAAGTCCTGCCTTCCCAAGGATCTAGGGAAGCCGAGTGAGTTGATATTATCATTCCAAGGAATGTTTCTCATTGGCATGTATTAGAAACAGTTTTTCTTCTCAAGAGGTCATTGCATGGCTCATTACTCTGGCACATTAGGCTGCCCATGTTTCGATGTTTACCTCAACACTGTGTGTGCTGCCATGGACACAGGGCTGACTGAGCAGTAACCATATGCTTCAGAGTGTGTCCTGCCACCTGGCTAAAGAAGACAGTGCTGCTCTCCACAGACTCCACTGTGTGAAAACACTGGGCTTGTCATTTATAAGATGTTGTGGTGATTTCTAATCACCTTCCGATAGTTTCTTAGCCAAAAACATTTCCATTTTAATCTGTGAGAGTGCTTCAAGAGCGGAAGCGCTCACTCAGTTGACAAGTACTTATTTTACTTTCAATGTTCGAGGCATTGTGCTAGGTATCTTGGGTGACCATGTGGATGTAGATTTGGACTTCAGGGAGATCCATGACATTATTAATAGGCCTTCCACGACCCTATTAATACAAAGAATCATACAAAGAAACCAACACAACTACAGCTAATATAGAGTAGAAAGGACTGAGTACAACCATAAGAGAGGGAAAAAATAGAGGTAAAGTACTGACAGTGCTTGAAAAAAGGAAAAAGCATTTGCTGGAAGAGAAATGAGAATTGATCCAGGAGGAAAAAATGTGCTGAATTGGGAGGGATTTGAAGACAGGAGGAGAAATGCTGTCCATTAGCAAAAATGCTCAGGCAGGAGAGAGCAGAGCATGCTCAAGGCAGACTCGGTACTTTGGCTAGATTCTCTAAACCAGCGTCCAGAGTATAGGGCTGTTTGAGATAAGAGCCAGGAGATACAGATCAAGAGGTAGGGTGAGGCCAGGCTCAAGGTAAAGGGAATCTAGCACTATCTCTAACTTACCTGCCCGCTGTTAGCCAGGTCATCCACAGACAGAGTAGGGTCCAGACGCAGGGAAAGCCCAAAGTCACAGAGACAGCAGGTCAGGTCGTTCTTCACGAGGATATTGGAGCTCTTGAGGTCCCTGTGGACGATGGGCATCTTGGGCCTCCCGCACGGAGTGTGATCACTGTGGAGGTGGGCAATGCCCCGGGCGAGGGAGCTCCCCAGTTTGCGCAGGTCCTCCCAGCTGATGACATGCCGCGTCAGGTACTCCTGTAGGTTGCCCTTGGCATGGAAGGCAGTGATCAGCCAGTACTGTTTCCCCAACTCCGTCTTGCGCTCCTCAGCTGTCAGGAACTGGAGTATGTTCTCATGCTTCAGGTTGATGTCTGAGAAGATGTCCTTCTCCGTCTTCCAAGAGGCATACTCCTCATAGGGAAAGATCTTGACTGCCACTGTCTCAAACTGCTCTGAAGTGTTCTGCTTCAGCTTGGCCTTATAGACCTCAGCAAAGCGACCTTTCCCCACCAGGGTGTCCAGTTCAATGGGCAGCAGCTCTGTGTTGTGGTTGATGTTGTTGGCGCATGTGGAGCTGATGTCGGAGCGGTCGTCTTCCAGGATGATGGCACAGTGCTCGCTGAAGTCCATGAGCTTCCGTGGCTTGCCAGCTTCCCAGGATGAGCTCAGCTTCTGCTGCCGGTTAACGCGGTAGCAGTAGAAGATGATGATGACAGATATGGCAACTCCCAGTGGTGGCAGGAGGCTGATGCCTGTCACTTGAAATATGACTAGCAACAAGTCAGGATTGCTGGTGTTGTATTCTGATGGGGAAACAAAACAAGGAGAGAAGGAGTTGGATGTGGTAGGTATGTACTGTCAGGAAGCGGGTTCATGCCCGAACATCTATAGATTTTAGCGTCTGTATAGTTTTTGTAGATACTACATTGTTAATTTTTATTTCAGGGATGCCAGTGCACACTTGTTCAGTCTTCCCTGCCTCTGGCCATCTATTTGACATCTCCTACTCTTCCTTCAAATTTCAGCTTAAATGTCACTCCTTAAGAGAGACCTAGAAAAACTTGGAAAATTGTCTTATTTTATACATTTTCATTGCATCTTATACCTTTCCTAGGTAACAATTCAGTGCAACTTAAATTAAATGACCTATGACTCCACCTCTTGATTTCACGTCTGTCTTTCCCCACTTTCCCCATCCCCCACAGACAGGGAACTCCATGCTGGCAGGGACCATGTCTTCTTCACTACAGTAAACTGCACGTAGCACACGGCAGATCCTCAATACTGCCAAATAAAAAGACAAAGCATTTATTGAGTGTTATCGAAGCTCAGAACATTGGGAACGTGGAAAAAAATGACACAGCTTCTGCCTTCAAAAAATTTGCATGTATGATATCTGGTAAAAACACAGAGCATGCCACGGTTTCCACCAAAATCTTTGCTCTTTTTCAAGCTCCAACGTGTTCTGCCCTGATCAGCATTCAGGCTACCCTAGGCCTATGGGTGACAGGGAGAGGAGTCCGTGGAAAGGATCTCTTTGGACAGGTATCTTACACCACCCACCATTTCTCTTTTCAGTGTGCATGTAAATTGTAGTTTCATGGAACTGAAATATTTAATAGCAACGATGGAAACATTGCCACAAAGGTAAGATCAGTTAACAATGGAAACGTTGCAGTTTTATGACTTGGAATTCCGGAGCAGGCCCCTGTGAGCTGATGAATAGAGTCCTTAGCACCAGATATCTAACTATAATATCTTGTGCTTCAAACTTTGGTTCATATGCTGGCCTTGTTGGCTCTGGTGAAACAGTTTTCCTCTTTGGAAGAAGGACATGAATAGAAACAGACAGTGGACAGGAGACAGCAAAAGGCAGCTCTAGTTCAATGGGAGCTTGTGCTGGGCTGTTTTCATTGGGCAAACATGCCAGAATTCTACTGCTTTATGTGTCATCTATCCGCCCTCCAAAGTACCCATTAATCATGCTCAGATCCTAGAATCATTCGTTAAATATATCACTACTGAGTGTCTACGTTGGGCATGGCACTGCCCTCAGAGTACCCAATAGAGGACTTAGGGCATATATACAAATAAGGAATATATGGCATCTGGGATAGGGGCTAAATGTACAATGCAATCTATATGTTAGTGGAATGTGGAAGAGTTTAGAGAAACATGGAAGGCACAGTAGCAAAAAATTGCCTTTAAGTTGGTCTCTGAAGAATGGGAAAAGTCAGTGATGAGTGGAAAGAGTGCTCTGTTCAGGAGAAAGAATATATGATCTATCTAAGGAAGAGCAATTCTCCCATACTGACCACCCTGCACCTGGGGAATAGAAAGGAAAAAACGGGTAGGTGGTAGGGAAACAAACTCCATGTCAGAGAAGGATCTTTTGATTATTCAATTGTCCGTTTTCACCTACAGTAGGTGTTTGAAGAGAAAAAAAAAAGAAGTGATGAGAATATAGTCTAGGTGGAATGAGGATACAACCAAATTCTCTCGAGGGGAACCTATTACCTAAATGGTATTGATAAAGGAGTTAAGAAGAAATTACTTGGGCAGATAGTAAGGGTATGGGAGTCCAAGGTAAGGCTTTTCGTTTTAATGAAAAGCAGCCCCAAATCATTTGCTAACAAACAGCAGCCTGTAAAGTCGAGCTTCAGACACAGGCAAGCTGGGAGCTTGCACGGGTGAATGCCGGCAGGAAGTAAGGAGATGTTCAAGACGGTGGCTCCATCTTCCCTTCTCTGTCAGCCATGTGTACAGTAAAGAGCAGACAAGATGGTGCTGATCAACTGGAAAGTCCATTTGCATAAGATTAGGGTGGGGTGACCAGTCCTCCCCATGCACTATGTAAACGTCATACCTGAATGAACCAATCTGTGAGCCCTATGTAAATCAGACACCGCCTCCTCAAACCGGACTATAAAATCCAGCACATTCACCGCCAGCCCGTCGTTTCTGCTTGGAGACCTCTTTCTCTATAGAGAGTTGTTTCTCCTTCTCTTCTCTTCTGCTTATTAAACTCCTCTCCTAAACTCGTGTGTGTTCATGTCCTAAATTTTCCTGGCTCACGATGATGAACGCCAGGTTATATACAGCATCTGATACTTTCGTGTTTTTTTTTTTTTTTTTCCTGAAGATGGAGTCTTGCTCTGTCACCCAGGCTGGAGTGCAATGGTGCGATCTCTGCTCACTGCAACCTCACCTCCTGCCTCAGCCTCCCAAGTCGCTGGGATTACAGACGTGCACCATTACGCCCAGCTAATTTTTTTTTTTTTTTTTTTTTTGTATTTTTAGTAGAGACGGGGTTTCACCATGTTGGCCAGGCTGGTCTCGAACTCCTGACCTCATGATCTGCCTGCCTTGGCCTCCCAAAGTGCTGGGATTACAGGCGTGAGCCACTACACCTGGCCCAGAATCTGATACTTTCATTTAACAAAACACAGTGAGAAATGAAGCTAGTATATATCAATTTTTAAGGTTTAATATGATTATTTGTTCTTAAGGTAAGTCTAAGTAGAAATGCCAACTTCCACTGACTGTATATTCTAAATGAAAATCTTGGGTCTAGTAACCAGAGAAGTAACCCCAATATATCAGAATTCCAGAAACCAAGAGAAAAAAAATTAACATTTTTTGGAAAGATACATGAATGCATTTAAAAAATATAGGGAAAGTGAGAAAATTTGGTGACTGACCCTTAAAAACATAAATTCTTACTCACACTGGGAGGCTTGGGTTGGGATAAAGAACAGGCAAGAGTAGGGCAGAAATGGGGTGGGACAAAGCAATTCCAGAACGATTCAAATGCAAAAGAAAAAAAGATGCTCTTGTGGAGATGTATGGACTGTCCCTGTTGTCCAGCAAAGTATAAACCTGGAGAACAAAATTAAGGGGGCAGACGAACTAATGTTCAACCACAACAGCCGATCCAGCAGTCGGCATTTCCACTTAGACTTACCACTTCCACAATGTTCCCTCCCTGAAACTCCACCTCTATTATCTGTGGTATCCAATGAATGTGTTTGCTTGAAGTACCCACTTGTCTCCATTCTCTGTGTCTGTAACTACATGGAATGTCTTATAATCATAAATCCACTTGATTATCTGATTGCTTCTCCCTGACAAAGCAGGGTAGTGGCCAGATCTATTTGGTCACCATGCTATACCCAGTACCCGGGGCAGAATGGGGCAATTTATGGTATTCAACAAACGTGTTTTAGAAACTGAATGATAACTTATGTGGAATGATATTTCTCAAATTTCTAATATTTTATAGCAAGGTTTGACAAACTATGGCTCAAGAGCCCATGGCCTGCTTTTGTATAGTCCTATGACCTAAGAATGATTTTCCCCGCATTTTTAAACAGTTGTTTAAAAAACAATAAAACTAAGAAGTTCGTGCAACAGAGATCTTATCTGGCCCAGAAAGCCTAAAATATTTACTGTCTGGCCCTTCACAGAAAAACTTTGCCGACCCCTGTTCTAGAGGTGTCACTTTAATAACCTCATTGGCAGAATCTCGAGAGACTTCACTTTGGCCAAATGTGAATATGTAGTCAATTTTTTTTCACGTATGAGAAAATGAAATTTGGAAAAATTTAAATATTAACTGCATCATTACTTAGCTGTGTCCTTAATTCACTAAAATGTCCAAATGGAATGTTGATTCATCATGGCTACCTTTAATTTATAATTCCTAACTATCTATAAAAACAGTCTTCTTTGCTCATTTCAATTCCTTTTTAGCCTAAAGGAAACACAAAAACAGAAATCCCCTTAAGTGTATGTGCAGCACTGACTGAGGAAGATTCTAGAAATCCCCAGTTCAATGTCAGAAACCAAAGTTTTACTTTCTCCTAAAATTTCCTGTTATTTCTTTAGAAAACTTACACTTAAAAAACTTTTGGCGGGAGGAGGAATTCTCGAATAACATCTGTCAATCTTGAAACTTCAAAGAGGTGGTGAAAAACTCTAACAATAGCAACCAAGGTTGGAAGGAAGCTTTGGGATGTGGCTTTATCTAAACAGAAGCCACCCACACCCTCTGGCAGTATTAACCCTTGGGTTGCTACTAGAAAACCCAACAGCTCTAGGTGTAGGTACAAGCCAGCATCTCCTTTACTCGGAGACCAACAGGAAATGTTTCTTTTCATCAGCCTCCAGTTACAGAGAAACTCGTATCTGAACACTTACTAAGTTCCTGGCTGTGTGCTAAGGATTTTATAAAACATTTAAATTTAATTGCCAGAAAAACCCTATGAGATAGAAACTGCTATTATTATAAACCCCATTTTACAGATAGGGAAGCTAAAGGTCAGACAGTTTAAGTAATTTTCCAAGATGATAAATTTAGGCCACAGCAAAGCTGGTATTTAAAATGAGCACTGCCTGACTGGAGAGACTTCTGATCTCAACCCCATGCCTGATCTCTTAACTTCATATTGGTGAGAGCCAACTAAGAATGACAATGACTTTAGGCTGGGTGTGGTGGCTCACGCCTGAAATCCTAGCACTTTGGCGGGAGGATCACTTGAGCCCAGGAGTTCGAGACCAGCCTGGGCAACATCGTGAGACTGTCTCTACACAAACTGGAAAAAAAAAAAAAAAAAAAAAATTAGCCAGGCACTGTGGTGCTTCCTGTAGTCCCAGCTACTAGGGCAGCTGAGGCAGGAGGATTACTTTACTTGAGGCAGGTGTTCAAGGCTGCAGCACACTAGGATCCTACCACTGCATTCCAGCCTGGGTAACAGAGCAAGACCCTGTGTGTGTGCGGGCGGGGGTGGGGGGTCCCAATTTGATGAAGTGTTTTTCTTTAGTGTAGCCTGGACTAAGTGATTTTACAGCCATCCACCGAGCGACGCTGGCAATTCTTGTATAATGTGTCTAAAGGACTATATTTTGGGTATAGGGACTATTTCCTTTCCTCTGAACTAAGAACCACAGTTTAGCAGTGTCTCTGTAAATATGCATCCTTTTCCTGCCAGGAAATAAAAAGTTTTATGTGAAGGAGAACCCCAAAATCTTTTTCTTTTCTCAGAGCCTATTGTCATGGCCTAGACCTTAGCAGAGCTCAAAGCATAATTGTTGCACTATTAGGACATTCCGTGAATAGTAATAACATCGAACTAGATCTAGCTCTGAAGGGCATGAAAAATAAGGGTGGAATTTCTCCAAGGCCCATACAAAAATGAGGCTATAATAGTAAACATTTTTAGCCTGGGCTCGGTAAATAGGGTTCAGTGGGTCTGTGAATCTGAATGGGCAAAAATTGCATCTTTTTTATTTTCTCTAACCTTTAATGAAAAATTAATATTTCCTAGTATTAGCTGTACCTATGACTTTGTCGTTGCAGACATCTCAGCATGTGACTTACGCTCATCATTTAGACACTTCAGTTGTTTAGATCTGCTGCTATTGGTATTTAAAAGCATTACTATAGAAACACATATTACTGTAACACAAATTCATTTTTAAAATATTTGATCATTGTATGTCAGTGTAATTGGTTTTCTTTGACATACTCCGTGTTCTATTTTATGCATTTAAAAAATATCACAGTGAGAAGAGGTCCACAGGCTTCCTTACTTCAAGAAGTCCATGGCACACACACACAAAAAAGGGAAGCTCCTTTGGCAGAGTGAAGGCATTTGGGCGTTAGTCTCTTCTCCAGGACTCCTAGAGCGGGGATTTTGGGACTGATGGGTCTCTCTAGGAAGTTGGTAACTAGTGCCAATGGTAGATCTGCCCGGCTTGATTTGTTGTGCTGCACATGGACAACGGTGGGTGCTGTCACAGCTTCTGTGGAGTGCGAAGGCAGCTCCGCAGTGGAGAATGAGGAGAAGCCCTACTTCGAAATCTTGTAACAATAAGAAAGATAACTCATATATGATGTTCTTTGTTGGGTTAGGCACTGGGCAATTTATTTTGTAAACATGATCTACTTTATTTCTCCAACAACCCAATATATGAGTTAGATTCTCTTATCCCTGTTTTACAGAGGAGGATACTGAGCCTTGGTTGCTTCTACAACATTTTTGTCTACTTAGTAAATAAGTATTCTTGCTAAGTAAAAGCCGTTCCTAGTAAGTACTCAATAAATGAATGCTGTCCTTTTAATGTTATAATTAACATGACTTGAGACAGGAAGTTCTGCCTTCCCCTCAGCTATCTCTCTTTAGCATAGTTTCCTTCTTTGGATCTCAGCCAGTTGTATATATACTCTTGCTTTAGGTGAACATGCTGGCATGTGAACATTCTTGTGGTTAGAGCTTCACTGCCAACTTCACAAAAATCTCTCTTGGCATCTGAGCTCAGTAGTGTACTAATACACCAAGGTGGGTGAAAAACTATCATCCACGTATCCCACTAAATTTATGCCCTAAACTCCTTTATGGAGTGGAGGAATTGCCAAACTACTTCAAGTATTAAAGTAGGAGCCTATCTCCCAGATTCAGCTATGTTGATTTGCTTTTTATCAAGACACATTAACTGATCCACAGAGGATTTTACTTACCAAGTTGGCCTTAATTTAATGTTTTTATTTTTTTAACCAAGTGACTTTTATTTAAAATAGTGAATTAGGGAGGTTCAGTTTTAAGTTCCTTTTAGGAACTAGTGTCGGCATAACAAAGGATTTAAAAGAGGCTGAGAGCAACGTGTGTGCGTGTGCACGCGCATGTGCGTGTGTGCGCACATGCAAATTAAAGTTATAAGACAAATTGTTTACTTTTCAATCACTCCAAAGGAAAGTATACCACAGGATTTCCCCTTGAGGTTTTCTGCCAGTTCGTATTTTTTTATGGCATATTAACACTTATCTTTGGAAGACAGATAAAAAAAGAATTTGACATTTGTCTTTAAAAAAATATTTATGTAACAAGACTCTGACATTTGCAAATGGCTCCTTATTTGCAACCAAGTCTGGCCTCTA
The DNA here is from genome assembly GCF_049350105.2 of Macaca mulatta. Classification (NCBI taxonomy): domain Eukaryota; kingdom Metazoa; phylum Chordata; class Mammalia; order Primates; family Cercopithecidae; genus Macaca; species Macaca mulatta. Next base: position 17,884,740 of record NC_133407.1, read on the forward strand.
TGTGTGACAGAAGTGACTGGAAATTTTCAGAATTATTAAATGGATCTCAGAGTTCATTGTTAAGGAGACAGCTTGGTGGTATGGAAAGAACAAAAGCTTTGAAACCACTCAGATGATTAAAAAAACAAAAATGGGGGCAGACATGGTAGCTCACACCTGTAATCCCAGCACTTTGCGAAGTTGAGGTGGGAAGATCACTTGAGCCCAGGGAGTTTGAGACCAGTCTGGGCAATATAGTGAGACTCTGTCTGTATAAAAATTAAAAATTAAAAATAATTAGCTGGATGTGGTGGTATGGGCATATAATCTGTGCTACTTAAAAGGCTGAGGCAAGAGGATCACTTGAGCCCAGAAGTTCGAGACTAGAGTGAGCTATAACGGCACCACTGCATTTTAGCCTGGGCAACAGAACGAGACCCTGTCTCAAAAAAAAAAAAAAAGTTAGCCTTCTCTTTCTCTTTCCTTTCTCCTAAGGGTAATTTAAAATAATATACTTAGCCCAAGAGCACGGTATGGCCTTCAGAATCAGAGAAATTACTCTGATTTCTCTCTTATGAAAAAGAATTCATTCCAAAATGAAACACAGATAGAGAAAAGTACATAAAACAAGTGTCTGGCTTAGTGAATTATTATAAAGTCAACACTCTTGTAACCACTGGTCAGGTCAGAAAATATAATTTTGCTGGCCATCCCAGAAGTCTGTTCATGTTCCCCAACTCAATCGGAGATCCCTCCCTTCCTCTAAAAAGTAATCACTATTCCTGACTTTTATAGTTATCATTTTCTTGAGTTTTCTGACTGGTTTTATCATCCAAGTATGCATCTGCAGTCGTCTTGATAATAATATGACTGAATATAAATGCAAAACCTTGTTTTTTTTGCAGAATTACTGTTTTTAAAAAAACTTCCTACAATAAAAACACCAGTAGACTCTTTACAGAAATGTTTAATCTGAATTAATCAAATCATCAGACAAATCTAGAAAATGCCTTTATAAAGGAAATGACCTAGTCAAATCAAAGTCAATGTCATGAAAACCCAAAACACGCTGTAGAGGCAAAACAATCAATTCTAATGTGTTGTCCTTGACTGGATGCTGAATTTAAACAACAGATCCATAACCTTGAAGAGATTTGAATACGGACTGGAATGCATATATATTCAGATGTATATAGGTGAAGGTATCTGTGTCTGAGTGTCTGTACACACACACACAGAAAGAAAGCAAAAGCTAAGCACTCACATATATACTTCAACTGCAGAGTTCAAAGATCCTGCCATCATTTTCTGCACCTTTAAAAATTTTGTTGACATGTTACATACAGAATAACTTGTCACCTTGTTATTCTAAGTGTGTCCCCAGACCAGCAGCCATCAGCATCCCCTGGGAACTTACTGGAAATGCAGAGTCTTAGTGCTGTCCTCAACTAACTGAATCAGAATCTGCATTTAAAAGTTCTTGCAGTAATTCATTTACGCATTCAAGTTTCAGAGGTAAATTTTATTTTTGCTAAAGAGTTTAGCAAAAATTAAGTTCTTTGGTACTCTGCCATAGAGATGCTTTCCTCCTACAAAAATTTTTCATAGTGGAATTACTTGCAAAGCTCTGGTATGGTTGTATTCAGCACTAGCCAATGAGAAAATGGTCCATGATAATTTTCTAGTCAATTAACTGGTGGAGGAATGTAGAATGAGATATGCTTCCCCGTCCATCATCCCAGTAAAAAGCACACCAATTTAAGCAAACAATAAAAAGTCATTTTAATTAAACAATGAAAGGACAGTAAGCTCACTAGCAAGGCAGGATTTAATTTAACTTCTAGCTATTGACAGCACTGTTTGACATTCTGGATATAGTTTGAGAGTATTTTTTCCCCAAATGATGAAAGCAGCATTCTCTCCAATCAATGTGGTTGTTTTATTCCAACTGCACATATTTCAGAACAAAGCTATTCTCCATCTGTCCTATCCCATGGCACAGTCTCCTTTGTATTATTTCCTTCTTATCTCTCTCCCAGATGGAAAAGCCTTGCATGTATTCTAATCCAGTATGATAACGTCTTTTAGAATTCCCATGAGAGGTAAAGGTAAAACCTCTGCCTGAAAATGTTACGGTAGAAGGACACCACTCCTTTGTTATCATTCCTTAATCAAATCACAATATTTCTAACTGTAGATATATTGGGATAAAGACTAAATATTGGGATATTTTTAAAATTATTCTTTACATTAAGTCAAATGGAGCCTCTGTGTACTTCTATTACTGGCCTTTCTGCTGTTCTCTAAAGCAAAAAGCAACAAAATGAATCCATTTTCTATGGGATGAGAACACTTAAAACTGCTGCTGGACATTAAACTCATATCCCCTAAATCACTTCATTTTCAGGTTGAACAGCCATGTTTTCTTCGGTTACTTTTCAAGATATATATTTATGAGACTCTAAAGTCTGACATATTTATCAGACCCTAAAATCAGCCTGCCCAGCATACAGCATCCAATAAATGCCAGGACCTTTTTTCTACGGATAAAGTGATCTATTCTCCAAAACCACGCTTGGCTATTTAAGATCCTTCATCATGTGTTTTGCTAAACACAGATATAATACTTGGAATGTAATCTGTGTAGCAAAGATTACAGCAGGACTCTCACCTCCTCTTCCAGCGAGTGGAGTTTAAGGCTCTTGATGGTTTGTTCTTTCTGTTTTGTTTTGACTCTTTCAGCAAGATCATCCAGATTTCAGAATGACCTTAACTTACCTCTACACCCTGGGGTCTTCATCACAGGGGCAGATTCCCAGCCACTGTTTTGATAAGTGCTCCTTTGCAATTGATTGTTTGAACCTATATGTCTGATTTTACACCTACCTGATAAGTTTTGGAAAACTGGTCATTTCAGGCAATTAAAACCCTGATTCAGCCTTTGCTCTTTTAGGCATCCCTTCCACTGTGATTTTCATCCTTTATGTTCCTCCTTAGGATATAGATTCTTGCTACCTCTCTTGCTCTGACTTTAAAAGGAGGGCAACGAACATTAGGAGGGTACCTACAACGTACCAGGCTTTGTCCAAGAAATGATGACACATCTGTCCCTCCACAGAGAGAGCTTCACACCTCATATATGTTCTTTGGAGCAAGATTTTTTTTTTCATTTTCTTCTGTGTTATTACACAGAAAAGTCTTCTGACTACTAAAAGCTGAGGCTGTGTTAGGATCCCCACACCTGCCCTGATTCTTTAATTCTTTTTCTGGCTGACCGTCTGAATTATACCTTGTATTCTGTCTAGGGGCCCTCATGTTCTCAGGAAACCTGAAAGCAAGATGCATTTCTTAAGTTATTTCAGGATCCCCTCCAACAGGGAGACCAGATCGCTTTGGAAAAGCATATTCATTATTCACAATACCTGTTAGGTCACCAAAATACATCCTCTCTCTCTCTCTGGCTTTCCAGGTGAACCACAGGCTTCTGCAATTCCTTCCCACCTGAGTGTCTTTACCTCCTAAAATCACGCACACAGCCTTCCTGGTCCCTGCCTTGTCTCTGACAAGGCAGTGGCACCCAAACCTTGCCATCCAACCTTTTGGATACATGAAGGTTTAAAATGTGCTTTCCTTTAATGTATAGTTTAATCAGTTTTAAAAGCTAAGATGCCTATTCCCAATCAGGCCCTTGACCTTGTTCTAAAGCAATTGCTTGTAAATTGTTATAGAAAAAAAATAATACCCCCACTTAAAAAGTCTTGTGATTCCTCCGTGGATGGGGTAAAACAGGTGTTGGTTTTTCTTCTCCTCTAACCTTTGAAGGCAGAATTTTGGCTCCTTCCTGTGGTACTTGCCATTCTTTAATTGTTACCAGCCCTTTCCAGGTTACATGGGGAACGTGATGAAACATATAAAAAGATTTGGCAGAACAAACTGTCTTGAGTCCAGTGGTTCCCAATGTTGGCTGCATATTAAAATACCTTGAAGAATTAAAAAATAATTCCTGATACCAGGCCCCAGACCAATTAAGTCAGAAACAGCAGGAGTAAGACCCAGTTAATGAGTAGTTTTTAAAGCTCCTCAGGTGTTTCCAATGTGCAGCCAAGGCTGAGAATGACTACATCAGCCTGGTGGAAGAAACAGGTATTTTGAATAGGATGGGGCCTGGAAAATGGAAGACATGAAAATAATTTTAATGACTAAATTTCAGATAAATTATTCTTGACATTGGAACCAACTATATCCTCTAATTAGGCAACAAAAGTCATATATATGTATATTTTTAAAAGTAGATAAGCAAATATAAATTTTTTCTCTAAAAGTTACTATTTTGTTTTTTTAAAAAAGCATAACTTGTAATGGCAAAATTGATATTTTCCATAACAGGTAACATGCAGGAGTGATTTAGAATAAAAAAAGACTTTCCAAAGGCAAGTCATCCAGATGTCCAAACGGTGGTGAATATAGCCTCTGGAGTATATGTGGGTGGAAATAAAAGTCAATTTCACAGTGGTTAGCTAACTCCTTGAGCCTTTTTTTCCCCCTGGTGGGACACTGAGACACGTGCAAAGCAGCAAAAAGGCTCGGTGCACCCTTCTTGCCATTACTCATGGGAGTGGAGTTTATGGAACACATGGAGGCTGCAGTGGGAGAGACCTGAGGCTGCAGAGGAACCACCAGAACCTTGCTACAGCACCAGCAGTACGGGTCCGATTGCTTTCTTGGTCACTCACAGCCAGTAGATGGAATTTGAGACGGCCTGTGTCCATACTAGATTCCACTCTGCTGATTCATATCAGAATGAAGTTCTAGAGTACAAATATTCACAACCAGAAATCACATCTGGCCTCAGTGCAGCTTTGTTTACTTTGCTACTTGAGAAAAAAAAAAAATCTTGAAAAGTGAGTTGCTTTTGCCTTAATTCAGTTCAAATACATTCTAAGCTTCCTTCAACTGAATCACAGTGTCCTCTAGCATGCAGATCTTTATTATTTCCTTGGCCAGACACAGGGCCATATTGATGAATTCCAAGTGTGCTTTCTAACCAAGGTTCACAACCAAAGGCTACTTCAGCTCTGAGTCATCACCTCAAATAACTGATTTCTCTTCTCAGGAATGAGACTAGCAACTTGAATCCATAATTTTCTTCCTCTTGTAACAACTTTTCTCAACCATATTTCCACACTTAGTTTTCCTTCTGCATTGAGACCAGAAAGTAAATCTGGTTTGTTTCTTTGGAAACAAAAATGCACAGCTGGAAAGCCAGCTATTTTGAGGCGTGAGTGCACAGTTCCAAGGCAGGATACCCAAAATCCCCCAGAGCTACCAAAACACCATTTACTCTTTTCATTTCTTACATGCAAGAGCTAATCATTTCCCCATGAAGCCAGCTCCCTGGTGCTGGAGCTGAACAAACACAAAATGAGATTTGGGAGAAAGAGGGCAGCATTTCTAAGACCTGCCTTACTCAGAAAGCAACGGAAGTCAACAAAATGCTCAAGGCATGTGATCAATACACAGAGTGGGTTTGCTGGATGGCGTAAAGCAACGACAAAAGGACACAATGGGTCCAGAGGGAACCAGCTGGCTGAGATGTTCTGCTAGCAAGTTAAACATAGACAGGAAACAGCGTGTCTGATACTGTAAAAAAAATAATTTGTCTTCCTGCCAGAGTTAGGCTTGCAAACCAAAAAGGCTGTTTTCACTTAAAAGAAATGCTCCAACAATGATAGAGGAAGGAATGAAACTTTGTGGCTACAAGAAGTCCTCTTCTCTGCCCTTCTCTCAACATCTCAGGTTAGAGAGCACACATCACCACACTAACTGCTAAAGCCTGCACATAGCTGGCGAGTCAGCAACGTGCACCACTGGGCGTACATCTCATGGTCTGCTTCCCTATTTAACCACATAGATTGAACTTTGAGTCAGAAGTGGTTTCTCAAGTCCTGATTTCTAAGCTAGCAAGATATAATCAATTTATTTACTTACAGTCCTATCCCATTCCAAAAACAAAAACAAAACAACAACAACAACAAACAGTGAAAGAAGATAAAGTCAAGATAGGAGCTAAAATTATGACAAATGGAATAGAAACATGTGAACACAGGGTAAAAACTGGTAAGCAAGGGTGATATTAGTACACTAAATGTGTAGGTACATATTTGCTAGAAGCAGGATTCAGATTTGACTCTAAGCTTTTCTGATAGTTAGCATTTGAGACAGAAACACAAAAACCATGAATATCTCTATTGGGGGTTGGCCTGAGACCTGTTTTTGTAAATGAAGTTGTACTGGAACACAGCCACGTCCAGTCGCTTACACACTGTCTGTGGCTGCTACCACAGAAGAGTTGAGTAGCTGCGAGAGAGACTCTGCCCTGCAAAGCTGAAAATATTTACTATCTTGCCCTTTATCAAAGAAGTTTGCAGACCCCTGCTCGGTGTGCTTCAAAGCGTCCTTAAGATCAGAGGCAGGCCGGGCGCGGTGGCTCAAGCCTGTAATCCCAGCACTTTGGGAGGCCGAGATGGGCGGATCACGAGATCAGGAGATTGAGACCATCCTGGCTAACCCCGTGAAACCCCGTCTCTACTAAAAAATACAAAAAAACTAGCCGGGCGAGGTGGCAGGCGCCTGTAGTCCCAGCTACTCAGGAGGCTGAGGCAGGAGAATGGCGTGAACCCGGGAGGCGGAGCTTGCAGTGAGCTGAGATCTGGCCACTGCACTCCAGCCTGGGCGACAGAGCGAGACTCCGTCTCAAAAAAAAAAAAAAAAGATCAGAGGCAAACAGGTCCTCATGAGGAGAACACCTTTCTAAAACAGAGAGCCAAAATAAATGTCTCCTGGCTTCCTCATGAAGATAACACAACAATGCAGTGAACCGCATCCTCCGCATTCTTTACAGTAAACAGATCACATTGATTCACAGGACTCTTATAATGGAGAGCACCTCAATAGGACTCAGGTGGAGGAATTTTCAGGGAGGAGGAGAATACATGACTTTAGTACAAAGCTCCTCACTCATCTGGCTAAAGCCAAAGATAAGAAATTTGAATCTAGTGGAACAGTAATAACTATTTACAGTCAAAATTTATTAAGTGCTTGCTCTGTGCCGTGCCAAGTTCTCTACATAAATACATTTATCCTCAAAATAATCCCATTAAAAGTATTCATTATTTCTACTCCCATTTTTCAGAGAGGAAAACAGGTGAAGTCGTTCTCCCAAGAACCAAGAGCTTATACAAGGCTGAGCTAGGATCTGAACACAAGTAATTTCAGCAGGGAAGCCGTTTGCTCAGTTCTGCCCTCTGTTGTCTTCCCAACAGATGAGCATCTAACTGGTCATCGTTTATACACACCGTTTCTCACGGACATGGAAACAGTGTCAGCCTGAGGTTGTGCTTCTTGCCAAGGACATGCTGAGTGGTGGGTCTGGGCTGTTGTTCAGCAAACAGAACAGGTAGCCTCTTACATAAGGTGTGCAGCCTCCCACGGGTTAAGACTGATAAAAAGCAAACACGCCACCACCACGGAAATGTGGAAGGGTAAGGCTATTCCTTCTATAAGAGACAAGATTATCTGGTTCTTCTATGACTCTCCTATGGACAAAAAGTGAGGAACAAACTATGAGATCTTGGAAAAATCCCAGCTCCTCTCTGGAGACCCACTTTTTTGTCATTAAAATGAAAAGTCTGGAGGAGCCAATTCACAGGTTTCACTTCATCATAGAAATGTAATGATTCTATGAAACAAGACAACACACCTGAAAGTAGTTAGCACAGGTGCACATATTCAGAGTAGGCTGCAATCCAAGGCAGCAATCATTACTATGGTTGTTCTATGAGTTCCCACAGCCTAGGCCATGGGCTTGCCACCACCTTGCCTACATTTCAATTGGAAAAGGGGTGGGACCCTGTTCCTGCAAACTACTGAAAGTCTAGGACTTGGGTCCTTTCCTACATGGCCCCAGTGCCTCTCATTTCCTAGAATAAGCAGTTCAGTTCTAAGTTAGCAGGAAAAGCAGGATGGCCAAGATCCAGACATTTGGAAGCTGGAAGTGGTCCAGCAGCATGCCTCCCTTCATCCTCCTTGGCTTACCATCTTGTTTTCCATGTACCCACCTTCAGCAGATAATCTTAGCAAACAACCCAGGAATGAACTGATTCAGACCAACTCTTCTTAGCACCACACTATTACTCTCCAGGGCTTTCCAAGGCCACCAAACATCTCCTCTGTAGATCCAATTCAAAACAGTATCTTGTACAATGCATCTTGAAAACATTCACAAATGTCTTCTTGCTTTGGGAAATATTAAGGGACAGTCCCACAGATAAACTAATACAAATACTATAAACTAACATGAACATGATCATAGAAACAAAAGAAATGCCTACTGAAAAGATGCCTGATTTTCTACACATTAAGATCCACACCAGAACAACGTCTGTGGAGTACATTTAAAAAATAAACCTTATTGTCACTGCTGAAAAACACCCACATGCCATTGGAGAGTTCTGTTACACAAGCTGACTGAGTAAAGTATATTGAGCTCATTTCCAAATGACCAGGCTTTAAACCAAATTTATTCCTCATGGGCCCATTCGCTCAGGGAGTTACTAGCATGAAGTTAATAAGACCTCCATCTCTGGTTCCATCTCTGCCTGGTGAGTTCACACCAGTGCTTCTCACACTTCAGTGTGCAAACAAATCACTGAGGGCCTTGTTATAGGCAGATGCTGATGCAACAGGCCCCGGAGGGCCCAAGGTTGGCAGTTCTAATAAGCTCCCTGGTGATCCTGCTGCTGCTGGTCTAGACAATTTCAGTAGCAACCGTTTATACCGTTCAGAAGATGTATGTGCCTTGGCATAGAGTGTTCTCCTTAATCAGGGTAAGAAGGAGTAAGAAAGGATGCACCTACTGTATGCCACCAACTGTGCTGGGCGCTCCCAAGCAACATCTCCTTATATCCCACAACAACCCACAGGTACCATTTATCCGTTGGTCAAGTTATTGGATCAATTATGGATGTTGACTCGCCTTGGCTTGTGTAGTCTTAGCGTAGGTTATTACTACTTGGCCAATAATGGTGCAGTCATTCAAAGAGAAGGCCTTGTGGCCCAAAGCAAGCTTTCCATGGAAAAAATGAAGAGAGAATGAATCCCTTTGGCAAGTACAGAACTGCGATTACCCTAATCACTGATGTGAAAGGCACTTGTGAGTTGTTTCAGTTTTATTTAGCTGCTTCCTGCTGTGATTCTGAGTCAAAACAGGAACAACGTGCCTAATTTGTAATATTATCCAACAATGCCAGGGATGTGGTTAGCTTTGATTAGAAATTCTAGACTCAGCATGCTCCCCTTGCCTCTGTGAAGGCATGTGGAGAAAAAGAGAAACTGGATGAAACAGGGATTAAAGCAGAGTGAGCCCCTCCAAAACCTTGTGGTGTGATGTGTAGGTATCCGAATGCTCGGTTTATGCACCACAGTCAGCACTCAACTACAAAACCTCAGTGTGAGAACATACCTAAGGCTACACAGGCCTGGTTTCCTGCATTCAGACAAGCACAAGTCACCAGCCCTCTATAAAAAACCCAACTACTGCTAACAGCTAACAGTGACATGTCAGGCAATGTTGTAAGCACTTTACATGCATTTATCTACTCAATCCTCACAACACCTCCCACCTGCTTTGTATTTCCATTTTACAGATGAAGAGACTGAAGCATGGAGATGTCAAGTCACTGGCCCAACATAGCAGAACTAATAAGTTGTAGAATAAGCCTTAAATCCAGAAGATCTGGCTCATTCTTGAGTATTACACTAGATTGCTTCTCTCTTACCTAAACCAGCAGAAATCACCTCTTCGCTCAATGTTCTGCAAATTAAATGTCTCACTGCACTTGGAAACCATTTATGAAATGAAAAAAACTGAGTTGTTGTGTTTGATTCTTACAGGTTCAGTGAGAGATCAATAACCACATCATGTCTTTGCAAAGTGGGGATGTCATCTGCAAGTAAATAGGGTGGCTATTTGCTCAGGACTCCTTCCTCTCCTACCTCCTGTGCTGCCTTCAGTCCTGGTGCCCATCATGTCTCATCTGACTGACAGCTGTCACCAGGCCATCCATCATGACCAATCCAAACAACTTCTCTTCTAATTGGAATTTTATATGTTGGTTAGTACAGGGATAGACTCTGATTTCCCTGGAATTCTACACAAAATGTTTTGGCAGGAGGGAATCCTCAGAGACTGGGAGGGAAGCATGAATATGAGAGAACAGTTGTGCAGTGCAGATCCAGCCCCATTCTAGTTGTTTCTTGACTCATGCCTGCCCTTGGTCACTGTAGGAAGGCACGGGAACTGGCACTAGGCCCCACGGAGGGATTCCAGGGTTAAGGGTAGGTACCCGGTTTAAAGAAAAAAACAGCAAAGTTTCTTTAACTCTTTCTTTCTAAAAACCATGACCTCAGTCCTCTGAAGAACTAGCTTTGATACTCACTCGTTCGATCATAGACAAAGTGTTAAATTTCTCCAAGCCTGGTTTTCTCATGCATAAATAGGGATATTAACAGTGCCTACCCACATGGGGTGGCTATGAGATGAAATGAGGTCATGCTTGGAAAGGGCTGAGCTCCCTGCATAGCAACAGCATGTTTTCTCTGAATATTAACTATCATTGATAGTATCACCAGAAATAAAGATCCATACTTTAAAAGAAAATCTTGTGGCTCAACCTTTTTTTTCTTACATATTAAAAATGGTAGATGTACATAATTATCATCCATTGTGTAGATGCAGATCAGGAACTTGCCAGCAAGAGTACTGTACTACTAATAATATACCCACAGTGCTCGCCATAGCTTTTGTGTTCACTACCTTGTTGGACTTGGAGTAGAGAAATCAACATTAAGAGTTTTCATTCTGGCCAGGCACGGTGGCTCACGCCTATAATCCCAGCACTTTGGGAGGCTGAGGCAGATGGATCATCTGAGGTCAAGAGTTTGCAACCAGCCTGACCAACATGTTGAAACCCTGTCTCTACTAAAAATACAAAAATGAGCCAGGCGTGGTGGCAGACGCCTGCAATCCCAGCTACTTGAGAGGCTGAGGCAAGAGAATCACTTGAACCCAGGAGGCGGAAGTTGCAGTGAGCCAAGATTGCACCATTGCACTCCAGCCTGGGTGACAGAGTGAGACTCTGTCTCAAGAAAAAAAAAAAAAAAGAGTTTTCATTCCTCAATAGAAAGAGATGGTGGCAATAAGAGGAGAAATGGAATACAAAATGTTGCTCCTAATGTCTGCTGTTTGAGGTGGAAGAAATACCCCACCACAGAGAAGAGAGATGCTTAAAAAGCAAACACCGCCCCCGCCCCCCACCTCCTGGAGCATTGTAGAAGACTCTGAAATCACTCAGACATTTGAGTCATCAGCTGTGAAAGGCTTCCTGTACTGTACAGTGAGAAACTGTCTTTATGCTTATTATCTCACTTCATAAGAAAGTCTGAGAGTAAGAGGAAAAATACGAGGGATGCCCATGACGATCACCTAAGTTGAAATACTCTGAAAATGGAAGTCATTAATATCTACAAGGCTTATAGTAAAATATAAAACACATGAGATATTTTGACAAAGATATTCAATAATAAAATATAGATCCAACTTGTAGGCCATTTATCAACTTTTGTCCTTTTGGAGGAAATAAACTTGTCTACTGTAGAAAAGCCAGTATACAAAAGGAGAGAAAAGCTTCTTCAATGCCAGTAAACGTGCCTGGGTATTCCGCTATTAAAGATTAATTCCTTTGGCTTAGGCTAGGCCTTCTTTTAAAAGGTGAACTACTTGAAGAAAGCTGACGTGGTAAGTCAGAATATCAGGTGCTACCATATTTCGTGTGATTTAATCTATTTAGATTTCCGTCCTAACGCAAATCACATAAAGAACACGAGGCCAGGCACAGTGGCTCATGCCTGTAATTCTAGCACTTTGGGAGTGCGAGGGAGGTGGATCACCTGAGGTCAGGAGTTCGACACCAGCCTGACCAACATGGTGAAACCTCTTTCTACTAAAAATACAAAAATTAGCTGGGCATGGTGGCACACTCCTGCAGTCCCAGCTACTCAGGAGGCTGAGGCAGGAGGATCACTTGAACCTGGGAGGCAGAGGTTGCAGTGAGCCAAGATCGTGCCATTGCACTCCAGCCTGGGCGACAGCATGAGATTCCATCTTAAAAAAAAAAAAAAAAGAAAAAGAAAAGAAAAGGAGAGAAATGGACCATTTATAAGACGAGAACATAGGAAGGAAGAGTAACCTGGAAAGTGTTGCCCTGACAAGATGTGCATGCCTGCCTTCAGTTCACTGAGAAGTTGGCCTGGGGGAAGCTGGACGGGAAGAGAGGGAGAATGGCAGTAGGTGAAGGACACAGGAAGAGAACAAGCTGGATCTGCAGTGCTACTAAGCACCAAACACGAATCACGAGGACACATCTCTTCTCGCAAGTGGAATGCACACGGACACAGAGATAGGGTGTAGAGCCAGCACTTGCATTTCAAGAAGATTTTTTCATTAAATCAGACCTACTGTTGACTAAACTAACCTTTCCCTTTCCTGAATTTACATTCCTACAACCATGAGAGTACTATTAATATTTATTTACACTATCACGTCGGTAAAAATTGAAAGACTTATCCATCCCCAGTGCTGGAGAAGGTACGTGGAAATCTATATGTTCACATCCTTTTTGGGAGGAGAATAGTTTAATAGTGCTTATTCAAATTTAAAATACACATACTTGTAATCTAGAAATTTCACTTCTGGCAATGTGCTTTGCAGAAATATTAGCACAAATGCATGAGATATTTTTACAAAGCTATTCAATGTAGCATTAAGTGGAAAAACGGAAGATAATCCACCAACAGAGACATGGTAAGATCCACCATGGGAGATAAGATGACATTTGAGACTAAATTAAAAGATATAAGGTATATCTATGTGTTCTATCTTGTTTAGAAGCAATTGTAAAAGTGGTTGGGTTTAAAAAACGTTGCAAAATAATATAGTATGATCAAATAGTTGCACTGAAAGATGGATGACTGGATGGAATGGATGGAAGGATGGACAGATGGATGAAAGCAGGGAAGGAGAACGGAAGAGAGGGAGTGATTGGGAGAGAGGACAGAGTGGAAGATAATATGAATGAATGATAGAGACATGTGTGCATCTAATACATTGTCAATACAGATGATCTGTTGCAGTGGGAGTGAGGGGATGAGGGAAATGTACTTTCATTTTTAATTTTCACACACTGTTGGATTGTTTGAAATTTTTGATGAAGAGCATATAATACTTTTATAATTAAGCCACTGAATACTCTTCTTATTAAAAATTGAGGGAATAGTCTATGCCTTCCTTTCAAGCCGAGTAAACGCTGCACTTCAAAGATGAAGGCTAGTATCTAATCTACTCTTCTCCTGGCTTCAAGGGTAAACTTTTTATTTTACCCTTTATCCAAGAGTAAGCTCATTATTTCCTCTCTGTATTTCAATTTTTCTCTCATATGGGATCGATGACAAGTACCCTAAAGACAAATCCTGGGACTATGTACAAGAAACAGCGTCAGTTATAAAGAAAGTCCTCCTCTAAGATTAAACAACCCCATCCAAATCTTTAGAACAATGATTACCAAATTTTAGCTGCACCAAATTACTGGGAGGGCTTGTTAAAATACGGAGAGCTGTGATTCACCCCCTACGTTTCTGATTTAGTGGGGCCTGAGAATCTGCATTTATAACAGGTTCCCAGGTGATACTCATGCTGGCTGCTCAAGGGGCTGCACTTCGAGAACCACTGCTCTAGGTGAAAGAAACTATTTGTCAAAGACAAATAATAATGTTAGCCCCAGTCAACCATATTTGATGAGAACCAGAACAAACCCTGCTACTCCCTAAGCCCGTCTTTCCACCAGCTGAATGGGCTCCTAATCCACTGTATGGAATCCACCACAGGAGGAATGTGCTCTATGACACTGCAGACCAAGGATGCAAAAAATTGGCACAGATGTCAGATCCCAGACCCTTAAGAGAAGAAAACTCACCTTCTGAGAAGATGATGTTGTCATTGCACTCATCAGAGCTACAGGAACACATGAAGAAAGTCTCACCAGGCTTTTTTTTTTCCTTCATAATGCACTTTGGAGAAGCAGCATCTTCCAGAATAAAGTCATGGTAGGGGAGCTTGGGATCATGGCAAACTGTCTCTAGTGTTATGTTCTCGTCATTCTTTCTCCTAGAGTGCAGAGATTCATTGGAAGCAAGGGGAGAGGGAGAGAGAGAAAGAGAAAGAGAATAAATGAATAATTTGGCCTCCGGTCAGAAAGGCAATCTGGAATACTTTTCCTTCATGAAGTTGTTCCTAACAACGGCAGCTGGTTCCTGTTCTCCAGCATTCGCAGGCTGTCCTATAGTCTCCTATGTTTTTCTACCTTTTTCTGTTTTTCCTTTGTTTATTCTTGGAACCCATTTGTGGTTATAAACATCACCTGGAGCAGACCGCGTTCCATGGGGGCAGTCCTGGTGGAGAATTTTACACACTTAAGTCTTAATTACATCATTAAAGGGGAAGACATGGAAAAAAAGAACATTCCTAGGTACTCAGGATAATTTTAAATCTTCCATCCTGAATGTAATGCAAACCTCACATCACACCCCTAGTTTAACTGGCAAAATCTGTCCTGTCTAGCTATACTGTTTTCAAAGAGCATGCCTGGGGAAATAGTCACAGTTCCTCTTTTTTTGTTTGCTGGGCCCCAGAGCATTGCGTGTGAAGGGTATACTCCTTGTCAACAGCTGGTTCTGCTGAGAAAAACGGGAAGAAACATTCCAGATAAAGAATTGCAGTCTTTCCCGAATTACAGAAAGGAGCAATTCAGAAAAATAAATAAATAAATAAATAAATACATGAAACGGAAAAGGATTTCAGGGTGTTCTTCATTTACAGTTCAATGAAATATTTTATGCTGTCATAAACTAACTACTTTTACACTTAGTATCCCTTCATAGCACATATTTGAAGACTAATTTAGCCCAGGGCTCAGAGAATTTCTCACACAGAATTTTCCCTGGGTCCTAGGAAATGCTCAGTTGGCTCTCAGGGTACACTAGATTTTTAAACAACATGATTAATGTCCACTATTATAATTGAACAAAAGAACACTTTGGCTCTCTTGGAAAAGGGCATCACCTCTCTATCCAGCTCCCTCTGCTCCCTCATGAACATACTATCTTGGATGACTGTCCAACAAGGTTAATCTGACATCCTCCCTTTCACCTCTGTCCTTTTTAGATGCAAAATACCTGCTGTCTTGAATTGCATTCTGTCTAGAGAGGGAGTGGAAGGAAGGGCTAATTTGGACCGGTCAGTTTTGCTACAGTAATCTTCTATGAAGATTCTGAGTGCACACATGAGCCAATGCGAGCCATGTACTCGCTCACCAATTTTCCCCTAATCCTCCCTGCCCCATGCACAAAGGCTCACTGCTCACAGCAAGGAAAATGGAAGGCAGGCTAGAAGCAAGCAGCAGCTAAGACACAGCTTGCACCTGTAAAAGATGTGGGGCCATCCCCATGAGAGAAAGAGCAACTTTGACCAATACCTCCTTTTTAGTGCTTAAGTCAAGGACACTAAGGGACAATCTGTTGACAAAGAGATACAGGCAAGGGTATGGGTGAGGACAGCCCAGGCAGGAATGGTGCCAGTGTTGACATTCATGCAGCCCAGAGTTGACTCCAGTGGAGGTACATGTGTTTGCTTGCGAAGGGGCTCAAGGGGTCTTCAACTAGAATTCCGAAAGACACAAGAGGAGCAAGGCTTTGCTAAGTTGGTCCCTGGTGTGACAGGAAGAGTGACAAGCAGAATAATTGGTTGAGGGTGGCTATCAGGAGACCAAATGAAACTAAATGAAAGTTGGCATAATCAAACAACAAATCA
This sequence comes from Macaca mulatta, assembly GCF_049350105.2. Taxonomy (NCBI): domain Eukaryota; kingdom Metazoa; phylum Chordata; class Mammalia; order Primates; family Cercopithecidae; genus Macaca; species Macaca mulatta. The sequence continues at coordinate 17,900,698 of NC_133407.1, forward strand.
CGCATATTTAGAAATCTACCCATCCTAAACCCCAAAGCTACTGGGCAGTCTTCAAATCAGCTGTAGTCATGGAACAAGAATACCTTCCTCCCTGTCCCCACAGTTTTTTTTTTTTTTTTTTTTTTTTTGTGTGTGTGTGTGTGTGTGTGTGTGTGTGTGTGTGTGTAGGTTGTTTTTGGTTTTGGTAATAAAATGAAGAATGAAGGTACACTGTGCCCAGGGAAAGTCATGGTCCCTCTTCCTTGTGATGCTTATAGAGGCCAAAGAAGGAACCGTGAGCCATGAAAGAAAGCTGCTCTATCATTATTGGGCAGCTCTTCCAGAGCCTCTGGTTTTCCACCTCTTAGCTACTTAGAGAACTAAAATCACAGAGAGAAAACAACTGTAACACTTGAGACCCAGTAAAGTCCTTAACTGCCTTCTCCACTCACTCCTGTTTTAACAGCCAGGCACAGCTAACTTTTCAAACCCTTTTTGGATACAGCTGAGCATAGGAAAGGTAAACACAAAGAAGTAAATACGGACTTTTTTTGTCCCACAACATTTACTCTTAGCCATTGAAGAGGTTATCAATTTCCACTGAAAGAAGAACCAACATGATAAAATTAATTTTGGAGGCTGAGCATGGTGGCTCATGCCTGTAATCGCAGTACTTTGGGAGGCCGAGGCAGGTGGATCACACAGTCAGGAGTTGGAGACCAGCCTGGCCAACACAGTGAAACCCCATCTCTACTAAAAATACAAAAAAATTAGCCGGGTGATAGTGGTGTGCGCCTGTAATCCCAGCTACTTGGGAAGCTGAGGCAGGAGAATCTCATGAACCCACAAGGCGGATGTTGCTGTGAGCCAAGATCACGCTATTATACTCCAGTCAGGGCAACAGTGGGAGACCCCCTCTCAATAATAATAATAATAATAATAACTTTGGTTATAAAATATTTCTATCCTTGGAAGAAGCTTAAGCATTTTACATGGAATGGGCACACAACTGACATTAGTTAAATGAATGAATGAATGAATGAAAAAAACACTAACACTGATCAAAAAAAAAAAAACCCCACTGAAATCTACAATCATAGTAGAGCCTTTCGGTTTCCACACTGGCTATTTTTACAGTAGCCTCCTGTCTTAGTTTAGGTTTCCTGGAAACAGACCTTGAGGCTGTGAGTTCTGAGCAGGAGGTTTTTGGAGATGCATCTGTAAGGGACTAAAGGCAGCAGTATTGCACAGAAGGAAAAAGCTAAGCCATAATGCAGGTTGCAGCAAAGGCCTCAGTGAATGCCTTGGAAGCTCTGAACGTGAGATGGTCCTTCAAAGATGTCCCACATTACGGCAAAATAACCAGGAATGTGTTTCTCTGCATCAACTAGCCATGGGATGCTGGATACCCATGAAAAGTGTCCAACGTGAATGAAGCAGCTCCCATCACTGGAGGGAAGACTCAGCAGTGAACCTTCAACAGCCAACACTCCCAGGGAGTGAGTGCCTTGGTCATGAAGGAGGATCAAGGAGGGCACTATAGCATCCCCTACACTTCCCCTTCTCATTAGCAACAGCCCTGGCTTCACAGGAGAACTTTCTTTGGCCAAGACAGGTCAAAATAATGTTCACTGTATTTATCCTTTGTAGCTGGGACACAGAAAAAACAGGGAGGCCTCCTCTCTTCGACATGCTCACATTTTTTTGAGGCTAGCAAAGCCTCTATTGTAGAGAGACTTGATTCACATTCAATGATTTGGGCTTGTATTACTGGTCAGAAAAACAAAAATCTTAATTAAAAGAGCCTTTTTGGGTGGCAGAAGTAAGCGCTCACACCACCGTAGATATTTGAGAAACCACGGAAGGAAGCTTTGAGGCCATCTAGTCTGGTGTCTCAATCTTTCCTGCATTCTATTTGACACATGGTCATCCAGCCCCTCCTGAACTTCACTTGGTGCTTACAGAAAAGGAAGCCTGTTCTGCTGTTGGGAAACCATGATTGTGAAAATGTCTGAACTTATGCTGAGCGCAAGTCTGCCCTCTTGCCAATGTTACGGATCCTCCCTCTACCCTTCAGAGTTATGCAGAATATGTTTATTAGATTTTCTACCTGAGAGCCTTTCAATTTCATCAGCAGAACCCATGATCTCCCTTCACTGCACTAACCACGTCTAATTGCCCAGGCCATTCCTCAAGACAGCATGATATCTAGGCCTCTAACCACACTGGTCCCTCTCCTCTGAACACACTCTTTGTCCAAATCCTTTCTCTGACAGCGTTACCTAGAAGTGGACATGGACAGGTATCACATCATATTGGCAAGTACGTCATGACAGGTCTTTGCTGTTAACATTCCTTCAGTTTTTCTTAAGAAACCAGTTCATCCCCTGGTATGTACAGAAATTGGTAAAGTTTCCAGATCTATCATCAGGCTAGCTTTACAAGGTCTGGGGGTCTCAAATGACTTATTCCCAAAAAAGGGGGAGAGATATTTGGGTTTACATTCTTGTTTGTCAACTAGCCAGGAGCCACATAAGTTACTTTTTAAAAAATGGCCAATAAATTAAAAACATCAGAATAAGTCTGCAAAATGTCATATCTCATTAATGAATTTATGTAGTTTTGCAAAATTGCAACTCTTCTAAAGATCAAGGTTGTTTATTTCTTGTTCATGCTCACAATCTATAATCATGAATTAATCAGATGATTCATGAGTATCCACTGTGTATGTATAATTACTATTTGAGATGTGTATATGAGTTGGAGGTAATGAGAGAGAGAGAGAGAGAGAGTAGAAAATGTGATCCAATAAAAATATATAGTTCTGGTCGGGCAAGGTGGCTCATGCCTGTAATCCCAGCACTTTGGGAGGCAGAGGCGAGCGGATCACCTGAGGTTGGGAGTTCGAGACCAGCCTGGCCAACATGGTGAAACCCCGTCTCTACCAAAAATATAAAAATTAGCCAGGCGTGGTAGCGGGCACCTGTAATCCCAGCTACTTGAGAGGCTGAGGCAGAAGAATCACTTGAACCTGGGAGGTAGAGGTTGTGGTGAGCCAAGAATGTGCCACTGCACTCCAGCCTGGGTGATAGAGCAAGACTCCATCTCAAAAAAAAAAAAAAAAAAAAAAGAAGAAATATGTAGTTCTGAGCCGAGAAATAAGTCATACCTAGCCCAATGGTTATATGAATGATATAACCAGGATTTCTGACTAAAAAAATAGGTTGTTTTTCTGGTTCTCCAAGTAGATTCCCCATTTTTGGCAGGTGGTTGTCTTTTCCAACAGCCAACCTTTCATCACGTCTTCTTCCAGACCTGAGATTGCCTCACGAGAACAAAGCTCCTGGTCTCACTGTGGGGTAGTGAGGAGGTGTCGGTTAAATGCCTACTAAGTGGCAAATCCCTCTTCTTGATACAAGAAAGAGTTTCCAGATTTACTATATTAAAGATCGTTTTATATACCATGACATACCCATATAAACGTACACGTACATGCAGAGAACACCCTAGAAACTACATTTAATAATCGAAAGAGAGATGGTCTAAAGGAAAGGGAAATGCAACGGGTGTTTACACTTAGGGGACAGAGATACACTGACTGTGTGTACTACGAGAATACATTATGTAAAAAGGGGAAAAGAAAGAATAACTTCTTCAAAGGCTCTCTTACCATACAGCCACACAGACTTCCTGTGGCTTTTCACAGATGGAGGTGATGCTGCAGTTGCTCAGGCAGGATTTCTGGTTGTCACAGGTGGAAAATCTCACATCACAAAATTTACACAGTTGTGGAAACTTGACTGCACCATTGTTGTCAGTGACCATCATGTCATTGTTAACTGAGGAGAGAGAAAGATATATTAAATCATTATCCAACTGCCAGGCAGCCTGCCAATGAATTCCTGAAGATGTTACGCAATTTCAAATGAATTTGATGTCATGGAATGAATCTGAAGAAAGGCAAAATAATTCCTTCACATCAGATTAGAACTCCCTCATGTATGCAATTTGTAATAAAATCCATTGTATGGTGGTGAGGGGTGGGGAGGGGTTGGGGTGGTTGAGTAGCCACTTGCTTTTGTCAACGGTTGTCGTAAGGCCAACTTTCTACAAAAATCTTATCATTCAATAAAGAACCCTAGATGGGCCCCTGCATAGTACGGAGTGCTGGGCCCACAAATAAAAGTACCCTTAAGGAAATTATAGTTTAGCTGGGTGAATAAGACAGGAAACAGACCAAGTCAGACCCAAAATAGAGGGCAGCGCAGAGGATGTGGGAGCCAGGCGAGCATCACCGCCCAGCTGGGCAGGGAGGTTACAACCTCACAGAGTCATGAAGTGCCACACAAAAGGAGGAACTGTTGGTGGAGGCACAAGACTTTACCACCATTTTCCTGACCTACTCCTCAAAGAGCTATAAGGGTCTTCTTTTCAAGGGACTACTTCTACTGACTTCTCTCTGTGTTTAAGGGAAATCAATTGATGAACCAACACTTACTGAGTGTCTCCTAGACACGATCCCAAGCATTGGTGAGGCCTTGGAGTATGATCACAGCAAATAAAAGCTGAATCCACCTAAGGATCTGCCTCCGTGCCTCTCCCTTACCACCACCATGGCCAGCTTCCTGCCCCTTTCTGGGAAGAAGCCAAGTTCATTCCCTCCTCAGGCCTTTCACTTGCTATTACCTTTGTTTAGCTTCCTGTCACTTTTCTGGTCTCTGATCAAATGCCACCTCTTCATGCTACACAGCAACCTGCAAGTAACTACCACAGGACTCTGTTTTATTGTCTGCACAAACTATCCGCATCACATACTTGCTAATAATCTATCCACAAATATGTAAGCTCCATGAGACTTTCTCCCCCTCATTTACCTACTACATCTCCAGTGCCAAGAAGAGAACCTGTCACATAGAAGGTATAAAAAATGTTTATTGCATAAATGAGTGAACACAGGATGAATACAAGGAGCCCTTGATACCAAGTAGGATAGGATATAGAGCTTCTGCACTCAGATTAGAGAGGAGTGTGATTATAAATGTGATACTCATTCACGTTTATTCAATAAAATATGGAAGAGAGACTCTTCTTTGCAAAATACACACTGCAAGCTAGGGGCAGTTTAAATAAAGGTATAACACCTTTATTTAAATTTATCCCCATTTTCTTCCTCAATGAGATGGTGATCATGTTAATTAAAGACATTAGTTTCGACAGGCAGTGAAGTATGACAAGGCTACTAGGCACTTAACCAGCAAACATGAATTAATACTTACATGCTAGACTAATAAATATTAAGCACTTAGACCGAAATGGGGCACTGGAGGAGTTGCTGGGCCATAGAAAGTTGTGAGGTACTTTTCCAAGGCATAACCCTTAGAAAGGCCTAAGCAAAGCCTCGTGTTCCCTCTTCTCTTGCCTAGAGAGGAACACGTTCAATGCCCTTCCACAGTCACTCTCTGTCCTGTGAATTTTAGGTTTCTGTCTTAGATACTTTGTCCTGCAACTGTCTTTGTAGCTTGGGCATAGCACCTGTTTCCTGGGTGTCTAAAAATATAAAGATATATAAATTTAAGATTTGCTTTCTTGTGGTAACAGTAAATATAGAAGAAAAAAAAATAAAGCCATTCATCCCTCTTGGGCCTCAAGTTCATTTCAGGAAGTATATTTTTAGGTAACAAGCTATTTTGAAATTCTCAGTGTCTCCCGGACCAAGAGCTCTATGCTTAGCTAAAAATATAGGCAGAAATGCTCTCTGAACTGTGTGTGAAATTTGGGAGAAACACAACAATGAACATGTATTTTTTTCTAACATGGTTATATTTGGATCAATTTTTGAAACAACTAATAATGCTTTAGGTTTCTTTAACATTGTTAAAGCAAAAAAAAAAAAAAGTGAAACCACATTTTGTTTATTTCATACGTATATATTTTTTGTATAGGGTATGTTTTGGACAAGCACCTATGTGCTGATTAGGAAGGTTTGTTGTTTGTAAATATAAAATCAAATTTCCATGACTTGAAATTCAGCCTTCCAACATTTTAGAATTTTAGCTTAGATTGGTGGTTATCAACTTGGACAGCATGTTGAAATCAATCACCTGAGGAAATTTAAAAAATACTGAAGGGGTCCCACTCCCAGATAGTCTGATTTAATTTTTCTGGAAGGGAACGGAGGCATCAGGAGTTTCAGAAGCCACCCAGATGATTCTAATGTAGAACCAAGGTTGAGAACCCTGACCTATAATTAGTTGAAAAAAACACAATAAGCAGAAAACAAAACAGCAACCCCGACCCCCACCCCAGCACCACAAACACATATACAACTTATGCTGCTGAGGGGACAGCACCTGGATAAAGCTGGAAGAAGTTCCCTTGTGAAAAACATGCCCCTAAGGAGAGGTGATTAGCTCTTTCACACCTCGGATAGAGAGAAATTCTTCTCTGTGCTGGCCAGTCCTTTTCTAGCAAAACCTTAGAAACATGAAAAGTGACAGGAGTGAGCGGTGATAAGACAGAAATGAAAACACATGAGATGGGTGCTGGGAGCAGTGGTGGCCACAGATGCGTTGACAAATGCAAGTGGTTTAAGTCTGATGCTTGCAGAACACGATCAACAGGGAAGAGAAAAAAGGACCATTAAAAGAAAGAGAAAGGGAGAGAAAGGGAAGAAGGATGGACAGAGAGGGAGAGGGAGGGAGGGAGGGAGGGACTGAAGGAGGGAGAGGGGGAAAGAAAGAGGGAGAGACTGGGCAGAGAGAGAGAGAAGGTCCACCAATTTGCACAGCTCCAGGTACACCACGGTAATGGGTCTCCTGGAGAGAGAAAATACATGTTACTTTACGGGTAGACCCACCAAGAGAAAGCCTCTCCATTGAATTTTGAAGAAAAGCCAAACAAGCAACTGTACTGCATACAGACACAGGCAGATGTGGGGAGGGGCAGTGCACAATAAGAATTTGCACATGCTGAGCACCCACTGTATACAAGGAAAGTTGGCTAAGATACATCATATCACTTCACAAGAATCCAGCCAGGATGCCACGTTTTTCTCCCTGTTACAGCAGAAGCTACCAAAAGCTACCACTGCTTCAGCTTAACCTGAGTTTTTTCCCAAAAGCCTGTATGCAGGACATGTTCACCACCAGCCAGCGACTCCCTATCAGTTAACCCTAGGAGACTCCCCAGCTTGACAATTCCGGGCAGCCCTTGAGGTCATATGCATTCCAACCTTTGTTTTAAACCAGTATTCTTTTCCTCTATATGATATAGGCCCTCAGGTTCTTTTATGCACACCATCGGTACTGGTGGAATAGGTAGTTAAGTTCGGAAGGCAAAGCTACTCTAAACCTTTGCTGGGGTCACCTAAGTTTGATAAAAGCCTTATGAACACATTTTGGAGTGGGGGAAGATAAATACAAAATTTGTAGGTCATCTGAGAAGGTCCGCAGATTCTCTCAGGCCCATAGGATCCAGTTAAGGCATCCCAAGTCAACCCCAGAATCCTCAAGAGTCACTAATAACATGCTAAGTAGTATACTGCTGGTCAGAGTGGGATGAGGGCCAGTGGGAGGGGAGGGGAACAGTCATTTGTTGCATGGGACATTGCATCTGTGCACTCCAAACCACAGGAAAAGATGTTACCAGTCATGACCTCACATATCAAACAACATCTCCTTATGTTTAATACACAATGTTTACAAAGCCAAAGGAATGGGAAGGAGAGTAAGTATATACACGTGCATAGTTAGAAATAAAGGTACTCCTCTAAACAATGATACAAAACCCACCTAATTAACCCTATAGCAAACCCTAATCCGACTTCAACATTACTTTTAATCCAGGTTGTTAAATTAGTCTAAGTCTCTTTAGTTAAGATATTCTCATATGAAGGCAGTATATAGTCAGCCTTCTGTATCTGTGGGTTCCACATCTGTGGTTTCAACCAACTGTGGATGGAAAATATTTTTTTATAAAAATAGATGGCTGTAGCTGTACTGAATATGTACAGACTTTTTTTCTTGTCATTATTCCCTAAACAATACAGTATAACAACTATTTACACAGAATTTACATTGTATTAGGTATAAGTAATCTAGAGATGATTTAAAGGATATGGGAGGATGTGCATAGGTTATACGTAAATATTACACAATTTTATATAAGGGAGTTAAACATCTGTGTATTTTGGTCTCCTCGAGGAGTCCTGGAACCAATCCCCCATGGGTACCGAGAGATGACGGTACTTCGATTCATTCCTATAGACTCTCCGTGAGCAGCTAACCATCTTTAGAGAATTTTCTTCCCCAACAGGCAAGTTCGTTATTCATAAAGTTCTCCAAAAAGAAGTTCCAATAAGAATATCTGTCACCTAGAAAGCCATCCACTAAAGGAAGTGAACATGGGTAGCACCTCTCAGCATATGATAGTATCACATGGCCCATAATATTTCACTTCTCTTCAAATAAGCCCATGAGTAATATCAAAACCTTCACTCTAGGTCATACCACCTTCCCCATTTTATCTCACATTTTCCCCACACTCACTGCCTACAGACAGAGGTTCCAGGTCTTGAGAATATGAATTGACTGCTTAGCTGTGTCTATTTCTGGAACTGTACTATCGTCTTTGAGAGTCAGATGAGCAGCCTAATAAGATTTAGACTTATTTCAGATAAATATTAGAAATTCTGAATATGGCCTTAGTCCAAATCTTTGAAATAGTGCCTATTATTAGCTGAACCATTAGGTAAAATCTCAAGGTTTAACAATAATCATAAACACTTGTCAGAAATGCATTCACGTATCATTGAATTCATGCATTTGTGTATCACTGAATTCATGTATCTACCTACTGTTGTTTTCTGGAATGATTTTTTGTGGGGGGAAACTTAGAAATTTATTTGTTCTACAAACACCTGTGGATGTCTTGCTTAGTGTTATATATTCACTGTAAGACCACTGAAATTGACACAACTAAATGTAACATCTCAAATAATCATCCATGGAAACTGGTGAATAGAATTTATTGTTTTAGAGTACTGCTTCTCAAATATTAATACACAAGTACTTTGGGAATATTTTTAACCTGCAGGTGTAGCATAGTGGTATTGGGGGGGCTGGCAAGTCTGAAATTTATAGGGCAGACTGGCAGCCTGGGAACTCAGGCAAAAATCAATGCTGCAGTTTTGAGGCAGTATTTTTTCTCTGGGAACCTTCAGTTTTTGCTCTTAAGGCTGTTCAATTGATTGGATGAAGCCCACTCACATTATAGAGAGTAATTTCTTTTACTTAAAGTCAAATGATTTTAGCTGTTAATCACGTCTACAACATACCTTCACAGCAACAATGAGATTAGTGGGTCCCAGGACCTAGCCAAGTACACATAAAACTGACTTTACAGATAGGAAGGGAGCTGCTCCCTGGGTGATGTCCCATTTGAATGGGAAGGCTGTGGAGAACCCAGTTTTTAATAATTGTTTCCCCTTCTCCGCTCATTTTGGAGTTAGTGAAATTAAATACCTATTCTTCACCTTTTTACAGGCATTTCTCATCTTCCAGTTCTTTCCCTATGCTTTTCTCTTGAGCCTGACCTCTTAAATGATTGCAAACCCAGAGGCCCTGATCACCATATGGGCCCAGAATTGAAAGACGTGTTCTCTAAAAGGAGGTTTTTAATTGCCTGCAGCATTTCCGAGTCAGATACTGAGGCAGCCATCTGGCAGAAAGCCGCTGTGGCCTGTGATGCTGGCAACAGCAGCTCTGACCCTTGAGACAAGGTGGGACAAGGCTATTGGCTAGTCATACACTTCCTACCACCCAGAACAAAGAAGCAAGTCAAGCAATCTGGGAGGATTCCCTGTATAATTCTTCAGGAAAGAAAGACATCCCCAAGCCAATCAGATACCTTGGCCAATTACTACAACCAACGAACCAAACAAACAAACACTTTGTGATTAAGCCAAAGATAGGAACATTTTAGAAATATTTCTTTTTGCTGAAAATCTATTGCACTCTGTGATTGGAACTTCTAATACAATACCTTCTTTTTAGTTTTTAAAAATGTGTTTGAACCCTAATGCTTTATCTAATTACACCTTGAGAGAAGAGAGGTGTGGGGCTTTCCTTCAAGTGACAATCCACATGGTCTCTGGGGTACCAATACTAGAGAAACCATCATTTAGCTAACAGGGAGACTATAGTGTGTGCAGGAAGAAAACAGAGACAAGTGACTTGAAGGCATCGATTCACTTTCTTATGCAAATATTTTTGTAGTAATAGTACTTTAAAACCTTTCAGGGATGACGTAATTAATACTGTAAAATCTCTGTGAAATGCCAATGCCTTACAATTCTTGCTTTTAAATAGTAAGTACTCAATAAGTGCCAGAAGAATTAATGCCATTTAAAATCACTATTAATGCTTATTGGAAACAAATAACATATCATGTAAGTTCTCTACATTGTGTTAAAAAAATGCTACTTTAAGTATTACTTCCTGACCATGCCACCAGAGAATAAGCTCTAAAAGTGAAGCGTGTCAACCTCCTTGCTAACAAGAGAAATGCATACCATATTTCACCTAACGCATATTGAAAGAGATCAGTAAGTCAGACAGCACAGTGAGCTGGGCAAAGTATGGGGAAACAAACATTCTCATAATGCTGGAGTGTAAACTGGTATAACATCTCAGGAGTACGTGTTATTGATATCAATCAGCACTGCAAACACAAATAGCCTTTTGCCTAGCACTTTCACTTCTAAAAATTTATGATATTCATTGATAAATTCACTGAAGTGTTGTTCGTAAGGACAAACAGGTTTTTTTTTTTTTTAACCATTTATCAAGAGAAGAGTAGTAAAATAAATTAGACAAATCCAAACAAGGAATACAATGCAATGACTAAAACGCAGGGGGCAGCTTCATGTGGCTATCTTTATAAGTGGTGAAGCCCAGGCTATAACATTCAAGAAAAAAAGCAAGGTAGAGATTAATGTATAGAGTTACTTGGGCTGGGTGTCTTCTATTGCCCTTAGTCCTCCACCCTTGGTCGCCGGACTCTCTGCCCCAGGAGGCTCATCTTAATGGACTACATCAACCAGCTCTCTTGCCCTCAAGCTTCCATTAAGTTTGGCCAATGAGTAGACCCAGCAGTATATAAGGGAAGCAATGAGGAGCACATTTAGGGTATTTGTGCTCTGGCTCCCTCTCTGTGGAAAATTCTGTGGAATTGTTTCCAGTACCTCACTTGGAGGTCACAGGTTCTCTTGGGAAGGTCATTTCCAAGATTTACTTCTTCCCTCTCCTTGCCCCTTTGTGCCCAGCAAGTCAACATAGCAATTACTAGTCCCAAGTTTCTGCACTATGCTTTCTCCCCTTTTGTAGTGGTTTCCCTTGACTCTGTCCATACCTTTGTAAGTTCTTCTTTTACTAAACTCTCCTCAGATTTCCCTAATTTGAGGGTGCCATCTGTTTGCAACTGGAACCCTGGCTGACATACCACCATTTCTGCTTTGTTGTTATTGCTTTTTAAAGACAACACACACACACACACACACACACACACACACACACACACACACACGCATGCTTATATATGTAGACTGTCTCTGGGAGTAGATGCAAGAACATGAGAATCAAACATTATTTGGCCCTGTAAAAGGAAAATAAGTGGGTAGAAAACTGAGGTTGAGAAGCAACTTTTTATTTCATACCCTTCTGTCATTTTTGAATTTTCTATTATTTTTCTGTACTTAAAAAAATGTTTTCATTATAAATAAGTAAATGCAAGGCAGATACTGTCATGGCAGAAGCATGCAGCTTTCATTCAAGTGACAGCCCTACAGAGCCTCTGGGCAGCAGGATCAGAAGTGGAGAAACCATACCTAATAGGGAGACGACCATGTGGGCAGAAAATAAAGAGATAAGCTCAAAAGCATCAATTTTCCTTTTCATGCACATGTGTTTGTAATACTAATAATGTTTTTAAAACCTTTCACAAATGACATAATCAATACTCTAAAATTGAAAGAGCAGGAAATAATTCTAGTAAAAAACCTAGTAAGAAAATATATGTATATATATGTATACACACACAACACACACACACACATACATATATAGGTTTTTTTTTTTTTTCCCACACTTAAATTACCTACCGTCTGGCCAACAATTAAGGATATCAAATGTCTGGGACACTCTCCACACAACAAGAGATCTAAAACAAATACCAGGTTGGTCCCTACCCTCCTGTGGCTTATATTCTAGTCTGAGGGGCAAAATTAACAACTGCTACCTCATGTGAATCAGTTACTTGCCTTTAAATGCAAACATGAGGTCACAAATGGAGACAGAACTGATACAGGAAGTGTGTGTGTGAGCGTGTGTTTTTATGCATTTATGTGTGTGATTTCCCCGTTTGGACTTGTTCAACTGAGGGAATTTAGCTTTGTAGGTTTGAGTTTCACCAACATTTTGGCTCATGAATTTAGTAGTTTGCTATGATTGCTTTAAGAAAACTGCATAAACATAAATTTGTATTTACCAAACAAATTAAGGGATTAAGGAATGATTACTTGTGTCTCAAAGGAATTCATGCAATGAGGTACTTTAAATTGAAATCTTGGCTGTACATTTAAACTCAAATTTTTTTAAATGTAATTTACAAGGAAGTTTTTTTAGTCTTCTACAGAATGAAACAAGCTGTAGCTGAACGGAAAAATAATTGGCTTTCTCCAGTGACAAACATAAAATAACTGAGCTGGAATTTCAATTGCATCCTTTCCTGTTTAACACTTACTAACCCCAATGACTCCAAATAAATCCTAAAAAGGCATACTCGGTTTTCTTGCTTTCTTGTATCATTGAAGAATGAAGTACAATTTGAGTCCCCCAACACTTGCTGAATTTTCATTGATTTTTCCTTTTTTTGTTTGTTTTTGTTTTTGTTTTTAGAGGCAGGGGACCTGTCTGAGATACAGGCCACATAACAGGAGACAAAACCTAAACATTTAAAATGACTCTTGCAGGTGGAAATATCTACACATCATTGCCAAAGGCAGTATTTCAGAATTCTAGCACTTGTGGCATATTCAAAAAGCTGAAACAATTGTAGCTTTCTCAATCATGCTCTTTCAGCTCTAATAGGACTCATGTGAACAAAATACATTTCTGAAAGCTGGGGAGAAGCAAGCTGGTTATAGTAAATACTGTCATCAATACATGAAATTCTTCAGTTTTTCATCGATAAAGTTCACTTTAACAGTGCATTTACCTGGCAAAGACTGACGGCAGGGACTATGAGATGAGTCAAAAACCAGAATGTAGGGTTTGGGGCTGAGAAAAAGAGGAAGCCAGTTGAAAAAGTTAAGCCATATAAATGTAAATGGTATTATCAGATCAAGTTAAACAGTAGAACGGAGCACTATTTCATGAACTGTCAAAATAATAACGTTATGCCTCTGCAGAGAAGTGCTTTAAAATTGGTACTTTACCTAAAGTGATAGCAACTGAGGAAACAATTCTCCCTCAGTTGACAGGACTTGGTGGGCTGTAGCAACAAGGAAATAATTTATTATTGAAAATAAAAGATGATTAACTCTCTTGGTGACAGTCAAAACAACATTGGTAAATAGCACAGTCTGATAGAGGCAAGATAATGATAAACGACTGATGGAGTTTTATAACATTCCAATTCAACTAAAATAATTTGTTACTTACCAGCAAAATTAGTCCACATAAACGAAAATGGGCTGCTCTCTGAGAGCCCTCATAGTTAAACCCTTGAGGGAAGGGAGGACAGGATAAGACATGGTCCTTTCCTCAAGATCTTTACGTTCTTCTAAGGAATTTTTTGAAATGCATGAAATGATTTTCATCAAAAGAGCTTTGGAAATAAGAAAGGTCTAAATGAAGATGTGCTTTTTAATTAAGTTATTCATTTAGGATTTAAACAATTCTTTATCTCAAAGTGCTGAGGCAGCTTAATGGAAAATGCAGAAACTAACACAAAATCTGGTAAGGACAGATTTTTAAAAGGTAGTGACTATTAGAGAATCAGAAAAATCAGCCCCTGAAATGAGCCATTTGCCTCAACTAAGCATGGAATTTGGTCCAAATATCAATTTCCTGTGAGAGCAGAATTTTCACTGATAAATTTCTCTGTGGAGGCTTTTGCTCCATTTTTTCCAAATATGCCGCAGGGCTCTTGTGCATGCCTGGTACCTGAAAGGTTTTTCAATTACAGTTTTATTAAACATGTGAAAATATTGGTCAAAACAGATGATTTCCATATTTTCTCTGGAAAAGGGCCAGAGTACTACCATATTTGGGAAAGGCATCCCTTTAAAAGGTACTATAACGAGGTCCAAGGCGCTTGGTTTCTAACAACCAAATAACTTGGGCACAGGCTGCGAAGCTAAAGCAGAAATTGCTACAGTGGGTACGAGAGCTGGATACAGAGCACAGATGTGTTCTGTTCGGCCTGAACTCTTCTCTTTTTATAAACCAAGTTTTAAAATTTGGAGATTTCACATGCAAAGCTGGTTTTCTAATTCCACTTAAAGAAATAAAGAAGACTTGGCAACAGCGGGTCCACATCATCCTATGACAACAGTCAGCTGGCTGTGAGCTATGACGCTCCTCTTGAGAAAGTGTCTGTGTCCTCAAATTTGCCTCCTCCCTGTCACTCCTTCATGTCACCTACTCCCCTGCCAGGCCCCTGTGGCCACCTGAATTTTTACAGTTAATGATTATTTCACCTGCCCATTCAATTCTCTCTACTAATATTAGGGTTTAACCAGAATGCGAAAAGTCATGATTTAACTCTCTAATATGAATATTTTTAACATGCATTTAATTCTCTAATGTGGATAATCACATTTCAGTTCAAGGCCAAAGGCTATCTACTTTAGAAATCAGATCTATGTGATAATAATAATTATTATTACCATGATCACAACTCATTGAATGCAGACCAAATGCTTAGTCCAGTACTAAGTATTGTAATGATTATTTCATTTACTTATCACACCCATGCAATTTTGTCATTAATATTTTCTAGATGGAGAAATTAAGGGTCAAGGAGATGAAATAACTTGTCACAGGTCAATGAGAGACAGCGAATGAAAGACAAAGCCAGTGGTGACACATAAGCCCACATCCTTCCTGATCCTCCACAGTGAAATAGATATTCCATCAGTAAGTTCAAGAGTAGAACTTTACACACATTCCGGTACAAAGCAAAGGCATGGGTTGGCTGCTAGGAGTTAAAGAGGGTATACAAGGGGTGGGGAAGCAGTACGTTTCCTAGACACGAGCTTTGGTTCTTTGTAATTACTTCACTTATTTTAGGAGACATATATAATAAGGTCAGCTTGGTGAAGTCCAAGAGTTTTAAGGTAAAAGAGTTTTAAGCCTGAACTGAGTGTGAGTTCAGGCTCTTACATGTATTAGCTGTGGGCCACTTAACTTCTTGAAACCTCCATTTCCTGATTTATAAAATGGCACCTTGTAGGGTCATGATGAAGAGCAAACATGCTTGAAGTACATGTGAAAATCCTCTAGACGGTAAAAAATGCCACACAAGCATTCACTTGTTAGAAAGGTAACATTCCATGCAATGCTCTCTCACACCGAAGAAAATTGCAGGAAAGAAATGACAAGATAAGTATGAGTTTGGTAAATCTATTCCTACTCATCAATAGAATGTAGCAGTTTGATGACTTCTAAAAAACCTTTCAGGAAATTTGAATGAATAGACAATTTGAAATATAACAATTTTTTTGGTTACCACTGTGCCCTGACGCTTTCAAATATATAATGGAACCAATTATTGTTACAATAAAGTTGCCAAGAGTGTTTAGGATGTAGAACCAAATAATCTGGTTTTGAAATATTGTTCATAACCAGCATAGGTCTGGCAAATAGGCAGTAACTTGAGAATCCAGTTCAATTTCCAAATTCTCCGCTGACTCCTGCACATTTATCAGGCGAGAGCTGATCTACCTTGGCTTTGAGACACTTAGTGTGTTATTTCGCAACATGCTAATAAAATTAGGAAGCTTGACATGCAGAGATGGGGAGGCAATGATGTACCTTAAGACTGTGGAATTCTAAAATATTGAAATAAAATTATGTTTGGCTTATTTTTCAAGGAAATAAAATTGGTGTACTTTCATTCACAGCTGATGAAAGAATTACAGAAGAATATGGGCAAGAACAATTGTATTAGATTTTTAAGTACCTAGTTAAAAAGTGTTCTGGGCCATCCAGATATATGGAAAGCAATATGCCTTATTCTTCTCTGCTTGAGCTCATTTGCTCACGTAAGAGTTAATTATAAAACATTGCTATATGACTTCTACTGGAGGAGAATTCATCATGCTGGGAATGGCAGCAGGCTGCAGTGGAGAAGGCTCTGAACCGACCATGAGCTGACTTTGAGTTCAAGGGCAACTACCCAACCACTCTCTGTGCCTGTTCTCCAACCAGTCAAACAAATGGGTTGGACATGATGAACTTACAGGTCTCTTTCATTTCGAAAAATGACACAAGAAGGACAGAAAGACACATTCAGATTCACCTTGGTTTCTGTTTTTTTTTTTTTTTTTTTTTTGAGACGGAGTCTCGCTCTGTCACCCAGGCTGGAGTGCAGTGACCGGATCTCAGCTCACTGCAAGCTCCGCCTCCCGGGTTCATGCCATTCTCCTGCCTCAGCCTCCCGAGTAGCTGGGACTACAGGCGCCTGCCACCTCGCCCGGCTAAGTTTTTGTATTTTTAGTAGAGACGGGGTTTCACTGTGTTACCCAGGATGGTCTCGATCTCCTGACCTCGTGATCCGCCCGTCTCCACTTTGGTTTCTAAGATAACACCAAACACTTTGAAACTTCCCCCTTCATGTTTTTCAAGCAGAGGAAGTAAAAAAAAAAAAAAAAAAGAAAGAAGTTTCAAATATTGTTAAGGCTTCTAGAAAGGACAACAAAGGGCAGGAAATTTGAAACAAAATCTGAGAATCTGCCCTTAAACTGGGCAATTTTGCTTGTTTTCTCATAGTGCAGTTAGATGAAAAAGTGTAAGGTTGATCTTTGCCTTTCCTGGGCATTACTCATTGCTGTCGTGACCTTGATGCTATTTGCAGTAAACAGCATAAAGGGCTCTCTTGTGGTGAGTAGCTGCAACGTTTATGATGCTACCCTCCTGGTGAGTAAAATATTTACTCCCAGCCCGGCGCGGTAGCTCATGCCTGTAATCCCAGCACGTTGGGAGGCCGAGGTGGGCGAATCACAAGGTCAAGAGATCGAGACCATCCTGGCCAACATGACGAAACACCATCTCTACTAAAAATACAAAAATTAGCCAGGGCGTGATGGTGCGTGCCTGTAGTCCCAGCTATTCAGGAAGCTGAGGCAAGAGAATCGCTTGAACCCAGGAGACAGAGGTTGCAGAGAGCTGAGATTGTCCCACTACACTCCAGCCTGGCAACAGAGCAAGACTCTGTATTTAAAAAAAAAAAAAAAAGGTCTACTCCCTTCCAAGTCCTACCAATCCCACTAAGGTTGGTAACTTAGTCTGTTTGGCTGCCATAACGAAATATGTGTGACTGGGTAATTTATAAAGGACAGAAATTTTTCACAGTTCTAGAGGCTGACAAGTCCAAATTCAAGGCACTGGCAGGTCTGATGTCTGATGAGAGCTCCCTTTCCTGCTTCCAAGATGGCGCCTTGTCGCTGTGTCCTCTAGAGAGGATTAGTACTGTGTCATCGCATGGCAGAAAATGGAAGGGCAAAAGGACCCAGGCTGTTACCTCCAGCCCTTTTACGTAGGACTAATCCACTCATGACTTAATCACTTCCCCCAAATCTCCATCTCAATACCACCACAATGGGGATTAAGTTTCAACACAAATTTTGGAAGGGAGACATCAGCCATAGTAGTTGGTGAGAAAAAAGGACAGTATTTACATAATGACAATTGTCAATGGGTTGTGGAAAAGTCAAGATAGATTCCAGCAGTGATTTTAAGATGGAAAATGAGAACCAAACACACAGTCTTCAAGGTGCAATCTTCCAGCATAGTTCTGGAACACAGCTGGCTCTTTCCATCCATGGGAATGACCACATTTGTGTGCTGAAATAACATTTAGTACTAGAGATCAGAGTGGAATAAGCAATCTAAACTTTGAAATGTTTTGAATGACCTTTGGCTAGGATGTCAAATTACAATGTTTTCTATTTCTTAAGACAATTCTTTATGAAAGTTCTAGTATGTATCTCACTTTGGCACCTTAAATTTGCCCCACACTGAATCTTATCTATTAAACCTATGTCAATCTGGGGTGAGAACCCAGATGTATAAAATCCTACGCCAGAGGTGACTGAGAAGGGCATTTTGACTATGTTTCATAGTCTTTTATCCATCTTAGTATAATCTTTTTACCAGCACCAGTGGAGTTGCGAACTGGCTCAATTTCTTGTGATGTCCAGTGTCAAAATGTATGCCTATAAATGTAACTCTTAGAAAGAGAAGCAAAAATGAGAAACCATGGGGAAGGAGGGGAGGAAATGACAGGAACAGTTTGTTTTTAGGACACCGTACTTGCTGTTCCCTCCAACTAGAATGCGCTTAACCCAGAGATCTGCCTTCTTCATCCCGATTTCATACCAATTACTGCTCAAATATCACTTTACCAAAGATGCCATTCTTGACAACCATTTCTAAAATTACAAGCATCTACCATTATTCTCAGACCCTCGCGCTGTACTTATCTGCTGACATATTGATAGAATCTTGTTTATTAGCTTGTACACATGGACTTTAATTCACTCTGTATTCCCCAGATCTCAAACATTGGCAGGCACACGGTGGTTGGTACTCTATAAACACTTGCTGATAGCTTTCCTTTCCCTAAGTCCTTTGAAACCAAGTTTCATACCTCATTCTTGAGTTCCAAAGGAAACCTTCTTATCTGTAGAAAATTAATGCATATTTGCTGTTGCTGGATAAAGAATAAGGATATAGTCACAGAGAACAAAGGGCATGTTGAAGCCAGGTATGGAGGGTATAAACAGTTGGTGAAGAGTTTTAAGCTCAAGGCTTAGCCTGTCTAAATTAGCAATCAAAGGAAGTCAGTTTTGAAGTCAAAGAGAGTTCTTTCCCCTCTGGGAGGAGCTGGTTCATGAAAGTGGAGGGCCAGAGCCAAGAAAACTCTCCCAAGACACACTGTTTTAAAGTCAAGGGCATAATCTAGAGTTGCACAGTAGCCATGGACACATGGATTTATAAATTTAAATTAACTAAAGTTAAATGAAATCACGTATTCAGTTCCAAGTCAGACTAGCCATTTTCAAGTGCTTAATAGCCACATGTGGCCAGGAATAGACAGGGTACTTTCATCATTGCAGAAAGTCCTACAGGACAACACTGATCTAAAGAAATTCAAAAGGACCTGCGTTCCTCAGCTTCTAAGGAGATCTGAAAACGAAGGTCCAGAGGGAACTGGAAGGAGAAGCAGGGCAGAGCTTGAAAAGTAATCGCGCTGGAAAGGGCCCTGACTGTTGGCTTGGAAGCCTTGTGTAATTAAAGTTCTATCCCAACTTCTTAAGGAATGTGTCTAGTATTAAATGATCGGCTGTCTGTAGTGTCACTGCTGAGGTAGGAAGAGAACACAATTAGGGACAAGGAGTAGTGTTCCATGGAAAACACGTTAGCTATGAGTGGCAGAAGCAAAAGGTCTCAGAAGTGAGAGAAATGGACCCAACTAGGTTTGCAACAAGCTGAAACCTGTAAAGGCTCAAGTCAGCTGGCACAACCTCTCAAAATGCAAATCCCTCAGCCTAAGATAAAAGTAAGGCTCGTCTGACTCCTAAGGTATCAAATAATTCTTATTAAGCCCCATTTCAATGACTGAAACCTAATGCAGAGCCCAGGCACACAGATTAAGTTTCCAGTCAAAGCCCACACAAGCCTAAAGAAAGGAAATTAACACTTCAGAAAAAAAAAAAAAAAAAAAAAAAAAAAAAAACACTGGCTTTTTCAAAGTTTTTTTTTTTTTGTTTTGTTTTTTTTTTTTTTTTTAAGGGGGGATTTAAGTGACAGCATGCCAAATAAAGGTGAGTTTCTAGGAGAATATGGCACAGAGGTGACCAAGGTGGGTGAAATTTATTCACAGGGGAAAATCCAAATGCCTTCAGGGAAACCACTTTTGCAGAGTTCTTCTCATAAATACTTAACCCAATTTAAAGCATCCCTTCAGGGCAAGTTTTCTCCTAGGAGACTTCTACCTGCTGCTTTAACTTCCCTTTCCCCAGAATTTCCAGAAGTTTAACGGCTTATAATCCCTACCACTCCATGCTCATAGACTTTAAGCATATTTTTCTCCCACAAGACGGTACTATTTTTATAATCCTTTTAAGATTAAAACTAAAAACACAGATGATAAAAAAAAAAAAGGGCCTGGCTGCATCCTCCTACAATAAAGTATTATAATTACAGTGCACTACTAAAGAGTATTTCCACAACATTAGACTATCAGGTTTCCAGGACAAAGAAACAGCCTATAATTCCAAAGCACAGAAATGGAAAGGTACAAGTAATTTAATCTGCCCCACTGTGATTATAGGTGCTAAGAAATTACCTGAAAGCACCTCTGTGGGACTTGAGAAGAACAGGAACTTTAATGATGCTCCGTAACTGCCCTATTCATGATGATACCCAAGAGCCACCTGTGGCTATTTAAATTCAAGTTAACTGAAATAAAAATATATCTATATTTGAAATTCAGTTCCTTATTTGCACCTGCCACATTTCAAGCCACATGCATCATCTAAGATGGTCTTAGATCCACTGTTCAATAGCACTTTCTGCAGAGATGAAAATGTCTCATACCTGTGCTGTCCTTAAACCTTAACACAGCCCAGGTATAAGATATTTTCATCTCTGCAGAAAGTGCTATTGAACAGTGGAAAGACCATCTTAGAGAGATAATTACATGATTTTTCCCACTTTCATAATAGAGAGTATGAAGTAACAGCCTCCAAAACAGAGGGGTTTTAGGCTACTGGCTACCTTCTACACTCAGGTGATCTCTTTGTAGTGGTTTACACATGTGTACCAATTGCCCTTATCTCCCCATTTTCAAGCACATTAAAATGGCATTCGATGTAATAAAATGCATGCCACTGAGACTCAGCTCAATTGAAGCTTGAGTTTCTTCAGAATTCCAAAGGATGGTGCATCTCTTTGTGAAACCTGAAGTCGGGAAATGCCTATGAGTGAATTCCAGGGGAAAAAAAGGCATTTTCCAAAATTAATAAATTTATTTCCTTGTTTTTTTGTCACACCTTATTCCAGTGGTGTCCCCAGGCTACTGTGTGCAGAACGAGGTCTGGACAGAATCTAATGATAAATTGGGGGACACTGAAAGTCCTGGCACTCTAAGGAGCTTCCCCACACATCTTTAGATTGTTTTTCCCATATGGGAAAAAAAGAAAGGGATTTCCTATCTTCCCATCACAAACTTCTGGCTTTGCAGTGGTTTTATTACGTCATTCCCCTACTTACAATTTGCCAGTGACTCAGAGAATTTAGCCCAAACTGGTGCTTAAGGCTCCCATAATCTGATTACCTTTCTGCTGAATAACTTCTTTTATCAGAAACCCTTTGACCTGATAACTGCTGGCTTTCCCACCACCACAATTTCTACCTCCCTACCAGATCTATCAGGCAGATTTTAAGGTCAAGAAGAGCATCCCCAAGGCAGCCTGCCCAGTCCCTGGAAGGAGTTCAGTGCCTTCACTGTTGGCTGGGAGGTTTACGTGATGGAGGGAAGCGACTCCAAGAATGGTGTCTGAAAGGATGCCTGGTGTCTGATGCTGCCCCTCAGGAGTGGTCCAAGGTGCATCAAATGTTGCCTGCTTTGGCCATGGCTGACAGAGCTGAAGAACTGCCTCTACATGGTGGGCAGACACACACCCCAGGCAGGCACTTGCCAGCTTCCCTCTGTTTCCTTGAAGGAAATGGAGTAGCATGGCCCTGGGGCTAACAAGTGAACAATGGTGCCTGCCTTAAATCATACCCAGCCTTTCAGACCCAGGTCAAGTGTTTTCTCTTTTGGAAAACCATCCATTCCCCCCACTACCAGCCCCACTAACAGTGCTCTGCCTCCTCCGGTTTTGGTTTTTAACCATCTTTATTGTGAAGTATCCTTTTAGATAGGCCTGTATTTGCTCTGTTCTGCAGATGAGTTTCCAAAACCTTCTAAAACCTTGCTCATATTTGTTATGCTGGATTTTAAGTCAACAGATGGGAGTTCTGAACCCAGTAAATGGCATTTCTTTGCTGTGGGAAATCAAGTACTTTGACCTCTCTGGTGAAATTCTTCATTTGTAACCTCACTGGGTTAGGCTAGATTAGTGTTTCTCAACATGGTTCCACATCAGAATCATCTGGGGATCTTTTAAAACAATAACGATGCCAAAGTCCTACCCCAGGGCAATGAGTCAGAACTTCTAGGTGTTTGGCTCGGGCTTTGGAATTCTTTTAGAAGTTCGCAGGTGATCCTAACGTGCAGCCAGGGTTAGAAAAATAAACTGAGTTCAGGAAGGGACTTATCTATCCTACATGGATTGGAGAACTCAATAGGAAAAAATGTAGTAGTTAGAGACGGGGTATGGCAGTACTGGACAGAGGCAGTCAGGCCCATAGTGATGCTTCTCATCTTTGCCTTGAGCTGTAACTAGAAAACCTGCAAACTGCATTATAACCAGAACATTAGTATATACGTATACCTGTACAATCAAGCCCAACTCAATTAATTTTCTCATGTGACTCAAACTCTAACACCATTTGGAGATGAGGCAGGGATCATAAACATAATTGGCTGCAGGGCATTTAGTTGCCATTATATAAATTCTTCCTGAAAATAATTTTAGATTAATTTTTAAGTGTAGATTTTACCAGTTAAAGGGTGGTAATCCTTTGCCAATTCGCAAGGGGACAATAAGCTTAAAGGTAGATATGTCTGAAGGATCTGAGGAGCAAGTTTCCTGAGAAAGCTGTATTTCTAAAGTTTTGACCCTACAAGGCAACATTAAAAGTAAGTTCAAGGAAACAAATGTGAGAAAGGATATCTCCCTTTAGATAACCTAGCAAAGAAGTTAAGAAGGCAAATAGTTCCTTAGATCAGAATTGACAGCTGTGGATAGCCTTCCCTTCAGAAAATTGCAATGCTAAACAGACATATATCCTTGCAAACAATATATCCTTGCAACTTAATTTATCTTCCTAGGCTCTTTAATATTTTTCTTTTTTATTCCATTAAACAAATATATATTGAGCATCACCTATCCACCAGATCTGAAGAAACACTATTTTCAATATGTTCAAAATTTGAGTCTTTTCTTGATACAATAACATCTGCCTTAACAGGAATCAGTATGTACAAATTACAATTTTTGAAGAATTATATAAAAGGTATTATTCCAGAAGACTTGCTATGGAATCCCTTTTAAAAAGGGCGTTCAGAAAAAGGTAACACTGAAATGTATTACAGTTTGAAGAGAATCACCCCAGTTATAAATCCATGAACCCAGTCATTGTTTAAAGAAGCTCATCTTTGCCGGAAAATCCCCACTGAGAACAAAGCATCACAATGATCCACACAGTCCCAACCAAGCCCACTGGAAAAATCACCCTGAAGAACACTGGTGGAAAAGAGAAAGAAGTCCATACCACAGTGTGAGGGCTAATTTAATGTGTTCTTCAACAAAAATTAAATAAAACAACATGACTCAATTTTTCTTTTATGTTGCAAGGAAAATAACATTTATATAAAGCTAGCAGTAGAAAAGCAGAAGCATAGCTTAGCTTTCTATGATGGCAAGTGAAACACAGTTTCTGCTAATCAAAGTGATTTTTTTTTTTTTCCTTTGAGATGGAGTCTTGCTCTGTCACTAGGCTGGAGAGCGGTGGCACAATCTTGGCTCACTGCAACCTCCACCTCCCAGGTTCAAGTGACTCCCCTGCCTCAGCCTCCAGAGTAGCTGGGACTAGAGGCACGTACCACCACATCCAGCTAATCTTTGTATTTTTAGTAGAGATGGGGTTTCACCATGTTGGCCAGGATGGTCTCAATCTCTTAACCTCGTGATCTGCTCTCCTCGGCCTCCCAAAGAGCTGGGATTACAGGTGTGAGCCACCGTGCCTGGCCATCAAAGTGATTCTTAGCCATTTTCTTTGAAAATATCAGTCATAGAGGTAGGCTCTGTTACTCTTCAATGAATACCTTCTTTTATATAAAAGCAATTTGACTAAATTAGATGTCTGTGAGAGTCGCGTTCTGCTACTCAAAACAGTTCTTGTTCTATGTTTCTCTATATTTTGTTTGTTTGTTTGTTTTTTGAGATGGAATCTTGATCTGTTGCCCAGGCTAGGGTGAAGTGGCATGATCTCGACTCCCTGCAACCTCCACCTCCTGGGTTCAAGTCTCAGCCTCCCAAGTAGCTGTGATTACAGGTGCCCACCACCATGCCCGGCTAATTTTTGTATTTTTTAGTAGCGATGGGGTTTCACCATGTTGGTCAGGCTGGTCTTGAGCTCTTGACCTCAGGTGATCCACCCACCTTGGCCTCACAAAGTGCTAGGATTACAGGCATGAGCCACTGTACCCAATTTCTTCTCTGTATGTTTATTCAGACATTCATGTTTAAGAATTTCTGAGAAAGGAAGCCAAAGATGATAACACCTGACCTCCATGTCTATATGATGAAGAAGCGCACTTCCTATATAAAGATGCCCGTATTCCCGATTAGGTTAGACAACTTGAAGTTCTAGTGAAGGGCAAAACTACAGGACTGTAGGAACTGGCATAGCCTTTTACACGTGGCAGCATTTGTCTACTGACAATGGTGACACAACCTCCAAGAGGGCAGACCACACGGTGTCTAAAAGAGAAGCTGTCCCCATAAGAAAAGGGGAAAGGTAAAATGACTCATTACATACTTTGAACTCTCTTATGACAGGTGGACAAAACCCTCAAAGAAGAAATTCTCCAGTCTTAAGTAAGGCTTTTTATGTTCAAGGTAAGAACAAGACTCCTGATGACTACACTGCCATCGCCTCTTTGACAATGTAGCTATGAAAATATGAAAATACGTGGAGACTACAGATTTTTACCTTACATTTACTGACAAATTAAGCAGTGAGGGAGCACAACGACTAAAAATAGAAAAATGATGGAAAGATTAATTAATGATACTGTACTATGTCTCAGTGGATGGGCAGTCCTATTACAGCTGGGGCAGATCATTTCACCTTTCTGGGCCTCCATTTCCACATCTGTAAAACAGGATAATTACATCCATCTCAGAGAGTTGTTTTTAAGATTATAGATGACATGAAAGTGAAACTGTTTTGAAAATAATGAAGCTCTCTATTACTGTGAGATTCAAATATTATTATAACTAGACACGGTCAATATGTTTTCTTCAAAGTTATCAAACTAGACATTTTTCCCTCTGGTGCTCTTTCACCCATGTGTCTCAATCATAGTAAGATTATTCATATCACTTCTTTTTTCTGTTTTCTTGGTACTCGTTTTCTTTTTTTTTTTTTTTTTTTTTTTTTTTTTGAGACAAAGTCTTACCCTGTCTCCCAGGCTGGAGTGCAGTGGCACGATGTTGGATCACTGCAATCTCCACCTCCCAGGTTCAAGTGATTCTCCTGGTTCAGCCTCCTGAGTAGCTGGGATTATAGGCATGCACTACCATGCCCAGCTAATTTTTGTATTTTTAGTAAAGACAGGGTTTCACCATGTTGGTCAAGTTGGTCTCGAACTCCTGACCTCGTGATTCGCATGCCTCGGCCTCCCAAAGTGCTGGGATTACAGGCCTGAGCCACCGCACTGGCTGGTACTAGTTTTCTATCTGACTGAAGAAGTAGGCAAATGACTATTTTCATGATTTTTTTTTTTTTTTGCTTTTAATATTGTTTAACAGCTATTTTAACAATGAAAGACATTTTCTATATTCCCAAAAGGTATGCACCAAAGAAGGGTGTGGGCAGAAATGTTCACAAAATCAGGACCTTTCATTGCCTCTTGGTGACCGCCAATAAAGTACACAGAAACCCATAGTGAACTGAGGTCTACATGGCTGCTATCAACCAACACAATCTTGAACTGCTGAGTCTGATCACTTTATTTTCTTAAAACTTCAGGACAGTTCAATTTAGAGAGCGCAAGAGCCAAGTTAGCCTTCCTGGTCATCTTAAGCAACATGGGAGGAAGATAACTCAAGAAAAGTGACACCATATCAATCACTTTCCCAAGCTTTTCAGGGGCTCACTCCAAAGACTTTCTTGATGATAAATTTTATTAAAGTACTGATAATAATCAAAATGGTACATTGTATCAGAGGTCAAGCATTGTTTTCCACTTCCTTTCCCAGAACTTATTAAAGATGTATGTCTGAAGAAAGATATAAAGAAGAACAAAATTGTTTCGACTGGCAGAAAATGGCTTACACAGACATCTAATATTTAGTCAAGTTGCTTATATATATGAAATAAGTTATACCTTGGGAGTGATAAAGCCAATAGGCTTGGCTCATAGGGGGCTAACTACAGCTGTAGCAGTTATTCAAGAAGTTAACATATTCTCTCCTGTCCCCTGAAGACATCACAGGCATCTCATTAACAAACTGATAACGACCAGTACTCAGAGTTTGTGAAAATGCTTTGTAAAGTGCTGTATAAATGTAAGTGATTATCTACTTACCACCAACATCCTCACCAACATCATCATTAAAATCTTGAAAGATAAGTGATTTTCACTAGTTTTGAGAGTTAACCAATGACATGCTAAATTAAAAGCATTGTATTTCAACCATTTCCAATAAGTGCCACAGAATATTTAGACTTAAGAATATTAAAATTCTGGCCAGCTGCAGTGGCTCATGCCTGTAATCCCAGCACTTTGGGAGGCCGGGGCGGAGGATCACCTGAGGTCAGAAGTTCGAGAGCAGCATGGCCAACATGGCAAAACCCTGTCTCTACTAAAAATACAAAAATTAGCCGGGTGTGGTAGTGGGTACCTACAATCCCAGCTACTTGGGAGGCTGAGGCAGGAGAATCACTTGAACCCAGGAGCAGAGGTTGCAGTGAGCTGAGATCGTGCCATTGTACTCCAGCCTGGGTGACAAGAGCAAAACTCCGTCTCAAAAAAAAAAAAAAAAGGAATATTAAAATTCTTGTTTCATCTCCTTTTGCTCTATAGATAGAGCAGGTAGGGCACTGCCAGTCCAAATCTATGTAATGTTATGATGTCACTGGTAGCTCCAGAAGTCCCATAGAAGAGGGGCTACATGGGTGATGATCTGGCCGAAAGGCAGACGACATATCTGGAAGCTGTGCTTGCACAAGAGATCACTACCCGTGGTACCTACACTGCATGTTTATTCAGGTTGGATGGAGACTATGGCGGAGGAGAAGGCTGAAGGCCAAATTCAAGACCTTCCTTGGAAACCCACTCCTATTAAGCGCCCATGTAAGAAAGGCCTCATGCTTAAGTCTCCTTCGCATGTGTCACTTTAACAGGGCTTTCCAAAAAGTACAACCAGGAGTCACCTTTGCAATATGGGATTATTTACCCTCAGGTAGGTAGAAGAGTATCTTCAGGCACTCTCCATTTCACCAAGACCCCTTCAGCCATACTTATTCCAGGAATCCCAATGACTGAGATCATCTCTGATTCATAAAGAGGAAAGGCAGGAGTGGCAAAAAATTGGCCTGTGTCAGATGGTGTGATTTACTTTATGACTTTGTCTGGCCTCTATAGTCACAATGCATTGAGCCTTCTGCAAAAGATTCACACACGAGAGAATAAATGAATCAAAGGCGGAGCTGGTGATGGATGGAAAATCAACCTTAACACCCACACAGCACAGCTCCCCAAAATTCACAGAAACTAAAGACTGCAGACAGAGCAAGTCTCCACTGTAAAGAACAGTTTACACAAAGCAGATCATATGAGATTTTCCACAAGCCTATGGTTCTGTCAAACAATGCTACAGGTGGCTTTAAGCCATTGACATTTACACTTGGTGGTGAGGTAAGCCATCTAGGAGAAAAAAAATTAGCACTCCCAGACTTGAATCTAAAAGCAAGTTTCCTCAGCCTTTAAAAGCAATGAATTCCAAACAGCAACAAACACAACACATAAACAGAATTAGTGAGAATGTGTGCTAAGAGCTATGGCAAAATCAGACAGAAGTTTCTCCCTCAAAGAGTTTTCATTCTAGTAAAAGAGTTTAAAACACACAGAGATAGCACAGGTAGCTTAGCAAACAAGGTCATATGAATGACAATGCAAGGCTTGTTAAAGAGGCTATGGGCAGGAGAAAGAATCGCAGTGGGATGGATAATCAAGGAAGGCCCAATAGAAAAAGTAACATTTAGACTAGGCATTATTTCAAAGGGTGGAGCTGTTGTAGGGCACAGATAGAGAATGGTAAAACTTGGGGAAGGTGGTGGAGAATGGTCACAAGCTAGGAAATCTGTAAGCAAAAAGGATGTGTGAGGCAGCTGGGTTCGAGTGGAACCAGGACATGAGGGATGCGAAGGGTGGAATAGATGATGGGCAAGAGGTTTGGCTTCATCTGTGCAGGTAGTCATCAAACTGGTCCTGTGTCCCATCGGCACAAGGCATTCTCTTAGGAGCCCAGGGACACTGAGGCAGCCCCCATGCTCAAAGAGGAAGGGAAGGTCATGTGATGATCTAGGATTCATAAAATCCATGGAAGGCTTTCTAGCAGGGGTCAGCTATTCAAAATGCCATCTGGGGGGAGATTTAACTGATGGCAATGCCTGTGTTATCGACAGAGAAAGAACAAAGGGTGTCCATAAGCAGAGACCAATTAGGTGATTTTTACAGATGACAAAAATAAGAGTTCAGGTTTGTGTTATGGTAGCGTAATTCGAGGGCAAAAATAAAACCAAATGGTTATGCGTTTTACGTAACTTTTCTGATGAATAACTTTAGAGTTGATGCAACAGGAAGCACCATGAGATATGAGTTGCAATGGAAAGTTTTCTTTTTTTTTCCTTGCCAAGTACAGTTCAGATGTCAAAGGCAAAGAAAAAAAAGTCAGAAAATAAAATTACTTGGAAACATCAGAAACTGCTTGTAAGAATTGCTTATTGTGGCTACTATGTTACTTAAGAGCATTAAAAACTGACAGGGACCCATAATTCTGGAAGACAAAAGTAACTAAGGCACAAAAAGCTGCCTTATGATATTAAAATAAAGAAGCAAATCAATGAAAATGCCTACAGTGGCACCCTCAGGACAGTCTAAAACAAATGTTGAGTAATTCAAGAAAAATGTATTGAGTCTTCACTGAGCATCAGACAAGTAAGTTCCTCAAGACAAAAGAGGATTAAAAAATGTTGAAGAGTAAAACCACTTCCTGAAAACCTGTCATCGAATCATTAATTTATTGGGCACCTACTTTGTATAGAGTGGAGTGCTACCTATTTTAAGAAATGCTGAGGTATAATAGCTCCAGAATGAATCAAGGCCTACATATGTCAAGGCAATCTGTGAGTAAATGCCTAATGAGGTAAACATGATTAATGCAGTGAGTTCAGTATAGAAATGGGCCCTTGGGGCCAGGCGCGATGGCTCACGCCTGTAATCCCAGCACTTTGGGAGGCAGGTGGGCGATCACGAGGTCAGGAGTTTGAGACCAGCCTGACCAACATGGTGAAACCCCGTCTCTACTAAAAATCCAAAAAAAAAAAAAAAAAATTAGCCGGTGGTGGTGGCACACACTTTTAATCCCAGCTACTCAGGAGGCTAAAGCAGGAGAATCACTTGAACCCAGGAGGCAGAGGTTGCAGTGAGCCAAGATTGCGCCGCTGCACTCCAGCCTGGGCAACAGAGCAAGACTTCATCTCAAAAAAAAAAAAAAAAAAAAAAAAAAGAGAGAAAGAAAAAGAAAAAGAAAAAAGAAATGGGTCCTTGGGTTCTACAGTTCACCATCATCAAGGGAGGGACAATCAGTGGATAAAAGACTCATGAAGGATGATTGGGGAAACAGACTGGTTAAAAACGGACTCATTTAGTTGACTTGCTACCAGTGCCTTCTGTCTTCTGCTGGCTTTAGCATGTTACAATAGTTACCACACAGTTAAAACAGCTTAGGAGGAGTCAAGACTCTCATAAAACTAAGTGCAACTCTTCCTTGAATTCTCCTCTTCTTTACTGACAGAAACAAGCCTGATGTGATCCACTAAAACCACTGCAGATCATTTGGCTACTCTTTGGAACATGCTTTAATGCTATTACAGCAGTGTTTCTCAAACTGCAATGTGTACAGGAATCACCCGGGGACCTTGTAAAAGTGCACATTCTGTTGCAGTAGGTCTGGGGAGAGGACCCACAGTCCTCATTTCCAATAAATTCTCAGTGATGTCAGACCTCCTATGAGCGGCAAGGTATTAGAACACCTTCAGTTGCTGTTATCAGAAGATGATAGGAAACCATCATTTTTAGGGTCAGAATGCTGAACAAGTTTTGAGCCTTGATGCATATGATAAGTCATAAAATGTAATATTCAGGAAGGAATGAGGCTCCTAAAGAAGTGAGAAAGTAGAATGAAGAAAGGCCTAAGAGAATAGAAATGTATTCTAACATATAAATTATAAAAATAAAAGTAAGAGTGCCCCGGGGGATTGAGACTGTTAGATTATTTTATAATGATATAATTTAAGGGATTCCAAAATAATGAATATAAAATGTTATTATTAGATTTTTCACACACTTGAAGGACAAATTATATTGTCTTTTTTTTCCCCCAATACTATGAGCTTTAGAGAATGAGATGCAAATCTGGTATGTAGTAACAAGGTAGTCACTCAAAGCAAAAGTTGAAAGATTCCTAGTCTATTCTAACAAGTGTCTGCAAACTCTACAGAAATGCAATTATAGGTTGCAGCAGCTACTCCCCTGCCTAAAACAGCAGTCTGAAAACTGCCAATCTGTTGCAAATTCTGTCTTTTCTGAGAATATTTTAAGAAAGTGGTAGAGAAATATTTGAAAGGCAACAGAACACTAATTATATCTAGACAAGTTTCCTTTTTTTTCCCCCCCCAAAAATATGAAAGTTCCTTTAGGCTTTACTTCTCCTAGGCATAGCAAAGCATTTCATAATTTTCTACCTTAGGAAAAATTTTCAGACACTTTTACTAATTCAGAGGAAGGGGAGAATGAAAACACCATAATTAACCAAAGAGAAATAATATTACCACCAAAACCAAGTAAACGTTTTATTTAGCAAGAAGCAGTGAGCTCGAGCTGAAGTAAACATGCTATTTAGTCAGGATGTATGCTCAGACACCTGTAGTAGGAAATTTTCAAAATAGCTATGTTTTTTTTTCTTTTTTTTTTTTTAATAATAGTCGTCTCCAACGAACACCAGTGGAAGTCTGTGGTATTTCTCAGTTCTGACCTGTTATGACTTTTGTTAGTTTTCTATTTTGATTAGCTAAAGATTTTCTAACTCAACTTCAATGATTTATTCTACTAACAAAATAGTAGAGGGATAACAAAGAATGAAATGTTTCAGAAGAGAATATACTGTAAATCTTATTTAGTCCAATCCTTGTCACTGTATAGAAGGAAAATGAACCCCAATGGGAAGAAAGACAGCCCAGTCACCCAGACAACTTGATTCCTGGTGCAATACACCTTAGTCTTTACCAGCTGTCTCCTAGGTAGAGTCTTTCTAATTTCAAACTAAGGGTCAAAGCTAGGTGATCTTTCATCCAAGATGAAGGTTTGTGATAATTACATCTTTGCAACTTCTTTTCTACTTGGCGTGGGGCTCTAAAGCAGGAAAATGATGAAGGGTTTAGCTAAACCAGGAGGAAAAATATTTTCGTTCTGTGAAATAACAATGCAGATTTCAGTCTCTGTTTGCAACGGGGGGAAGGAGGAAGAGGCAATTTTTAACATTTATTTTCCAAACCAACAAACAAATCCTACCATTAGTCAAAGACTCAGGTCTTTGGAATCTGAAGCTTGTAAATTTCAGGGACACTCTTTAAGAAGAAAAATATAAAATTAAGAATAAAGTGAATACAAAATTAAGAATACAGTGAATATTTATTTAGAATTGAAATAGTATACAGGCCGGGTGCAGTGGCTTACACCTGTAATCCTAACACTTTGGGAGGCAGAAGTGGAAAGGTTCCTTTGAGCCCCACAGTTCAAGACCAGCCTGGGTACATAGTAAGACACCATCTCTACAAAAATTAAAAAAAAAAAAAACCAAAAAAAAAAAAAACTGGCCAGTCATGGTGGTGCATGCCTTTAGTCCAAGCTACTCTAGAGGATTGCTTGAGCCTAGGAATCCAAGGCTGCAATGAGTTATGATCACGCAACTGCTTTCCAGACTGAGTGACAGAATTAGATCTCATCTCTGGAAAAAAAAAAATTAAATAGTATCATACAAACAACAAATTTTTAAAAGCTATAAATACTACAAATATGAAGTGTTAAAAAACAAATATTTTTATTAACTGCCATACCTCTGAAATACTTTTCCTATATTTTTTGGTTGCATACTCTTTGATCATCTCTTCCAATAACATTTTGCAATATTCTCTATTGAGAGAATAAAAAATAATTCAGTCTTCCCTTTAGAACCGTAGATCAGAATTTGTAATTTATTCTTGAATAATTTGGAAAAGTTCCTTTCAGCTTCATAATTCATTATAGGTAACGTCATATAAATTTTTCGGATTGACTCCAAATTTGGAAAACTTCTATCAGGTTTCTTTTACATGTGAGCTGTAAGATTCAGGGCACTGCAAGATTTCGTAGTGTTTGACTTGATGACACTTGTTAGCCACATTTCCAGGGCCTCACTTAAAGTCAGGAGATGAACCTATACCAGGGTATAGGTAGCCTTGAAGGTTAAGTTCAAGCACTTCACAGTAAATCCACCTGAGCCTGGCATTTATATCCTCAACATATTTGATGCATCTGTGAAGTCTCCTAGCCCTTTCAAATGAAGTGCCTGTTTTACTCAGAATACCTCAGCTCCCTCATGGCATAATTGTTCCATGATTCAGCCAAGACTGTATCACTTGAGGTACATTCTTCATTTTCCCATTGAGATCACAAGACAGGCATGATGTTTGACTACCTGGCTTATAAACCAAATGTTATTTTATGACACTATGGAAATCCAGTGGGATAATATATGAAGAATGCTAAAACACTAGAAAAATGTTGGATATTATTATTTCTCTTAACCCCTACTCTTCCAATACCCATGCTATAACAGACAAGTAGTTTATGTCAATTAAGGCAGACTAATCTCAGTACAGTATAACAATTAGGAGTCGAGATCCCCAAACCAGACCATCTTGATTCCAACCCCAGCCTAATCATTTTCTAACTAGGTGGACTTAGGCAAATTTATTAACTCTGGAGGATTTATAATAAGCATAACATAACCTACCTTGTAAAGTTGTTTTTGAGGGTTAATACACTTGAAGTACTCAGCATGATCCAAGTAGTAGCAAGACCTCAGTAAGTGGTAGCTACTATGATTATTGGGAAATCAGTCCATGAAGTCTCCTGAGTAAAAGCTACAGGCGGCATAAGCCCAATTCCATTTCCCTATGTAGAAAAGTTTGCAGGGTTTGGGCATGACAGGTAGTCATCCACAAAGCAGCAGTATTATCACCCCATACAAAATGAAGACTTTGTAATGATTTACACTTTAATAAAGAGCTGCTGCAGCACATACTGAAAATATGCACCCAACCCATATCTTCTTTCAAAGGCATTCATGTTAGTTCAGCCAAATCCCTAGTTCTCTAAAATGAAGTTTTAACAATCTTATATCTTCTAAAGCACTGGGAAGTCTTTTTCCTTGTTTTCTTTAAACAGGCCTGAGAAGAACCAAGCCTCTTTTTTATTTGAACCATGGATGGTTCAAATAAAATATTTACAATAGGAGGAAAAAACATTCAGATAAACTTTGCCTTGCCCTGGTGGTCTCTCAATACACAGAAGAAATGCAACTAGGGCACTAGGAAATCTAAAAATAAAAATAAATAAATAAATGACAAAGAAAAAAAAGTATAGAGCTGAAGTTCACTTTAGGACAACACAAACTAAGAAAAAGTACATTTCCCAAAGGAAATACAGCACTATGTCTACGGAGTAACTCTTATCTTTTTCTTTAATGTTCAGTGCTGTCTGTTCCAGGGAAAAAAATGATACAATTAACCAAAACTAATTTCTACCCAACATCTCTGCAAAGGAATGTTGCTGCTGCAGACCCATCCCCAACATGGGAAGGCCCAAGGCAAGTGAGCAAATAGAGGCCCATGTACCATAAGTCAAAACATTTAAAGTTACAACTCAAGCTGGCGAACTGCTCAATAAAATAAGTTTCATTCATCCTTCTACCTTGACTGACAAATATCTCTTTCCAATGTCTTGGAAGACGAAGTACAACTTTAAAACTCCTACAATATTCATAGTCCTTCCTCAGAAATGGGTGGTTTGAAGACAGACATCATCCTGAGCCCTGGTAATGAATTTGCCTTTCTCTCCCCTGCCTGCTGCATCCTACATCAAGAGGGGCCTTGTGATATGTGGACACTCAAGCTCTCTCTCTCTCTCTCTCTCACTCAAGTTCTCTCTCTCTCTCTCTCTCTCACACACACACACACACACACACACACACACACAGAGCTATCCCTTGACCGACCCTCAGGCAGAGATTGCACAACCAGTAGCAATGATGGCCTTCAGGAAGATGGCTTCAAGGATCCATGCCAACTGCAGATACCAGTTCAGGGCCTTCTGGGCAGTGAATTGGGGTTCCCAGGTAACCAAATCGCGGTCTAAAAACGAAAAGAGAGTAAGACTGGAAGGCCCAAAAGTCACCTCACCCCATAGGCATGGCTCTGACCAGAGAAGAATGACAGCAGAGTGCCATCTAAGGCCCAGGACAGTGGCCAGTTGTGTTCATATACTAGACCTATATTTTAGTTGTAGAGCTGAAAAAAAATTGGAGGAAAATAGTCCCTCAGAAAAGAGAAGAGAAAAAAAAAAAAAAGAGTTGCATGTCTTGACCTTTCCCAGATAGAATCTCGCCAGTCATAGGTACGGGCCCTGAAACTAAATCTCGTCTAATGATGATAGCTTCAAATCTATAAACAAAACACAGATGCTAGGGAACCCTTAAGAGTCTAAGTAGGAGGCCATAAGTAGACTACATTGACTATACCCAAGAGGACAGTTGCTCCTTGTTGAGTGCTAAGACCTAAAAAGCTGACTGGCAAGTAAAAGGCAGAAGTAATCCTGATGTAATGGACGAGGAAGAGAATCTTACCCCCTATAAGTTTTCAAATTGTCTCCTTCAAAAGCCAAACTGGGCCGGGCTCAGTGGCTCACACCTGTAATCCCAGCACTTTGGGAGGCCAAGGCAGGTGGATCACGAGGTCAGGAGATTGAGACCATTCTGGCCAACACGGTGAAACCCAGTCTCTACAAAAAATACAAAAAATTAGCCAGGCGAGGTGGCGGGCGCCTGTAGTGCCAGCTACTCGGGAGGCTGAGGCAGGAGAATGGCATGAACCCGGGAGGTGGAGCTTGCAGTGAGTGGAGATTGCACCACTGCACTCCAGCCTGGGCGACAGAGCGAGACTCTGTCTCGGAAAAAAAAAAAAAAGTCAAACTGTCCCCTTCTTTGTTATGTTGAATAAAGTCGGCTCTTCTTGCCCTCATCAGCAGTTGTACACAATTGACTGTACACAAATGATTGTCCTACACGCTTGGAATTTGGGGTTTACAATACACATCCTTGCAAACTGCTATAAGTGGCCAAACCACAGGTCACCCACCATGAGTCCTACCACTAAGGCACCATTGTCAAACTGCGGGTTGTAGAGTTTCCTTATGCAAAGAAACTCTGCCTTATCTTGATTTTCTGTGGTACAAATGTAGTCAGGAAGGAGGCAGATCATGCAAGCAAAGCAAATCAATTAAATCAGGAGGACTGAACTGATGACATTAGATGGTAAGCTTCCCCTCTCTCAAATCAGATATCCATTCACCCCTCTTCAGCCTCCCTCCCAACACACACATACACACATAGAGACCACAAAAAAGAGCCTAGCAGCACGCAAGCATGAGAAACTTGGGCAACACACACATACATGTACCCAGGCAAACCTCCAGAGAGACCCTGGAGAGAGAGACCCTCCAGAGAGAGCAGGATCCATCTTTCCATCTATAAAATAAAGATAATAAAACTTATCTTGGAGATTTCTTCCTAGGATTAAATTAGATACGTAACGTCATGTGGCTGGCTCAGGGTAGGTTCTCAAATGTTAATTCTCTTTCTCTTCCTTCTCCCTGACTTCTCCCTGAGATGAGCCAATTTGCCCGTGCAGCATTCCAAACCCTTTTGGCATGCCAAACAAAGAAGAACGAGTCATTATCTTGCCTCAGTCACAAGCAACAGGTACCTGTGGAGCAAAATATTATCAGGAAAGTAGAGAGTGCAAAATAAGCGGTGAGCATTCTTGCTGCAAATGCCTATCTGTTCTACTGAAAATCGTAACTTAAATCTGCGGAAGCTGTACATAAGGACCTGGAGGGTAGAAGCCAACAAGGTAACAGAGTTATGCTTTTATGTGGAACTTGGCCAAATAATGCCATGCTGTAGCCAGCAAGCATGTTTCCCCTGAACCCTATTTAAAACTGCTTTGGTAGTCTGCATCAGACCTAAATAATATCCACGCTACTCTGGGGTAGGCAGTGGTGGCTACAGGACCACACTTCCCTTCAACCAACGCCGCTTTACCCTTACAAACCAAAACATAAAACCCGATGAAAAAAGAAACTTAAAAACTAAATTTAGATTTTAGCACTTCATTCCTAATAAAATTCTCTTTCCAACACCCTTCTAGAAAAAAAAAAAAAAGAGGTATCAGTACCTACTGGATAATTTCTCTGGTGACTTTATTTAAAGTTTTGCAGTGGCTTTCAAGGCCCTACACTAGTTCAAAATTTATGGCTAGAAGAATTGCATGAAAACTTCTAGCAGCTTTCCATCATGTTTGTCAGAAGTTGAAACATCTTTTTCCATATTTCATGAGAATACAAGAAGCAATTCCATACTTCAAAAAGAGTCAAATTGCTTATTGTGATCAGAACTAAAACTATTTGAACTGAAAGTAAAGATTTTACTATTCGGACCAAACACCTAACAAACAAGTCACTGCTTAGTTAAATGCTCGACCTCAGTTGCACTAGATGCAGTAGGATGAAGTGGAGGCTCAGCTCAGCACTTCCTGGGTGCTAAATGATGTGTCAGGCACTGCTAGAGACCCCGGAGATAGAGAACTGAATAGGATTGAGAGGATTAAAGGTCTAATGGGGCAAGAGAGTTACGAAAAGATATGACTTCGGCTTGGTATCGTTACCATCTAAGTGAGAGGTCCGTATCTCATAGGAGATATTCACCTCAAACTGGGGCATTCAATGCAGGTTTTCCTCAAGAAGATGACACTTGAACTACGTCTTAAAAGATGAGTGAAAATTAGCCGGGTAGCAGCAGTTCCAGACATCCTGAACAAAGGCACAGCTGCCTAAATTGCTCACATCATGTGTATGTGTAGTGACACCAACAGACTGGGAAAGTGTGGGCTGTGGTGGGATGTGAAGCAGCAGAGTCAAATGGGAACCACGTCGGAGGCCCTTTGTAAGACCAATTAAGGAGTTAACAGTAATAACAGAAGCTGATATTTACTGAGCATTTACTGTGTTGCAGGCACCATGTTAAATACTTTAAAACAATATTTTATTTAATCCTCACCATAACTCCATAATCCTCACTTTACAAATGAGACCAGGGATGACCAGTAGGTAAAGTAACTACAACAGGCTACACAGCCAGTAAACGGGAAGTGGGTTTGGAACCCAGGACGGCCTGATTCCAAAGCTTATACCCTACACTCTTCTACCACCAGCCTATCCTCAAAGAGAACACTAAATGAATGCACTGGGTCCATCATGCTGCCTATGGAATGGAGAAGGCAATTAAAGGCTGCCCAACGGGGGCTCTGTGATAAGGCAGGGATAGGAAAGTGAGATTCAAAATACATTCAATGGGACCTAGAAGGAAACATTCAACATGCACATCCTCCTAGTGCATACAACAACAAAAAATGAGGCTTTTGAAAATGAGGTATAGAAAATAAAACACCAGTATTCCATAATGCTTTCAAATATAAAGAGTTAAAACATGTATCCTTTTCTTTACATATAACATGCTCCTAGCTTAAATTCAATGAAGGCAAAGACCAGGTCTGTCTTATGGATGGTGTCCCAGGTCGGAGCGTCCTGCCTGGCAAGAGATACTCAA
Organism: Macaca mulatta; assembly: GCF_049350105.2. Lineage (NCBI taxonomy): Eukaryota > Metazoa > Chordata > Mammalia > Primates > Cercopithecidae > Macaca > Macaca mulatta. The sequence continues at coordinate 17,939,126 of NC_133407.1, forward strand.
TAAATATGGTTGAAAAGGTAGAAGAAAAAAATGCCCACTTTTTGCAATGATATCAATGAGATCCAGAATTAAAAACTAACCTTACTGAAAAAATTAAAAAGTCATGTTCATAACTGAGTAGAAAACATGTAGTAGTTACATTGACTACACAGACGAGAGTCATCATTAGGGATTGCTACATTGCAAAGAAGGCACGAGCTCAAAATGTGATTAGTATTTTGTATAAAACATAACTCATTAAAAATAAGATGTTGTTAAAGGGAGTGGCCTAAAGGTAAAAACGTATTTTTATGAGGGCAAAAAAAAAGCACAAGTAGACCAAAGATAAGATTTGGGGCCTAATGATGTCTAGTCTCTTACCCTGACAAAATAAGCAGGTTATTAAAGAGATCTGAAGAACCTGTATCCCTACGACACTGTTACAAATTCTTTGTCCTCAATAAGAATCTACTTTTAGGAATCTGAAAAGTCATATTTTTCAGACCTGAAGAGCTATTGTACACTTTACAGTTTTCCCCCAAAGAGTCATTTCTTAATTTTGATCATTTAGGAAGAGTGAATGTACTAAGTCAAAAACAAGGGAAAAAAAACTTTCTATTTCTTAGTGAAATTTGTTCTTATATTTAAATCCTTTACATACTACTAAACAGAAATACAGAAGCTACTAAACAGAAGACAGATTTTGGGGCTTTTCTATGTGACGTAAAAGGAGCTTGTTGTTTATTAAACAATCTCATTCCCTCATATATTATCTTGCATCAAGATATTTTGAAAAAATGTTTTCAGTTTACCAGTTATGTTAGAAAAATTCTGAAACCATTTACTTACATGAAAAATTAAAATGTAAGTAGAATTAGGTTTCTCATCTTCAATATATCTATCTTCAACCTTTGGCCAACTTTGAAAATTTAATTTGAATCAAATGAATACAAATTCAAAATATTCATTAATTCAACCATTTTGAAACTTCAATTCTATAAAAATAGGAAATCTGTGGGCCTTGTTAAACTGTCTAAATACTCAAAAAGCCACCACGCTTTTATGCTAATTGTTTAAAAGTGTGTATATTGATGAAATGAAAGTGACTCATGAACTATTGGGTCTGGAATTTGCAAATCATAAATCTTATCCTTGTAAACAGAACCTAACAACATCAGGGCCTGCTAATTTCCTTCTTCTATAATCTGGAACAAAAGTTTTAATGATTTTTAACATCCACAGAAAATTAAGGGTGCCATTTTAAATATTTATTAGCAAAATACAACTTAGGTTTAAGAGTCTGGAGGAAAATGAGAGACAACTGAACATTCTGGTACTGCAATGCAGGAAAAACGCCAAGAACGAAACACTAAGATTTTATTAAAACCATAGGACTCAAAAGTGTGTTAAGACTTTTTGCTTGCAATAGTGCATCTTCCTAATTAGATTAAAAGCTTCCATCTCCATGCCACCTTCAATGTATGCCATAATTTTTAAAAAGTTCCCAATCCACTTCAAATACTCTGAAATTTACAACTGACCATGATGCGCGTTTTTTCTAGACAAACCAAAAGGTAAATCTGCCCATGTCCCTGGATAAATAAAAAGAGTGCGTCAGGGTGATGTGGACTGCCAACTCCTCTACATTTCATCCAGAGCCTACATGGGTCATCTCCAAGTTACCAGAAGAGCTAGGGGAAAGGAGGGGAGGGCCACGGCACGTAAGATGTTAAACACGAAGATGATGTAAAATTACCCAGATTCAACCTTGCCATTTTACAGATGAGGAAACTAAGGCCCAGAAAAAGCTCTGTGACTTGCCCAAATACTCGGTTACCCAGACCACAGCTGCAGATACTGTTATTTGGATCACAGCTGCAAAAAGTCTAACTTTTGGCCGGGCGCGGTGGCTCATGCCTATAATCCCAGCACTTTGGGAGGCCAAGGTGGGCGGATTACGAGGTCAAGAGATCGAGACCATCCTGACCGATATGGTGAAACCCTGTATCTACTAAAAACACAAAAATTAGCTGGGCGTGGTGGCGGGTGCTTGTAATCCCAACTGCTCGGGAGGCTGAGGCAGGAGAATCACTTGAACCCATGAGGCAAAGGTTGCAGTGAGCCGAGATTGCGCCACTGCACTCCAGCCTGGTGACAGAATGAGACTCCGTCTCAAAAAAAAAAAAAAAAAAAAAAAAAAAAAAAAAAAAAAAAATCTAACTTTTGAAGTCTCAGGTGTTTACACTTTCCATAACAAATCATTAAGAACCCCCATTCCTGCATGCATATATATATATATATATATACACACACACACACACACAGACACACACATACATATAAACATATATTTTTTTTCCTTAAAAACCTTCAGACACAGCGATCAGGTGGGTAGCCTAGGTAGAATTTTAACCCTTCGGTTTCCAACAAACGATAATTGCATAGAACTATCAACTCCCTGAAGACAGGACTGTCTTGTTCCAGGCAAAATCTACAGCCCCTAGCACCCAGTGGGCATTCAGTGAGGAATTCTCGGTTTCACCTGAGCATCTCCACTCCCTTCCCATCCATGCCAAGGCGTCAGTGGAGCCAGCTAACTTTCTTTTGGAAATCGCTTATTTTCTTGAAACTTGTATCCAAAACCTCCGGGCCAAGAAGCCGGCCTGAGGGAAAGCGTGGCCGTGTCCAGGAGCTAAGGACTGAGGAGCTGGCCTTTTGAACGGGTGGCTCAGAAAGAGCTGGGTGGGCACGCGGCATTGCCACGGGCTGAGTGGCCCAGGTGTGCTGGCTGCTTTGGCAGCTCAGGCTGCCGCCCCGGGCCGCTGCTCCCCGGCCGCCTTCAGATAACCAACTTCTCAAACTTCCCTTTCCGGGGGTGGGGGCTCGCCTCGAACGCGGCCAACACAACGCCTTTCCTGCTCGCACAAAGGGGACCAAACGTGCCCCGCGCCCCTTGCAAGTGAACTTTCCATCTTTTTTTCAAGAAAAACTCACACATCCCTGCAGCTACGGGAGTCGGGCTGCTAGAGTGCCGCGGAGGAAACTTTCCTCGTTTCCGCCCGGGCGCCGGGTTGCCGGGCCCGACTGTCAAGCGCAGCGGAGAGGCGGGGACCCCAGGAAGACCCCCGGCGCCCCGCCGAGCCCAGGCTGGGGACCACTCACCCGACTTCTGAACGTGCGGTGGGATCGTGCTGGCGATACGCGTCCACAGGACGATGTGCAGCGGCCACAGGCCCCTGAGCAGCCCCCGACCCATGGCAGACCCCGCTGCTCGTCATAGACCGAGCCCCGAGCGCAGCGGACGGCGCCTTCCCGGACCCCTGGCTGCGCCTCCGCGCCGCGCCCTCTCCGGACCCCGCGCCGGGCCGGTCGCGCAGATGTGCGGGCCAGATGTGGCGCCCGCTCGCCAGCCAGAAGGGGGCCTGGAGGCCGGCGAGGCGCGGGGAGGCCCCCGGCGGCCGAGGGAAGCTGCACAGGAGGCCGGCTCCTGTCCCGAGCGGGTGCACGCGCGGGGGTGTCGTCGCTCCGTGCGCGCGAGTGACTCACTCAACTTCAACTCAGCGCTGCGGGGGAAACAGGAAACTCCTCGCCAACAGCTGGGCAGGACCTCTCTCCGCCCGAGAGCCTTCTCCCTCTCCTCGACGTCCAGCCCCTAGCTCTCTCGTAGCTGCCAATCATGTTTCCTAGACCAGCCCCTCCGAGCGCTTTGGCCGACTTTCAGCTGCCCCTCACCGCCCTCCCACACCACTCAGGAGTTCCTCGCTTCACGTATTTACTCAAGAGTGACTAAGTGCACGCAGTTCACAAAGTAACAACAGAAAACGTCCACGTTTTCTCTGGTAGATCAGAACATCTGCCGCCTCCCCTCAGCTTTCTTCAGATTGCTCCTAGGTGCTTTAGAGATGCGTTTTCAAATTACACGTTGAGATCCAGGAGTGAATACTCAAATCTATTGAGTCGTGAGCACATTTCTGTCCCAAATAAAATAGTAACGGTAAATTTTACTTCATTAAACTTGTGCTTCGGTTGTGTCTTTATGCATGTATGTGTGTGCATACACTGTCAAGTGGTAAAATGTTTTTTCTTTAGGTCGAAGTCTAGAAGTTTTTCTCAAGTTTTAATGTACTTATTGATCACCTGGGAATCTTGTTAAAAAATGCAGATTCTAATTCAGTAGGTCTAGGAGGCAGGCGGAGATTCTGCATTTTTATGAGCACCTGGATAGAGCCTCCCATTTCGCACCGCCTCTTCCGGGGACTGAGTCAGTGAGTAATTGTAAATGATCACCTATCACGAAGTGATAATGGTGGAAAATGTAATTTTCAGAATGTATAGAGTATAGCAGAAACTGTAAAATTAAAAGTGGCTTGGGAGTCACCTGAATGCTTGCGCTTTTATTCCCTTAATGCAGGTGAAGAGAATGCTTAGCCTTTCATGTGAAAAAGGGGTAACATGGGAGCAGAACAGTATAAACTTTCAAATTTCCTTTCTTGCTAGGGCAACCAGATTTGCCCAAGACACTCCTGGTGTACATGTTTTGTAGTTTAAATATTAATAGAACCCCTTTTCTCTTTCAGATATGTCCTGATTGGATAATAAACTATGTGATCAACCTACTTCTCTCTCTCAAAGATAGGATTCTGTACAGCCCTCTGGTCAGTAGATCTTCCAGCAATTCGTTTAATGAATTCCTTTACCTGAGAGAAAGATTGCAGAGGCAAGGGTTTGGGCCAGGGCCTCCAGGGAATAAAGGTAAATAGCACTCCCCCAAACCCAGCTCCCAAAATCCCTCCTGTCATTCTAAGAGTTCATTTGCTTCATCCTGGAATTTTACCTCTTGCTCCACCTAGCACCCGAGCTGCCTCTAGATGTTCTGCCACTTCCCAGCGCTCATGTTTAAGATGGAGAAAATGCAGTGAAATCAGGAGGGCTAGGCATCTTCTTTCCCATCAATTAATTGCCTTGCCAAAGCTGGAGTGACTTTATCAATGGAGGAAGATTGAGTTCCAAATCTTCTTCTCCCTGTTCCCTCTCCTGCCACCAGCCCATGCCACTGCCGTGGCTTGAGTAGGAGTCTCCCACCGGTCACCCTCAGCCACGGCCATTCCGGGCTGTTTCACTCAGTTTCTCAAATGAGAGCTGAATTCAGTTTTTCAAAATACAAAACTAGTTATACCAACTCTCTGACTAAAATCATTTAATGGCTTCCCACTGCTCTTGAGATAAAGAGAAGATAAAAACCAGATCCTTGAACGTGGATCTGGTTCAAGCCCCCACCTCTGCTGTAAACGTCCACGTGGCTTCTCCTTGCTTGCTGAAAGCCTTCTCCAAATTTCGTGAATGTGCCTCTGTAATCCCCCTATTCTTTATGCACAGAGCCTTCCTTCCCCAGTATGGACTTCCTTCCTCTGACCTTTTCTTCTTCACCCAGCCAACTCCTGGTCTTCGTGGATTGAATGATAACTTCTTTGATGGGCAAGCTTTCACTGACCTCCATGAGTAGATCTTTTATTATAGGTTCTCTTGGCACCATATGCCTTTCTTTTAACAGCTGTAACTTTATAATTATTTGTGTCATTCTTTAATTTCTATTCCTATCCTCCACTCAACTCCAAATTTCTTGAGGGCAGGTATTATATATCTTTCCCTCCACTTACTATTGTGTCCCAAACATCTAACACATAATCGATGTTTAATAAATATTTATTGGATGAATGAATGAATCAGGCAATAAAGATTTAGAAGAAAATTGTACTTGATCATTCTAGTTGCTTCATAACTCTGGAGAAAACATTGTTACCTAATATTTGAGATATAAACAGACTACATTTTAGCCGACAATGATGTCACCACTACTTCCTTTTCTTAAGAATGGAGAAGTATGTGGGTTTCTTTCTTCTTGTTTTTTTTTTTTTTTTTTTTTTCCTTACATTTGCCCAAGTTCCTCCGGACAGCATACATGTACTTTCTTTCTCCTCAAAACACAATGTGGCAAATAAATGTTCAATATATTCCAAAGGCTTTGTTTTCCCTAATTATCACAAAGACAGATGTTTTACATTGTTGGAGGCTAGGTATTTGAATCCATGGTCAAATGTTTAACTGGTGGTCTTTGTCATCATACACCATTAATGTTGATTTTAATTTTGTTTGCCCTTAACATTTCTGATTTAATCTTCAATCTCCTGTGAAATTGAGAAGAATCAGAATTCAGCATTGCCAATGCAAGCTAGCCTTTTGAAAATCATCATAATAGAAATAATAGAGATGTAAACTCAGCATATTGCAGTTTGATAATTTTAAAAATTCATCAGGCTGGGTGCAGTGGTCCACACCTGTAATCCCAGCACTTTGGAAGGCCTGGACAGGAGGATTACTCCTGGGCTCAAGCCCAGGAGTTCGAGACCAGCCTAAACAACATAGCGAGACTTCATCTTTACTAAAAATAAAATAAAAAAATAGCCAGGCATGTTGGCATGTATCTATAGTGCCAACTACTCAGGAGGCTGAGGTGGGAGGATCACTTGAGCCCAGGAGACTGAGGTTGCAGTGAGCCATGATTGTGCCATTGCACTTTAGCCTAGAAGACAGAGTGAGACCCTGTCTCAAAAACAAAAAAAATAGAAAAAAGAAAAAGAAAAAAAATTGTCATGATGTCCTTCCTTTTCAAATTCTTATTGAAAGGGATGTCTGATACACTCAATCAAGACATCGTTTTCCCACATAGTTGTATACTTTTCTTAGTATAATATTTTGTGCATTTGCATAAGCAGTTAATATATACATGTAAAAAACTGGGCCATTTGCAAATGGGAGCAAAAAATAATAGCCCGACTCAGGGTTTAAAAAACAAGAAAGGTAATTTTTAAGCCCTTAATGAGTTGAAAAACAATAAATATCAACTTGAACAGAAATTTTAAAAGTTGACAATCTTTTTTTTTTACCAGTTTTTCAAACTCTGTGAGACACACACACACACACACACACACACACACACACACGAACTGAATCAAATTGTGGTTTATTTAAACCTTACATTTCTTAGTTGTGATGAGGGAAGAACTTCTTACTTCCCTGAACTTTTTGACATGCAGCTGTTGAGGTTACTGTCAGCTAGAGCAGATAACAGGGAGATTCCTCTCCTTATAAATTAACCTCAGCTCTTATCTCTTGACCAGTTTTCCTTTTATTGTGAAGCAAACCAATAAGTACTGAGACTGTAGTTAATTTGTGAGGGTCATCCACCCTTTGTGGGTCATCCATAATGCTAGCTCCTCCAAGAAATATTTTGTGATGCTTCACCTAGTATGATCACTCTTCTCCCAGGGATAACCCAGGGAGCATTTCGTTTATTTAGCCTTTTTTAAAAAAATGTTTGCCCCATTCTAACATGGAGTGCATTATTGTTATTTATTTGTTTTTTAGAATTCTACCCTACCAATTGTAAAGTTCTTGAAAACACAAAATATTCCTTTTTCAACGTAGAACCACACTCTGTGCTCTATAGATAATCAGTATTCAATGTGTGTTTCTTGTCTTCAATAGAGAAAAAATAAGAATATCAGTTTTCCTAATCCATTCTCTTATTTTCAGTTCTTCACAGATATTAATAGAACCTGCAATTACGCCACATGTTTACAGAAAGCATTAACAGCATGTTTTGAAAAAAAATAACTTTTTAAAAATTACAAGTGTAATATATGTTCATTGTAGGTAGGAAATATAGATTTTTTTTTTAAGGCACAAGTTAAAAGGATTCTTAACCCTATTATCCAAGGATAATCCTTGTTAAATTTTGGAACGTGTCTTTGCAGTACTATTCTAATCTTCCCTTTACAAATGAAGAATTTGAGGATTAAAGAGATTAAGTATTTGGCAAAGGTCATGCAGCTAGTAAAAGACAGAGCCCAAATTTGAACTTAGTCCTGTCTAGTTCCAGACTTGTTCTATACTCTAGAACAAATGGATAGATGGTTGATCTTCACCACCTGACCAGTGAAGGATTTCAGGAAATGCCACTCCAAAATATGGTGATTTGGTATACTGATTATTTTCAGTTGAAGGCACTTAAAGACCAGCAAATGCAGGGAGGATGAGAGACATGTGGAACAGATGTGGACCAACCTCCTGATTGAATCTAAGCCAGACCTCCATCAGCCAATCTCAAGCCTACCTCTAGCCAATCCATAGGAGGCTGAGTAAGAATAAGTAAATGCTGTTTAAGGAAAAATTGGGGTTGGTTTGTTATCCAGAGTTTTTGAGGCAATAGCTAAGAGATATAAGGGATCTGAAGGGCGAGGAATCATAGAAAAGCAAGGTTAAATAATTTGCAGGTGGTAAAACTACAAAGGGGTTCTTATAGACAAAAACTATCATGAGGTTTGTTATGGGAGCTGAAGATAAAGAAGGCAGTAGGACTCCAATTTAGACTTTTAGGGTCATCTACAAAACATACAGTTAAAAAACATGGGCCGAGCATGCTGGCTCACGCCTGTAATCCCAGCACTTTGGGAGGCCGAGGTGGGCAGATCATGAGGTCAGAATTTCCAGACCAGCCTGATCAACATGGTGAAACCCCATCTCTACTAAAAATACAAAAATTAGCCGAGTGTGGTGGTGCGTGCCTGTAATCCCAGCTACTCGGGAGGCTAAGGCAGGAGAATCGCTTGAACCCGGGAGGTGGAGCTTGCGGTGAGCCGAGATCGCACCATTGCACTCTAGCCTGGGCAACAGAGCGAGACTCCATCTCAAAAAAAAAAAAAAATTAAAAAAATTTGCCAACACCATTCTTTGTTTACTTAAAATCCACTTTCTCTCCCATCTTGCCATTAGTTCACTAATTTTGTTTAGGATTTGGATGCAGCTCCTCTTAAGGAAAAGGCCCATCCTTGTCTAAGAGTGGGTATGTGACCCAGTTCTGGTCAAAGTGCTGCAAGAAGAAATCTGATGGGGGCTTGTGGGAAATTTTTTTTCTACCTGATAACAAAGAAGTGCCTGAGGAAAAGGACTCACCTGTTTCCTACCTTTGAACATAATTGGAAGAGGATAAAACAGTTGGAGATGCTCCAGTCACCTTTCAACAATGAGAGTAAGGCCAAAAGTATCAGAGTAGAACCACTGAATCATTATCAGCAACTACCTCAATGCAGACATTATTTGAGTATGGTCGATAGTCTGTAAAGATGGCCACTGTCGCCCCTTTTTCTCACTGTACTCACACATTATTCGGCACAATAAGAGGTGGGATGGAGTGTATTTTTCCTTTCCTTGAATCTGCGCTAGCTCTGTAACTTGCTTTCACCAGTAGAATAGAATATAGTGGGAGTGACACTGACCATTAGTGCCAATTCTGGGACTGGTCTCAAAAAGAGACTTCCTCTCTCTGAGGAACCGGTTTTGCCAGATGCAGTGGAGTGTATCTATAGTCCCAGCCATTAGGGAGACTAGGGAGTCCCAGCCGTTAGGGAGCTATTAAGCAGGAGGATTGCTTGAGCCCAGAAATTTGAGTCCAGCCTCAGCAACATAGTGAGACTCTGTCTCTAAAAAAACTAATAAAAAAAAATAAAATAAAGAATAGAATCAGGACTGGGTGCAGTGACTCACGCCTGTAATCCCAGCACTTTGGGAGGCCAAGGCGGACTTATCACGAGGTCAGGAGATCAAGACCTTCCTGGCTAACACAGTGAAACCCCATCTCTACTAAAAAATACAAAAAATTATCTGGGCGTGGTAGCACAGGTCTGTAGTCCCAGCTACTCAGGAGGCTGAGGCAGGAGAATCATTTGAACCTAGGAGGCAGAGGTTGCAGTAAGCCAAGATCGTACCACTGCACTCCAGCCTGGGCAACAGAGCGAGACTCTGTCTCAAAAAAAAAAAAAAGAATCAATTACCACATAAGACAGAGTCTATCACGCCTCGTGGAAGCCCAAGCTAGCCATTTGAGAGGCCACATGGAGAAAGAAAGAAAGAAATGCCCAGCCAGCTACCCTCTATTCTAGCCCTCCTACCTGAGGCACTAGATATGTGAGTGAAGAAGCCATCTTGGATTTTCTAGCCTCAGCAAATACCAGGGGGAGTAGAACCAGCAAGATGATCCCCATTTTGCAGATTGAGAAATAATTAATTGATATTGCATAAACTGTTAGTTCCAGCCCAAATCATTTCTAATACAGAGAAATCCACTGATGAAATTGAAAGAGGAGGACATTTCAGTTACCATAAGCTGTTAACCTGTGTACCAAATACATAGCCACATCAACTATTAATTGACAATTGCATGGTTTCTTTAGTTACCTTTGAATTGCACAGTTGTATACATTTCTATATTGTATATGTTTAAAGTGATTCCGTGTTACAAACCCATAAATGTAAAACATATTGTGATTTCTATTTTAGCATTTATTTTTACACACTAATAAGGAATCTCAACACCCAAGAGTGGCCCAGCATAATTTGAGCTCTGAGAGGCCCTGTGTTTCATTTCAGAATGAGGATAATAAAAAGGCACTGAAGGAGATTTTGATCATGGGAGGGAGAGATAATGGATAATCAGATAAGATTTTTCAGCCAATGATTAGCAAGTCTGGATAGTGCATCCAAGGACGTAAGGCTGTCAGAAAAACAAGTGTGAAATAACGAAAGTCTAAACCAAAGTCATGACCGTGAGAATAGGGGGAAGTCGATAGATTAAAAAGATAATACAGAGCTCAATCTGGTAGGAATTGGTATGTGAGTTGACATGGAGTGACACAAAGAGATATTCCAGCAGGAGACAGCTCTCAAAGCAACCTACACTTAACATGATAATTCTAGACAACATGTATTATCTGGCATATTTATCTCTACGTGCCATACAACATTCAGAGTGTTTGTGTGAATAAATGATGTTACTCCTCACAACAATCCTATGATAGCATCACACATAGTCATTTTATAGGTAGGAAAACTGAACCAGAGAGAGGTTAAGAGATGGCAGAGTTGGAATTCTGGCTCAATACGACTGGCTGCAGAACCCAGGCTCTAAGCCACTCTGTCATCTGCTGCATGACACCAGCCACCTCTCAGTCTTCCCCACTAGACTGTGATTTGCTGAGGCAGGGACTGTGTCTTTAGCATCTTTAGTTTCTTGTGCCTGATCCATAGCTTTTGCTCAATGAATACTAGTGAATAAGAGGATGGTTCAATGGATAAACCCTGTAATTTGTAATATTTAAGAACTGGAACTTTGAAAGTTGTGAATTTAGGAAATAAAATCTGCATTTCCCACCACGCCTGACCACAAAATGAGGTTCATAATACTCATCATAGAATTTAAACACCTGCATAAAGCTTCCTCTTAAAATGATGAAAAATGCTTTGTAAAAGTGAAAATGGTACAAACAAATGAAGACAGATTTCATTTCCAGAGAGAGACTTTATATCCTTTATAGTTACATTAATAAATTTCATCCTGGTAAAACATTCATCTCAAATTCTTTATTTTTTAAGAAGGAAAATTAAACAGTTTTAAATCTTTTTGTCAAACTCAATATGTGCTTTCTTAAAAATACTAGATGACACTTCTATTTGGCCATTATATTTCAAGTGCCACGATCACTTTGTTTAATAGTTATTAAACAGACTATACTACAAACCTTGGAAGCTAGACACCTCATCAAACATAGTTAATTTCTTTAATTACAACAAATTGTTTCAATTATTCATTTCTCAAAAGTACAAAGCCACTTACCAATACAGGTTAATTGACTTAAAAATATTTACCTTAAGGTGGATTTATTTAGTTGCTATCACAAAAAAGATGATAATAGCAATTTTAAGAGTTATGTTTCAGGGGCATATACTTCAAATTCATGGTATTACACATCTTAAAACATATACAATGTATGTGCATTAATTATATTCAATAAATACTTGAGATTTACTAGAATAATTTTGTAACTTAATAAAAAAATAAATATTTCAAACATATTGTAGCATTTGGAAAGGTCTTCTCAAAACACTGCTCCCCTGGAAAGCTTCTGGAATTGCTTCAGCCCGTCCTCTTCTTCTTTCAACTCCAGAAGCTTTGTGAATTCGCATAATGGAGGTGAGAAATACATTTTCATTTTGGCCATTATTTGTGCTCAAAATATATAGACTGGCTTGTGGGATTTTACAGGTATGCCTCCTGTGACATGAATAGGACATAAAATCTTACATCCTTTGGAGTAGAGCCCTAGGCCTACGTATCCAGTCCTGTCTGAAGCCATTTTTGTAATATTCTGCCATTTGATCTCAGACTAACTGTATACTACTGCTCAAACATTTTCACAGTTTTCTAAAAGTGGTAATTTCCTGCAAAAGGCTGTCACAGCATGCTGAAGGATCAAAAGCAAAGTCTTCACTTAGTTTACAGAAGAGTTCCATGCGGGTTGGCTAATACAAATTTGTACATGTAGAAGAATTCAATCTGAGATTTATTTTTATTGTTAAGTGTTACCTGGGTAGCAAGGATGTGGGGAGACCTTGAATTTCTTCTCCATTTCTAACTCCTCCCATCTACCAAACCTAACTAAATATTTGTCAATGACAAATTGACTTTGGTCAATTCACAACAGCTCTGTAAATGCAGAAACTTCAGATTAATGGCTAAGAAAGATTGCAGAGAATACTTGGTAACAAAACACTTATGCTTTAGTGTATCAGAGGTTAGGAATGCACAGTGTGTTATGTGCTCTTGCATAATCGTTTGCGCAAGTCTCCAGAGGATATTAATTATTAACCCACAGAATCATTTGAACACCCTGTGCCACTTTTGCCTTCAGGCATTTCAAAGGGTTGCCTCCTTCCTGAACCTGACAATAGACTCATTGGTTATTGTTTAGAATTGCCATGGTAAATGCTTATCTCCAAGTTATAAAAAACTGGACCATCTGTTTCTCACTTAGTCATTCCTCACCTAAAGGCTATCAGAATGCTACCAGTTCTTTAGAATTCCAGAAAAAAATAGTTCAGGGAGGTTGCCTTTGATATTTATCATTATAATTTTGCCTCCACGTGTAAAACAAACCCCTAAAAGACAGTTAAAACATTGAACTATTTTTGTAACACTTGGTGTTTTATTTGACTAATTTTATAGATACCTTTTATTATGCTCTACTTTTTTTTCTCCTCAGCCATCAGCTCCAATGAAACATATTTTTTCTCTATGGGGAGCACCCATGTTTCCTAGGACATTTTTCTCCAAGTAGAGAAAACTAGATCATGGTTTTACCATACAATTGTTATATGTTTTCATATTAATCCTTTACATAACTATCTTACAAAAGGTAACAATTATGTACATAAAAATTCTATTCCTGGATGAAGTATACAATCTCTAGTTAGACCTAGAAAATAATATTTGTATAGTATTTTCCAATTCACAAAGAGTCTCTGCATGTATGATCTTCTTCACTATACATAAAAACAATATGATGTGATATTATTAATATATAATTATTGTTTATGTTATTGTCAATATTTTACAGGTGAAGACACGGATATTCAAAGGCATTAGTGACTTATCCAAGGCTACCTAGCTAGTAAATGCCAAAATACAAATTTATTATCTGACTGTTCTTTCCTGTATCCCTTATAGCCTTCTTAAACTTTCTTTTCTGTTGTCCTATATGTCAGACTCTATGCTTGTCTTTTACCTCTGTCCCCAGCTCAGGGTACACTGGTGTACTTAAGTCCATTTGCAAAGTCCAAGCAATATCATTTGCTTTCAATCCAGAAAGGGTCCAGAAGTGCTCTGGAGCCAGAGTGCCCTGAGGGCATTGCTATAGCACATCCAGCATGGTGATCATCAGTTAGCAGACGGTATCTTCACACACAGAGGAGCCCGGAGGAGCTGCCTGCACAGGTGAGTCATCCCTAAGGGGAGTGGGGATGGGGATGGGCATCTTCTAGTAAAACCACTGCTCTTGGCACTCCATGATGCCCCTATGGTTGTCCTCTACTCATTCAAGGCCTCAGAGCCTCTTCATTCTGAGAGCCACGCTTGAACCAGCAAACTCCCTTTCAGAATGTGACTCTCTGCTCTGTTCTTATAAATGTGGCTTCTCTCTTCCCTACATACAAGCCTACAACATGCTTTTTTTCACAACAAGAGATCCTGACCTAGAATTCATGGAATTAACTCAAATGAAGTACAAACTGTTGTATGTATCTACACAAGTATGTTTTCCTTTTCTTTTCTTTCCTTCTTTTTTTGTTTTTCTTTTTTTAGACAGTGTCACACCCTGTTGCCTAGGCTGGGGTGCAGTGGCACAATCTCAGCTCACTGCAACCTCCGCCTCCTGGGTTCAAGCGATTCTTCTGCCTCAGCCTCCCCAGTAGCTGGGATTACAGGCACCCACCACCACACCCGGCTAATTTTTGTATTTTTAGTAGAGAAGGGGTTTCAACATGTTGACCAGTCTGGTCTCGAACTCCTGACCTCACATGATTCACCCACCTTGGCCTCCCAAAGTGCTGGGATTATAGGCATGAGCCACCGTGCCCAGCCTATGAAAAACATAAGTGTGTTTTTCAGAAGAGAAGATTTTAGCTTTTATCATATTCTCAAAGGGGCCTGTGGTTACAATAAATAAATAAATAAAATAAAAATTTTCTAATAATATTTAGAGTGAGTGATAGATCTAGAAACCAGACTCAGGCCATTTCACTCTAAAGTGCTTATGACTCAGTTCTTTCTTGATTTTTCACTTTCTAACTGGATGACCCTGAACAATTTATTCAACATTCCTGAGTCCAATTTATTTTTGACAGTCATTCCAGACTTCCATTTCCACGAATATGGCTTAGGCACAGTTTTCCTATTCCTATTGATAAGTACAATAAACGCCCCAGACATTATGTATTAGGCAAATGTAAGAAGACTATAAAAGGAGAAAAGATAAAGACAAGCCAGTTCGGGATGCCTAGACCTAGGGAAATCACATGGCAGTAATTGTCATGGGCTTTCTTTTTGGTTCACATATCTCAGACATGAAGCTGAAGAAACCGGAAACCTATGAACACTAATAGGCAAGAGAAAATAAAATTTAAGCTCCAACAAAAGCTTCTTCTCTCTAGCCAAACATTAGGAAATAGGCAACCTATCAAGACAGAAACATTTTACACAATAAGTTCTCCAACAAAATACCACATGAAATACTGTGGCCCCAGACCTATCTATGCCAGTAAAAGATGAACGTGGAGCCTAGATTTCCACCCTTGTGAGTCTGTAATGAGGAACCCTAACACTTCTACTAGGATAGCTTCAAAGAAGGCCAAGTCAGAAGAAAGAATTTTCATCCCTGCTGGCCAGTAATGATATCCCCACTCTGCTCCCCTCTGCTTTCGTGATGGCAATGCAGACCACATGAGCAGCTTGGACCACATCCAGCAGTAACAAGGTGTCTCTATCCTTCCTCACTGTGGTGGTATCAGAAGAGACCTATTGGAAATTTAGGACTTTATTGCCTAGAGTAATGAGACCACTACTACATCAGTGGAGACCACGTGGGGAGCTGGAACTCCAACCTGCACCCAGCAATAATGAGATGCTTCCCTCCCCACTGCCTCTACCACACAAGTGTCATTGGAGGTAAAGGAGGGAACCCAGACCTCTTCTGGCAGTAACAAGGTGGTAACTACTAGCAGTAACAAGGTGGTGCCTACCATCTCAGTGAAGCAGGGTCAAAAATGTTAAAACAAATGCTTTGTAATAAGATTGTAAATCATGTAACATGATGCAAAAATGTCCACGTTTCAATAGAATATGATTCATCATGCCATGAACCAGGAATATCTCAAACTTAATAAAAAAAGATAGTCAATAAATGCCAACACCAAGAAAACAGAAATGTTAAAATTATCTGCTAAAAATTTTAAAGCACCTATGATTAAAATGTTTGAACAAGCAATTAGGACCAATGCCAGGAACAAAATTACAAAGTCTCAACCAAGAAATAGAAAATCTCAGCAAAGAAATAGAAAGTATAAAAAAGAAACACATGGAGATTTAAAATGAAAAATATAATAACTGAAATAAGAATCTCAGTTGATGGAATAAAAAACAGGTAGAAGAGGATTGAGGAAAGAATAAAGGAACTGGAAGATAGCACAATATAAATTGTCCAATCTGAGCAAAAAAGAGAAATAGGCAGATAAAAAGAGCACAGTCTTAGGGATCTGTGAGACTATAACAATATATCTAGTACTTATGATACCAGAGTCTTGAAAGGAGAGAAAGAGGGAAGAACTGAAAACATACTTGAAGAAATAATGGCTGAAAACTCCCCAATTTTGGAAAAGACATAAACTTATAGATTCAAGAGGCTGAACAAAGCCTGAAAATAATAAGGCTAAATAAATTGATGTCAAGATACATGATAATTAAAATTTTGAAAGCTAATGACAGAGAAAATATTGAAGCAGCCTGAGTAAAACACTTTACTTATAGATGAAAAATAAGGATGATGGCAAATTTATCTTCCTAACTACGAAGGTAAAAATGAAGTGGCATAATATGTTCAGGCACTGAAAAAAAAAAAAAACCTGCAAAGCCAGAATCCTATATTTAACACAAAATATCCTTTAGAAAAAAAAGAAATTCAAGTCATTCACAGATGAAATATAATTAAGAGAATTTGTTGCCCAAAGACCTATCCTAAAAGATGTTTTTTAAACAGGAAGAGAATGATAAAAGAATCTCGGAAATCAGAAAGCGAAAAAGTACAATACAAAGAGTAAAAATATGAGTGAACACAGTAAATTTTCCTTCTCTTTTTGAATTTTCTAAATCATGTTTTATTATATAGCACCATCTGATGTGGCTCTAAATCTATATAGAGGAAATATTTAAGATAATTATTATAAATGGAGGAGGGTTAAAGATGAAAATACAGGTGATAGTTCAGCATATAATTCAAATTGATAAAATATTGGCACCAGTAGACTGCAATAAGTTATGTATATATCCAGTAAAACCACAAATAAGCTGTACAAAGAAATGTACTCAAAATGCTATAGGCCAAGCAAAATAGAATTTTTGGAAAAAAAGTTTGAGTAAGGCAGAAAAATGTAAACAAAGAAACAATAATCAGAAGAAATAAATAGGAAAACAAAAGTAGACTTAAGTACTAGCTTATCAATAATCACATTGAATATAAATAGTCTAAATATACTAATTTAAAAACAGATATTGGAAAGAGTGTGTTAAAAATGACCATACTACATCCTATCTACAATAAACCTACTTCAATATAATGATATGGGTAGGTGAAGCTAAAATTATAGAAATGTAGGTATCATGCAAATATTAATTAAAGAAAAGGAGGAGTGGTTATACCAATAGTTGATAAAGTAGATTTCAGAGCAAAGAAAATTACCAAAGACAAAGAGAGACATTAAATAACAGTATACCATCAATTCACCAAGAAGACATAGCACTCCTAAATGTATATGTACCAAACAACAGATCTGCAAAGTATGTTAACCAAAATGGATAGAACTGAAAAGAGAAATAGATAAGTCAATAATTATAGTTAGAGACTTTAACACATCTCTTTCACTAACTGATTGAAAAACTAGACAAAATCAGCAAGGATAGAGAAGAATAAAATAATGCCATTGACTGACAGGAATGAATAGACATTTATAGAATACTTCCCCAAACAACAGCAGGATATAGATTCTTTTGAAGTGCCCACAGAACCTCTTCCAAGATAGAATATCCTGGGTCATGAGACAAACCTCAACAAATTTAAAAGATCCAAAATCATACAAAGTATATTTTGAGACTACAATAGAATCAAATAGATATCAATAACAGAATGATAATAGAGAAATCTTCAAACACTTGGAAACCAAATGACATACTTCTGAATTATATTAGATCAAAGAAGAAGTCTAAAAGGAAATGAAATAATACATTAAACTGAAGAAAAGTAAAAATACAACATGTTAAAATTGTGAGACACGGTTAAAGTAGTGCTGAGAGGAAAACTTATAGTACTAAACACATAAATTAGAAAAAAGGAAAATTCTCCAATAAATAATCTAAGCTTCCACCTCAAGAACCTTGAAAAACAGAAACCAAATAAATACAGAGCAAGCAGAATAAATGATGCAATAAAGATAACAACAGAAATCAATAAAATTGAAAATAGAAAACTATAGAAAAAAATCAGTGAAACAGAGAACAGTTTATTGGAAAAGATAGATAAAATTGACAAAACTCTAGCAAGCTTGACAAAGAAAAATGGAGTGAAAACACAAATTACCAATATCAGGATGAAATGGGGATGCCACCACAGACTCTGCAGACATCAAAGGATATTGGAACACTACGGACAATTCTACCCATATAATTTGACAACTTAGATAATAGGGATCAATTCCTTGAAAAGCATCAACTGCCCCAACCCACTAACCATAAAATAGATAATGTGAATAGATCTATAACTATTAAGCAAAGTGAATTTGTAATTTTAAAACTCCAAAAAGGAATTTTCTGTCCCAGATGGTTTCACTGAAGGATTCT
The DNA here is from genome assembly GCF_049350105.2 of Macaca mulatta. Taxonomy (NCBI): domain Eukaryota; kingdom Metazoa; phylum Chordata; class Mammalia; order Primates; family Cercopithecidae; genus Macaca; species Macaca mulatta. Next base: position 17,957,658 of record NC_133407.1, read on the forward strand.
ACCAAGAGTTTAAACAATTAACACCAATTCTATGCACTCCATTCTGGAAAACAGAAAAGGAGGGAGCACTTTCCAGTTCATTTACTGTAGCTGGTATTGTCCTAATACAAAACCAGACAAAGACAGTACAAAAAAATTAAAGGTTAATACACTTATGAATATAGATGCAAAAATCCTTAATGCAATATTAGCAAATGTCATTCAACAACATAGTAAATGAGTGAAATACCATGACCAAATGTATGAACACAAAATGGTTCAATATCATAAATCGATTAATGTAATCCATCAAATCAATAGGCTACAAAATAAAAATTATATAATTACATCAATTCACATAGAAAAAGCATTTGACAAAAGTAAATATCCACTTCTGATTTTTAAAAAACTCTCAAAAATAGCAATGTAGGAGAACTTATTTAACTTTATAAAGAGCATCCATAAAAAACTTGTAAAAACAAGGAAGAGTGTCCACTGTCACCATTCTTATTCAACATAGTGCTAGATTTTTAGCCAGTGCAAAAAGGCAAAAATAAATAAATAAATAAATAAATAAATGGCATACAGATCAGAAAGGAAAAGTGAAAACTGTTCTAATTTGTTATTGACAAGCTACAAAATAAAAACAACTCCAAGAAATAATAGGTGGCTTAAAAATGAACTGAAATACTGGGGTGTAAATTGAACAACATATAGAACTTGTGTGCTAAAAACCAGACATTGCTGAAAGAAAATAAGAAAGATCATAAATGGAGAGATATGTCATGTCCACAGATTGTAATACTCAAAATAGTAAAGATGTCAATTCTTAAAAGATGCCAGTTCTTAAAGATGTCAATGTAAGAATTGACATCTTTAGTGTGTTTCCTATCAAAATATCAGCAATATTTTTATAGATATAAAATATTAATAGAAAGTGAATTCCAAAATTTATATGGAAAGGCAAAGAAATTAGCTAAAACAATTTTGAAAGAAAATAATAGAGGTAAAGAAATCAGTCTTCAAGCTACAGTAATCAAGACCAGAAATAAAGCCCAGAAGTAGACTCACATAAATATGCCCAAATAGTTTTTTACTAACATACAAAAGCAATTTACTTGAGGAAAGATAGCCTTTTCAACAAATGGTGCTGGACCATTTGGACTTTGGATTTCCATATGCAAAAAACCCCACACACATACACACACATGCACACACACAAACCCTCAACCTAACTCATATTTTATACAAAAATTAACTCAAAATGAATTACAGACTTAATGTAGAAAGTACAGCTATTAGAGTTTTAGGAAAATAAACATAGGAGGATAAATCTTTGGAATCCAGGTTTAGGCAAAGAGTTTATAGTCTTGAGAAGAAAGGCACATTCATAATAGAAAAAAATTAATAAATTAAATTTCATAATTTAAAAGTTTGCTCTGTGAAGACCCTGTTAAGAAGAAAAAAAAAGACAAGCTATAGAATGTGAGAAAACATTTGCAAACCACATATGTGATACAGGACTAGTATCTATAATATAAAAAGAACTCTCAAAACTCAGTAGTACAAAGCAAATAATGAAACTAAAACATAGGCCAAAAACACAAGAGTACATTTCACCAAAGAATACATACAAATAGCAAATAAGCACATAAAAAGATGTTCAACATCTTTAGCCTTTAAAGAATTGCAAATTATAACCATGATGAAGTATCACTAAATACCTACAAGTATGGCTAAAATAAAACGTAACAACATTGTCTTTCTGTACTTAGATTTTTTTCACTTAGTAGAGTGTCTTCCAGTTTCATTCATGTTGTTACATATAACAGGATTTTCTTCTTTTTAAAAGCTGAAGAATATTTCATTGTGCACATAAATGTGTGTGTGTGTGTGTGTGTGTGTGTGTGTGTGTGTGTGCATGTGTTTATCCATTCATCCATTCATCTGTCAATGGACATTTAGGCTGATGTCATATTTTTTTCTACTATGAATAATGCTGTAATGAACATAGGAGTGAAAATATCTTTTTGGAATACTGATTTCATCTTTCCTTTGGATATATACCCAAAAGTGGGACTGTTGGATCTTACAGTAAATCTCACTTCTATGTAAAATCTAAAAAACTTGGACTCATAGAAGCAGAGAGTACAATCGTGATTGCCAGGGGTTGAAAGTGGGGGAAATGGAGAAATATTGGTCAAAGGCACAATGTTTCAGTTATGCAGGATAAATAAATTCTAGAGATCTAATGTATAGCATGGTGTTTATAAGAAATAATAATGCATTTTATATTGAAATTTGCTAGGAGACTAGATCTTAAATGTTCTCACCACAACCACACACACACAAATGGAATTATGTGAGGTAATGAATATGTTCATTAGCTTGGTAGTGGTACATATACCAAAACATCATGTTGCATACTTTAAACGTATACAATTTTTATTTGTCAATTATGCCTCAATAAATCTGAAAAAAGTAATGATAACATCAAATTCTAGAGAGAATAAAGAGAAATCGATTCACTCAAGACATCGTTGGTGGAAACGTAAAACAATACAGCCATTTTAGAAAACAGTTTGGCAGTTTTAAAAATAAACATGCAATTTCCATGTAACCCAACAATTTCACTCCTGGATACATATTCCAGAAAAATGAAGATGTGTGTGCCCACAAAAAAATGAACACGAATGTTTATACCAGATAAATTCTAATAGCCTCAAGTTGGAAATAACACAGATGTCATTCAACTAGTGAATGATTAAACAAACTGTGATACATTTATGCCATGGGAATGGTACTCAGCAATAAAAGAAAATGAACTACCTGGATACATGCAGCAGCCTGGATACATATCCAGAGAAATACGCCAATGAATAAAGTTGATGGCAAAAACTTACATGCTATATGTTTCTATTTATAATACTCTTGAAATTACAAAATGATGAAAATAGAGAACACATTAGTGGTTGTCAAGGGTTAAGGAGGAGACAAGGCAGTAGGGAGCAGGTGTGACTATGAAGAGGCAACATGTGGAAGCTGGGGGTGACAGACATGTTCCGTATCTTGACTGTATCGATGCCAATATCTCGGCACTGCGTGCTATGGCGCTGCATTTTTGCAGTGTTATCACTGAGGGAAAACTCAATTGGGGTACATGGACTCTCTCTGCATTGTTTCTTATAACTATATGTGAACCTACAACTATCTCAAAATAAAAGTTTAATTTAAAAATCTTGTCTGTCAATGTTTTCTTGAAAATCAAATGTGATCATATCTATGAAAACTATAACTTATAAAGCACAGATATATGTTGTTATATATACATGCACATATATATAACATAAAGGTTTTATATATATGTTTTATATATATATAACATTAAACTTTTTCTTTATAGGTATTTGAAACTGATATTTCATTATTCAATTGGACTCAATGCATTTTCAAGCATTTGTTTGCCGAGTTCTGCAATGTCCATGGAAAGAGAAATAGTTAATGAGGGTGCAGGCCTCATTCTAATTATAATGAGAAATAGATAAGAACACTCTTGGGTTAACACACACAATATGGCCTTTGTGTATGAGGATGTTGCTGCCAACAAGATAATTAACTATCAATGATGCAGCAGTGAATGGATTCCAAAATTGGCCTCAAAAGTGATGGCTGGAGATCACTGACCAACTATAGCAAAGATTACGTAAGAGAAGGCTTATAAATGATTAAACTTAGTCCCAAGTACATAGTAGGTATACAACAAATATCTGTTGACTGAATGAATGCCATACTACTAAGTAAGTGATAGCAGTTTGCACTGCAATTAAATCTGCACTAGAATGTCCTGCAGACACCTCAAATTTATCATGTTTCTCCCAGAACTGGCACCTTTGCCTCTGCAATCAAATCAGACACTTCTCTGGCATTCATTTCTTAACAAATGACGCGAACATCTACCGACATTAGTTCCATCATGCCAGCAAGCTTGAGGTCTTTCTAGACTGCTCTTCCATACCCAGTGTCAAACTGGAAATTGAGCACTTAGCATCTCCTTAATTGTCCACCTTCCCCACCCTCACTAACTCTGGCTTCCTTCCTTTGTCATTTCTCAATGGGAAATTTCACATTGCCTCTATCTTCAACAGTCAGAGTGACTCATCTTGTGGAAAGCTGTCCTGATCAGATCAAATTAAATATTTTTAAGATAACATTAATAACCATTTGTTGAGCTCTTGTATTACTATATACTATAGTAAGCTCCTTTCATACACTAACTGTGAGGGTGGTTTACAAGGTATTTTGATTGCCTTCCCAAGTGAATCTAACCCATTCCCACCCCTGTCCTTAACCTCACATAATTTTCCTTTCTGGATTTCCTTCCATATTTTGTTCAAGTGTTTTTTCACTGTAAAACCACATATCCTAGAAAAAGAGCCTCTTCCCTGAACATTTCAGAGGATAAATATTAATTAGTTTGGGCCAATCATGCCATTTTACTAGCTTTCACATCTAGAGGTTAAGACATGGCAATTCAGGCCAAATAAGAGGAAGTTTGCTGATAGTGGGTAGATGGGAGAAGAGTGGATTCTGACAGAATTTTGTTGCTCTTAACAAGAGATGCATGACTTTCTTTTTTTTTTTTTCAAAAATATACTTGATTGCTTAGAACAGTTATAGATTTATAGAAAAATGGAAAGACAGTACAAAGAGTTCCCATATACCTCCCACACACTGTCCCCTATAATTAACATCTTTACTTTCCCTTTGAGGTCTGCTGACATGGTTGTATGAGGAGATGGATGGATCCCCTGTAGCCATCTAGCAAACATGAAGGTAACACTGAGGGCAAACCCCAACATAGCACAAGGAATGTGTTTATGACCTCACAAGTACGGTATAGCAGAGCTTGAATTCAAGCCCTATGTAATTACAAGATTATGTTTTGATTATGCAATTCTTATCACACAATATTGCATTTATTCATCACATCACTATCTCCTTTCCTAGACTATAATTGCCATATAGGTAAATTTTATACAGTCTAATGTGTGATTTCTTCCAGTACAAGAACCATATATTTTCATATGGCTGGACATAATATTAGGGCAAGTAAACAGTATGCTTAACCTGGCTAGCCATAAGTAGAAAGCTGAAACTGGATCCCTTCCTTAAACCTTATACAAAAATTAATTCAAGATGAATTAGAGACTTAAATGTTAGACCTAAAACCATAAAAACTCTAGAAGAAAACCTAGGCAATACCATTCAGGACATATGCATGGGCAAGGACTTCATGTCTAAAACACCAAAAGCAATGGCAACAAAAGCCAAAATTGACAAATGGGATCTAATTAAACTAAAGAGCTTCTGCACAGCAAAAGAAACTACCATCACAGTGAACAGGCAACCTACAGAATGGCAAAAAATTTTTGCAATCTACTCATCTGACAAAGGGCTAATATCCAGAACCTACAAAGAACTCAAACAAATTTACAGGAAAAAAACAAACAACCCCATCAAAAAGTGGGCAAAGGATCTGAACAGACACTTCTCAAAAGGAGACATTTATGCAGCCAACAGACACATGAAAACATGCTCATCATCACTAGCCATCAGAGAAATGTGAATCAAAACCACAATGAGATAACATCTCACGCCAGTTAGAATGGTGATCATTAAAAATACAGGAAACAACAGGTGTGGGAAAGGATGTGGAGACATAGGAACACTTTTACACTGTTGGTGGGACTGTAAACTAGTTCAACCATTGTGGAAGACAGTGTGGCGATTCCTCAAGGATCTAGAACTAGAAATACCATTTGACCCAGCCATCCCATTACTGGACATAAACCCAAAGGATTATAAATCATGCTGCTATAAAGACACATGCACAAGTATGTTTATTGCAGCACTATTCACAATAACAAATACTTGGAACCAGCCCAAATGTCCATTAATGACAGACTGGATTAAGAAAATGTGGTACATATACACCACGGAATACTATGCAGCCATAAAAAAGGATGAATTCATGTCCTTTGTAGGGACATGGATGCAGCTGGAAACCATCATTCTCAGCAAACTATCACAAGAACAGAAAATCAAACACCACATGTTCTCACTCATAGGTGGGAATTGAACAATGAGAACACTTGGACATAGGAAGGGGAACATCACACACTGGGGCCTGTTGTGGGGTGGGGCGAGTGGGGAAGGATAGCATTAGGAGATATACCTAATGTAAATGACGAGTTAATGGGTGCAGCAAACCAACATGGCACATGTATACATATGTAACAAACCTGCACGTTGTGCACATGTACCCTAGAACTTAAAGTATAATAAAAAAGAAAAAAAAAAAAGAAAGAAATACTGCTTTATCTCCCTTAGCAGGGAACATTCTGCTGGTCCCTTATGGATTTGTTTCACTCTTTACCCCAAATAACAGACATAAGGTTTGTATGAGATTGACTAAACCCCTAGCTCTAGCAGTCACAATTGGCCCAAGTCAATCAAGATAATTCCATCCTTTTTTCTGACATTTTTAGTTTGAAGATCATAATATGACGAAGGATGATATAATCAATGTGAATTTCTAATTAATGGTTGAGATGAAAGTAATCTCCTCCACCTAGAAGTGAAGAAGAAGGTCCGGAGTCGTAGAAATCACTGGTAACTTTCTTCTTATCATTCCTACAGGAGGGAAGCCAGCTTAAGGATGAAGAAAACACACAGAGGAAGTAAAGCTAAGAGAATTGCAGGAAAATGAGACCTGATGACATTGTGGACCTTTGAATCAAACTTAAAACCTGCCCTAATTCTGAACTTTTCAACCTCATGAGTCAATACATTTCCTTATATTAATCAATCTGAATAGGGCTTTCTATAACATGCATATAAGGAGTCCTTACTGACACAATCTTAATTACTTCTTAAAATCTATTTTAGATAAAATATCACACTGGCAAATAATGTAAATATAGACTCCAGTCTGTATTATCTAGCAATAATAATAGCACTTATTACATATATACCTTTTTAGTTATATTCTTGAAGCATTACAATTGTATACCTAATATTACATTGCTTGGTATAAACCATTTAAGAATTTTAGGAAGTGGTCAAATGTGAATATTAACTTAAAAAAAAAGAAAAAAGAAAATTTGGTCTATGTATAATTCATTTGTCTTTAGGTGTCAGTCAAATCATGATTTGAGTATAAATACATATCCTTTGTATTAAAAAGAAACAAGATCAGTGTTTCATTGCCAGTGTTTCATTCATGACACTCCTATTCATTATGTAAACTTAAATCATATAGTCCTTGGAGCTCAGTTTCCTTCAATGAAGTATTTTTGTGAAATGATTTATGTGTGTATTTTATATATATATATATTTCTGATTATGAAATTTGTGTTTTCTTTATGAAGACACAAGTCTGAGCTTTTAAGATCTTGACATTACATTTGTTGAATGAACAAATATGGCAAAGATTTTTGGTAAGATTTCATAAGGAGTTCAAAAAGACCTCAAAGTCAAACTGTTACATGGAGAATCTGCTTTTGGAAAAATTTATTTATTGGAGATGAAGAAGTGGAGATGCAACTTAAATATTCTGGTTCAAAAATTGAAATCCGTATGCCATATATTAACAGGCAAGGAATAGAGAGAAAGGTGCAAAAACTCATTCTTTGACTATGATGTTGAAAGTGAGTTCAATAGCCATGAGACTGCTATTGAAGTGAGCGTCACAATGCTTTGAAACAAGTAGACGCTTCTATTTGTCTTTATAAAAACTTGCCTTGATTCTTAAGAGAGTTTTACAACCTTCTACAATAAAAACTTAACCATCAGGCAATAATGACTACTTGGTCTTGTTCATAACCTGTAGTTTAATGACTTTAATGCTGCCTATCTACTTTTATCTCTCTGATTCTTCCGCTGGACTTTGCCCTTTTGATAAAGAATTAATGTTTGAACAAGTCTTCAAAAGAAATGGTGGGGCAAAAGAGAGGAAGGGGAGTGGTAGGAAATGAGAATAGAGTGTAGCCAAGGCTGATAATAAAGAAGTTTATTCTATCAAGAAAGCTCTAGTGTGCCTCTGAAGGAACCTAAGCAAAGGAGAGCTCCTTGGTTTTCAGGTTTAATTATTCCCTTAGTGGAGCTTGGTGCAGTCCTAAAAGAGATTTCCTCCCTAAACTTCTCCTTATTCCCATATGGCCTAGTTTACTCATTCTTTGCTGTACCCAGTCTTTTTTTTTTGAGACGGGGTCTCGCTCTGTCACCCAGGCTGGAGTGCAGTGGCCGGATCTCAGCTCACTGCAAGCTCCGCCTCCCGGGTTCCCGCCATTCTCCTGCCTCAGCCTCCCGAGTAGCTGGGACTACAGGCGCCCGCCACCTCGCCAGGCTAGTTTTTTTGTATTTTTTAGTAGAGACGGGGTTTCACCGGGTTCGCCAGGATGGTCTCGATCTGCTGACCTTGTGATCCGCCCGTCTCGGCCTCCCAAAGTGCTGGGATATGTATCCAGTCCTTACCACCAATCATGGGTGCTCCATGCTTTCTCACAGGCCAGGGATCTCCAAAGATTTTTGGTTGTATGCCTTTATCAATTAAAAAAAAAAAGTGAAAATACAAAAATTTTTCTCTCATATAAAATGAGACTGTTATGGCCAATATGGTGACCCCATGATATCATAAGCTCCTTATATCTTTCTGTCCCCATATCTCTCATGTGGCTTCTACCTTCTAAGTGAGAAGATGGCAACCGGAGTCCTGATCATCACATCTGGGTCTAAGAAGGGAAAACAAGAAGGATCCTATTTCCGTGTTTTCTCATTTTAAGGAGACTTCCCAGAGGTTCCATCCAATAACTTCTAATTGTTCAGAATCTAATCACTTTACCATAACACAATTGTAAAGAAGACTGGGGAATATAATCTTTTAGCTGGGCGCACTACCACACCCAACAAATATCACAGAAGAAGAGAATGCTGTTTCTGCCATTTTGCTTCAGAATCTTGTTTTTTCTATTAATCATCAAAGCAGCCACAATTCTTTGCTAAAATATCCTTAAGAATATATTATTTCCTCTATGCACATCTTTCATTTTAACAATCTCCAAAATGTATTTCTTCAGTCATTGCTGCATCACAAAGGAAATGTAACGAATAACATAAGCTGAGATGAGTTAACACATTTATATGTTTATTCAGCTGATAAATCACCTTTCTACATTGTGTGATTTGCTCTAACATTTGTCTCTTTTATATCTCCAGCAATGTCTTCTATGCATTTTTGAGTAAGTTTACTGACAAATGCTTTTTAATTTGTTGCTACATTGTACCTTGATGTTATTTCAGCCATTTTTACTATGCCATGGAAAAAAACCATTTATAATTATTGCATGTCATTTTGTAAAGTATTCAATTGAGCATATTATGATTTAACCTTCACTAGATTTCCTGGATGTTTGGCTTTTAGTTATCTAGATAATCATGATGTCTTCATACTAATATTACCTATAAATTCAACCGACTTCTTTGTAGGAAATTTTAGTATCTTGCTGCAGACCTGAACTTCATGTTAGTGACATGACACAGACCTGTGCCTTAAACTATTCAAATCAGTTCTGTTTCATAGCCATTTAATGTAAACTATGGTTGTAATTTAAAATTTTCTAGCGCCACATTAAAAAATATAAAAAGAAACATAAGATTATTTTTAATAATATCTAGCCTAATATATCCAAAAATTTCAAAACAAAATCAATAAAACATTTAGAGACATTTTAATTTTCTTGTACTGTCTTTGATTTTCATTTTATATTTTACATTTACAGTACATGTTAATTCAGACAAGTCACATTTGAAGTACTCAATAGCTACCTGTGATGAAATGGCAATGGTATTGGTCAGCACAGGCCCAGATCTTACCATATCTATCTATGCCCTGAAGATGGGGACATGGGTCTCGTGACTCAAGATCAGTTCGTAAAATTCCATATCCCAAATAACCCCTTTAGGGATTAAGTTGTTTCTTCATTGTAATGTGTGATAGTGGCAATGATATTTGGTAATTTGACTCAACTCCTCCCCCTCCATTTCTCTCAGTGGTCTTACAATTTTATTAGTCAATATGACTTGGCTTGACTTCCTAGAATTCCTAAGGTGTATATGCAAATACTACCTCACAGACACACAAACTTTGCACATCTTCAATAATATTTAACCCAGAAACATCTCTTGTCCTTCACTGAGTGCAACATTCCTTTGTTCTGTCTTATACTAAACGTCTACTCCTTTCCTTTATACCTAGCTCATGCCATGTACCTTTTCTGACTCAGATTTCCCAATCAAAGACCAGTAGCTTCTACATCATTCCTTAGGAAACTTCAGGCTACAAGTAACCTGTATTCAAACACAATAAATTGTGCTAATGCACACAACTAGAAGAACACAGACAGGTCAGGGGTCATGGCTTAATAATGGTTTCAGGCACTGTCTTAGGTTGGGGTTCCCAAGAAGTAGAATCTGGGACAGGGATTTGGGTCTACGTAGTTTGTGGAGGAAAAACCTTCAGGAGAAAGGAAGTGAGGAAAATAGGATGGGGCAAATGAGGAGCGACGCAGAGATGTGATTTCAGCTGGAACTGGCTTCTGCCTAATCCCACAGGGAACTCTGGGCAGAAATTACGCCACAAAATCAGTCCCGCCTTGAAGCAGGAAGGTGGTCTTCTTTACCCCTGTGGCAGTCAGTCATTTGCTGAGGGTTACTTCAGGGATGAAAGAGGTGCATAACTTCCAGCAGAGGGGAGTCGGGCTTCTCATCTGAAGGGAGAAATTCTTAGGAGGAAAGGATAGCTATTAGCAGTGGCATGCTTTAGTTGATTAGGAGATCAGGGCAAGGCACCCGCAGGATCCAATACAGCTGCATTTTTTCTGTGGTTCTCTTGGACATGTCCTCCTCTGTGTATGGATTTTATCTTCAGCATTTCCCCTCTCCCCTGGAAAACCTGCTTTTCTTATGCAGATCCTGGGGGAGTCAAAGTGTTAAATTTCCTATGAGTCCACAGGGGCTCAGTGGCTCACTCTTCTAATCCCAGCACTTTGGGAGTCAAGGCGGGCAGATCACATGAGGCCAGGAGTTAGAGGCCAGCCTGGCCAACATGGCGAAACCCCATCTGTACTAAAAATACAAAAATTAGCTGAGCGTAGTGGTACCCACCTGTAGTCCTAGCTACTTGGGAGGCTGAGGCAGGAGAATTCCCCTGAACCTGAGAAGCGGAAGTTGCAGTGAGCTGAGATCCATCACCGCACTCCAGCCAGGGTGACTCGTCTCAAAAAAAGAAAACAAAAATTCCTATGAGTCTCTCAAAAGAGTTAGGAAAACCTTCTTAGAAGCCCCCAACAAACTTCCTCTTGCTTCTGGGCCAAAATGTGGTCATATCATCATTCCTGAAGCTTTCTTTAATAAGGAGGATGGGATTAAATGTTGACCCATCAGTTTCACACCTTCGTGTAAGATCAGCTCTTACCAAGGGAGAAGTGGAATATGGTGTCAGCCTCAAGGTACACAACTCACAGCCAGAGAAAGTCTGAGAAACTAATTTGCGTTGAGATATAAACTATCGTTAATGGTTTCTGGGAAGGCTGTCTGTCAGGAATTTTTATCTCTCATAATACAAAAAGGAGAGGATTTAGCCAAAGAATATTGTCACACAGAACAAATGTGAGTTGTTACCTCTTTATTTTTCTAACAACTAAGTAAAAAGAAACATAAATAAAAAGGAGTTGAATTATGTGTAAGTATACACACACATAGATATGAACAACTTTTATAGTTGATGAGCTGAAATTGTCAAAGGTTACCAGATCCTCTTAATATAAGAAAGTGTATACTTAGATATCTGCGTGTATTTTTATTTTCCATCCACTCTATAAAGTGAAGCAGATTGCATCATGAATTAGAAATCCTGTTTTTGTTGTTGTTGTTGTTGTTGTTGTGTTTGGTGGTGGTATTTTTAACATAGGATCTCATTCTGTTGCCTAGGCTAGATTGCAGTAGCAGGATCATAGCTCACTGCAACCTCAAACTCCTGGGTTCAAGCAATCCTCCCACCTCTGCCTCCTAAGTAGCTAGGACTACAGGTGTGTGCCACCAGGCCTGGCTAAGTTTTTAAAAATGTTTCCAGACTATGTTGCCCAGACCAGTCTCGAACTCTTGGCCTCAAGCAGTACTCCTGCCTTGGCCTCCCAAACTGTTGCACATACAGGCAAGAGTCACCACACTCTGCCACAGAAATCCTAGGTTTTGTACTCAGCTGTACCACTTACTAGCTGTTGTGATTCTAGTAAACTGATTTAACCTCTCTGAATTTCACTTTTTTTATTTCCAAAATAAGGAAAAAGATTTAGCCGGCTTAGAGAAGGATACTGTGACACAATGAGTTGGTGAATGTAAAAGTGCCTTACAAAGTATGTGTTCACATATTTTATGATTTATTTATTACAGTATTATTACCATGGGGAATTGATTTATGGCAATATGATCTATAACATTTCTGGAACTCCAATAATATTCCAGGTCTGTATTGGGCCTGATGCTTTCAAATATAGTATCTATGTGCCCTCTTGAATCTCAGGGCCAGAACATGCACTGACCCAGAGAGCATGGTAAAAATGATGCCATGTGATTTTCAAGGCTAGGTTATTAAAGACTGTTCAGCTTCCACCTTCTTTGCTGAAACACTCATTGTAGGCATTCTGAGCTCTATATAAGAAGTGTGAGCAGCCTGATGTCTCCATGATGGAGAGGCTTGGAGGAGAAATCACCGAGAGAAGCCCTGAGACTACTTTGAGAGAGATGCCAATGAGCTTTAGCCATGAGTCACTCTGGCCCAGATATCAGACCTGAAAGTGAAGAAGTCTCCGGAGAATTCTAGCCTCCAGCCATTCAAGTCAACCTCAGCCATTCGAGTTTTCCAAGCTGAGGTTCCAGACATTGTGGAGTATAGTCAAGCCATGTTGGCCATGTCATCTGAACTCCTGACACACACAAAATTCATGAGCATAATAACATTCTCATTGTTACACCAAGTTACACCATACTCATAACAAACCACCAAGTGGTTTGTTATGCAGTAATAAATAACCAAAAAGTTTATTAGTAAAGTGTTTCGATTAGTAAACCATAAAACTCTGCATCATCTCTGTCAACTGAAGAATGATGACGTTCATAAATTTGGAAAGGAGAGCATTATTTCTCGTAAAGGTTTGCAGTCTGCAGGCTAGCCATCTTACAGGGAAGCCTCACTTCTGGCAAAATATGAGAACAAGCACTTTGAGGGAGGGTTAAAGGGAACAGGAATTTATGCCGAGCATAGTGGCTGAATTTACACAGTCAATAACCTATAGGAGGAGTCATGAATATTTCACGAAAGGAGAAACAAGGGCACGCACAACTGAGCTTCATGCCTCTTCATGGGTTGCATGTTCAAAAAACAGCAGCCTTAGCATGATCCACAGGCCAGGGTGTGGTGGGGTTGGCCCTCTGACAGCAAAAGGTGAAGCAGAGGACAGGAACACCATCACTGTCCATCCTCTGTGAGCCAGCCAAAACCAGTCTGAAGATGGCGGTCAGTTTTTAGGAAGGGATGCATTGTGAAACTGGTGAGCTGTCCTGTTGAAACCACAAAGAGGGAGAGGGAGTCCAGTTGCAGCCTCAGATGACTAACTAAAGGCAATAAAGGAATGAATCCTTTGTTGGTAGTTTTCCAGAGTTTGTTTCTGCTTACTTCTTAGGAAAGAATTCTGGTTAAAGTTTAACAAGGAAGGGGCACACTGAGGCATATCCAACCTCTGGTCCTGTTATGGCCAGGAACACAGTTTTGAAGGTTTCTTGAGTTACCTTGGCCAAGAGAGAGTCTGTTTAGTGGGTTGGGGGGTGGGGGATCTTATTTTTATTTCTCATCTCAATTTTTATAGATGGGAACTGGGAGGGAGAGAGCTTAAGTAACTTTTAGTCTTACTATTGATAATGGTAGATCCAGGATAGTAACTCAGGTCTGCCTTAAGGCAGAATCTATGTTTTTCTAACCACAGTGGGACTGACCTCTGGGGGACATGCATGGTCAGCCTGCTGAGTCCACAGGATGAAGAGCAGAAGGAGAAACATGTTTTTGCTTTCGTGTATGGAGTTGCCTTGGCCGAGAGGGAGTCAGATCAGTGGACTGGGGGGTCGGGGATCTTATTTTTATTTCTCATCTCAATTTTTATAGATGGAAACTGGGAGGGAGAGAGCTTAAGTAACTTTTAGTCTTACTATTGATAATGGTAGATCCAGGATAGTAACTCAGGTCTGCCTTAAGGCAGAATCTATGTTTTTCTAACCACAGTGGGACCGACCTCTGGGGGACATGCATGGTCAGCCTGCTGAGTCCACAGGATGAAGAGGCAGAAGGAGAAACGTGTTTTTGCTTTGGTGTGTGTTTGTCTCCAGGATGTCTGCTGGATGATCATCCAAGAAGACCTCTGAATTTGTTATTATCTGCTTCAGACATCTTAATTAAATGCTTTAGAGGCCTCTACCATACAATCAAAACTCTAAACACTCTTCTCCCTATGGGAAAAAAAAAAGTAAACTAAAATTCCTGTCCACTGTTAAGATTCCAGCTATTGATTTCTGCTCATTTTTAACTTACTTTCTCTCTGAGAGTGCAAGTCCCCCAACAAGAGAAGAATAAATAAGAGCAAGTCAGTGCCACCTGGGTGATAGAGGAGGAGGGGGTTAGAACACCCTGATAAGGGTCTGAGTTGATGGTTCAATAGGAGAAGGATTAAGAGAACTGAAGTTAAAACTTGTTTGAACTTGTAAAACCCTTTTTTGAAACTCCAGGAGAAGGCCTTTCATTTCACAGTGAACCTTGCTCCACATGTACTATCACAGTAAGAATAAGAAAAATAAAATTTAAGAGAGAGAAAACAAGAAGCAAAAGGATGTCAAATATTGAATATTTCATCAACTTTGTAAACAGAAAAGGAATTTTCTCCCTTAATTTTATTAAATAAAGGGACAGGCCCAGAGTGCTATATTTGAGGTGGCGGATAACTTATGGAGGCAGCGCCTGGAGAAGAAGCCTCCATTCTGTCTGTTGCTTTCACACTATATTGTCCCTATTTATTTTTATCCTATGCAACTGCTGTGAGTAATATCTGTGTAGCATAAGATCTGGTCACTTGTTTCTGTGAGGCTATATTTAGAATAAGAGTGGCCAACAGATTATTAGAGAAAGTGAGAAGTGGAGAAAGAGGGAATGCAGTCTGTTCAAAAGGTGAGACATATGTATCATCTTAGCAGGTGTAACTATCAAGTACCTGAATAATCTATGCAGGACTTCCATTCAGTGATTTACATATTTAACCTTCACAAAAACTCTCTGAGGCCAGTCTTCTTATCTGTATATTTATATGAAGCATTGACTTTTAAAGAGGTTATATTACCTTGGAAGTGGCAAAGATGAATACCTGTCCATCTTACCCCCAAGTCTATGTTTATTCCACTTTGCCGGTATTTCTCACGGTATATACAACATGCTTTTAGTAGACATGATATATTCCAATATTTATGTGCTTTTTTTAGTGTGCATTAAAAAATGTAATTGGCACATAAAACCTTAATATTCATGAATATTCTTTCTTACAACATGGATAAGGTATGTATTTAAGTTTTTTTAAATAGAAATAGCTAGAGCAAAAATGCTTACTAAATAATCATATATAAATTAAAAAATGAAGTGGCATGAAGTGATTAATGTTTGGGGAACTAGACTATTCTGGGCTGTCCTCATTTCATTGATTGGTTATTTGAGAATTTTGAAAGAATTTGTTCAGATTTACTGATAAAACACAAGCTAAGTTTTGATTTTACAGTGATATCAATAATATTAGGTTAGAATATGCTCTTAAAGAAAAGGTGGCTGGGCGCAGTGGCTCAAGCCTGTAATCCCAGCACTTTGGGAGGCCGAGACGGGCGGATCACGAGGTCAGGAGATCGAGACCATCCTGGCTAACACAGTGAAACCCCGTCTCTAATAAAAAATACAAAAAATTAGCTGGGCGAGGTGGCGGGCGCCTGTAGTCCCAGCTACTCGGGAGGCTGAGGCAGGAGAATGGCATAAACCCGGGAGGCAGAGCTTGCAGTGAGCTGAGATCTGCCCACTGCACTCCAGCCTGGGCGACAGAGCGAGACTCCGTCTCAAAAAAAAAAAAAAAAAAAGAAAAGGTACCATTCCTTTCAAATGTATCTGTTTAATTTAGTAGGTATGTAAATTGCATGTATTCATGATCACAGATGAAAGCACTGTTCTTTTATTCATGCATTTATTCATCTATTCAATGAAATTTATTGAGTATCTGAAATGTAGTAGAAATTAATTACACACATCCCATGTTTTGTAGGGGCTCACGTCTTCTAAGAAAGTCAATCATCTAAACATTTATTCATGACATAGTTATTTGTGGACAAAGTGCTATGGGATCTACCAAGGAGAGAATTACTCTCTACCTCTCTAGGAATGGGATCTCTGGGGAAACAACACAGTGCAAAGAATTTTATTTTAGATAATAAGCTGGCACTGAATTCAGTCCGGATCCAGCACAGTTGAAAATCTGCTACCTGCATCTGACAAATCATGGGATTATAGTTTGGGGTTAAGATAGTGCTTAACATTATAAAAGATCTAGCATGCCAGATGCAGTGGCTCATGCCTGTAATCCCAGCACTTTGGGAGGCCAAGGCAGGGGAATCAGTTGAGGTCAGGAGTTCAAGACCAGCCTGACCAACATGTAGAAACCCTGTTTCTACTAAAAATACAAAACAACCAGGAGTGGTGGCGCATGCCTGTAATCCCAGCTACTCGGGAGGCTGAGGCTGGGGAATCACTTGAACCCGGGAGGCGGAGGTGGCAGTGAGCTGAAATCATGCCACTGCTCTCCAACTTGGGCAACAAGAGCGAAACTCCATCTCAAAAAAAAATATCTAGCGTAATTGATACCCAGAGAGCTGATTCTATCTTACTTAACAGCACACTTCTTTATAAGATAAAATCATTATCAATATTAACCCTGAAGTAAAAGAAATAACAATAAAACTGGCCAGAAAGGAAATACAGTATAATAGATTAATATTTTTAATTATTTTAATGAATTCTTTGAACAAAGGGGAATATGTATACCATTATACTGGTCACTTATACTAATGAATAATTACATTAGTTTGGTTTTGAGTCTTAACTTCTGTCATTGTTGATGACTTCATCAAAATTAATCTTCTTCATCATACTCCTGCAGAAAAAATAGTCTAGTTAGGGCTTTTAACCTATTTCATTCACAGTTGATCCAATAATACATTTTATTAATTTTCATTTCAGACAACTTCTTTAACATGAAGCAAGATATACAAAATAGTTATGTAAAGTCTTAAACATAAGGATAAGTTTGGCAGAGATGATAAAAATTCCATTTTATAATAAATTTCAGAAAATGCCACTACCCATATCTTTGTTTCTTCTTCGATAGGGTAATTGATTTTAAAGCCTCTAAATATTTCTGCTCTTGAAGAATTGTAAACAGAAATTATAACACCATAGAATGACATATTAAAGTCACGTAAATTATGTTTCTTGTCTTTGCAATCACTGTGCTGTCATTGTTTACTTCAAAGCTACTGCTAAACACAGGAATATGTAACGCAGTAGGAGTCAGAAACAGAACTTTAGCCTGAAGCAAGCTCAAAGGATTTCAAAGTGTTACAGACTTCCTTTCAAAGTGAGTTTATATAGCTGAGCCTAGGTATTCTGGGTCAAGCTGTCTCACCAAAGATTCTCTCAATTTTCATGTAGAATATAAAATGTATTAATGTAGAAATTATAAAATATGCTAACTTGCTACTTATATATTATGTTGGCTTGAATGTGTTCCTCCCAAAATTATGTGCTGGAAACTTAATCCCCAATGCAACAGTGTTAGGAGGTCGGGCCTAATGAGAGGTGATTAGGCCATGAGGGTAGAGTGAATGGATTAAAACCCATATTATTACAAGAGTGCATTTATTATCATATAAGTGCATTCATTATAAAAGTGAGAATTTGGCCCCCTTTTACTCTTTCTCTCACCCTCTCTTTGCCCTTCTGCTATGAAATGACATAGCAAGAAGGTCCTTGCAAGATACTGGCCCCTTGATCTTGGATTTTCCAGCCTACAGAACCATGAGCCAGTAACTTTTTGTTCATTATACATTACCCAGTCTGTGGTATTCTGTTATAGCATCACAAAATGGACAAAGAAAGTTGGTACTAGTGAAGTGTGGTGTTACCATATCAAATACCTGAAAATGTGGAAGCCTCTTTGGAATTGGTAATGGGCAGCTGTTGAAAGAATTTGGAGGAACAGGCAAGTAAAACGCTGTATTGCCATAAACAGGGCATAAAGAGTGATTCTGGTGAGGTTTCAGAAGAGAACTGTAGTAAAAGTATGAAACTTTTTAGACATTAGTTTAGGATTTAAATGATTTTCAGTCTGGTCCTGTGGTAGAAAATGAAAGAACATTTTCAGGAGGGGAAACTAAGGGTATAGCCAAGAGACCATTTGATAAGGAGATTAGTATAGATAGAATGAAGTCAGAGGCTAGTCATGAGACACTGGAAGAATGACCCTGAAGCCACTTTGGAGATTAATGGTACTGCCTCTTATGCCACAGGCACCAAGTTTAATTTCCAATATAATAGTGTTGAAATGTGGGTCCTAATAAGGAATGATTAGGCCATAAGGGGAAATTAAATAGATTAATACCATTATGGCAAAAGTGAGTTCACTATTGTGAGAATGGGTTTGTTATAGAAGGAAGAGTTTGGTACCCTTTTACTCTCTCTCTCTCTCGCCCTCTCTTTGCCCTTTTGCCATGGGACAATATAGCATGAAGGCTTTTGCAAGATGCCAGCCCCTTGATCTCGGACTGCCCAGCCTTCAAAACTGTGAGCCAATATGTTTCTGTTCAATATAAATTACCCAGTCTGTGGTGTCCTTTTCAGCAGCACAAAAAATGACACACACACACACAGATACACACAGACACACACACACACACACACACACACACACACACACACAGATATATATGGTTAAAATTCAACTATAACCACAGCAATTGTTTAGAGCTTAAACTAACAACATATTTTGATTTTTACAGAGGAACATCTTTATGTCACTGACATTATTCAGATTTGCTAGTGTATAGTATTTTTTAAATTATTATTTTAAAACATTTTTGTGGGTGCATAGTAGGTATACATATTTATGGGGTATATGAGATGTTTTGATACAGGCATGCAATGTGAAATAAGCACATCATGGAGAATGGAGTATCCATCTTCTCAAGCATTTATTCTTTGAGTTACAAACAATCCACTACCTTCTTTAAGTTACTTTCAAATATATAATTACATTATTATTGATTATAGTCACCCTATTGTGCTTTCAAATGGTATGTCTTATTCATTCTTTCTATCTTTTGGTATACATTAACCATCACCACCTCCTCCTCAACCCTCTACTATACTTCCCAGCCTCTGGTAACCATTCTTCTACTCTCTATGTCCATGAGTTCAATTGATTTTATTTTTAGATCACACCAATAAGAGAGAACATGTGATGTTTGTCTTTCTGTGCCTGGCTTATTCCACTTAACATGATGATTTCCAGTTCCATTCGTGTTGTTGTAATGACAAGATCTCATTATTTTTATGGCTGAATAGTGCTCCATCATGTATATGTACATTTTTTTTATCCATTCATCTATTGATGGATATTTAGGTTGCTTCCCAATGTTAGCTATTGTAAACAGGCTGCAACAAACATAAGAGGGCAGATATCTCTTTGATACACTGACTTCCTTTCTTTTGGGTATATACCCAGCAGTAGGATTGCTGGATCATATAGTAGGCTTATTTTTAGTTTTTTGAGAAACTTCCAAACTGTTCTTCATAGTGGTTGCACTAATTCACATTCCCACTAACAGTGTACAAGGGTTTCCTTTCCTCCACATCCTCACTAGTGTTTATTATTACCTGTCTTTTGAATATAAGCCATTTTTACTTTGTGCATATGCAACTGGAGTGGGATGGTATCTCATTATAGTTTTGATTTGCATTTGTCTGATGACCAAGGATGTTGAGCACCTTTTCATACACCTGTTTGCTATTTGTACATCTTCTTATGAGAAATGTCTATTTAAATATTTTGCCTATTTTTTGATCGATTATTAGATTTTTTTTTTCTACAGAATTATTTGAGCTCCTTATATATTCTAGTTATTTACTGTTTGTCAGAGGGGCGATTTGCAAATATTTTCTCTCATTCTATGGGTTATCTCTTCACTTTGTTGATTTTATCCTTTTCTGTGAAAAAGATTTTTAACTTGATGTGATCTCATTTGTCTAATTTTGCTTTGATTGCTTGTGTTTGTGGGATATTGCTCAAAAAATCTTTGCCCATTGTCAGGACCAGTCTACAGTACCATTGTCCTGGAGACTTTCCCCAAAGTTTGCCTGTAGTAGTTCCATAATTTGAAGTATTACATTTAAGTATTTAACCCATTTGATTTGATTTTTGTATATGGCAAGAGACAGAAATCTAATTTCATTCTATTTTCATATGTCTGTCCAGTTTTCCCAGCACTATTTGTTGAAGAGACTGTCTTTTCCTCAGTCTATGTTCTTGGTATCTTTGTCAAAAATGAGTTTACTGTAAGTGTGTGGATTTGTCTCTGGATTCTTTATTTTAATCCATTGGTCTATGCATCTGTTTTTATGCCAGTACTATGCTGTTTTGGTTAGTATAGCTCTATAGTATAGTTTGAAGTCAGGCAATGTGATTCCTCTAGTTTTGTTCTTTTTGCTTAGGATAGCTTTAACTATACTGAGTATTTTGTAATCTATTTATACATTTTAGAATTGTTTTTTCTATTTCTGTGAAGAATGTCATTGATATTTTGATAGGAATTACATTGAATCTGTCGATTGCTTTGAGTGGTATGGACAAGTTAACGATATTGATTCTTCCAATCCATGAACATGGAATATATTTCCATTTTTTGGTGTCTTCTTCAAGTTCCTTCATCAGTGTTTTATAGTTTTCATTATAGAGAACTTTCACTTATTCAGTTAATTCCTGTGTATTAAATTTTATGTGTGATTATTGTAAATGAAATTATTTTTTAAATTTCTTTTTTACATTGTTCACTGTTGGCATATAGAAATGATATTCATTTCTGTATGTTGATTTTGTATCTCGCAACTTTACTGAATTCGTTTGTCAATTCTAGTAGTTTTCTTGTGGAGTCTTTAGGTTTTTTCAAATATAGGATCATATAATCTGTAAATGAGGATAATTTGACGTCTTCCTTTTCAATTTGGATGCCCTTTACATCTTTCTACTGTCTGATTGCTCTAATTAGGACTTCTAGTACTATATTGAATAGCAGTAATGACAGTGGGAGTCCTTGTCATGTTCCAGATCTTAGAGAAAAGACTTTCAGTTTTTCCTCATTCAGTATGATACTAGCTGTGGGTCCGTTGTATACGGCTTTTATTATGTTGAGGTATGTTTCTTCTATCCACAGTTTTTTAGGGTTTTTTCTTTTCATGAAGGATGCTAACTTTTGTCAAATGCTTTTTTCAGTATCAATTGAAATGATCATGTGGTTTTTATCTTTCATTCTGTTGATATAATGTATCACACTGATGGATTTGCCTAGGAACTATCTTGCATCCCAGGGTTAAATCACACTTTTTTCTTTTGTCTCCTCTGTGTATTTTCAAATAGCCTGTATTTAAGCTTACTAATTCTTTCTTCTGCTTGCTCCATTCTGTTGTTAAAGAACTCTGCTGTATTTTTTAGTATACTAATTGCATTTTAGAGCTCCAGAGTTTCTGCTTGATTCTTTTAAATTATTTCAATCTCTTTGTTAAATTTATCTGATAGGATTCTGAATTCCTTTTCTGTACTATCTCGAATTTCTTTGAGTTTCCTCAACACAGCTATTTTAAATTCCCTTTCTGAAAGTTCACATATGTCTGTTTCTCTAGGATTGGTCCTTGGTACCTTATTTAGTTCATTTGATGAGGTCATGTTTTTCTGGATGATGATGATGCTAGTAGATGTTCTCTGGTATCGGGGCATTGAAGAGTTACATATTTATAATAGTTTTCACTGTCTGGGCTTATTTGTAGCCATCCCTTCTTGGGAAGGATTTCCAGATATTTGAAAGGACTTGAGTGTTGTGACCTAAGCTGTTTCTGTTTTGGGGGCCATCCCAAGCCAAATAACACTGTGGTTCTTGCAGACTTGTAGAGCTATCGCCTTGATGGTCTTGGACAAAATCTGGTAAAATTCTCTCCATTACCCAGGCAGAGACTCTTGGTCTCATTCTTTAGTTTCTCTCAAACATATGAAGTCTCTCTTTCTCTGTTCTGAGCCACCTAAAGCTGGGAGTGTCCTATCCTGCTGTGGCAGACCTGGTATCAAGATGTAAAACAAATTTATCTTCACTCTTCTCTCTCTTCTCCCGAAGTAGAAGAAAGGGATTTCTTTGGGAGCCATGAAACGTGCAGCCTGGGGCTAGGGGAGGGGTGATGCCAGTTCTCTCTTGACTGCCCAACTGGTGGTGTCTCAGTATGTCACATGCCTCCCCAGTGCCCTGTCTTTGGGTCTGTTTCAGCCCTAGTAGTTGCCTATGAGTTGCAATCCTTGTAACTGAGACTACCTTTCAAGTTTACTTGGAGACTGAGAGCACTTTGGCCCTCAGTGCTGAGGTTTTTGGTCATTCAAGTTCAGACTGCTAGGATCCACAATTCCTCTCTGGCCTGGGCTGCTTTAAATGCTCCCTCCATGGGTGGGCGTCAGCTGAGTTTGATCTGGTTTTTCTCTCTGCTCTAACAGGACAGCACTGAGTTCACTGTCTCAACATTGCTGTGTTCTCCTTCCCTCAGTGCCCAGAGATGCTCTTTATATTACGCTGCTGCTGTAGGGGGATAGGGGAGAGGTGGCCTTGGTGATTCAGGACTGTTTTTTGTATCTCTTCAGTGCTTCTTCCATGATATAAATTTTAAACCAGGTACTATGAGTGCTCATCTAATTTTTGGTTCTTATGAAAGTGTTTTTCTGTGAAGGTAAATTGTTAACTTAGTGTTAATGTCTGGGGTTGAGGGGAGCAATCAGGTGAGCTCTCTATTCCATCTTGCTCTGCCTCCCCACTAATGCATAGGGTTAATAAAGTAGACTGACTTTTAGTTAGTTTTATTATTGCTTTATCATTTGCTATATGCACTATGTCTGTCTTATTGGCTACATGTGAGGTTGACAACTTTGGCAGCCCCACCCTTGGAATGCCACTATTCTTGGAAAATCTGAGTTAGAGGGTAGAGCTAAATCATCTCTAATCAGGAACTGGGAAATAGGCTTTGTCTTTTTATTAAGGTTAATATTGTTGTTAATAATAGTAACAGTAAATCTCAAATCCCTAAGTATTGATACTGAATCAGGCCTATTCTACTTGTCATTCGGTGTGCCAATCACTAAGATGACAAGTTATGTAGCAAAGAAAGGGTTTATTCACCGGGAAGCTAAGTAAAGAGATAAGAGAACAGATCACAAATCCACAGCCCAAAGACGAGTTTTAAGGATGTTTATTGCATAGATGAGCAAAGTGGTCCAAGGTATGGAGAAAAGTGATTGGAGGTAAAGAAAAATTAGTCAACTGGTGATCTGCACTAATGTAGTCAAGTTTTATAGCTCTTCACAGGACTCATGTTCACACAATGGTGTGGTTAGCATGATTGGAAGGTGGAGTTATTTGCCCTTTGAAGCCAAAAGGTCACCTATCAAACATTCACATAGGCCCAGTTGAAGGGTCAATGGTCTTAGCTGATACGAACTGGACAAGAACTGACCCCAAGTCCCTGAAAAATAACTTAAGCAATTGTTACCATGGTGACCCAAACATTGGTGATGTTATCTATAAGAAAGTTAGTGGGAGTTTAGATATATATTGTTTAACTGTGTGACTTTTAGGTATATGAGTTTCAAAATCAACTAAAAGCAAGTGACTAAAAACAAATGAAGCAAGTTAAGTTTGGCAGGCCTAATCAGGTTAACCTTCAGTTTCAGTATGAAATTCTTAAGTCTATTGGGAAGAAAGCAGAAGCATATCCAGGTAAGGAATTCTGTCCACACATCCTGCCCTCTGAGATTCTCGCTCACTTGTGTCTGGAATGCTACCACATCATCTTTTCAGCAGAAAGCAGTTTGACTTACTGTGTTACAATTTCCTTTACCCACTGAGGGATCAGCTGATTCCAATGTAGGTTTGCAACTTTAGTCAAGGCTTTTGTTTCTTACAACTGCATCTCCTCATATGAAAAAGTGCAGATGTTAGACTACATCAGAAGACACAAACATCCCTACAGAAGCCAGGAGGTAATAACTGTGACTGAAGATGGCAAAGGCTGAGCAAAAGGGAGGAGTAGAGACTGCAAAAACCAGACAGCCCACATTCTGTCCCAAGCAGGTAGCACCTGCTCCATATTCACCAATCAATGCCACATGCAGGTTTGGTGTTGCCAGATATGTTTACTTCTCCAGAAAGATCAATTACCTTCTTTTTTAAATGTTCAATCTTATGCTTTCGAATGCTGGAAATGAATTTTTGAAAATTAAAATCTTCATGAGACAAATACATATCTACAGGCCAGTTTATGGTCTCTGAATTTTGTGAGATTTCTTATTCTTGGGTTTCCTTAGTGATTCAATCATGCTAGAAAAGAGGAGCTTGACTTTATTCCTTGGGGAGAACATCCAAAAAATGGTTTCTGATCTGATGCCAAGCTCACAGTTTGACCTTTTATAAACCATTGTTGGTTTGGTCTAAATCTGTTTAATCCACACAGCTTGTACCCACTAGGCTGGGAGAAAAGGAGGATTATCTTTTGTCAATGGTTTCCATTCTACATCATGACTTTGAGGTCCATTTGGGATTATGTTGGCTTTTTCTATTAGGATATAAATACAAATGGAAATGGAAATGAAACAAATGAAAATTCCCAAACTGAACACACAAAATTAAAGTACAGAATCTCTACATGTTAATGAGCCTCTTCTATTTTAATGGTGAAAGAATGAATTAAGATAAGAACTATCTTTACTGCTTTTTCTTTACATACTCTTTTTTTTTTTTTTTTTTTGCTGCTAACATTTGGTGTTAATTGGTTTGGTAAGTTAGGGATACTTTTGTTTTGTGTTGTTTTGTTTTACTTGCAATGCACTGCAACTCACTACCCATTTCAAGTTTTATTTTTCCCTTATTTATTTGATATTTTCCTAAAATTCACAAAGTATAAGGAATTCTAAAGATTGACAAGAGATTAAAAGTAATTGGAATGAAAAGGAGGAAAGAAAGGCAGGGGATCAGAAGAAGGCAAAGACTGGGGAAAGGAAGCCTGAACAGAATTATCATTGTCCATCATTAGTCAAAGCTGCTGCTCTTGATTGTCATGTTGAGTCTAGTGGACTTTCCTCAGTGACAGAAATCCATACTCGCATTCTTTTGTTTAATGCTTCCATTGTAATGGGAGAGGGTACTTATTCAAATATAATACCATTCCCAGAAGACTTATGAAAACATACCGAAAGTCAATGTATGAGAATTCTCTCAGTCCCAATTTTTCATGTAATGAAGGGCATTTTTGAAGCATAACTTATGCATTTGCATCGTTTGTTATGATCAATTAAACTGGAGCACACAATTATAAATTAAACCTTTTCAGAAGAAGATTAAAATGATCTTATAAACAGGCTTTTTAGTATGAGAGGATAAGTTTTACCTCTGAATTGAAAATCAATACCATATAAAAACTAATGCGAGAGAGTTTAATCTTCAGTTTATTCTCGACTACTGTGAGAAACAAAAAGAAACTATAATTTACTTAGGATCTGTCTGTTTAATTTCTAGAACAATTGCATTAATGGAGAGAGTCATTATTAGTGCAAAGGAATGCATTTGAACGCTTTGCAATCACAAGAACAATGTTGAAAGTCTCCATGCTTGAAATTTAATCTGTTTAACAGTGCTGTGATCTAATAAAGGAGTACCTGAATTTCAGCCATTTACAAAACATTTGCATTTGTCTGTGCTTGCCTGTTTTAATTAAATTCCTGGGGGAAAATAACCACATCAGGCATTTAAAACAATTATTCTAAAATATTGCCTCATTGCTGAAAGGAATAAAATATTTCTGGCAAAGGCCAAGAAGTGAATTATACATAACATTTTCAATGAATATTTTACCCTTTATATAGACACAAGCAACAAGAAACCAGAAATGTAATTTCAGAATCTCTAAGAGAATTTCAATGCCAAATGTCAAACACAAGAATTTAGAGGAAAAGAAGAATAAAAAACATATAATTTAAAACAACCAATCATCTTTATATCTTAATCTTTGTACACATCCCTAATTATTTAAAAAGGTGTCTTTTTAGGGCAGTATGGGTTATGAGAAATCTTGCAATCTTTTTTTTTGAGACGGAGTCTTGCTCTGTTGCCCAGGCTGGAGTGCAGTGGCGTGATCTTGGCTCACTGCAAGCTCCGCCTCCCGGGTTCACACCATTCTCCTGCCTCAGCCTCCCCGGTAGCTGAGACTACACGCTCCCGCCACCACACCCGGCTAATTTTTTTGTATTTTTTTAGTAGAGACGGGGTTTCATCATGTTAGCCAGGATGGTCTCCATCTCCTGACCTCCTGATCCATCCGCCTCGGCCTCCTAGAGTGCTGGAATTACAGGCATGAGTCCCCTGCCCGGCCGAACCTTGCAATCTTACTTGAAATGTAGAAACTTGGGCCCTAGCAAAAATCTAGGAATCAGAATATCTAGTTTATGGGCCTGGTGCAGGATCTAGGAAACTGAATTTTAGATTTTAGGAGATTCTGATGCAAATGACACTTTGGGAAACGCTACACTAGAGCTGTAACAAATTATTCATGTTTATTAGATATTTCGTTAGCAGCTAAATGCTTTTTTAAACCCAGCATGGGAAGAAAACAGAGCTGTTCTGACAAAGACAGGTTGTCAGTCTCAAGACTGGCGTACTTGGCCTGCCCTTCAACCTTAAGAGGTAACCCATTCCTGTGGACTATTGACAACCAGTACTCCTCTGTCCTCAAAACTTGATTAAACAATAGCTTTTCTATCTCCTCTTGGGAAGAACTAAAAAGTTAACATGAACATTCTTGTGAGAATTTTACTAACATTTTGGGGGGATGTGTTTTCTAATCCAGACTAACATATAACAGGTCAGCCCCAAGACAGTCTAACCAGATGTTCAAGGTTACCTTGATTCTGATGAGCTATTTCCCTGGCAAACCCATTTTTAACTGTTTTATATCACCTGTGTTTTTGATTGAATTATTGTGTAAGAAAGCAATATTTGGCTGCCTAACAACCATTTCCATCCTCATTTGGGCTTTTTTTGTTTTCCACTAAAGGATGCAAAGAGTATGAAAAAGCCAGTGCTGACCTCCTTGGCTTCCCTTGCAGCCAAGAGCGGCCATGCAACCCAGTTTCGAACAAACATAAGTAAGAGGCAGTCTTCTGGAGCCAGTATAAAAAATGATATTTTGGTGATAAAAGCAGCAGGGTACTAAAGAGAGCTTTCTTGACATTTTGGCTGCCCTCTGCTTTTTGCCCTTGGAAGCAGTCACACGAAGTTCTGTCAGAAATGGTAGCAGCTGCCTCGTCATCCCAAGGAACGGCCAGGAGAATGATAGAGACACGTGTTTCTACCCTACCATGGTGCAGCTGATGAGTGAACGCCAGAAGGGTCTACCTCCAACTTTCTTGTTTTATAAAAATTAATATCCTTGAATTATAGGCCTCCTTAGTTGTATTTTTGTTTCTTTTACCTAAGAGCATTCTAACTAATGTTGTTTATAACATTTTTCTTCTCCACTGGGTCATCTTCTCTTAGTGGAATATTTTCCTAGGAACTTTTTGAAGTAATCTAATATTAAAACTTGAAAGCATTTCTAGCTGGGTGACTAATGGTATAATGTGTACACACACACACACATTTCTAGTTCAGATTCAAAATCAGAATACCCAGAGGTAAATTCTGCAACTTGCACAAGCACTCAAAACTATCTTGTTAGTCATCATTTAAAACATTGATTTTTATATATATATATACCTTGTTTTCCTCCAAAATGTGTTTAGAAAAACTTATAACTATTCACAAATTATAGACTTAGAATATTACATAGAAAGACTTTAGAGCAAAATCAAAACGGAAGCAAGAGTTGAGTCATGATACAGAGCCTAGGTAAAGAGAAATAAAAAAAAAAAAAAACCATAATCTGAGATGCTATACGGTGAGACCATATATTTATTTTTAAACCAAGTACCAGTAGTTATTTGAAGCAAACCAATTGTTTGAAACAATTGTAACTATTCCTGATCCAAATGTCAGGAAGGAATTTTTTTCCCTGAGAATTCTTATAAATAGAGTATTGTGTGGTGTAGTCAGGCTCTGTGGTATGGTATCCTGGGACCTTTGCCTCCATCATCACACCAGGGTGCCTGGCCCTTTGTGAAGGTGTTTTTTGTTTTTGTTTCTTTTTTTTTGAAACACGGTCTCTCTCTGTCACCCAGGCTGGAGTGCCGTAGTACAATCATAGCTCACTGCAGCCTGGAACTCCTAAGCTCAAGTGATCCTCCCACCTTAGCCTCCCAAGTAGCTGGTACCATAATGGTGTGCATAATGGTGCACACCATTATGCCTGGCTTTTTTTTTTTTTTTTTTTTTTTTTTTTGCAGGAATGGTGTCTCGCTATGTTGCCCTGGCTGGTTTCAAACTTCTGGCCTCAAGCGATCCTTCTGCCTTAGCCTGCCAAAGCACTGGGGTTATAGGCAAGAGCCACCACAGCTGACTCACGAAGCTTATTGCGTAGTCCAAAGTGAAGCAAAGAAAACAAAGAGTCAACCTAAACAGACTTCTTAAAAAGGATTCATGGGGCACACTAGGACAACTTTGCTTGGGTTGAGTAAATGGAAACTAACTTCTTAAAAAGAGTGTTGTAATTACAATGTAAGTGTTAAGAACATAGATTCTGAAGCCGAGTTGCCTGGCTTTGAATCTCACCCTTGCTGCCTATTATCTGAGTGACTGTGGACATGCTACATAATCCTCTGTATCTCAGTTTCCTCATATGAATTATACTACTACTTAGTTATGAAGTTTTGTGAGGAGCAAATGTGCTGCTTAACACAGTGCCAGGGACATGATAAGTATTATGTTAGTGATTGCCATTATCTTATTTAGAGGTAGCTCTACCATGAGCTTTGAACTAAACCATGTTATAAATCATTCTGGGTTCTAGTCATCAGTTCCCCATAAAAGTTAGTCTAATATTTAGTGGCTTTGAAAAGCAAGCACTTCTACTCATGATTGTGTAGGTCAAAACTTTGGCAGGCCTCCTATGAACAATTTTTCTGCTGCTCAAAGCACTGACTAGGGTCACTCAGTGGTATTAATCTGGTGGCTGGTCTGGTCTGAAGTCTGGGCTCCGCTGAGACTATAAAAGAAAGTGCCTACACATGACCTATCCAGCCAGGCAGCCTCAGTGCAATTAGACTCCTCATATAGTGGCTCAAGTTTCTTAGGGAGTTGATATTCCCAGAGATCCAGGTAGAAGTAGCAAAGTGTTTTCAGACCGGGTCTTAGAAGTTCCAGAATGTAGCTTCTACTGCATTCTATTGTTCAAGCAAGACATAAAGGTCAATGCAGATTCAAAGGGGGAAGAATTAAAGTCCACATCCCAATGGAAAGAGAATAAAGAACTTGCAACCATCTTTAATCTACCATATCAAGAATATACCTTCCTGGTCCAGTCTGAGACATGGGTCACTACATCATCATATGCATCATCATATGTATTCCTTCTTCAGTGACATAGAGATGCTAGGTGAAGCTCTTCAATATGAGGATGCACACAATTTAAATTCTTTTAGAAGAAAATTGTATTTGAAGACTTTTGATCACAAAAAGCACTGTACTACTAATCATTTCATATTTTCTTAGTATCAATAAAACCTATTTTGTATTGTGAAACACAGGATTTCTTTTTAAGATCAGCAATCTCTATTTTCTCTTCTGAGAATTGGGTCACAAGAAAACTCAAGCCCTCAGAACTTGACAATTCTGTGCTTAGGCAGAATTACTTACTTACCAGAAGCCATTTGATGATTCCGGTCATCACAGTTCAGTATCCAAACTGTAAGATTAATTAGCATGTTGACTTTCAGGCTTTGTATGTCAACTGAAATGTGAATAACCTGTATTAGAGACCGATAATAAAATACTAACATTGAAACCTACTGCAAAAATGCTTATGACTGGAAGGAACTATGAGAATGGCAGAAAATTGGATTTAAGCTATTCAATAAAGAAAAAGTGAGAAGTTTTGGGAGAATGCAATGGGTCTCATATTTGCCTTATACCTGGTAGAAGTCACATAGTGGAGGATCCCAGATTGAATTTGCCCCTCAGAATATCCAGCAAACACATTGTTGTGGTTTGTTGATGTTTTCTGTATTATGTTTTTATTGTGAGTTTTAAGTATTTGCGTACAGCATTCATGATACTCAGGCACAGTCCTTACCACTCCTTATTGTGATACACTGATCTGCTTTGCTTTTGTATATTGCTTGCTTAGCCACCTCCTGGAACTTGAGAAGGCCTCATTAGCTCTATGGCCTTCTCTGATCTTTAGCATCTTTGAGCTCAGAAGCTAACCTCCAACATAAAAGGAAATGAGTGCGTTAAAAAATGTATCACTCTTAGCTCTCGAGGGTAGGTTCTAGAACTAGGGCCACAGTGAGTTGAAGGAAGAGAGAAATGATGTACGCATCTCTCAATGGTGGGAGAGCTGGAATATAACAATGTGTGTCACCATCTGGTTACTTTTGCTGGCTGTCTTGATGTCTGACCACTAGGGTTTCAATCCAGACTCTTATTTTATTTTATTTTATTTTGGGGATGGAATCTCATTGTGTCACCCAGGCTGGAGTGCAGTGGCATGATCTCGGCTCACTGTGACCTCCGCCTCCTGGGTTCAAGTGATTCTCCTGCCTCAGCCTCCCAAGTAGCTGAGATTACAGGCGCCCACCACCATGCCTGGCTAAGTTTTGTATTTTTAGTAGAGACAGGGTCTCACCAGGTTGGCCAGGCTGGTCTTGAAGTCCTGACCTCAGGTGATCCACCTGCCTCAGTCTCCCAAAATGCTGAGATTACACGCGTGAGCCTCTGGGCCTGGCCCAGACTCTTATTTTTACACTGCTTACTCTGGTGTCTTATGTCATTCATCTTGAGCATCATTATCCTGAAGACTACCTCAAGTGTGGTGAAAAATGCAGTGTTTTAAAAGATGTGCTCAAAAAGGCAAGCTGCTTTCTCTGTAGCTATTTCATTACTTGAGCTGGGGCCATTTTTCCCACAGTCGAATCAGCCTATTGCTGATTATATTAGCAGGGCTTGCAGTAGACTCACTAATAGCTAACAATTGTAGGGAGAAAAAAATCTTGTATAAAGTATTAGAACATCATGAGATTGCCTTTATTAGTCACCAGTCAAATCAATCAAATCAGATCAAGCTTGCCCTTGTTTTGACAGAACATTTGTTCTGTCCAACATTTAAGCAAAGACCACTTAGTAAATGACTCTATTTTCTTACATATGTTTGTACCTTTTGGAAAATATATTTATACCACTAGGAATGTGAACATTCTCTGTGTGTACCTTCATATTCATTTCTCCTCATTATTGCCACTTTAAGAACCTTCTTGTTCAAGAACAACATGGAATGTTCCTCAGGTCCTATTGTAAGCAAACTGCTGGATCTTATTCAGGCAATTCTGGAATTGGACTGCAAATAATGGTTGAACCTCTGTTTAAGAGGTCATTCTTACCCCCAACCCCCTGCCCAAACATGATGCAATTTGACACACTCTGGGTTTTCCATTTCCCTCCACTTGTTGATTTTTGGTCCTGTGTCAAGGAATTATTCTCATTAGAACAATAACAACAAAAACCCTTTGTTCCTTCATTGGTCTCTTGGGTGTTTTTAGTGGTATTGAACTCAGACATATATTTACTGTTTCTTGAAATCTTGAATTCCACATCTCACTGGAGTCATTACAGCCTTACAGCATGAGATAAGTTAAATCGTATGGCATTTGTTTGAGAAGTTTCTAAAGAACAAAAGGAGTGTATGTGTCAGGAGGAAGGATGGGGGTGGATGGACTCTGTTTATACATCCAAGATCATGGAAAACTCCTTCTCTTAAAAATAGCTGTCCTTTGTGGCAGTTACTGCTTGTTGCCTATCCCAAATCCATTTCTCCTTCTTCCTTCCTAGCAGGATCTCTGATTATGTTCAGGACTGTAATGTTTGTAGTTAAAAAGACCCATTGCCTGGAGTTCCTTTGTGAGAATATAACTGTTTTGTATCTTTACTGTGACCACAGTTATAGAGATCTATATGGGTGATAAAACATCACAGAACTATATACATGAACATATAAGAACCTGAAAACTGAATGTACACAAGAACTGGTGAAATCTTAGGAGGGTCTGTCATCCAGACTAATTAACTGTGATCTATTGATGGAAATTTAATTTTGATGATGTACTCTAGTTATGTAAGATGTTACCTTTGAGGGATGCAACATCGTGGCTACATAGGATCTTTGGTATAATTTTTGCAACTTCTTGTGAGTCTGTAATTATTTCAACATAGAAACTTAAACAAAATAAAGATATTGACCTGAGAATTCCTTGGAAGTAAGGATTCCCTAGCAAACTAATTTTGACCAATGAGATATAAGCAGGTGGTGATCCTGGGTGAGCCACTTTATCTTACTTAAGAAGGGCAGACTATTGCATTACCCTCCATTCTTTTACCTTTTTTCCTGTGTACAACATAGACATGGGGCCAGAGATGTAGTTTATTTCATACAAGTATGAAGTAGAACATTGCCTAAGTAGGTGATATAGAAAATTAGAAGGAACTTGGGTTCTTGACTGTACTAGTCCAGGACAATCTACACGGGGGTTTTTAATCATGTGAGGAAAATGGAGCCCTTAGATGTTTAAGGCCATGAGATAGGGTTTATGTTCTTTGTTTTGCATGAAACCCTAAACAATATTTTTTAGTTCCAAATGTAACGTTGGTCACCGAAGTTCTGGGAGCTGGTAGACTTTTATTTCTCCATTCTGACGAGAACTATGGACAGTACACTAGATAACACTTTGGGAGACCTGTGTTCTTACAATAAGAATGGACAAGAAGTTCCATTTTCTCTATGATGAGAAGGTTGGACTTAAGAACCCTGAAGACATGTATTTGTACGATTCAAGGAAAACCTTAAACTAGGGAATGGAGAATGATAGAATGTAGAGGCATGTTAAATCATTACCTAATGATCAAAGAGTATGGAGTAAATAATGTGAGAAATAGATGGATATTAAAGACAGGGTGATAGACTAAATCACTTTTCACACTTTTATTATCTTTTTCTTATCAGAGAACAATTACTCCTTCCTATTCCCATATGTCTTGCTTTGCTTCCTGGGAGAAGAGTGAACTTTGAGCCTGACCATGGAATGTGCTTTGGCCAATGGAATATGAATTTCACATAGAAACCTTATGAAGCATCGTAAATTTTCAACAGAGCCCTTGCTCTTCTCCTGTGCCATCAAGCTTCCTCTCTCATCTATTTCATTGAATGAGAAGACATGTGAAACAGACCTACAGCTTGGGTGCAGTCAATCCACAGCTGAAACATAACATGAGCAAGGAATATGCCTTTGTTGTAAGCCAGTAAGAATTTAGAGATTTAGTTACTGCAGCAAATTCATACAAAGAGGATCCAACAACTCATTGACAAGAAGCAGTCCAAGAAGAAAGTTGCAAAAGTGCAAAAATGATAATCTAAGAAAGGAATTGTGACTAGAAGCTGGGAAGTAGGATCAGGCACTAAAGAATGGGAACATGAATTTGGTTGGGTAAATTCTTTAAATTTTGCCAAATGTTGTCTTTTATATTATACAGCAAAGTGGTTATAAGTAGGGGCTCTTGAGACCAGACACATAGGTTCTAATTCTCAATCTTCCATTGGCAAATTTTTGTCCTTGGTCAAGTTACATGAAGTCTTCTCTAAAACAGGATAATAAATAGGACTGTGTACTCATTAGCTGGTGTACAAGGAGGATAAAGTGTATCAACACCTAGCACTTGAGGGCTTGGTCTATATCACGCACTGAATAAATGCTAGTTACTATTAATGCGAGAATTCTTTTTTTCACCCCCATTATCCCAAAATACTATGCTTTGGGCTTTCCCTAGACAATGAGAAAATTACCAGAGCTGTAAACATAAATCCTGACCAATGAATGAAGGGCTAGAAAAAATTGAGGCAAGACAAAAGTTAGAAAAAGTATAAAAATGAAAAATGTTTGGTTGGGCGTGGTGGCTCATGCCTGTAATCCCAGTACTTTGGGAGGCCTAGGTGGGTGGATCACTTTAAGGTCAGGGGCCTGGCCAACGAGTGAAACCCTGTCTCTACTAAAAAAAACTAAAAAATTAGCTGAGTTTGGTGGTGTGCACCTGTAATCCCAATTACTAGGGAGGCTGAGGCAGGAGAATGGCTTGAACTCAGGAGTTGGAGGTCATAGTGAGCCAAGATTGCATGACTGCACTCCAGCTTGGGCGACAGAGGGAGACTCCTTCTCCAAAAAAAAAAAAAAAAAAAGAAAGAAAGAAGAAAAATGTTTTGCCTGTTTATCCAACCTTTTATTTTCCTGTGGATTGGCCTGTTTAATATATGTACATATAAAATAATTATATATAAAGGTAGTAAATATGATATATAATTATATTACATATAAATATAAATAATTATATTTATATGTAATATAATTATATATAGAATTCTTCCTTTGCCTTTAGTGTGTGTGTGTGCATATGTGTGTATACGTATGTGTGGGTGTTTATATATAGTGTATGTGTATATAAACATATATATAAACATATATACACACACACTAAAGGCAAAGGCAAAGGCCTTTTGTGTGTGTGTGTGTGTGTGTGTGTGTACACTAAAGGCAAAGGAAGAATTCAAAATATTCTACGTTTTAGTGTAATTACTATTATTAATTTTTATTGGAAAATTTTGAACATACACAAACTGGTGGGAATTGTAAAATGAGCCCCAGTGTATTCAGCACCTAAGTATAGCAATAATCAGCTCATGACTATTCTCATTTCATTTATGCTCCTTCTTCCCCTGCTCCACTAGCTTATTATTAAGAAAATTCCAGACATCATAGTATTTGGTTTAATAACTTTGAAAAATAGTTTGCAATGAATATTTTTCTAATAAAGGATAGCATGTTTCGACTCTTAGAGTTTCTTATTATGAATTACATAGCATCAGAAAATTAGAGTGTAATTATTAACTGGTGGGTGGTATATCAGCTTGTTAAAACACAAAGTATGAGCTGTGATCATGGTCTAGAGCCAAGAGTCTGCCACACATGCTTCGCACATGGCTTCAGGGCACTTCTTTTTCAAGTGCAGTGGTGTGAGCAAGATATTTAAGAATGGCACCTTATAAAACCTAAAGAAAAAATCATTGCCAAAAAAGTCAATTCATTTTATTTCAATACATATTTAAAGACCATCAAGAATCCAATATACTTTATTATTTGAGAAAAAATAGGTGAGTACAAGATAGCCCTGCCCTTATAGTCCCATATGGAGAGAGACACATGTATAGTTAGTTATAACCCAAGACAATTTGAAGACTTTTAGTATAGAATTCCGAACCAAAGGCTCTATCATCAAGAGGAAGTGTGAGTCATTTTGTGTTTGGGGAGATGAGGCAAAGAGAGAGAGTTTTCTAGAGAGAGCAATTTTTTTTTTTTTTTGAGACAGAGTCTTGCTCTGTCACCTAGGCTGGAGTACAGTGGCGCGTTCTCGGCTCACTGCAACCTCAGGTTCAAGCAATTCTCCTGCCTCGGCCTTCTGAGTAGCTGGGACTATAGAAGCGCACCACCATGCCTGGGTAATTTTTGTATTTTTAGTAAAGAGGGGGGTTTCACAATGTTTGCCAGGCTGGTCTCAAACTCCTGACCTCAGGTGATTCACCCACCTCAGTCTCCCAAAGTGCTGGGATTACCGGCAGAAGCCACTGCGAGAATGAGTAGTATTTTTGACTGGTGAACTAGAAAGTAGGTGGGTGAGGAAAGAAAACATTTTTTAAAAGGTGTGAACATATATATGCATAGAGTATCAAAGGAATCAGTGACATTTTGGATCCCAAATCTGGAAGCTTCTTTCTAGTGTTATATAAGTTTAAGTAGTGTTCTAGAAACTTTAAAAAATATATATCGACATCGCTTGGTGGCATCACTAAACACTCTCTACATACTGAAGACATTTTATGCACAAATTAAATAATAAAACATTTATATTTATTTTACATATTGTCACAAAACGAGGGTCAGTAAACCATGACCCTCAGGCCAAATCTGGCCCTTTGCCTATTGTTGTAAATAAAGTTTTGTTAGAACATAGCCATACCTATTCAGTTAGTATAATCTCTAGCTACTTTAGTGCTACGATGGCAGAACTGAGTAGTTGTAAGAGACTAACTCTATTGCAAAGCCTAAAGTGTTTACTTATGGTCAGGATTAGTGACAGCTTCCTTAAATTTTGTGACTGAGATACCTCACTTGCCTCACTTTAGTCCTGATCTTGTGTTTACTATCTGGCTCTTAATAGAAAACTTTTTCCAAGCCCTGTTATACAATAAAAGGCTTTGTAGCAGATAATACTCTTACATTTAGCATTTTCCCTGACATAAAATGACATCTGTTCATTCTCTAATGAACCAGAAGACTAGGAAGTGGTGGGTTGTGAACATTCATTAGTATACAGTAATACATTACCAAGTGGAAAATGTACTCTGCCTTTTCTGTAAAGCATCCTGAAAAGTGATGTGGACCAGGGCTTTTCATTGATTGCAGTATGGATGAATCAAATAGGATTCATTTGTTGGTCTTTCCCTTTTCTTATTTATGCCATGTAATACACTTATCTTTTCCTTTCCAGATATTTTCCCCATTAGGTTGCATTATTATAAACTTCGGGTTATATGGGCAGACTGCTTTGTATTTTATGCTTTTTGAATCAGTGCATGCATTGAGTTCAATAAAATTACTTTCATACAACATAAATAACTAGACAACAAAAGATTAGTCAGAATAAATGAAAACTCAAATGGAATGTCAATGCCTCTAGCCCCTTCATCTTCTCCTGTGTTTTCATCCACTCCCTCAGGTTACTCTAAAGAGTACTCTAAATATGCCCTGGGCTTCTCATGTTTCTAATGAAGCATTCTTCCACATGAGTTCCATTGTCACTTTAGTCAGGGTGTTCTGTTCAGAGAAGATTGCTTTGGACAATGCTTTGTGTAAATTTTTATCTATCTTTTTGCAGCTCTCACCATATAAAAAATCTCATATTTATAGTTTGAGGGCATTACATCACCAATGGGACAAACAATAGGCAGAACCAAGGACACAGATATAATGTGAATATGCCAAGAGATTTGTAAATTTCTTTTTAAGAGAATATACAGTGTAGGGGAAGAAAAATAATTTTCTCTCCCTCTTTCATAGTTCTTAACTGGGACTCCTCCTAACAAAAGACAGATTAAAAAGAGGAAAAAAAATAGAAGTTAGTTAACATGTATTCCTCATGTATACATTGGGGAAAAACCACTGAAATGAGAAGTCTCAAGAATGTAGCTCAAAGAAGGCATTTTAAACTTCAGACGTAAATATCACCATATTCTGAAACAATGAAGGGTGTGGGGAAAGGCCCAGCTAAGGTAAGATGAGCAAGAGAAGTGAAAGGTAAGGTTTGTTATGCAGGTGCCTTCTCCATTGATTCTGGAGTCTCTAGTGATTTAGTCTTCCTTCTCTTCTTGGTGTAGAGAGGAAGATACCCTTACAAATGGACACTTACTTTACAGATATAAATTTCATTTACAAAAAGGTAACTTTAAAGAGCTATGCCTGTGTCTGCCTACTTTCTGAATGTAACCAGCTCAAAATAATCCTTAGGTGAAAAAGGCATATTTGGAGTGCGCCATTCAGATTATTCAGATCTACAGTCATAGTTTGGGGTGGTGGTGTGTTCTGAGCCTCATCAGCAGCTACTCATTAGTATATTAAAATTGTTGGTGTATTTTGAAACTTCAAGGATATAAACATTATGTAATACAAAAGCTAATAATTGATTGGGTAAACATTAGATATCTAACAAAATAATGCAAGTAGTAGGAAATACAAGGATGCATTAGAGGTTTCTAAAGCATTCCAAAGAAAAAGTAGTTTTTTTCTTGTTCTTTGTTTACAGCTGTGTGAAAATGTTACAGGTAGTTAAGTATGAGCAGGACAGGAGAGGGCTCTCCCCCACCCACTAGAAATGTCAGCTGATGGTTCAGCAATTATCACATTGCCTCTCTAAAAATGATAGTTCGGCAGTGTCAGGGAAAGGCCATTTCCTGATGGTCCACACCTGTTAACATAAAAATGTTAATTGAATGCAGACCCCAGGGAGAAGCAACTTCCGGGGCATGCGTGTTAAGATATAATCTTCTGGGTCACACTCCACTGGAAAAGGGAAGAAAGCCTCAGATGTGCATGTGTATAATTACCTAAAGAAACTGAGCATGTTCAATTCCCAAAGGTAAGGAGAGCACCAAGCATGAGGAAAACCCACTCTAAGGGAAGAATCAGGGGAAAGAGGTAAGCCTATAAAGTCCTAGGATCAAGGTTAAAGGTCATTTTTGCTGTTTTCTTTTGCTCTCTTTTCTCTCCTGGACCTTCAAGTGCCTGCTTGGACCTCTTTAAAGCAAATTTTCCTACTCTAAAGTCTTTTAAAACAAACTTCCACTTCTGCTGTGAAACTTGCCTTGGTCTCTTTTTCTGCTTTATGCCCCTCAGTCAAATTCTTTCTTCTGAGGAGGCAAGGACTGAAGTTGCTGTGAACCCATATAGATTTGCCGCTGGTAACTCGGGGTAACTCAGATCTCTTCCACCGCTAACAAAAATAGATATCAAATAGAGATAAATAAAATATTGTTCTGATGCCCAGCTAAAGTTAAGGATTATAAATTTTTCATGGATCTGTTACCAACCATGAGTTCTTGGGCTTTCAGTGCAATAGAAATTGACATGAGGCCAAAAGAGTTCTCCCAGACAAGTCTTCATTGGAGCTTATGCTCGGGCATAAGGGAGACAGCCTGAGAGAGAATTCCCTGACTCACTCCTTGAAAAAAGCCAGTTGGGATATTAGGAGAAGCACAAGAATTTAAATCAGGGGTAGGGTATGCAGGTCAGCATTATCTGGTTGTGATGGCTGTCTTAAGCAATGGGTCACCTGGTGGTCTGGCCTGTGGCAACAAGGCTGCAAATCCATTATTTAGCACTTACGCCTGAGGTGAGACACTCTGCAACCTGGGTTTCATATTTTGGATTTCCTAAGGCCATTTCCTGGAATTCTCTAAATAAAAGACATGGTTAAACATTATGAAAGCACAGAAAGACAATACAGAATGGCTATTTTCTTTCTATGACTAAAGGCTTGAGTTAATGGTACAGTGTCAGGTAGTGGTATGGGTTTTGCAATCAGTGGGAATGCATGGAAGAATGCTCTAGTGGGGATGAACTGAAACAAAGCCCTGTTCCTACTCTGTCTCGGATCTAGATTAAAATTTGATCCGTATGGATTACTAGAGACTATTAGTATCCTGTAGGAAGGCATGGGAAATTGAATACATGAAATTTACTGAAGGTCAAAATAAAAAATTTTTAAAAGGTGGTAGTATGATCACCTTAGAGAGCAAAGAAGACAAGGTACAGAAACCAAATGGTAGTTGAAAATGATAAAATACATAGTGGTGTGTGTGACTACTATATTCTATATTCTTTGCAGCTCAGAAATCCTGCTAACTGAAGTCTCTAGACATTCAAATTCCGGGGACAAATGACTCGATAATGTTCATACATCCCACGTGTTTTTAGAAAGAAAAACACCCTTCCCACACTCTCCAAAGTCTTCCAACTCCAAATGCAATCAAGTGGCACACAATAGGGTGCTTATGTGGTGGTTAGCCCTTCCTCAAAAGAACCTGGCATAAGTCTCAGTAGGAGACAGGATATCAGAATAAATAGGTCATTGTTCCATTCCATTAGGGCAATTCTGGTGTTCCTGTTGCTTGACAAAGACACAAGTGCCAGGAAGTGAGGTTGATTGTTTCCTAGGACTCACATTTTAAAGTGCTCCTCAGTTGCTTCTTTTCAGAGCGCTTCCTTTGGTAGAAGCCCAGCTGGAAAAAAGGTCTGGAGAACAATGCTATGGAGAGAGAGTCTTTTTCTTTTATTCTATTTCTCCTGTTAACCATATGTTATCAATTACTTAGCAGCTCCATTTGCAAAGCATTTTTAAAATAGAAAAGTGAACAGGCAGCATCCTATCTGGCTTGAGGAAAATCTTGTCTGTAAAAGTGGAGTGAGAAAGTCTTGCCATCAACATGATAGACCTGTAGAAGTCAGACCAGTGTTGGTGATACTCTTTTCATAGTCATGAGGGCACATTTTAACCAGTCTTCCATGTGCCATTTAATCTAAGAAACAACTGGATTTAGAAATTTTGGAAAAGAGCCTGTAATTAGTTTGCCAGCGCTGCCATAACATAGAACCATAGACTGGGGGGCTTAAACAGCTGTACGTTATTTTCTTAACCATTCTGAAGGCTAGAAGTCCAAAATCAAGGTGCCAATAGGATCGTTTTCTTCCAAGGCTTCTCTCTTTCGCTTGCAGAGGTCCACCTTACTGGGTCTTCATGTAGTCTTCCCTTTCTGTGTGTCTCTGACCTTCTCTTCTTATAAGGACACCTGTCATATTCCATTAGGGCCCACCCATATTGGTGCAGAATTTTGCTCCTTAATTTAGCTAAAACCGGGTTCTTGTCACACAACCAGAAAAATTTAGGCACGTGGACATACTGAAGGGTAAGTAGAGCAGAATTTTACTGGGCATAAAGGGGAAAACAAACAAACAAAAAACACAGCAAAGCAAGATGGAGTCCTGCTGACAGGCCTCCCACCTCACAGATTGAAACTCACACCACCACAAGGGAGCTCCTCCCGCTGGCTGTGGCTCCACCCCTGACCGTGGCTTCACCCACTGACCGTGGCTCCACCCTGTTCCCGCAGTGCACATGTAGGCATGCTCAGATAAAGCCCTGGCAGATTTCCTCATCTGTACAAAAAAAATCTGATGTAAATATTTGCGGGGTGGGTTGGTGATTCTCCAGGGACCCCTTTTTAGCTGCCTAGGCATTTGACTGTCTCCTATGACTTCGTTTTACCTTAATTACTCTTTAAAGGCCCTATCTCCAAATATATTCCTCTTCTAAGGTTTCTAGGGGTTAGAGCTTCGACACAGGAATTTTAGGGGAACACAGCTCGGATCATAACAATGTGTTTTTTCACTTCTTACTTGCAGAAACTCCCTTTTTAGCTCATGATTGGACAACTATGTCACAAAAATATATCTGGTTTATAAATGTCACTTGTGCTGCTGATGGCCCACTTCATATAACAGAAAAGGGTTTTGACTGCTCAGGTTAATGTGGAAGTCACAGGTTTTTCTTTTCCTGAGCTCTGGGCTCAGAAATGGAGCTTCTCCTAGTTTCCTCAGAATTGAGGGGCAGACTACACTGGGGAAGTCTCTGTCATGTGCTGGTGAGGATTGACAATTTTAATATTGAATATTGATACAGTGGTCACTATCAGTTGAAAAATGATGAGATTCATAGATTTGGAAAGGAGAGCTTTATTTCTCATAAAGGGTTGCTAGTCCACAGGCTGGTCATCCTGCAGAGAAGCACAGCTTCTGGCAGAAGGTAAGAGCCCGCACTCGGAGGGAGGGATAAAGGGAACAGAAATTTACGCTGAGTGGGTTGGCTAAGTATACGTACTTAACACGCTGTCGGAGGAGCCATGAATATTTTATAAAAGAGGAACATGAACACGAGCAGTTGCACTTCATGCCTCTTCATGGGTTCCATGTTCAAAAAATGGCACCGTCAGCATGATACATTGGTGGAGCTTTTGGCCTTCTGATACGAAAAAGTGAAGCAGAGGATATGAAAACCCTCACTGTCCCTTTTCCATAAGCCAGCCAAAACTAGTCTGGGGATGGTGGTCAGTTTTTAGTAAGAGGTTCATTGTGAAACAGGTGAGCCTTCAAGCTGAAACTGCCAAGAGGGAGGTCTGGTCATGGCCTCAGATGATTGTCTAAAGGCAATAAAAGAATAAGTGATTCATGACCGAGCGTGGTGGCTCACACCTGTAATCCCAGCACTTTGGGAGGCCAACATGGGTGAATCACCTGAGGTCAGGAGTTTGAGGCCAACCTGAAGAATATGGCGAAACCCCGTCTCTACTAAAAATACAAAAACTAGCAGGGCGTGGTGGCGGGCCCTGTAATCCCAGCTACTCGGGAGACTGAGACATGAGAATAGCTTGAACCCAGGAGGCGAAGGTTGCAGTGAGCTGAGATCACACCATTGCACTACAGCCTGGGCAACAGAGTGAGACTCCAGCTCAAAAAAAAAAAAAAAAAAAAAAAAGAAAAGTGATTTGTTTCTTGTCTTCTAGAGCTGGTTTCTGCCTACTTCTTAGGAAAGAATTCTGGTTAAAGGTTAATAAGGAAGGGGAATACTGAGGTGTGTCTAATTTCCCATCCAGTCATGGCAAGGAATCAGA
Source organism: Macaca mulatta (assembly GCF_049350105.2). NCBI lineage: Eukaryota > Metazoa > Chordata > Mammalia > Primates > Cercopithecidae > Macaca > Macaca mulatta. The sequence goes on from NC_133407.1 coordinate 18,000,643, forward strand.
ATGTTTCTCTGCAGTGCCTTGGCCAAGAAGGAGGCTTTTTAGTCAGTTGAAGTGCTTAGGATCTTATTTTTATTTCTAGCACATAATTTGTGGACTAAAGTATTATGTGGACTTTACTTTTTTGACAATTGTTTTCCACTTCCCTCGTCCTGTGTAACTTTTCCATTTTCATCTTTCTGTCATTGGTAATTAAAAAAGAAAGTTGAAGTATGCTTTTGTCTTTTATTGTGTCACCTCAAAGAGTTTGTAAAAGTGTGTGAGCTCTAAATAAGGCACTAGCTTTTATCGATATTTATTTCTCTATTGATATTGTTTATCAAAACATATCTTTATGTCAATTGTTATTATTGTTGTTGTCTCCCCAAAACTAAAAGATCTTTTCCTATGTACATGTAAAATGTTAAGTTAATTTTTCATTTAAGAATTTTATTGAAAACATTTAATTATATAAATTTGAAAAGTATTCAGAATATAGTCAACTGAAAATAGAACATGACAGCAACAAGGTAGCTGAGGTAAAATACCTCTGAGATTTGAGGTGGATTTTAGGTGGGTTAGGTGGAACTCACGTAAAATAAAGAGTGAGCCTTTTTCTTTTATAAAAATATGCAGTTTTCTCTATCCCAAGGTTCAACTTAGTCGCTGGAGACGTCACTTTTTATTATCAGAATGAGAATGAGTAATGCAAGCAGCACCTGGAAGCAAAACAGTAATGTAGCTAAGCCCTGAGAAGAGAAATGTGGACGAGTTCTTTCCAATCACTTGTTGAAATGTGGCGATTGCTCTAAAATAAAAATGTGTGAACTGAGTAAAAATTAATGCCATCTCAGGGAAAGCACATTCTACTCTTTAAAACCCTTTAAAGATGCAATCGTTTTCCACTCAAAACTGTTTGGTGAGAATTTGCAGGATGTCCCCACCCAATTCTCAGTCATAGGGAGGTCACTCAGGTGTTTGATTTCCATTCGAGGTGGAAACACTGAAACAGAAAAAGAACGTAATTTCCTCATCTATGAGCCAGCAAGCTCATTGAAAAGATTATGGTAGCTTTGTGGACGATACTTACTTCAGTCATAGATGGGGTTGACACAATTTTTTATTGCATTACAGCAGTAGACAGATTAAATAATAACTAAATCTAGGGTTATGTAAGTCTTCCTTCCATTTTACCTATTTTCCAGAAAGTTCTCCTATGAAAGAGTCAGCTTTGTCCTTCTACTCTTGTGTCTCCTTTTATAAAATCATAACACTTTTGTTTGATCCAATACCCTGGACAGCTAAGGATTGTACACGTAAATAAACAAAATTGGAATTATATTATATATATATATTTGATCTTACTAATATTATATTGTAAGGATATTCCACAGTTTCTAAATGAATTTTTCCAATCCTATCCTAACCTGATTGATTAATTAATTGGTTGATTTTACAAAACTTAGTATTTTAGAGCAGGTTTAAGTTCTCAGCAAAATTGGGAGGAAGGTACATAGATTTGCCATATACCCTCTGCTCCTGCCCCACATGCGTAAATTTATTTTTTCTTATAAACTTGTGACGTTTATCTTTAGACTTAAAAATGTCTTTAGAAGAGGGCACTGTTTCTTGACATTTTGTGCTTTTTTTTTTGTGGCTATCTTTTACTGTGTTAATTTATCACGTAAGTGATTAGAAGAAAAGAGTTTCAGAAATGAGACATGGGATAAGTATATTTTGAAGGATGGGAGAGTAGTGAAGGTACAGGGTGTAGCAGGTCAGATCGGGTGGGTCGTCTACCTAGTGAAGAACACCTTTGAACAATAATTAATGTCATTTGTGGAAAAAGAAAATCCCCAACACTTTTCTTTGTTTTGAAGATAATCAGAAACCTATTCAATTTAAAACTTGTAATGTCCCATATGGTAGTTGCTAGCCCCATGTGGCTATTCAAATACACACTTAAATTTAAATCAATGAAAACTGAAACATTAAAAATCTAGTTCCTCAGTTGCAGTAGCCACATTTCAAGTGCTCAGTAGCCACACGTGGGTCGCGATTACCACACTGCATAGTGCAGATAGGGAACATTTTCATCGTAAACGCTGGTACTGTGAGGAATGGGAAAAACTTCATGAACATGTAAATAAGTGCTAAGAGGAGCTGGCCAGGCACTGAAAACAACCTATAACTACCTCAAATGTGATCTTGGCCAAGGCCTGAGACTTTATGAGATGTGAACTCTTCTTGCCCTCCAGGATGCTAAGGATTGAGCACAACACAAACAGACTTTCCCAAATTAGTCATTTCCTTTTCCATCAATATCGAGCTCAACGCTGAAGCCTCCTGGCAGTGGGATTGTGCTGTGACGACCTTTTATTTAACAAGACACTCTTTGGTACTTTTTTAATGAGGTGTTAACTCTATCTGCCCATTCTCAAATTACATTCTTTAGCAAATCTCTGCCAAATTTTACCAAATATATTAAATAGGTATATTTCTTATATTCTCCAGGGGAAATTTCTTTCCACCAAACTCTAAACATCATTTGGATTAGCATTTAGTGTATTACCATATCACAGGATTTTAATTTTAATGCTGAAGTCTTTCAACTATGGGCTTAAGGTCAATAGAGAATAGGTTATAGGATCCATGAGTCTTGTTTTGTTTTCTTTTGCTGTTTTAGAATATTTTTAATTTTCATAATGTGACAACCTTTAATATTATATCTTAAATTGAATCTCACTTTTACTTCCATTTTTATGCTCAGTATTAGTGATTAAAAACACCCTTTAAATTCATTTGTCCTGGCACCCAAAAGTAGGACATTTTGACTCTTATTATAATTGCATATATGAGAGATGAAATCATCTGTTGGTTTTTAATGTCTTTAAGTTAAAATAATCTCCATATGGTTGAATTAGCCATGATCTCCAAACACATAAAATCCATATGGCTGAAATTATATATACAAGGCTTTAGATAAAATGGAGAGTTGTGTAAATTTTACCATCAACCACATGTAAATTAGCAAGGATGAATGGTTTCCCCAGAGTGCCTAAAATCAAATGGCCAATAACAAAGACGTTGATAATCAAGATTTGACTTTAAAAATAAAAACAAAAACAAGCGTAATTTGTTAGCACTTACTCTGCGCTAGATAGTGTATTATGTGCTTCATATAGTCTACCCGAATTAGGAGTTGACAAACTTTTTCTCTCAAAAGTCAGATACAGAATACTGTATTTGAGACTTTGCAGGCCATACGATCTTTGTAAAATTATTCGGCTCTGCTGCTGTGGCACTGAAGCAGCCAGAGATGATATTGAATGAATGGTTGTGACTATATTTCAATGAAACTTTGTTTACAAAAATGAGCAGTGGATCTGATTTGGCCTTTGGGCTGCAGGTCCTTTGATTTAAGTTAACCGTCATAAATAACCGAGGGCTATATATTGAGGACATGCCTCCACCATTGAAGACTGCTGCTAACAGAAAGGAGATAATTTTAAAAATCTCTCTAACACCTGGACAGAGGGTCTGCCCCTGCAAAGGACTTCCAGAGTCCTCAGGGCTGCTCCTTGTCCTGGTTCCATTTCAAGCTCTGAATGTAGGCCAAAGGCTCTAGTACAGGACCGTAGATTGTGGAGTCATCAGGCCTCTGCTTCTACTTGGATTTAGAACCCTGTACTACCTAAGTAAAAAACCATGTCTCAATCAAATTATTTATAATTTGACATGACACTCCTATCTCCATTTTAATCCCCATAATAATGTGGGTCTCTTTGGCCAGCTCTTTCTTAGATATCTTCCCAGGTCTTCTTCCCTGCCCTCCAGATCTCCTCCTCAGGATTTTTGTTGTAACCTGTGGGATCTCATTCCATTATAAATACACCCTCTGTCTTCACAGACTCTCCATGAAATTCTTTTTCCACTTGTTCTGTCTGTACTATGCTTCCTCTTTCCATCTCAACCTGTGTGAAGATAAGAGAGTAACCCCTGCCCTCAGCCCCTGGAGTGGCCACACAAGTCCATTATCCTAGAGCCTGTGGGGTGGTGCACTTACCAGCTGCGTGCTCTCATCCGTTTAGGCCACAACAAGAAAGGGGAAAGTAGATCCATGCTACCTCATTCGCTTTCTTGTTTTTAACTACCTGCTCTAGAGGTGACTCGCAAGTCTGTATCTCTAGCGGGAATTTATCTCCTGAGTTTCTCAAATTCAAATATAGTTGTTTAGATATAATTTCCACTGGGTTGTCCTACAGTATCTTCTTTTTTTCTTTTGAGACGGAGTCCCGCTCTATCGTCCGGGCTGGAGTGCAGTGGCTCGATAGCTCGGCTCACTGCAAGCTCTGCCTCCCAGGTTCACACCATTCTCCTGCCTCAGCCTCCCGAGTAGCTAGGATTACAGGCACCCGCCACCAAGCCAGGCTAATTTGTTGTATTTTTTAGTAGAGATGGGATTTCACCGTGTTAGCCAGGATGGTGTGGATCTCCTCACTTCGTGATGAGCCTGCCTCGGCCTCCCAAAGTGCTGGGATTACAGGCGTGAGCCACGGCACCTGGCCCAGTATTTTAAGCTTAATATGCTTAAAGGTTAATTTATTCGTGATCTTCCTTACCAAGTAGCTTTTTCTTACGTTGTTGAATGAAATGTCCTCTATCCTTTCACCAAAAACAGAAACCTGCGATACTCCTTTACTGGTCCTTTTTCATGAAGCTGGTGACCCAGTCTTATAAGATACAGCTTTCTGACATCTTCACTAGCTATTTGCAGATGGTGAAGACTCCTACTTGTCCCCTAGAACTGCCTTTCCCCCTTTCACTTAATAGTTGAGTATTTTTAATGACATGGCCACTTAAAATAAGCAACACATTTTCCAGATTCACTTGCATCTAAAGTAACCATCTAACTAAGCTCCAACAAGGACAAGTCAGCTCAAGTCTCTTGAGTAGGTTCTAGGAGCTGTTCTTAAGGGAAGGCTGAATAACCTCCTTTTGTTTTTTCCTTTCCTAATCCTGGAACGGAAACATAATGACTAGCTTTTGAGTAGCCACCCTTGAATTTGAAGTGAATCTACATTTTTGAGGATGAAGAAGCAACCAGAATACAGGATTCATGGATCAATGTGAGAATTTGCCTTACTAGTCATGTAAATGGATCTCATTTACATGGGAAATGGAAAAATCCCCCAAAACCTATGCGTGCATGCACAGACACACACATGCACCACACAACACACACTTCTATCTTGTTTAAGCCGCTGAGTGTGTGTGTGTTTCTCTCATTCATCTCAACAGTGCTTTATCCACAGAATAATCCTTGCAAAAGCCAAATCTGAGCACTTAACACTTCTTACTACGTTATAACCTTCCAGTGACTCTTGTTTGTCTTGAGGATAAAGTTCCACTTCCTCAGCAAAGCACACAAGGCTTGCTCATTCTGAACTTGGCTACGATGTAATGGGATCTTCCATTATGGATGGAGCTAGTAGCAATTATGGTAAGAATGGCTATTCTTGGCCTGTACCTCATATCAAATTTCCTAATAAGGAATACAGGTAAATCTGTGTCTCAGGACATCATCCAGAAAGGAGTTTAACATTTAATATTTATTAAAATTTTATTTTCTAGATCTAAGAGCTCTTTATAGATCAACCTATTTAATCCTCAAAACAATTCTGTGAGATAGGTAGTGTTATCATTCTTACTTTATAGAAAGAGAGACTGAGGCACAGAAAGACTAAGTCAAATATCCTAGTACTGACTGCTTGATAAACATTAGGGCTGGAGTTTAACCCCTAACAATCTAATGCTAGAACCTGCTTAACTAATATGCTATATGTTACCAGCTGTCTCTATAGAAAGCTAATTCTAACTGGTGAGTGATGATATCTCATTGTGATTTTGATTTGCATTTCTCTGAGGGCAAGTGATGATGAGCATTTTTTTGTGTGTCTGTTGGCTGCATAAATGTCTTCTTTTGAGAAGTGTTTGTTCATATCCTTCACCCACTTTTTGGTAGAGTTGTTTGATTTCTTTCTTGTAAGTTTGTTTAAGTTCTTTGTGGATTCTGGATATTAGCCCTTTGTCAGATGGGTAAATTGCAAAAATTTTCTCCCATTCTGTAGGTTGCCTGTTCACTCTGATGGTAGTTTCTTTTGCTGTGTAGAAGCTCTTTAGTTTAATTATATCTCATTTGTCAATTTTGGCTTTTGTCGCCATTGCTTTTGGTGTTTTAGACATGAAGTCCTTGCCCATGCATATGTCCTGAATGGTATTGCCTAGGTTTTCTTCTAGGGTTTTTATGGTATTAGGTCTAACATTTAAGTCTCTAATCCATCTTGAATTAATTTTCATATAAGGCGTAAGGAAGGGATCCAGTTTCAGCTTTCTACATATGGCTAGTCAGTTTTCCCAGCACCATTTATTAAATACGGAATCCTTTCCCCATTTCTTGTTTTTGTCATGTTTGTCAAAGATCAGATGGTTGTAGATGTGTGGTATTATTTCTGAGGGCTCTGTTCTGTTCCATTGGTCTATACCCAAAGGATTATAAATCATGTTGCTATAAAGACACATGCACACGTATGTTTATTGTGGCACTATTCACAATAGCAAAGACTTGGAACCAATGTAAATGTCCATCAATGATAGACTGCATTAAGAAAATGTGGCACATATACACCATGGAATACTATGCAGCCATAAAAAGGATGAGTTCATGTCCTTTGTAGGGACATGGATGAAGCTGGAAACCATCATTCTGAACAAAATATCGCAAGGACAGAAAACCAAACACTGCATGTTCTCACTTATAGGTGGGAATTGAACAATGAGAACACTTGGACACAGGGTGGGGAATCTTACACACTGGGACCTGTCGTGGGGTGTGGGGAGGGGGGAGGGATAGCATTAGGAGAAATACCTAGTGTAAATAACGAGTTAATGGGTGCAGCACACCAACATGGCACATGTGTACCTATGTAACAAACCTGCATGTTGTGCACATGTACCCTACAACTTGAAGTATTATAATAATAATAATAATAATAATAATAAAAGAAGGTTAAAAAAAAGAAAAAAAAGAAAGCTAATTCTAACAGCCCAAAGATTTTCCAGGGCTCTTCTATGTTTCCTTTCCATATCTGTTATCAGAAGCAGAGGCCTGTGCTGTTTCCATCTTTCCCAGGATTATTTCAGTAAAAGGAATGGAGGGCTTTTTTATGATTCACTTATTCATGCTTAAGTTATTAGAAGTGTGAGCTCATTTCTGGTTGACTCAGATACTTTATATAGTCATAGGCAACATCTAACACTTATTCTAATACACTCTTACAGTTAATACATACTAAGAAATACAAACTCATCTGTAATGTAATAACTTCAAACTTCTAAATATTTTAAATGTAACCTTACTTTTCCCAACGTGAACTAAATCATGATGACATTTATCAGGAATTTTTTCATCCTATAGCAAAGTATAATGCATGACTGGGTGAAAAGAGGGAATTTGCACTGTGTAATTGTCCAAAGGGCTAGAGAGATTTAAATGAAATCTGGGGGTTCTGTAATTTTTATATTACTTTTATGCTTGTGCATGCATAAGCGAGGAAGATTATATGAAAAGAAAAGAGAATTAAAATTGTGGGACATTTTCTGAATTCCTTCCTCAATGGTTCTTTGGAAATGCACAAGCCCTATTATTTTCTCCTATGTTCACTGATATGCCAAGTCACAGAATGTTGTTAGACCGGTTATTGGTGTCAAAAGTTGAAATCCTTTCCAACTAATTGCTTACAACATTGCTAGAATTTCTTCACACAGTGCCGTGCAAAAGCATATATAATATACTGGCAGGGGCTACTTCTTGGCTGTTAAGGTATTTCACTGATGGACTGAACTTGTTGAATGTCTGGTACGTGTTAATAATTGGAATACAGTTGACTATTTATGCCCAGGCTTGTCCCAGAAAGGATTTAAAAAACCATTTAATGAAATACATATGAAATAGCAAATAAATGGTTTTAAAAAAAGGACTCAGGAAAGTTCAGTGAAAGTAAAAGTGAGTCAGGACACAAAAATCACACGATGAAGTCACGCATATTTTCTAGAGGTGTGCCAAAAACTTGACTCTGAGTTTCTGCTAGCCAGTGAGAAGAAGGAAACACTAAAGGTGAGTGAGTCACACTACTTATAGTGTTAAATCTATCTAGTTGCTCAAGAGATGAACAATTCTATCTGATTATGAGATCAGAATTTTCTCCCAAGTCTTTACAGACAAGACATCATGTATTGTCATACACATAATCTCAACAGTAAACGCAGACACAAGTTGTTCAGTGAAGTTTATACAATACACCTCAGTATTGGCTCCGGGCATCTCACGAAAGTGCAATTAAATAAAAAAAGACCTGTTGAGGCTAATGTGAAGAGCTGTGAGCCCATGACTCCTGGATGATTTGACTCAAACTAGGGAGATTTAGAGAACTCGTAATAGTAGTTCTTGAACATTTATATCCATAAAAATATCCCAAAACATAAAGAATGGGTTGCTGTGCTTCTTCCTCAGTGATTCAGGTTTAGTCCATCTGGAGAGAGACCCACAGATATCTATTTTCAATTATTAGCCCTCTTTCCTTGAAGTGACTCCAATGTAGAAGGTAGGCAGACCACAATGGAAAAACCAGAGAGTAAAAGCAACAAGTAGCATTATTTGATATCAATTAATGAACTATTAGAGGATACCAGCAAGAAATGATCATTTTAATTTGAGGTTAATTGATCTGTAACAAGTTTTGGGGGTAGTGTTAACACAAACTTGTTGAGCTACCCTGCTAGAGAGGATGCTCTACTGGAAAATAATTTTTCCTTTTCTCCACAAAGTGAAAATACCCACTGCATCAAACAATGGATGGGGATAGGAAATCACTCATAATTGTTGAGTGGAGACTTCCTGAAGGTGCCATTTCTTGGATTTGTGGTTGTGGGAAGAGATCTTATTAGAATTATGTTTTTGGGATGTTGGACACTTTTCAGAAAATTGTGACCCTGTGTAGTGAGTGTTATGATATGGTCTCCACATTCCCGCTTCAGTGCTTAGGCATTTGATCACTCAGCTGCCAGGAGTCTTTTCTTCTGATGGTTCTTCGCAGGAATTGTCCTCCTTACCAAGGCTATATGCTTGAGGCAGCTAGCACCCCATGACCCACTGGTTCTGAGAGACAAGACCTGGATATCTCTGAAGGGCCATTTTGTATTACAGCTTCTCTTGAGATTAGCTGAAGTCTTTGTAGGACCTGCATCACAGTTTGGCTTCTTCTTCCTCCCAATCCTTTGTTCCTTTCCCCTTACAGATGTACATCCCCAGAGGATTCTCCCTCGACTTCCTGCTCACAACCATCTCAGAGTCCACGCCCTAGAGAATCTGACCTGAGACGTGGATACAAATCTCCTGATTTTCACCTCACTGACGCTACCTATGTTCCTTTGCAATTTGATTTTAATTATTCACCCACCTTTCCTTTCTGTATCTGTCTTTTATTTTTCTTCAGTTCTGTTCTTGATATTTAAGGGCTTCTTAGTGTGGACACCTTTTTACTTCCTCACTGACTTTTTTTTTTTTTTTTTTTTTTTTTTGAGACAGAGTCTCACTGTGTTGCCTAGGTTGGAGTGCAGTGGAGCGATCTCAACTTGCTGCAACCTTCAACTGCCAGGTTCAAGGGATTCTCCTACCTCAATCTCCTGAGTGGCTGGGATTACAGACATGTGCCACCATGCCTGGCTATGTATTTTTGGTAGAAAATTCAAAAAATATATATATTTTAAATTTTTGGTAGAAGAAATTATTTATATATTTTTTATTTTTGGTAGAGACAGGGTTTTGCCATGTTGGTCAGGCTGGTCTCGAAGTCCTGACCTCAGGTGATCCACCCATCTCAGCCTCCCAAAGTGCTGGGATTACAGGTGTGAGCCACCACTGCGCCTGGCCTCTTCCTCACTGATCTTAAAGGATTTATTTGCTCTGTACTTTGTTATCTCTTTTTGTGATTCTGACCCAAAACAGGTCTGCTAAGCCTTAAAGATGAGGCATATGAGGTAGTTGTTAAGCAAACACATGTGCAAATGTGTGCAGGAGTGTGTGCAGGCACATATGCACACATGCATATACACAGAATACGGAGGTTTTTGTAATCCAATGCATTTGAGAAATATGACTTAAATGTGTAAGGTACTGCAGGAGTTCTCAGAGTCTGTAAAATGCTAGTGTGAATTGTGACTTTCCAAATTACACATTATAGAACCCTCCATTTTTCCTTTTTTATTGATGTAAAATTTACACAACATAGTTAACCATTTTAAGGTGTACAACTCAGTGGCATTTATTACATTTACAATGCTGCATAACCACCCCTCCACCTAGTTCCACAACATTTTCATCACCTCAAAAGGGAACTCTGTATCCATTAAGTCTTTACTTCCCATTGCACCTCCCTCAAGCCTGTGCAACCATTAATCTGCTGTCTTTATAGATTTACCTAATCTCAATATTTTATACAAAGGGAATCATTTAACATAACATATGACCTTTTGTGTCTGAATTCTTTCACTTAGCATAATTTTTTTTTGTGGTTCAGTCATGTTGTAGCGTGTATCAGTAGTTCATTCCTTTTTATGGCTGAGTGATATTCTATTGTATGAACATACCGCATTTGATATCCATTCATTTGTTGTTAGATGTAGGCAGTTAATGGATACCTTTTGGCTATTTTGAATAATGGTGTTATGAACATTTGTGTATATGTTTTGTTTGAATACCAATTTTCATTTCTTTTTGGTATGTACCTAGGGGTAGAATTATTGGATTAGATGATATTTCCATGTTTAATTTTTTGAGGAACCAAAACACTTTTTAAGTATATTGATACTAGCATACTGAGGAATAATATATTTTGAAAAGTGTTGTGTTTGAATTCACTTTACAATACTAATGTTAATTATGGGTTAATAAAGTTTAAACCTTTAGAACTGATGGTTTCAGAAAACTTTCACCAACAGCCTTGAATTTGCAATAATAAAACTTTAAAGTTGAGATCTAAAAAGGAGAGATATTTTTGAAAAGAAATATCTTTTAGCATTCCTGCTTATATCATGCCATGCCAAGAACTTTTTTCTATGTTTCCTAATACTTTTCCATTAAGGAATAAAAGCAAGTTTGATGGTCACTTGAGGACAATGTGAATAACATCTGTATCATAAATACTTGTTGATTCTCTACTGAAAATCAAGTGACTGTTCTGATGTGAATGATTCAGCCTGGAAGTAAAGTTACAAAAACAAAATAGAAATTAAAAAAATAAAAAATTTAATTTAAATTTACCAATTTAGAAACTATTTTTAAAAAAATCGAATTCTTATTCCAGAAAGAATTTATTGAAGAGGAAAAACAATTTTGGCTTTATATTTTTTCTGCAGTGTTTAGACATTGATAGAAGAATGTACCCTTCAGTCTTTGGGGGTCTTTTAGGGGAGTAAAATGTAAACATTGCTATGATGCACAAAAATCAGCTCTAATAGCATTTGTGTTTATTTGAAAAATTTTATCTTATAGATAATATGTAACAGATTACATATGTATAAGTAATATATTGTATATCACATACACTATTTTCAATTTTTACATATATTTGGATATAATACATATATTTTATATTGAATATGTATTTCAAGTCTTAAAAATATTTTTGCTCATTTATAGGCCAATTGTAAGTAATTTTTTAAATTTAAAATGCTACAACAAAACTGTTTAATTACATATTGATAGTAGCATTATATACTTTATAAAACCTGGTTTCTGGAAAGATCACATCAAATATCTCACAATGACAGCAGACTGGGCAAATATGAAAGGCTCCTTATTTTACTTTGAATAGATAGAAATTCTGGCCGGGCATGGTGGATCACGCCTATAATTCTAGCACTTTTGGGAGGCTGAGGCGGGCAGATCACCTGAGGTTGGGAGTTTGAGACCAGCCTGACCAACATGGAGAAACTCCGTCTCTACTGAAAATACAAAATTAGCCGGGCGTGGTGGCACACCACTGTAATCCCAGCTACTCGGGAGGTTGAGGCAGGAGAATGGCTTGAACTTGGGAGGTGGAGGTTGGGGTGAGCTGAGATCATACCACTGCACTCCAGCCTGGGCAACAAGACAGCAAGAACAAAACTCCGTCTCAAAACAAGAAACGCTAAATAAGTATTTTCCGTGTATGTGTGTTTGTGTATGTAATATTTCAACTACGTAATCAAAACAAAGAATGGGAAATCTCCAGATACTGAAACTGAAGAGAGAACTCAGAGGTAGAGTGTGAGAGATAGAGTTGAAGAATTGCAGCCCATATGCATATATAGGATGCTTTTCCAATACCTTCATAGGGACAGGAGTGAATGCACTGTAATTAGGAAGTAATTTTGAAAGTACCAATGAACTCAGATTAGAAAAATCTGCCCATAAACCAAGGACATAGCCTGAAAGTGGTTCAACTTCTATTGTCTATGAATGAAAAAACAGGTACTTATGAGTAACTGGGACTCAACAGTGTTACAAGGCACTCATTTGTGATTCCTTCATTCATATAACCTTTGCTTTACAGATATTTGTTATATAGTAAACTAACATTTATAGATATTTTGTATTGGGAGATTTATTCCAAAATATTTTAGTCTGTTACTGCACTTTAGAATCAGTGAAAATAGCAAATATTAATGAATCAACTTTCCTGTTAAAAGACAAAGATTCTCACATTGTAGTAAACACATGCAATTTGTTATGAATTAACTCTATATATCAACATGGATAGTTTTTCCCATCATATTATTAGAAATCAGTGAATTATTGCTATGTGTATCAACATTAACCAATCTCTAAAATAAAATGTTGAAAAGAAAAAGCAGAAATGATGAAGAATGCATCCTGCGTGATTTCATTTCTATAAAGTGCAAATGCCCCAAGCAGAAGTAATTAATGTATTTGTAGAAATTCAGTCATATGTGATACAAGTTTTAAGAAAATTGGGAGAATTTTTAGTATAAAATTCAGGATCATAGTTACATCCAGGGAAAGGAATGAGATAGCACATATATCCTTTATAAAGGATTGTCAAATTGTGGGCACATGGGCCGCCATGTCATTGATTTTCTTTAACTTTACTAATGTATTATTTTATGGGAAATACAAACTATTTTTCTCTATACTCACACTCACTGTTCAGTACTTCACTCTGACACTAGATGTGTGGAATTTTTTTTTTCCCTACACATCAACTCTCCAGCCGACACCAACTGGCTGTCCTACAATTCCATTCAATTCTCACACTAACAGGCATTAGCACAGACCCTCACAGGCTAAGGGCTCAGTCCTACAAGATCGCCCTCCACTTCAGATGCTAGTTGCAAGTAGTAGGTTTTCAGTTTACCCATACTTCTGCTCTCACTTAGCTACAAATTGGAGGTTCTCTTTACCTCCTTGAGTTCTATCGTTTGCTAGAACAGCTCATGAAATTCAGGGAAATACTTACTTCTGCTTGCAGGTTGATCATAAGCACTATTATACAGGATGCAGATGAACAGTCAGATGAAGTACACAGTGCAAAGCATGCGGGAAGGGAGGGGGAGCTTCCATGCCCTCTCCGGCCACAGCTCCTTCCCATTGTCTCCATGTGTTCAGCAGCCCAGAAGCTCTCCAAACTCTGTCCTTTGGGTTTTTATGGAGGCTCTTTATGTAGACACAGTTAATTACATCATTGACTGTTGGTTCTCACCTTAACTTTCAGTCCCTCTTATCTCCCCAGAGTTTGGGGAGTGGGTAGAGCTATGATTCCAACCTGCATTCACAGGGTTGATCCCCAACCCTCCCAACCAGCCCCCGTGCTGAGGCTGTCCAGGAGCCTCCAGCCACCAGTCACCTCATTAGAAATTTATCGTCTCCGAGAATCAAAGGTTTCTAGGAGCTGTGTGCTAGACAACAGAAATGAAGCCCCAAATATATGTTTCTTATTATATATCACAGTATCAGAAGTATATATAATATACAATCTGAGTTTTAAAAAGTGAATAAAAAAAGAAAATTTTAGATTGATACATATAATATGATGTCATTTATGTAAATTTTAATAGCACAGCAATTTACTTCATATTGTGATTGGGTAAATAGATACGTAAGAAAAATATTTAAAAATACACTGCAAAGGTAAATGCTAAATTCATGATAGTAGTTGCTTCATAAATGGAAGTTTGGAAATGAAATGTGAAAGGGGGTTGGAAAAGGACTTTAATGGTATCAGTAATGTTTTAAATTCCTTTAAGTTGAAAAAAATGGAAAAACAATATTATCAAAAGTCCTTGTATGGTGAAATAATGACAACCACTCAAAACAGTTCATTACCGTGGAGTTATTTCTTTTCATGACAATATAGAAAGCAGTTGAACCATCAAGCTACATATCAAGGTTAAATTTTCAGTGATATATCAGATTCCATATTGTCGATGTAGCCCACCTCTAAAGAAAGACAATAGGAAAAGAAACTTGTGTGGGGGAAAAGACTGCGTGTCTAGTGGACACCAAATCCATACCGTGAAACCTCATGGTGTGATCGAAACTATTTCATGACTTTCTAATGAAATTTATTTTCACTTTCAATTGGATTTAGTGGCTTAAATACATCCATACATATGCAAAGTGTGCATATATGTACATTATATGTTTACATAGCCTATATGTAATATGACCAGAGCTGATAAATTATAATCAATATTTATATAGAAGCTGGGCATGGTGGTACGTGTCTGTAATTCCAGTTGCTCAGGAAAAAGGAGGATGGCTAGAACCCAGGAATTTGAGACCAGCCTGGGTAGCATAGCAAGACCCTGTTCCTTTAAAAAATGTTACATATCTATATAAATCTGTAACTGCCTACGTATACATATGTGTGTGTGTGTGTGTGTGTGTGTGTGTGTGTGTGTGTGTGTGTGTATTTGACATTTTATAGGTAGAAAATCAGAGCAGGCACTTAGCCAGCATCCATTCCAATGAACAGATGAGCAATCCATGGATGGACACTGTGCATTATCTGGGTAATAAGCCAGCTGTGTCTACCCACCCCCTGAGCTGGCCTTCTGAGGGAGGGCCTGAGCTAAGCCCATGCTCACATTCCTATGGGACCAGGGACTTTCTCCTCTGCCAGCGTGGAATGCCATGTCCCATTGACCCTAAGGGCTCCAGGTGCAAGGCAGACAACATTCCCAGACAGCAGCTGCCATCCGAAATCCAGAATGGTTGGCTTTAAGCAGCCTATGTGTTTTCTATGGACCAAACTATGTACAGGTCTCCACATGCAAGTGGAAGAGAGCTTTGTACTGAAATTTACTTGTGTAAATTTTCCCCATAAAGGCTATTCCTTAACCTATGCTGTGGGTAAGGTGGCATGCATCCTGAATTCTGGAATATAATATATAGAGATCTGAATGGGACTCAATATGCATAATATAGAGAGACATTGAAAGAGAGAGTACACATATACTATAAATATGACCATGTATTTATAGCTTGTCAGAAACAGGGAAATAAGGAAAGCAAAAAAAAAATTAGTATGAGCCGTAAGTTTCAAAGGGTAATAAAATCTTGTTCTTTGATGATCATGATAGAGCAGCCTTAGTGACCCAGCCATTTTGCCCCTTGGAAGTGTTTCCATTTGCGGTCTGTACTTTACTGCCCCTGCTGTTCTCATCACTTCCTGATTTTACTGTGACTACTTCTGCTTCTCTATGTGGACCTCAAGCTCAGAACTCCTGGAAAAAGGACCAGTTAATCCCCACCCAATTAAAATCTGATCGCACAGTATTATTTCACCTCATCAGTGACGTGATCTCTAGCTTAAATAACTACTATTAGAATAAAATAAGGTCAATTATGGCAATTTTCATAAAAGAGTAAAAGACTAATTTTCTAGTCAAACCAATGGGTGTGGCAGGCCCTTTGATTTTTATGAGTTCTGATCTAGTAGAACCAATGTGAGTTAGGATGCCATATTATCTGAACCAGGACTCATTTGAGAGTGAACAAGGTGATATTTTAATAATTAGGACAAGTACTAAGCCAATACTGTCCTAGGCAAATCAGGATGTATGTCATCTTAATTAGAGCAAAATATTGATGAATAAGAAATTAAGATTCAAGCCTTAATACTACCATGAACCAGTGGTGTTCCAGGAGTTAGCCATATTTTCTCTATAAGTTGCATTTTCCTGTCTATAAATGTGGATGTAATGGTTTCCTCTAATATTCCATGGTTCTAGCATTTTTCTGCCTCTTGATAATTATTTGTTCAACATCTGGCCTCCCTGTTGGTGGCATGAGGGCAAGATTCTGCTTGTCTTTTCATCCACATGTCTTTGTATCTATCACAGTGTTTGGCATATAGTGGTCACTCAGTTGCCCTTTATTGAGTGAGAAGATACAGGGATTCACCTAAAAGACTTAGGTAATGCCAATACACTATCTGTCTTATCAGAATATTCTGGAGAAAGTTGTTCCACTATTGTCTTGCTAATATTGACAGCAGTAGTGTATTTGATATTTATGCCACCCAGCCAATGTTTGGAAGAGTTATTTTCTCTAGATGTATGATGTTAGTTCTCAGGTTGTTGTAAATGTTGAGATCATTAATTTACATATTTTAGCTTCACACATATTGCTCGTTTGATGCAAGTTAGAAGAGAAAAAAAAAAAAAACAATGTTTACCAGGGATATTGAATCTTATAGACACATTTATTTAACTTATTCATCAAGTCATCACATGCTTATATAGTGCCTACTATGTGCCAGGTACTCTTTTAGGCATTGAGGATACATAGGTAATACAAAAAGAGACATAGGCCCTACTAACTTAGATTTATGGAAGCTGGGGTGAAAAATAGTAAACTAAGAGGAATTGATACATATAATTTTTGTAGTAATAATTAATGTTTTCAATAAAAATGTAGCAAATAGACAACGAAAAGTCTGGGGGAGTGAGGAAAGGGACCTTTCTTGAAGAAGTAACATTTGAGCCAAAACTTGAGCGATGTTAAAAATTAAGCTGTGTAAAGAACTGCAGGAAGAGCATTCCAGGGAGAGGAATAACATGTGCAAAGGCACTGAAGTGGGAAGTGCTTGGATGTTCAGGGGATCCAAAGAAAATGAATGTATTTGCAGCAGAGCAAGCAAAGCACAGAATATTAGGTGGTAAGAGCAGAGAAGAAGACAGGAACCAGATCGTGTAGAACTTTGGAGGCCCTGATATGGTATTTAAATTTTATTCTAAGAGGAATCACATAATCTGATTTAAACTGTAAAAAGATAGCTTTGTCGGGTGGGAAGAGAAGAGAGATAAGAGAAGCAGGGAAGCAAGTTAGCAGGTGATTGCAACAATCCATGTAAGAAATAATAAAGATTATGAGAAGCAATTGGCTTTGAAATGTATTGGGAAGGTGGAGCAGAGAGTTTGCTAACGGATTGGATGTGGGATATTAGAGAAATAGATGAATCAAGGTTGATTGTTAGGATTTTATCTTAAAAAACTGGAAGAATGATGATGCCACTTGCTGAGGTGGGAGGGATGTGGGTGGAGTAGGTTTGGGGATAGCAGCAAGGCAAGAGTCCGGCCTGGACATGGCTATTAGATATTTAAGTAGAGGTGTTGTTAGCTGTTGGTTGTACCAGTATAGATTTTACAGCAAAGATTAGGACTAGTGCTATAATTTTGGGAGTAGTCAGCCTAGAGATGAGAGTTAAAGGATGGATTGTATAAAATTGTTAGGAATAGGAGTAAGAGAGGAGGTAAAGACTGAGTTCTGAGATTTGAGACTGATACCACAAAGAGAAGGACCTAATGGAGAATTCTGGGAAGGGGTTAGGAAGAATCACAGCAGAGCATGTCGTCCTGGTCACCAAGGGGAGAAAAATGCATTTTAATAAGGAAGAATGGGGTTGAGGTGTGTCTAATCCTGTTGATAATTTTACTGAACTCCATCACTTTTAACTTAAGTTCAAAACTGAAGAGATGGTACTTCTAAGGGTAAACTTAACTGTGCAAATAAGTCTGAGAGTAATTTTTCTCATGTCTGAGATGAGAGAAGAAGCATGGTACATTTTTCTCCATCAGCTTTAATATTTAAGGAGACATTACTTTCAGTTATAACAAATGAGCAAATGGTAGGAAGATGTAGGTTGTTTGGTAGAGTTTACAAATGCTAAGCTAACACTTAAACAGATTTTTTAATTGCATGCCATCATCTGAGTACGTGCAAAGCATATTACGTTACAAATTCTTTAATTTATAATTGATTTTTAAGGGACTTTGTTTTCTCTTCTAGTGTCCTACTTAGAGTAATAGGAAAAACTGGTCTTCTCTGGGAGAGAGGAAGTGTGATGTTCCTAATTTGGCTTCTTTTCTTCAGGCTTACGTGATTCTGTGTTTACTTTGGAGCTCTCTGAATGGAAAATTCAAGGGTCAGTGCCTGTCACTTGACCTGAGGGAAATGGCAGGTTTACTGTGTTTTTCTTTCTGTTTTTCACAGAAAGGAAAAGATGACAGTATATTTTTGCCTCCCTGTCTTCAGTTTCAGGTTTTAGGATGACCAGTGAAATGATCAGTACTTCAGAACCCTCCAAGGTGATGGGTCATTCAAGCTCCAGGAACATCAAGGCCTCAACAGTTTGGACATAACTTTAGGCAACACATATAAGACCCACATGTCTCCACTGATACGACTGGGGATCTCATCAAGAAACTACTCAACAAAGCCAGATACTGGAGGTATCGTATCCAGTGCCAAAGGCAGAAATATTCCAACAGGGAAGGAAAATCAAGCTCTAAAGGGGTTCCGTCTGTCCTCCCATTCTTGTCATGAGCATTGCACCTAGGACTGAGCAAACATATTTCTCTTTGTCCTATTTCAGCGCAGTTGTGGGATTTTGAGCATGCCTTGCAATCCCTCTGAGACCCAATCACTACATTTTGTAACCCTGGGTTTCTGGTGCTTGCCCTGCCCTTCTTACATAGTGCATAAGGGTCAGAGTCAAGTGAGATAATGTATGGGACTGTTTTTGTAAATTAAAAGTTACTGCAAGAATACACGATGTTAGTTTTTATCATATCTTTGATCCTGGATATCTCAAAGTATTTTATAAAACAATCCCCGTTGTTTTGTTACATTTTGTTCCTTAAGCTTCCCAGGGTTTGGTTATCTTTTCTCCAATGTTGATCCTTCGCTTGTGTCCCTTTTTCATCACCATTCAGTAAGACCCCTCTGTACCCCTCACCCCCAACAAAATACCTTGGAGGCAACTTAAACCATTCCTTCACCCTGCCTGAAATGAAGACAAAGTCCTGACAATTCTAACTTTATAAAATCCCCGAGTTCTTTCCCCTGCATAGGCCATCTTTATTGGTACTCTCCCCAGGTCAACAGCCTCTTCCATGCCCATTGATATATTCTAACTGTCGTTATTGCCATAGCTTCTTATTCTTCCATCCATTCTTCATGCAGCTAGTTTGTACTGATCCTTAAAAACAAAACAGAGCAACAACCCTGGAAATGTTCGTATCATTCCCCAATTAAAAACCCAAAATGGTTCCTCAACAGTAGTACTATAAAATAAACCTCGATGTGATTTTAAGGTTTTTCCATCATCAGGCTTCTCCTGGAATCTTCATGCACAGACTGCCCTTTCCAGTTCTTGTCTGCATATTTCCAGACAGGTTAAACTTCTTGCACTGCCTTGACCAGTCAGTAAGCTTCCACCCACCCCTTCTCACACTGCCTTCATGTCCCATAGCCTTGATTATCAGGCTTCTCACCTTTTAAATTCCTCTGTTATGACTTTACAAATTCAGCCTTGATCTCCACCTTGGCCCTTCACCCAGCCAGAATTAACAGTCCTGCTTTCATGCTTTTGCTTGCTACCCAGCTTAGCTTCTTATCTCAATCCCTGAAACACTCTTCAGTAGGTGTTTACGCAACTGTCTCCTTCTTTCTGACTATGAGCTCCTTCAATGTACAAGTTTTGTCTTATTAATTGCTTTACTAGAGTAAGTGTACATTAAGTTACATGCCTAGAACCTTATAACTACTCAACAGGAAGGAAGGAAGGAGAGAGAGAGAGAGGGAAGGAAGGAAGGAAGGAAGAAAAGAGAGAGAGAGGGAATGAAGGAAGGAAGAAAGGAAGGAAGCAAGGAGAGAGAGAGGAAAGGAAGGGAAGGAAGGAGGGAAGAAAGGAGGAAGGGAGGGAAGAATTGTGTATATCAATTTATTTAAAATATTTATGCTGCAAGTTACATGTGCTGTTAATATATAAATAGATGATACGTACCCACCAATCAAACTTTTGTTGAAAACATTTCTTTACCCACATTTTTTCAAAAACAGACAATATTTTTAAGTAGCCCTTGATAAAAGGTGTCAGTTTTTGTAATTTCTGTGCTTTTGCCTAACCTTGAACCTCTACCAGTCTTCTGAAGGTGGCAGCTGTTAATACCAAACTTGATGAGGAAGATGCCAGAATCTCAGCTGGAGTTCACAAAACCCTAGCCAGCCCTAACTCAGAAGGGCCTGCACACCCTTTAATCCAGCAAAATTAACTCAAGAGCATGTGGGACCTGAAATCCAATCTCTGCATATTATTGCGGGTGCTTCAAGCAAAGAAAAGAACCTGATTTCACATTTGAGATGCATTTTAAACCAAAGGTCTGTTCTGGTACCTCCACAAGGAAGCATCAGTCAGACCAAAGAAAGTTTACATCCAGGGATTTGTCTTCTGGAGTGGATCTCACTGACCTACAAGAATTGATTTTGCCCATGTCTTCGCAACACCTTGTTAGTGGTATCAAATCAGAAGATTGAAGTGAGCCATAGTGACAGTATGGACACCACAGAAATCGACATACATATCAAGGCTTTTTCTTTATTTCTGGAGAGTCAGTTCAAAAGTACAACACTTTTATATCTTCCCTCTTTTGCTCCCCACTCCCTCCCATTCCTGTTCCCAGTCCATACTTGAATAACTGTGTTGCAAATAAAATCAGTTCAGAAAACTTGTGTCTCCACAGGAAGATTTATTTGTTCATTTACCTTAATACGGGAAGTTCCTCTGCAGCATTTTTTAGCTGGAGGTGCTGAAAGACCACATCCTCTTTGGCTCTTCATTTCAGGTTTATGTGAACATTGTTTGCTAAAAAGTTGTTGAAATCTTCCTAGAACACAGAGTCTATTATAAATAACCATGAAAAAAATCCCCCTTAGTAGACTACAGTTATAAGTAAAAACACACACAACTCCCCCACCCCCCAGAAAAACAAATCTTTACTTTCGTCTTTTCCCTTTTTCTTCTCCGAATTACCACAGACCACTCATACATGAGTGCAAGTACTTTCAGCCTTTGGTTTGAGGGATTTTATCACTGTTGATGGCACTCTCTCTGAAACATGTCTTAGAGGGATGTTTACCATGATGCTAATGAGGCTTAGGCACCAAGGCTCTTCACTTTGATAAGATCTCTCCAAAATCGCAATGTGTTCTCATAGTCATATACTTGACAAATTTACAAAAGTAAGATTTATTTTTGTATTTTCTTTCTTTCTTTTCTTTTCTTTCTTTTCTTCCTTTCTTCCTTCCTTTCTTTCTTTCTTTCTTTCTTTCTTTCTTTCTTTCTTTCTTTCTTTCTTTCTTTCTTTCTTTCTTTCTTTCTTTCTTTCTTTCTTTCTTTCTTTCCTTTTCTCTTTCTTTCTTTTCTTCTCTTCTCTTTTCTTTTTTTTTTTTTTTTTGACAGTGTCTCGCTTTGTTGCCCAGGCTAGAGTGTGGTGGCATAATCTCTGCTCACTTCAATCTCTGCCTACTGAGTTCAAATGATTCTCCTGCCTCAGCCTCTTGAGTAGCTGGGATTGCAGGCATTTGCTGCCACACCCAACTATTTTTTGTATTTTTAGTAGAGACGGAGTTTTACCACATTGGCCAGGTTGGTCTTGAACTCCTGACCTCAAGTGGTCCACCTGCCTCAGCCTCCGAAAGTGCTGGGATTATGGGCATGAGCCACTGTGTCCCGCTACATTATTTTTTTCAAAGAGAGCCCTGCAATACTATATAAATTTCAGGCTCCATGAAACCTCGATATACTCCTGAGGGTTATTTTATATTGGTTTAACCTAACTTATTTAAAGTTGCAGTCTTGCTTCTGGCCCTACCCTTCTCATGAACTAAACTCCTGTCCTCTTTCTCTCATTCTAATAAATTCACAAAGAAACTTCTATGCAATGAAGTTGCTGTTTTCAAAGTTCCATATTATTATCAAGAAAAAGAAAATGGAATAGTCATTAAACTTCTGAAGTAATTTAGAGGAACTCAGGTGCTTGACCAGGGAAAATGTAAACTTACTGGCAAGAAAGCTTGGAGCTCAGCTGTCTTCTTGACTAACTGAATCAGAAATGCCTACCCTTCCCAAGCCGCACTTCCCACTGACCACAAACCAGCTTTCTTCCTCAGCCTCACTAACTTCTTGGCCTGCAGGCTCAGCTTAAAGATCGTCTCATCTCAGAAGCCTTTCCTACGTTAGAAATCTCTCCTATTAACTCCCATTGGATCTTGAGTTTAACCCTGCAATGGACTTATCACACCAGTAGATTATGAGCTCTAAAGGGATAGCATGTGTCATATACATTACCTCTTACAGTGGCTGGCACAAAACCAGCCTTCAACACATTTGTTGAGTGAATATATGAATGAAGGAAATAATACTTTTCTGAATTAGGAGTTAGAATACCCAAATACTTACTGTATCCATGCCAGTAATAAGCTTGTTAACACTGAACAAACCTGTACATTCCCTTGACCTCATTTCCACATACATACATATGTATATAGTAAAGAGTCCAGGTGGAACCAAACCTGAGATTATTCTTAGGTTTTTATATAGCCGTAGCCAGTCTTTACAAGAAAGAATAAGGAGTCTCTTGAGAAAGATCACATGGTAAGTGAAGACAAACAGCCACAACCTGGTTCAAGAACAGTGGGCTGGTGTTGAACAGAGCTGGGACTCTGAATAGATCTTGGGCCTGTCACTCTGTTGGTTCTCTGGCCCAGGCCCAATGGACCTGCAATATGAATAAGCAAAAGAAGTTTTTTTTCCATTTTTTTTCCTACTAATTGCTTTACTGGGCTTTGGGACCTCAATATGTCAGCAGCATTAGCATTGGACACTTGGCCAGAGACAGGAGATAGCACTGGAGTCTTAGGAGACGATGTTGGTGATTTCAGGAGCAATAGCAAAGAAGGACTGTATTCTGGGCACCGAAGATATATTAGCAGCCTCTCTTGGTAGTATAAGGAGCCAAAAACACCATCGCAGTGAGGTAGAGTGAAAGGAGGAAAATGACAGACATCCATTGTCATAAGAAGATAATTTGCAGCATGCTTATCACAACAACTTAGACACATGTCCAACTCCATGGAAGGAATGTAAAGAGGGCTCTATGTCTCACAAAAGCAGAGAGAAACATAGTTTAACTGTTACTGCATAAACCTCTTTTTACTCCAATGTATAGTCTGGAATAAGTTTTGGGGATTTAACTGGAATTCAAAATTATAAATGATCATCCTTACCCAAAGAGTGTGATACCTCAAATATTAGCAAATTGAACAGAGTTAAAAATCAATCTCACTATGGCTGTGAAATTGGGGAAGAGAAGTTCAGAACCTTTTTCTTATTCTCCAAGTGCAGTAGAAAGGTTTTAGATTTGGGCTGGTATCCTAACTCTGATATTTAATAGATTAGTTAAATTAGTCAAATTATTTAGCTTATTGAGCCTCAGCTTCTCTAACTGGATGATGAGAATAATACTATCTACAGTACTGTTGGAAGGGATTAAATATGTAAAGCATAAGCACATAGCACATATGTGAGTGCCTGACCTTTAGTGGGTGCTTAATAAACATGAGTTCTCCCTCTCTGCCTTCATCTCCACATATGTAAGAATGCATATTGCATAAGAACACAATAAGGCATAATGTGCTGTGGTCAATAGGGGATGCTTTTTGGA
This sequence comes from Macaca mulatta, assembly GCF_049350105.2. Taxonomy (NCBI): domain Eukaryota; kingdom Metazoa; phylum Chordata; class Mammalia; order Primates; family Cercopithecidae; genus Macaca; species Macaca mulatta. The sequence continues at coordinate 18,024,748 of NC_133407.1, forward strand.
CTGTGGTGGATCTGCATGTACTTAAGCTCCAGTTTGACACTCCCTATGTGATCTTGGGCAATTTACTTAACACCTCTAAGCTCTTCAGTTTCGTTATCTTTAAAATGGAGTTTGGAGAACGTATGCATAAACAGAACACTCAAAAAATTTTAGCTATGCTGTTAATATTCCAAATATGATGAAGCAATAGGTTAGATATTACATTAAAACATTACTATCAAATAGATTTTAGGGGTACATTTTCAAAAATCATTGTTCAGATCTTTTGGTAATAGAGACCACAGAAAGAGCCAAAAAGCTTTTACAAATTATCCTAATGAAGGGAAAAGGGAGGCAACTTTTGAAAAATAAAGTTATTGCTTTCTCGGTCCTTTCCAATTCAGTCATTCAGTCACTGGGAGCTAACAATAAAAACAATATTGATTCATCATTTTTACTGAAACCTACCCAATAGAAATCCTTCAGGGCTCGCTGTATTTCTGAGAGAAACCCTGCCTTAGCACTACTGCCTTTTCCAGAAAGACTCTGGCAGGAAACAATGCTCTGTCTTGAATTCACAACATTTCTTCCTTTGTGAAAACAAACAAACAATAAGTTCATTTCCTCTCAAATCTTCTCAGGATCCTTTCTCCTGGTTTACCGCCTAGAAATCAATTTCTTGTGTCTTTCTTCACTCACTTTCATAGAAGAGATCAGGCAGATACTCTAAAAGGTGAAAACACATTTCAGGGACAATCTGATGTCACTTTGATTTTTTATGATTAAGTCTGATAGAATTTGATCAAATTCTCAATAATTCTTTCTGGCAAGTGATTCTACAAGTGATTAAATAATTCTCATTATTTTTACTTCTCTATATTTTCTAATTTCCCTACAATAGATATTTATTACTCGTGGAAGAAAACACGTGAAAGTTAAAAAGTATGGTGATCTTAAAGGTGCAGTCAAATATTTGTGGCTATTCTAATCAAATTGCCTTTATGGGCTCTGCTCTTGACTATACTACTTCATTTAATTATTCCAATCATATCTACTCATCTCGCCTATTTTATCACTGAGAAACCAAAGCCCAGAGATTTTAATAAATGAATCTAATTATCACAGCTAGGAGAGGCAACACCATTACTGAACTGACAGCCTTATTTTTAAAAACACCCTACAAGTAGGTGAAAAGCAGGAATTTAAACTCAGGTCTATCTGATCAAATTTTATATTATTAATCACTGTTATTTCCTCAGATGTCTTCCTGGAGTAAAAAACTCAGAATCTGAACAATGTGATTTCTTTACATGGCCAGAGTTCTAAAGTAAAACTGAAGAAAAAAATTAGTTTTCTCTCTGACAATTGAATGGCTAGTTTTTTGTTGTTGTTGTTTGTTTGTTTTTGACAGCGTCTTGCTCTATTGCCCAGGCTGGATTGTAGTGGAGTGATCTCAGCTCATTGCAACCTCCGACTTCCGGGTTCAAACAATTCTCCTACCTCAGCCTTTCAAGTAGCTGGGACTACAGGTGTGTGCCACCATACCCAGTTAATTTTTGTATTTTTAGTAGAGATGGGGTTTCACCATGTTGGCCAGACTGGTCTTCAACTCCTGACCTCAAGTGATCTGCCCACCTTGGCCTCCTAAAGTGCTGGGGTTACAGGCGTGAGCCACTGCAGGTGGGCTTTTTTTTCCCCCCCAAAACAGATGAATTTTCTGAGAGAAGGTCCTCAGCTACTTCTAGACTCTACCGAAATGGCCCATTCTGAACCCAGAACATCTATAAGAGTATCTTTGCTTGGAAACTTATAAGGAAGTTCCCAAAATACTAAAGACAAGACACTATGAGGGAAATGAAGGAAAGGTATAATACGGTCAGAGGCATTAGTTGAACCCCAAGATGAGGCCAATTAATACAAAAACGAAAGAACTTAAATTCAATACACATTTTCCATTAGCATGTAACTAAAAAAAAGACTTACAATGACTTTTAGTATTGCCTGGTATTCTACATTTTTGTAGGCAGAACTTAAAACTCTTAATTTTCACTAAGTTACAATTTAATGGCCATTAAGTACCTTGTAAGCCAGAAACATCTTGACTTCCTTTAAGGTTTAAAAACTTCTCCCCCAGACCTTTCCCTACTTTGATTATGTTTCCCCTCCTCAGACTTTAGTCTTGCTTTGCTTTTTTTTTTTTTTTTTTTAATCTTCTATTTAGTTTTTTTGCAGTTCAGGGTAAGAGACAAGGTATTACTTCTCTCTTGTGGGGTTCCAGCACCAAAGTTGAACTTAATTGAATGGCTCAGAGAATAAATCTCAGGGAAGCAACTATGAACCAATCCAACTGCAAAGGAACAGATTATGAAATTAGTCATATGCTTTTAAAGTAGTCCCAGGTTTCAGTTTTGGAAAGCTGGACTTAAAAACATAACTAAAATCAAGGACTAGGAATGAATGGGGGAAGAATAATGTCTTACCTGTTCTGTGTTCAGCATATTAAGTTTCAAACATACCATCTCCCACCACAATTTCAAGCAAAATGAGTTTGAGAATGAGACATTCAGGAGACAGGGGAATTGACAAAGAAGGGAGAACCAAACTCATTGGGTCAAACTATACAGAGATGGCCAGAGAGGGCCTGTTGCCAATTTGATAAGTGATCCCATTCCACTCTGAAGCCCATCAGAGTTCTGAGCAGAGAGATGCTGGATTTCATTATTGTTTGTTCTTGACCTGCAGCCAAAATACGCCTCTGAACTGAATATCCAGCTTTGCATCTAAGGCATTTCAGTGTCTCCACTGTGGTAAAGGAAAACACTTTTTTTTTAATTTCATGTTGCTATGTATATTGGCAAATATCCTATCCAAAGAATTGTGCTCCAAGAACTCTGGAAACACCTGCCAGCAGAAAACTTGGGAGCTTTGTTTAAACAAGTATACCTGCCAACTTTCCAGTGCTGTTGATTTTGCAGGACTGAAAAACGTGGACTATTTTAAAACTACTTATGGATAACAGGAACTGGGCTGTGGAGATGAGGCACGGAATGTGCCTAGAATCATGTTTATCTTTTTATTTTTTAGCATTGTGTGGTCTGAGCCTTGTGCAAGAAAACTGCAGTGTTAATCTCCCTTCAGCAGTGGATCCACCATGTGGCTGTGAACAGGGAGAATGCTTGGGCCTGAATTTAAGGTATTTGGCAAAATAGAGTTTCCAAGAAACCCTGTGGAAATATAAAGCTCCAGGCTCTGTGACTTGTACTGGCATTAACAAATGTCCCTTTAGTTTCCCAAGGGCATTTAGATTCCTTTTGTAGTTTCTTCATAGCACTGTAATCAATCACCCAGCTCAAACACTCTTGAGCCTTAGTGAGCAATTCTGAATCTGAGGGCTAATTGGACATGATTATAATAAACAGTTCTACTCTAATTTCCTTCTGTCAAATTAACTACCATAGGTAATTGTCCAATAGGCAAGATGTTCTCTTGAGGTATTAAATAAAGGCATTTGGCTATATAAATCTTAATGGTTGGCAAAAAAGATGCCATGCTCAAGGCAATAAGGCTTAGTGGTATTTGTTTTTAACCCAACAGCTAGTATGCGGTTGTTAGAAAGTAACTGAGCTGAGGTCATTGGAGGAGGTGGAAGGACACCAAGCTCCCATCTTACAGACCATAAGGTGGTGCCACTGAACTTCAGCTGTTTCCTTGGCTGAGCAGCACGGTGATGTTTTGTGGATGGGAAAGATGTTGCTACTCCAAAGGTGTATCAATCTGAAGATGCTAGCCTACTTTATGTGGTTGGAAGGAAGGATGTTGAAAACCTCTTTATCAGCTGGGTGTGGTGGCCCATACCTGTAATCCCAGCACTTCTGAAGGCCCAGGCAGGTATATCACCAGAGGTCAGGAGTTCAAGACCAGCCTGTCCAACATGGTGGAACTCTGCCTGTACTAAAAATACAAATAAAATAAAATAAAATAAAATAAAATAAAATAAGCCAGTCATCATGGCACATGCCTGTAATCCAAGCTACTCAGGAGGCTGAGGCAGGAGAATTGCTTGAATCTGGGAGGCAGAGGTTGCAGTAGGCCAAGATCGCACCACTAGACTCCATCCTGGGTGACAGAGTGAGACTCCGTCTCAGAAAAAGAGAAGAAAACCTCTTTATCAATGTGTTATTCTGGCCTGCCATGAAAGTCCTGCCATTTTGAGTTTTTCCTTCGGATTAAGGCTCCATTGGAGTCACTTTGCTTCTTAGTTCATCAGTTGCCTCCTCCATACTATTAGGGAATTAGCTTATGTATCGTTTAGTGATCACCGCAGTAACACTATGTAATAAAACACCTCTGAATCTCAGGAACTTAAAACAATAATCATTTGTCCTCATAGAGCTGGGTGTTGTTTGGGGTGGCTCAGCTTCAGGCCATAGTGGCTGGGATGGCTTTGTTTTACATTGAGGGCCCATTGGTCAATTTTGGCCAACCTGCTATTGGCTAAGGCAAGTCACATGACCAATCCCTAAGTCAAGGAGTGTGGAAATATGCTTCATTCATTAGTATTTAGTACCAAGGAGTGTGAATATATACTTAATTTATGAACTTACTATGGCAAGCGTGTGACATAGGGAGGAGTAAAAAATTGGGGTCACTAAATCAACCTACCACAGACTAGATAAGTGGATTCTAAATATTGCGGTCCTTGTTGCTATAATAGAGATTCCTTAAATACAGTATGTTGCAGAACCCTAAAATTTTAAAAATGTAAAGACAGAACCATTTTGCAGGTCCACTAGGGAACTCCTAAATCATTGTAAGTATCATGTGGGAAACCTGTAAAAATCTGGGTCTTGTGTAGTAGAACTGAAATGGATGGTCTAGGAAACACCATTTTAAATATCATTTCAAGTTATTCTGATGAGAGCTTGGTGGAGCTTGAATTCTCCAGGATCCTAGGATTCTAAGTTGCACCTCTATTTTGATAGCATATGTGGTTATCAAGTACCAGTACCATTTTACAGAGTCAGGTTACATATGTTAGCTGAAATAAATTACTCTTCCTATGCCAGTTGACACATTTTGGCAGGGACCTCATGTCCACAAGCCAAAACAAATAAAGTGGGTAAAAGCAGGAAAGGGGAGTAAGGGCATCTTGTCAAGCTTTGAATACTGATATCTCACTTTTATTTACAATAGTGGTTGACAATAAAGTCAAGTTCTGATTCTAAGCATTATTTCCAGAAAGTTAGAGTTAATATGCAGTTACTGTAGAACAGGAAAACCTTAAGTAAAACTTTAGTCATTGGATATATCATTCAATGATTATACCAGAGGAAAAGAAATGGTAGGATATCTATCTACCTATCTGTCTATCTGTCTATCTTATCTATCTGTGCAAGGAATTGGCTTTTATGATTGTGGAGGCTAGTGACAAGTCTGAAATCCGCAGAGTAGACCATTGGGAAGGGCAGGTTTGAAGTTAGGCAGAAGTTGATGCCACAGTCCACAGGAAAAATTTCTTCCTTGTCAAGGAAACCTCACCTGTGCTTTCAAGGACTTTCAGTGGACAGAGTCAGGGTCAACCACATTAGAGATGATAGTCTCCTTTACTTAAAAACAAATAATTATATATGCTATTCATATTTACAAAACACCTTCACAGCAACACCTATATTAGTGTTTGATTGAATCACTGGGGCAACAGCCTTGACAAATAGGCAAATAGAACTGACTATCATCACATCTGAAGATTTCTCTTCTTGTTTTGGGTGTTACATTTGTGTGTTACCTGTATCCTTATTTAACATTTTTTTAAAACTAACTTAGTTTTTGAATTTCAGCCTTCTCATAAGCAATAATAACACTTAAACTATTCATTTCATGTGTTAGTTATATACATCATAAAAATAATAAAATTAATTATTTCTATTAAAATAGTTTGTCCATATACTACCTTAAATAATTTACCACACGCTCTTGGAAGTAGTAGACTAATTTATTAAATCAATCGCTAGATAGTTGGGTTGAAGAGCTTGCTAGAAAGAAGCAATTTTAATAAGGAAAGAGAAAGTCTTAAGCCAGGAGCTCAACCTGGGCAGGGGAAAATCCAAAAAGATGCTTTCTGTTACAGAAAGCCCAGGGGAACCTGGGATTGGGAGTGGTACACACCTGTGGTGAAAATGACACATGGAGGAGTGTTAAAAGCTGTCTGAAAGTTTCATAGAGTTTTGAGGGATGACTTTAACCACTTATATTACAACTTTCAGGAAGGCTATACTGCAAAGAACTTAAAATAATTGAGTTCATCAAGCCAAAGACAAAGAAGGTGAGAAAGAAATTGTCTTTGCCCTTAAAACCTTTATAGCCTAATAGAAAAGAGCAATATCAAAATATGATCACAGAGCAGTATGCAATACACTGTTAGAGGCCTGCAGAGGTGCCAAGTAAAAGGTGAAGTAATCGAGAAAGGTTGCTTGGTGGGGGGCTGTTTGAGTTAAGGCTCAAAGAATAACAGGCCTTGTGAAGACGGCCTGGGTGCATGTGTGGGAGGAGGTGGAGCAGTCCACATAATGTGAAAGCATAAACAAAATCGGGGACTTGAACTTGCATTGTATGTATATGTGTGTATGGGGATGTGTAGGGTATAGAGTTGGGGTGGATACAATAGAGCAGAGTACAGAAAAATGGCTGAAACAGAGTCACCGCATTGCACAACTCCACCGGTCACCATTCAAAAAGACTTTGAGGCCCTGTTCATCAGTGACTCACACCTGTGATCCCAGCACTTTGGAAGACTGAGGTGAAAGGATTGCTTGAGCCCAGGAGTTCCAGACCAGCCATGGCAACATAGAGAGACTCCATCTTGAAAAAAATTAAATAAAATAATTAGCCTGGTGTGGTGGCACACACCTGTAGTCCCAAGTACTTCTTGTGAGGCTGAAGTGGGAAGATTGCTTGAGCCCTGGAGCTCCAGGCTACAGTGAGCTGTGATCATGCTGCTGTACTCTAGCCTGGGTGACAAAGCAAAACCCTGTCTCAGAAAAAGAAACAAAAAACGAAAAAAGCAAACAAACAAAAAAGACTTAGATTTAATACCCACTACAAACTCTGCATGAATATAGGGTTTAAAGTGCAAGCATGGAGGGTGGAATGTTGGGAACCTAGTTTGGAAAGGTAGGCATAAAGCAGTTCACCATGAATCCTTAATTCCATGACGAGGAAGTTGGCCTTCATATCACACAGCAGTTCTGAATTTTCCAATAAGAAAAATCAAGTACATGCTTAAGACATCAATGAATCAGAAGGGCAATTATTTTCTTTTGAAATTGTTTGTAAATTTTCAAAGTATCAAAGTAGTTATTTTAGGAAAAATACCCCAAACAATGAGTTGTTTTACCCGTGTTTAATGTCTAGCATTGCTTTTGTTTTTGAGTTACATATGACAGGATGAAGGAAGGTAGGAGACAGCATGGGCTCATCGGTGTTTTGGGTAAATAAAAGCTTTCAGGTCCTGCTGTTGAATATATGTGGCCTTTGAAGAATGTTAACATGAGCAAATACAGAAGAGAAAACCTGGTGGCCAGGGTTAGGTGCCTTATTTTAGTGTTGGACAGAATAAAGTAGTGCATTTTTACATTCACTGACCTCTCTGAAATGCATATGATAGATAGCATTTTAGTATTATAAAAATGATATTGCAAAATATTTAAAATTGCTCAAGGAAAAATATACTAAATCTGTCAAAGTTCCTGGCAGGAAACAGATGGCACATTCAAGTAGAATAATTCAAAACAATTTACTGAAAGAAACTATTTAGTGAAGAGGGAATAGGAACCACTTTGATTTAAGGGAAATCAACAAGGAATATTCAGGGGCTGGTAACATCAGGAAGCTCTAAGCACAACCCATAAGCCTGAAGGGACCAGGGGCGGGAGCAGTAAACAGAACCCTGAGAGCCCAGTGGTAGCTGTAGAGAAGGTCATCAGACCAGAGCTGTGACCTTTTATAGAGGAACATATGCAACCTGTGTTAACATAGCATGAAGGAAGCTAGACTACATCTTGTCCCCAATGTCCTTTGGCCTTCTGGGTTTCAAACAATGTCTCCTCTTGGCTGAACTCAAACAGAAGCCAGGGAATTAGGTTGTCAAATGATGAGTCCGTATAAGCCAACTTTCCCGGCAGAAAGCAGGATGGAGAAGGATGGCAAGTGCATGCGGAGAGTCAAATAGAAAATATCCAGCATAGATATATATTGCAAACAAACATCTTTTAAATAATCATTTAGCAGCTGGGCGCGATGACTAAACTCTGTCTCTGCAAAAATACAAAAATTAGCTGGGCATGGTGGCAGGCGCCTGTAGTCCCAGCTATTGGAGAGAATGAGGTGGGAGGATGGCTTTAACCCAAGGCGGAGGTTGCAATGAGTTGAGATTGGGTTACTGCACCCGATCTCAGAGCAAGACCCTTTCTCCCCACTGCCTGCACAAAACAATGTACTTACCTTCTACACCAGCGGCTGGTAAATTATGACCTATAGGCTAAATCCAGCTTGCAACCTGTTTCATGAAATAATGTTTTATTGAAACACTGCCATACCCATTTATTTACATATAATCTATGGTTGTTTTTGGCAGAGTCTTTAAATCTGAAAATATTTACTATCTGGCCCTTTACCAAAAGCCTTTACTGACCACTGCTCTACCCAGTAAAAAAAGTAGGCTTTGTCCTTCTAAAAAAGTTTCTTAGCAATAACAACATACTCCAGAGGTATCCTCGTTTTTTGACCACTGCCATCACCAAGTATGCATTACTTTCATAATACATATTTCACTTCAGCCTTAGTTTTTCCGCAGATTAACTATATTTGTGTATATATATGTCTGTGTGTGTGTATTTGTGTGTGTGTGTGTGTGTGTCTGTATGAGGAAACCAGCTTTAATCAGAAACACATCTACAAACTTGGAAAGAATAAAAGTGACCAGGAAATAATTTAGGGTGACATATTTAGGTAGCCTTCCCAAATTACCTGTTTTTTCAGATTATTTAAAAAATCTAGAATACTGTTTTTAAAATGACCAGACATTTCAAAAACATGTCCTTTCACACTCCCCACATTCATTAGCACATAATTATCTATGCACTTCGTGCATGGCAAGTATGACTTTTGACTTCATAGCCCCCCCTTCTTGATTTTCATTTGATGTTATTTTAATCTTCATATACTCACACGTACATTACGAAGTTTTGCCTCAGGTTAAAGAGAAAGATTTAAAACTTGAAAATTAATTATTTCCTGTTCTTCAAGTCAGATTTGAAATAATGCAAGGAGGGAAGGAGACAGAAAGAGAGAGCAGGGGCAAGAGGAGAGAGAAGGGGAGAGAGACACACAGAGGCAGAGAGAAACAGAGAAAGAGAGGGAGAAGAATTGTTTGTAAATGAAGAAAGATTGAAATAAATGTTTGAAGATTTCTACTTTATGAATCACATTACTGCCTCCTGTGACTTTGGTTTCCAATGATTTTACCTATTATTTTGTAGTGCATTTATGCTGAAGCTCTCAGATACTGCGCTTGTAGACCTTGGCCTGGATCTTTCTTGGTGCTGTCTCATTCCACATTCCCAAAATGTTGCAATAGGATGTATTACACCATCTGAGATAGCAAAGAAGAGACTAGACTTGAGGTTAGGAAGCTTGTCATTTAGCAATTCTTCAGTATCTGCTGGTGGGAAGAGTGAAGAAAGAGGTGGGCGGAAGGAAATAGGAGGGAAGGACGTATTTAACCACAGTAATGTACTGTATGCAATAAATGTGTATAAGAATGGCATTCTCTTAAACTACATGTAAAACATTACAGGTCACAAAACACTATTTTCAAAGCACAAATAAAAACTTAATATACGTGTTGTGTAAATGTGTGTGTTTTGCAGCACATAACCAAGTTTCTATGAATGAATAGAAAAAGGACAACCTGATAGACAAAAATTGAGAGTTTAGAGATGAATGAAATACAAATGACTCTTAAATAATAATAAAATGTGCATTTTTATTTTAATAAAATAAATTCAAATTAAAATCATCGAGGTAACAATTTTTATCTTTCTTATTAATATAGTTTGACTCTACACATGTCTTTTACATCGCTGTATAGGAGTGTAAATAGTTAGCTCTTTTAAGGAGAAAAATCAGAAGCTTGTTTTTTGCGTTAAAAATGGCATACAGTTTGACCCCATGATGACTCAATTTCTAGAAATAGTATACTTCTCTATGTAAGAAGTGACATACATACAATAGCGAACAATATGAACATTGTTGTATTATTTGTCATAGCAGAAGGTTAGTATTATATAATGTGATCTAGAAGATTGCTTAACAAATTAGGAATGCAAAGAACAATGTCTTAGCATACGGATCTATGTTCCACTTCTGTAATGCCTCCCCACTGTAAAAACCTCAGGGGGAAGGAGTCTTCAGTATATCATTCTTCTTTTGAAGATTACTAACCCTTAAGTTACAAAAAATGCACAGAGTGTAAAATTAGGGAGCTATTAAAAAGAATGCAGCAGCTCTATATTTTCTGGAATGCAATGAAACATTTTTTCTTATGGCTTTGGTTTTAATGATGAAATTTGAAAACGTTACAAAATCCAACGATAAATAAATAATTAAATGAAAGATAATATATCTGCCTGAACTCAAAAAAACAGCAAGAAAAATACCAAATAATCCTATTAAAAAGTGGGCGAAGGACATGCATAGATAATTCTCAAAAGAAGATACACAAAGCCATGTGCAGTGGCTCACGCATGTAATCCCAGCACTTTGGGAGGCTGAGGCAGGAGGATGACAAGGTCAGGAGATCAAGACCATCCTGGCTAACATGGTGAAACCCTGTCTCTGCTAAAAATACAAAAAATTAGCCGGGTATGGTGGTGGGCACCTGTAGTCCCAGGTACTCAGAAGACTGAGGCAGGAGAATCGCTCGAACCCAGGAGGTGGTTGCAGTGAGCCAAGATTGCTCCACTGCACTCCAGCCTGGGCGACAGAGCAAGATCCTCTCTTAGAAAAAAAAAAAGATATATAAATGGCCAAAAAACAAAGGAAAAAATGCTCAACATCACTAATCATCAGGGAAATGCAAATTAAAACCACAGTGAGATACCAGCTTATACCTGTAAGAATAGCCATTATTAAAAAGTAAAAAAACATAGATGTGGGTGTGAATTTGGGGAAAAGGAAATATTTATACACTCCTCGGGAATGTATATTAGCATACCCTATATGGAAAACAATATGGAGATTCCTTAAAGAAATAAAAGTAGATCTACCATTGGATTCAGCAATCCCACTGCTGGCTATCTACCCAAAGGGAAATAAGTCATTTTATGGAAAAGACACTTGTGCATGTATGTTGATGGCAGGACAAGTCACAATTGCAAAGATGTGGAACCAACCTAAGTGCCCATCAACTAATGAGTGGATAAGAAAATGTGATATTATATATATCATATATGTGTATATATCTCATATATGTATATATGTGTATAATATATATGTATATAGATATATATAATGTATATGTATATAGACATATATCATATATGTATATAGACAGATATATCATATATATGATAGATAGATATCATATATATGTATATAGATATATGGACGCCATGAAATACTCCTTGGCCATTAAAAAGAATGAAATAATGTATTTTGCCATAACTTAGATGGCGCTGGAGGCCATTATTCTATGTGAAGTAACACAGGAGTGGAAAACCAAAAACTGTATGTTCTCACTTATAAGCAGAAGCTAAGCTAAGAGTTATCAAAGACACACAGAGTGATATAATAAACTTCAGAGACTCAGAATGGGGAGGATGGGAGAGAGAAGAGGGATAAAAAACACTGTGTTAGGTACAATGTATTCTACTTCAGGGTCAAGTGAAATGAAATATCAGAATTCACCTATATATGTAGGTGAAAAAAAGTTTGTACCCCAAAAGCTATTGAAATAAAAATTAAGGAATTTTAAAAATTTTAAAAAAAGATAATACATCTAGTCAGTGGATTTTCCTTTTCTCTTAGCCTCTCTCGTCTCCTCTTCCAGGCCTCTGGTAACCAACAGTCTACTCTCTATTTTCATGAGATCTAGTTTTTTAGCATCCGCGTATGAGTGTGATGCTTGTCTTTCTGTGCTTGGCTTATTTCACTTAATATAACGGCCCCAGTTCTGTCCAGGTTGCTGCAAATGACAAGATTTCATTATTTTTTATGGCTGAAAAATATTCTATTGTGTATATATGCCACATATTTTTTATCCATTCATTTGTCGATGGGTGCTTAGATTGATTCCATATTTTGGCTATTGTGAATAGTGCTGCAATAAACGTGGAGGTGTAGATAGCTCCTTGGGATACATTAATTTCCTTTTTTTTTTTTTGATTATATACACAGAAATGGGATGCTGGACCATATGATAGTTCTATTTTTAGTTTTTTGAGGAGACTTCATACTGTTCCTTATAGTGGCCGTACTAATTTACATGCCCAGCAACACTGTGTGAGGGTTCCTATTTCTCCACATCCTTGCCAGCATCTGTTACTCTCTGTCTTTTTCACACAAGCCATTTTAACTCGAGTGAAATGATACCTTATTGTGGCTTTGATTTGCATTTTGCTGATGATTAGTGATGCTGAGCATTTTTTTATACACCTATTGGCCATTTGTACTTTTCTTTTGAGAAATATCTGTTCAGATCTTTTGCCTATTTTAAATTGGATTATTTGTGTTTTTTTGCTGTTGAGTTGTTCGAGGTCTTATATATTCTTGTTATTAATATTTTGCCAAATAGATGGTTTGCAAATATTTCCCCCCATTCTGTGGATGTTTCTTCACTTTGTTGATTGTTTCCTTCACTGTGCAGAGGCTTTTTATATGGATATAATACCAATTGTCTATTTTTGGTTTGGTTGCCTGTGCTTTTGAATTCTTACACAAAAGAAATCTTTGCCTACATCAATGTCCTGAAGCATTTCCCCAATTTTTTTTCTAGTAGTTTCATAGTTTCAGGTCTTAGATTCTTTAATCCATTTTTATTTTATTTTTGTGTATGGTAAGAGATAGGGACCTAGTTTCATTTTTCTGCATAGAATTATACAGTTTTCACAGCAACATTTATGGAACAGACTGTTGTTTCTCCATTGTATGTTGTTGATGCCTTTGTTGGAGATGAGTTGGTTATAAATACATGTATTTATAACTGGGTTTTCTATTTTGTTCCATTGCTTTGTGTCTGTGTTTATGCCACTACCATGCTGTTTTGGTTACAACAGCTTTGTAGTAAATTTTGAAGTCAGGTAGTATGATGCCTCCAGCTTTTTTTTTTCCCCTCAAGTTAACTTTTGCTATCTGGGGAATTTTTTGGTTCTATATAAATTTTAGGATTATTTTTCTGTATTTGTGAAGATTGTTATTGGTATTTTGATAGAGATTGCATTGAATCTATAAATTGCTTTGGGTAGTATTGCCATTTTAAGAATATTGATTCTTTAAATCTTTTAACATATAATATCTTTTCATTTTTTCATGTGTCCTCTCCTATTCTTTCATTAGTGTTAGTTTTCCTTGTATAAATCTTTCACTTCTTTGGTTATGTTGATTCTTAAGTATTTTATATTAATATTCTTGAAGCTATTTTAAATGGAATTGCTTTCTTGATGTACTTTTCATATTGTTTGCTGTTGGTGTATATAAATGCTACTGATTTTTATATATTGATTTTGTGTCCTGTTCAGTTCTTAGAGTTTTAGGTTTTTTTGGTGGAGTCATGAGGTTTTTCTGAGGATAAAATCATGTTGTCTGAGAGCAAGGCTAATTCGACTTCTTCCCTTCCAACATGGATATTTTCTTTTTATTTCTCTTGCCTAGTGCTCTCACCAGGACTTCTAGTATTATGTTGAATAATAGCAGCAAAAGTGGGCATCTTTGTCTTTTTCCAGAATTGTTCCAGAGGAAAGGCCTTCAATTTTTGCTCATTCAGTATGATGTTAACCATAGGTTTGTAATATATGGCCTTTATTATTTGGAGGCATATTCCTTCTATATGCATTTTGATGAGCATTTTTATAAGAAAGGAATGTTGAATTTTATCAAATGCTTTCTTGGCATCTCTTAAAACAGTCATTGATTTTGTTCTTGATTCTGTTAGTGTGATGTATTGTGTTTATTGATTTGCATGTGTTGAACCATCCTTGGATGGTTCTCACTGACTGCGATGAACGATCTTTTTAATGTATTGCTGAATTTGGTTTGCTAGTATTTTGTTGAGGATTTTTGCATCTATGTTCATCAGTAATATTGGCTTGTGGTTTTCTTTTTTTGTTGCGTTCTTGTCTGGTTTTGGTATCAGGGTAATGCTGGCCTCAAATAATGAGTTAGAAGTATTCTCTTTTCTTCAATATTTTTGAAGCATTTAAGTAGAATTGGTATTAGTTCTTCTTTAAATGTTTGGTAGAATGTGTCAATGAATCCTTCAGATCCTGGGTTTTTCTTTGATGGGAAACTTTATATTGTAGCTTCAATCTCTTCACTTGTTATTGATTTGGTGAGATTTTGGATATCTTCATGGTTCATTCATGGTAGGTTGTATGTGTGTAGGAGTTTATCTGTGAAGTGGAATAATCTTGAAGAGATGCTACAAAACCCAGTAAGAAGCCTTTGAACAAGAGCGAGGCTTTGAACAACACAGAGGAAAGAAACAGGACAGAAAAGACTGGAGAATTGATCTGATAAGGCAAGTAGTGCAAAAAAAACCCCATCACATTATTATTAAACATTTCTTTCACAGTGTCATTGTCATGAGAATCAAATATGGCAAAATACTTTGAAAAGCACAATGTGTGATATGACTGAAAGGCCTATTTATTAACCTTTGTGACCTGTTCATGACTCAAGATCCTCACTGGATCTAGGGGAGACTTATTACCCTCTATCAGTTAAATGACTGGTGGCACAACTTTAAGTGTTTGGGGAGGGGTCAAATGGGATGAGAGGTATGAGTAAGAATCCATCCACTGTAGTCACCTAAGATCTAACAACCATCTTCCCCCATCTTATCATGTTTCCTTTGAAACTGTGAGCTCCAATAACTGACCTCCAATCAGAAGGGGTGAGGGAATGGTTACAGAAAGACCAAAAAAAAAAAAAAAAAAAAAAGAACAAAAAAAGAACAAAAATCATGAATAAGCAGTGTGCTATCCCATTGTCCCATTGTTTCTTTGAATTTAGACTATCATGGACAAAAATTATCTACGTTTGCCTTTTTTTTTTTTTTTTTTTTTTTTTTTACCTCAGATCAAATCCTGCATAGAAACTTTCTCAAATGCTATATTTACCGTGAAGCATGTTTTGACCTACTCTCTGAACAGTAAGTCACCTCTCATTTTCCTGAATGCCTACTGAACTTTATTCTGTATTTCTTAAGTGCCAAATCTCACCTTATTCCCCATAATAGTGTTATGTAGAAACTTGTAGATCCCTTGCAGAGAGGAAGTAAGCCTGATTCATTCACCTTTGTAAGTTATTTTCCAAAATGTCATTGTAGTGCCAAGTATTTAGTAGGTGTTATGGGCTAAATTGTATATCCCAAATATTAAAATGTTGAAGTCCTAATCCCTAGTACTTCTGAATGTGATTATATTTGGAGATAGGGTCTTTAGAAAGGTAACCAATTAAAATAGGATCATTAGTGTAGGCCTTAATTTAATATGACTTGTATTCTCATAAGTAAAGGAGATTAGCTACCATGCAAATGCACAGCAAGAAGGGGATATCTGTAAGCCAAGAAAAAAGGCCTCAGGAAAAATGCATTTTGCCAGCACCTGTTCTCAGACTTCTAGCCTCCAGAACCACAGGAAAGCAAATTTCGGTTGTTTAAGCCACCCAGTGGATGATATTTTGTTATGGCAGTGCTAATAGACTAATACAGTAGGTGTTCAAAGAAATGTAACTCACAATACTTTATTTACATAGCTCAGCTGCCCTGTCATACCACATGTCTAAAGTTGATTGGAATTTAGTTCATTTAACTTTTAGACAGTGTATGTCTGGGGTCAGGAGTTTGAGACCAGCCTGGCCAACATGGCCACCTCTACTAAAAAAAATACAAAAATTAGCCAGGCATGGTGGCATACGCCTGTAATCCCAGCTACTCGGGAGGCCGAGGTGACAGAATTGCTTGAACCTGGGAGGCAGAGATTGTAGTGAGCCAAGATTGCACCATGCACTCCAGCCTGGGCTACAGAGCAAGACTCCATCTCAAAAAAAAAAAAAAAAAAAAAAAAAAGTGTATGTCTCAAACAATTAGAGTTGGAGAGTGTTCTTGCCTTTGAAGAGAAAGTTAACAGAATTCACTCACAATTGACACTCTGTAAGGTACAAGTGTTAAGAATGTATGTGCCAGAATCAGTTGGCCCCATGATCAAATACCAGCTCCCCTTTTCACCGTTTGACTTTGGGCAAGTTGTTTAATCCTCTACACCATAGCTTTATCAGCTGTAAAACAGGTATAATAGTAGCTTTCTACCTCATGGTTTTGTTTTGAGAACCGAAGGAGGTAAGTCCATGAAAATTGCTGAGAATAGTTCTGAGACCACAGTAAACAATCTTTTTCTTTCTAAGTTATTATATAATAAAACTATCATAAACTAGGGTAAATATGGCAACCATTACAAAAAGAGCGAATGAATCAGCATCTGTATCAGAAGATCCTATAGTTGGCAAACACTGTCTCATATTCTAATTTACACTTTCAGAATCAGAGAGGTATAACATAGTTTATATTCACAGAATCAGGGACTCAACAGCTTAGAAAATGGGATGACATGGGGAGGCCGAGGTGGGCGGATCACGAGGTCAGGAGATCGAGACCATCCTGGCTAACATGGTGAAATCCTGTCTCTACTAAAAATACAAAAAAAAAAAAAAATTAGCTGGGAGTGGTGGTGGGCACCTGTAGTCCCAGCTACTCAGTAGGCTGAGGCAGGAGAATGGCATGAACCCGGGAGGCAGAGCTTGTAGTGAGCCAAGATCACACTACTGCACTCCAGCCTGGGTGACAGAGCTAGACTCCGTTAAAAAAAAAAAAAAAAAAAAAAAGAAAAAGAAAGAAAGAAAGAAAGAAAGAAAGAGAAAGAAAAGAAAGAAAGAAAAGAAAAAAGAAAGAAAGAAAATGCGATGACATGAAAGCAGAGTTCTTGGGGGACATTTTACCTAAGAACAGGTGTTCTTTTTTTATTAACTCCCAAGACTGTCAGCAAATATATACTCAATGCAGGCAAGCAGAGAAATTTTGGTGTGACATATGGCACAAATACCAGTTTTCAAATGACACACACAAAAAGTCACTAAGGAAGTAGAAACCACCTACTGAAAGAATGAGGAAGATTCTGGGTCGTTTGTAGGAAAACATTGACTGGATGTCTGTCAGTCTTGTGATGAATCATAACTGGAGGGAAGACAGCTAGATGTCTTGGCATTTGGGGGTTTATGTAGAGACCCAAGACCTGAGTCCATTCCCCAGAATCCAGAGGAGGCAGGACTGATTTTGCTTTGTAAGGAGCTGATATTTTCCTCTGTTTTCCATGTTGGAATAGCCTTTTTTGGAAAGAGCTAGGTGGATGGGAAATGGGATCAACAAGAACCTCAGATACTGCCTCAACCTAGAATTTGCATTAGTGGGTTTCTCTGTAGCTTTGCAAGTATGGAGGAAAGAGTGTCATCAATATTCATCAACCGATCTCTACAGAGAAAGAAAACAACAAACTATTTCTTGGTCTCTGGTTGTTTAAAGTATAAATAATCATAATGTTTCATGTAAAAATTGTTGCATTTCATAAAGTAATAGGTGTTTAAACAGAACAACAGTAATTGAGCACTAGTGCACCTATTCTCCCCCAACCCTGTCTCTCTCTCTGCCACTCCAACTTCAGTACCCACTTGAACACCCATCACCCTCTAGTTTTTAGGAAATAATCTCAGAATGATGGCTTTCATTTGTTGAGTTCCTACTATGCTCCAGGTGGTGTTTAATTTCATAACAACTTTGCAATGTAAGTACTCTCTCTGTTTTATAAATGAGTCTCCAAAAGGTGAGTAACTTGCCCAAGCTCTAACAGTTGATGAGCTATGAAACTAGAATGTAAAACAAAATTTGTCTGGTGATAGCCCCACCCATTTACCACACTATCACATTAATAGTATGCATGAAAGGTTATACAAAGTTCATCTCATTTACCTATTGAGTCATGAGGAACTAGTCACCTGGTCTGAGCAGGTGCTCAGAGACCACTATTCTCCATTCCATAAGGATACACAATCACTCTTCCCAACGTTAAGACCCTCATGAAGGGCATAACCAAGTTTCTCCCTCCCATTAATAAAAACTGACTCTTTTACTGCTGTCAGGCATAGCTCTTTGTGCCGTACAAATACCTAGCAATGTCTCTGCTTTGTGGTTCTAGCTGGGAGTGGTAATGGCAACATCTTAATCTGTTTCTCCCACCTTGCTTCTGACAAGGAACATAGTTGTGTCATGAATCATGATTTTAGCATTCACAAAGATCTGTAGTATCAGGGACTATGGAAGGTTGGGGTGGAGTGTGAAGGAGAAGAGGCTGCTGGACTTACCAGAGGTTTCCAGAAATAACACACTGGTCCAGGACTTGCAGCTGAAGAAGGTCATAATGAGTTGCCAGCAGAAAACAAAGGACCTGTAGTCCCAGCCAAATCTCTGCTCACCTTTTACCAGCAGCTGTGGGTGCTTTTGCTAACACCTCACATCTGCAGTCTCATCCAGGGAAGTGTTCTTTGGCAACAGGAGCTGCCTAGTCCAGTAGTGTCAGGGGTTGATGTCCTGACGCCTTCTGTTCCCACCTGGGGCAGCTCTGATCCAATGACTCACCAGCACAGGACTCATTTCTTCATCTTAAGATAGGGAAGGCTCTGTAGTACAGTTTACCCTCCAGAGGGTCAGGATGAAGAATAAAGAGAGATTTCATCTGAAACTACATCTTTACCTAGACTTTTTTCCCTTCTCTGTCCTATTTCTCTCACTTTCTTATAGGTTTCACTTGGAAGTACTCCCTCAATAGATCACGTGCATAAGAATTTCCATCTCGAATCCTGCTTCTAGGGAGTTTTTGGTCTAAATAATTGTGAGAAGCCAGGTGACAAAACCAGAAGAGCAAAGATGCAAAGACTTAGAGCAGGGACCCAAGGGGAGCAGTGGAAGTGCTCTCTTGGTGAGTTTCTATGGCAAGACTTCTCCAGTATGTTTACTGGTGGGCCATAGCCACATATACAGCTGAGGGTATGAAGCCAGGGAGGAGGTGACAAGGAAGAGGAACAACAGGAAACTCAAGAATCTCTTCCAGAATTCTCACATTTCCTAGAAAAATACTCATTTCCTCAACTCTATAAGTCTTATGACATCTCTATTCCTTCCAGAAAGTATTCCACATATCCTTGACCCCTCTAGTATCTGAATTGGTGGCTTACAGGGCATAGTTCAATGTCGTTTAAGTTTGGGCTTTAAACCCTACTAGATTTTTCAGTCTTTTGGGAGGGGAGAAGGAGGCATTGCTAGAGTAGACTGTTCCAAAAGTGTGGGGTCTCCTGCCTCCGTACAGTTCTTTTCTTCTCTTTTTCGCTTGGGCACAAACGGGAGTACTTGACTATGGCAGCCACACAACACTGGGACGCTCAGACTCTGTAAATAGGAGATGGACCTCAAAATCTTTGGAAACAACTAGAGAAATTTTCTATCTTTATTCAACTTCCATATACTTAATGAGCATCAGGCAGAGGGACTCAAAGACAGACAAGACAGACTTGAGTTCTGCCTTCATGGAGTAGGCGGTCTGGTACAGAGACAAAGAAGTAAATAGACAGACGTAATCCAAAGGGGTGTGTGTACCATCAGTGGCCATGTGTACCATGGGAATCAGAGGAGTGGCAGTTCTACCAGATTTGAGGGACAGGGAAGCCTTCCCAAAATATGACACCAAAGCCAAGACCTGAGGATAAGTAGGAGCTACTTGGTGCAAAACACAAAACCAAACCAAAACAAACAACGACAACAAAAAAGAAAACAAAAAGGATGGAAACTTTTGCATCAAAAGGAGGGAACAGCCTGCCTGGAGATTAGGAAGCAAGAGAGCAGCTGGGGATTTCTCATAGCCAAAGGAAGTTGTAAATGATTAGAGTGCAGAGGCAGAGGTCAGGCTGTGGAGGTGTGCAAATCATTTCAAAAGCCAAGTTAAGGAACTGGGGTTTAACCCTATGAGCAAGGGGAGGTCATTAACAAGTTATTAGAATGAGCAATACATTATCACTATAAGACTTTTAGACAGATTACTGTTGCTTTTACATGGAGGATAAGATTAGAGGTACAAAAATAAGTTAGGAGGTTCTTAGGGCAATTTAGAAAAGAGAGAGAGAGATAGTAGTGGCCTGGAACAGACTAGAAAGAAAGAGTTCTTTAGGAGGTCAAATGAACAGGACTCGATTTAGTGTTGGGGCAGAGGAAAAAAGTCAGGGAAACTGAGAATTCAAGTGTGACTCTAAGGTTCTGGGTTTGATGGTGAGGACATTTACCAGAATAGGAAACAACAAAGAAGAGATGATTCAGGCCAGACGTGGTGATTCATTCCTGCAATCCCAGCACTTTGGGAGGCCAAGGCAGGCGGATTACCTGAGGTCAGGAGTTTGAGACCAGCCTCACCAACATGGCGAAACCCCATCTCTACTAAAAATACAAAATTAGCCAGGCGTGGTGGCACATGCCTATAATCCCAGCTACTCCGGAGGCTGAGGCAGGAGAATCGCTTGAACCTGGAAGGCGGAGGTTGTGGTGAGCCGAGATTGCACCCTTGCACTCTAGCCTGGGCAACAAGAGTGAAATTCCATCTCAAAAAAAAAAAAAAAAAAAAGAAAAAAGATGATTCAAGGAGAAAATGAATTCAATTTTAGAACACTGTGATTTTGAGTTGTCTGTAGATCATCCCAGAGATCAGTTGCATATATAGCTCTGAAACCTAAGAGAGAATTCTAGACTGGACGTCCAAATGTGGGACTCCCTGGGATAGAGATGAGAGCTGGTGCATATTTAGGTGAGAAGGTATAGAACAAGAAGATACAAGGGTCTGGTGCAAAAGCCTGAGCTATTACCAAATCTCCATAGAAATATCTGAACTAGGACTCTCCAGGGACTGCATTGGTGGTGGATAAAATGATTGCAGCAATGATAATGATAATGATATTAACAGTTAATAGTTGCTGAATACTTCCTATGTGTCATGTGCTATATGCTGTATATTTTTCTCTCATTTAAACCTACAGCATTACTATGAGGTATGGATTATTATGATTCTTACTTTACAGATGACGAATACAGTCTCGGAGAAGTGAAGTGACTTGCTGGAGTTCACGTGGTGAGGAAGGAGTAGAGCTGGGGTTTCCATGAAAACCTGTCTTTTTCCTCATTCATGGCTCTCAACTCTCATGTGTCCAAAAGTAAAATCTGAAATACTTCCTCAAGACCTGCCAAGCTTCATCAAATGTGTTAAATTAAGATCACTATCCTTTAGGGTGGATGTAAGATAAATCTAATTGTTTGAAAATTATTAACAAGCTATTTATGCAACTGATAGTAACTGTTAAATAGGACATTTGCTCATCCATAAGATATCATTTCCTCATTAGTATAAGGGACACAGAGATTTGGCGTCATGGAATTCCAGAAAATAAGAGCAAGAGGGGATCGCAGAATATCTAATTAAAACCTTTTGAGCGACAATGGAGAAAGTTCAGAGCCCTCAAATTACTCAAGAGCACAAAATAAATGGCAGAGTATCTTGGGGCTCTTTTACTTCTATTCCATTTTTTTTCATTTCTCGGAGCAGGATCATGTCCCTCGTGCCCTCATACAGTTCCCTAGGGAAATACAGAGCCACAGTTCAGCACAGGGCAACCCTGGCCCGACTCCTCCAATTCTGGAGTTTACCTTCCTCCACCCTGCTGCCATACTCCTGAGTACAAAGCGCACAGGGCTGGAAGCAGCACACACTCTGGCTTTCTCTCCCATGTGCCCTGGAGGTCATTTTATTTCATTTCTAGTCCTCTTGTGAGCTGCTTGCACCTCTGTGTAAGACAGATTTATTTGGAACCAATTGCAGCTGCCAGCTAGAGGAATCCTCTAAGACACATCTCTATGAGACAGCCATCTGAGACTGACCTCCAGGACACCACTCTGCTGTCTCCTGCCAACTTTCAATAGACATATCCAGGAGCAAAGTACATTGTGTAGCCTGGAAAGCCTGCCCTTATGTTCTCTCCCTTTGTCCTCTCTGACTGTGGTGAGGGGCAGCCTCCATTGACAGTGTTAGAACATGGGAACACAAGACAGAATGCCCTTTGGGCACCCGTTCTTCCTGAGTTGAAGTTCCAGGTAATTTCACAAAGTTGGGAGGAAAAGGAAGGAAAAGAAGGAAGAAAATGAATATTTCCTACATCTTCTACGGGTTAGCCCTGGGGCGCCTGCTTTGTTTAAATAATGTCTTTGATTGCTCACAAAATGCAAGGTGACACAGTTGCACAGAGGCAGAGCTGGGCTTTGAACCCAGGCAGAATTGTTCCATGTACACCATATTGCCTGTGCCCCATATACCTTACTGGTGTCTCAAGGATGCTAACATTTTCCTAATTATAATTAGCTACATTTGCCTTCTTTAGGAAACTCTGGAACCCCACAGTGCTTCAAGAACTGCAAAGAGGGTTCTTGTAATGATAGTAAGATATCTGTGAAGTGAATGAAGGATGGAATGGAGAGGAGCTGGAGTTCATGTAGGAAACTTGGATGAGCCTAATAAGCTTTGTCACCTACAACTGCTAGCTAGGGCTCATTGGGTCTGCAAACACTGTGAACCTTATTGGACAAGAGAAATGTTTACTTACTTGCATACCCTCATGTGTTTTAAAGCAGAGGAAGGGAGAACTATGCCCCTTCTCAAACACGTCCTCTCTTTTGGTGATCCAATAAATTACTGGGTGAGTGTAATAGAGAAAGGTCAGGCCGGGCGCAGTGGCTCACACCTGTAATCCCAGCACTTTGGGAGGCCGAGGTGGGTGGATCTCCTGAGGTCAGGAGTTCGAGACCAGTCTGGCCAACATGGTGAAATCCCATCTCTACTAAAAATACAAAAATTAGCCAGGCATGGTGGCATGTAAGACTATAATCCCAGCTACTTGGAGGCTGAGGCAGGAGAATCACTTGAACCCAGAAGGCAGAGGTTGCAGTGAGTCGAGATCACGCCACTGCACTCCAGCCTGGGGGACAGAGCAAGACTCCATCTCAAAAACATAAATAAATAAAAAATAAAGATCAGCAAAATACACCCATAGCAGTAGTGATCCTTACTGATAGCCTTGCAAACTCTTCCACCCCTCTTTCTTATTTCCATCCCTAAAAATATTTGCTGTTATTTCCAAACCTAAGGAGACTAAAGAAATGGGCATAGACCAATGGAAGTCTCCTTAGAGTTGCTTTCACTGTGCATACTTTACAGAAAGTAGAAAAGTTTTCCAAGAAGGAAAAAAGGGGCCACAAATCATAAAACATGCTGATAGACAACTCCAAATCCTGCCTACTATGTCTTCTCTCATTATTCCTGATACAATTTTAGTTCTTTCTTTTGTTCTCTCAAACATTAACAAGAGTTCAAATCCCCCAGTATCACATCAAGTTTATTCTGGAAATGCTAAACTCTCCACAGAGACTTGGGACAAAGAAACATAATTAAAGGCTCTTATCAAGTGTTATGTCATCTTGTTCTAGTTTTACACAATGCTCTTGATGAATGAAGAAAATGGCAATAAGTAATTTGTTTTTTTTCTGCTGGAGAATAATATGGGAATAGGAACTTGCACAGCAACAAGCTTGGAAAGTAATCTGTCCTGTGGTCTCTGAGTCTTAAAAGCTCAGTCTACCTCTAAGAAAGGAGAGGCAACTCAACTTTTACGGGGACGTCTATGTGTGTGGAGAGGAGTATGAATGAGGCTAGTTATGCTGTAAAATAGCCACATCGTTTCTTGCTACATTTTTGTGTTTCCAGCCCATATACACTTCGTGTGTTTCTTGGCTTCCTTATTCGGATGAGGCACCAGCATTCAAGTGACCTGAGGGTGTAGTTTTAAAAGCTGCTTTTTGTGACAGGGGTGGTGGCCTAGCCCACAGGAAATGAAGAAAACTGATAGGCCCAACCTTTGAGTTCCCGCAGAGGCCTGAAATCAAGACACTTGCTCTTGAGGACAAGAACTACTTTGTAAAGAATAACCAATGTACCCGCAGCTCAGAATGCTCTGTGCCTAAGCAAAGCCAAGCCCCGAAACTCATTTTTCCATAAACAAGCCTCAGCCGCAGAGACATAACTCTCTTTAGACTCTCTGGATGATTTCATTTACTAGGCATGCCAAAGCGCCCAGATGTATGATTCGCTCAGCCTCATTCACTGGGGAAACTGATCTTTTCTTTTGATTTGGTATTAGCAGAAATGTCATTTATCTAAGCTTTTCGAGGAGGTTGCCTATCTGGAATTTGTCTCCTAAGACCCTGAAGTCATTTTCAGGGTGACTGTCCCTCCCCACCTCCACCCTGCCATAGTCACATGTACTCTCTTTCTAAAGAATTTAGACCTCCAGTTCTTTCTCATGTAGTGTTTTTCTTTTCTGGGTTTTCTTTCTTTTTTTTTTTTTTTTTTGGTCTGATACATCTCTTTTGGTCTCTTGGATATTTCCATGCATAAATGGCTTGACGTTTTTATGACTTGTTATTTAAAAGAAGAAAAAGGCTTGCTGTCTTCACTGTAATCTTTTTAATGTAAGATAATTCCAATGACAAACAGTGGTAAAACAAGCTTATTTCTCCGCCAAACATGATTCAACCTTGATGGGCATTTCTTCTTTCTCTTCGCCCTTTGAGAGAAAGTGGGAGGGCCAGGAGGAAAGCCAGATTTGAGAAGAAAGTGCCTCATTAAATTCCAGGCATGGATCTGAAGCAAAACGACAAGGAAAAACAAAGCACTTCTCTAAATTTTTATATGGCTTTGCTTTTTTTTTTTTTTTTTTTTTGAGGTGGTTTCAGACAGATGGCAGAGGTTAGTTCCATCTTCCTGGCAGCTGTCAGCCACTGAGACACTTGTGAACTCCAATCTAGACTGTCTGCCAGATTTTCCATAAATACAGCCACACATCTCCTGAATTTCCCAGGCCATGCTAATTTCAACAACTCGATCCCATTGTTTCTACAAATACCTTGACTTGTTAGGTTTCAACTACTTGTTTCAATTTTGATTCTCTATTAAAGTAGAATATATTCACAGTAAAGTAGACAAATCTAAGTGTCCATCTTTAGATTTTTACCTATTTACACAGGCACATGTGTACACATTAAGACAGAATATTTCCAGTTCCAACGAGGTTCCCTGTGTCTCTTTTCTGACTCAGAAATAGCCAGACTTCTGACTTTCATCATCATATTTTACTTTGTGTATTGTTGATTCACTCAGTGCAGAGTCTTTTAGACCTGGTTTCTTTCATTTAATATAACACCTGTGAGATTCATCTATTTTGTCATGTGTAGCAGTGGCTTGTTCCTCTTTACTTGTATGTAGCATTCCAATTTATAAATACACATACCATCTATCTATTCTCCTGCGCATGGGCATTTGGAAACATCCTTACTTTTGACGACGGATGATTTGGTTACCATACCCGCAAGATATCAGACATCATCAAAGAGTGGGGCAAAAAACACAAGGGCTTTCACACTTAATACATGGGATCTCACACATATTAGCTTAGTGCCCTCAGGCAAGTTACTTAATTTATCTGAATTTGCCTTACACATCATTATGAGAAAGACATGGGATACCATCTATACATGTCTATACTAATTATTTACACAAGATAGAAATACAAAAGATTGCTATCATGATTTTTTTTTTTATCTTTGGGGCAAATTAGTTGTTAATATGACATAGGAAGACAAAACACCTACATAATTAGTGCCTCATTATACCATTAGAAAATGACAAGACCGTGTCAAGGAAAATTTTTAAACTTTATCTTGGCAGAAAGTATTTAATTTCTGGTATTATAGAGAATAATTCCAGAATGGGATTTTGGGTGTGGGCTCTAAGGATAAGGGTTCCAAAGATTTGTCATTTTCAGAGAAACATACTAATTCTTCAAAGTTCATCCAACAAAAGACTTTGGAGCAATTACAAAATTCCAGTCACTGTTGCAGCAATGAATCAGACAGTTTATCCTCATGACTATTAGTGGAGAAGGATCATAAATAAGTAAACAATTAAATTAGTAAGATACGTTTGGGAGGCCAAGGCGGGTAGATCACTTCAGGTCAGGACTTCGAAACCAGCCTGACCAACATGGCAAAACCACGTCTCTACTAAAAATAGAAAATTAGCTGGGCATGTTAGCACATGCCTGTAATCCCAGCTACTCGGGAGGCTGAGGCAGGAGAATCGCTTGAACCCGGAGGTGGAGGTTGCAGTGAGCCGAGATCGTGCCATTGCCCTCCAGCCTGGGCAACAAGAGTGAAACTCTGTCTCAGAAAAAAAAAAAAAAAAGATAAGTTTTTATCAATAAGTGTGGAGGTAAAACACAGAACAGGGTAAGGAGAGAGAGTGGTGGGTGTCAGATGCTGCTTTAGATCAGGAGACCAGGAAAGGCCACATTGAGGAGGGCATATGTAAGCAGAGAACCCTGTGCAGGAGTCATTAATCAAAGCTCCTGGGGAAAGAGACGTCCAGGCAGAGGGAAAAGCAAGCACAAAGGCACCGAGTCAGAAATGAATTTGGCAAATTTCAGTAACAGCAAGGAACCCAAAGTTCCTAAAGGGTAGGAATCTGGGGATTTGGTGGGGAGGAGCGATACTGGTTGAGGTTACAGACGCAGGCAGGGGCCAGACCCTCTCTATTTCATCCACTCACTGTTAGTGTTAGAAGCCTCGGAATGTGCCTTGTGGGCTGCTGGAGGGTTAACTTACTTCTCCAAGATTACTCAGAACCAGAGTTGAGCAAGAATCCAAGTTTTCTGTCTCTGTTTTCCATGCTGCCTAACTTTAAATAATATATCTCAAGTCCATTACCAAATCTGGGTATGATTTAATGCTAATGATTATAATTCAGCCAAAGAGAATAAGAAAATAGGCAATAAAGAGGTGTTATTATGATGAACAAATTCTCAAACTTCACAACTAGAACAATTTTGGAAAGAACTGAATCTTTTGAAACAGATGCCAAACACTGTTTGAAGATACTTTTGATGGTTATTTAGCTATAAACCTCCTGATAACAAAAAACACACGGTGTGGCCGCTTGCCTGCACTCTAATTTTCCCTGGAGCCCAGGCGGCGGCTGACGCCTGTAATCTCAGCACTTTGTGAGACCGAGGTGGGCAGATTGCTTAAGCCCAGGAGTTTGAGAGCAGCCTGGGCAACAGAGTGAGACGCTGCCTCTATTAAAAATAAATAAATAAATCCAAAACATATGGTGAGACAATGTGGTGCGATTGAGCAGTGCTGAGGATGTGGATGTCATTATATAGTGACACAAAGTATTGTAATAGATGGGGGCCAAGGGGCTGGGGTTAGCAGCATTCAGGTAAAGATGCTTCATCATTACATATCCACTAAGGGTACAATATCACAGGACAGTAAGAGCAGAAAGTCTGCAGTCGCCCCCAAATTTGTCACTTACACTAGAGAAGTGACCTGAGCAAGTTACTTAACCTTTCTGTACATCAGTTTCCTTACCTGTAAAATGAGGATAATACTAGCCATGTCTTTGTTCTCCTCACTGCCACAACTCCCCTCCCGCTTAACCTCTCAATCACAGCCACTTCTAATACCATACATTCCCCACAGGAGAGGAACAGGAACACAAGTGAAGAGGGACATGTGGGTTGTAGATAATGCAAACAAGGCAGGCTGAAATAGACTTTATGTTTGTACATTCCCAATGAGATGATTGTCACTGTGGTGCAACAATTACATTTCAGTCACGAACTCTGACACATTCCATTAAACACTCTTGTTTTATTTCAATACTCACTAAGCTAATATGTGACCCTCAATTGACCTGACTAGACGGAGAGATGTACAGACTCAATGGAGCTTTATTTCTGATTTCTGTGAAGGTACATTCTCATGGTCAGTGTTTGCATTGGCTCTCTGACCTTGAGTAGTATTGTCATGTAATTTGAGTAAAGGGAGAGATAGTGGTTTTCATGCTTACGTGAATATTTCTAGTCTGTGTGACAGACGGTTTATTGTTCTTGGATAAATTGGATTTCATGAATGAATGAATGCAATTTACAAATAGGCAGAATGATCCTAACTACAGCATAAAAATGTCACTTCATTCCAATCTTTCTAAATCAAGATTTCCTGGTGTGAACTACTTAGACTGGGGGAATTTCTTCTCAGCTGACAGTCACATTTGCTGTTAGTTAATGCCAAAGACAGCCTGAAATTTTGGTAGGAAGTGAAAGCTCTGAAAATTGAACTGAATCAGTTTAGTGTCTACCACATATGGCCAGCCTTCCTTCTCAGGTTTGAGTGTCACTAACTTGAGTAGAAGAAAAGAAAACATGCACTTAGGGTTCTTCCTATAGTCTTCCATGGAAATGTCTCTTTTTGCTTAAAGGCACCAAAAACAACAAAAAAAAATCATAAGCTATAACTCCTAGTAACACTTATTAAGAGAAGGCTCTATTGTGGGGACAACCTTCATGATATATTTTTGCTCCACTATTTTTAATTATTAGTTCATTCAATTACAAATTATTGAGATTTTGCTGTATCCTGTATACTAGGCACTGGTTATCTTTAGGGATTTAAAGAGGAATAAGAGAATGTTTGTACCAAAAGCTTTTAGAGCTTATAGGGAGGAATACAAAGAAAAACTTATTAAGATTTCATTTATTTCCCATCATTCCAATAAGATCATTGGCAAAGATAAATAAAATGGGACATTGTACAAAGAAGTAATTACCTACAAATTAAAGTGAACCAATTGTTTAGGGGAAGCAGATTGATCTTGATTCTAAAACCTGACAACATTCTATTTAGAGAAAGAATATATTTTGGCTGGGCACAGTGGTTCACGCTTGTAATCCCAGCACTTTGGGAGGCTGAGGTGGGTGGATCACTTGAGGTCAGGAGTTCAAGACCAGCCTAGCTAACCTGGTGACACTCTGTCTCTACTAAAAATACAAAAATTAGCCAGGTATGATGGCTCCTGTGTGTAATCCCAGATACTTGGGAGGCTGAGGCAGGAGAAGTGCTTGAACCTGGGAGGTGGAAGCTGCAGTGGGCTGAGATCACTATACTCCAGCTTGGGCAATAGACACAGACTCCATCTCAAAAATAAATAAATAAATAAAAAATAAAAAATAGAATATTATTATTAACATCCTCAATAAGATCCTTAGAGTAAACATAACCATATTTTTCGTAGACTTCCTCTCAGTATGTGATGAAGCACAGCTCTCTATAAACCATTTGCATGAGCAGGAGGGAGACAAATCGTGAACTCTGAATTACTGGTTGTTTAATAGTCTGTCATGATAGAAAGAGCGGGATTTTGCTACATGGAGACAGATAGAGTTTGAGATCTCTAAACCTACTCCCAGGTCCCCATCACGGCTTGTGAGTGAGCGGTGGAAAGGGCCAGACGGTGATGCTCCAGTTTCTGTCAGAGAAATGTAGCTTTTATCTGTTTCATAACATAGACTTCTTTGTCAGATTTTATTGAACAAATGATTCTTGTGCCTTAAAACAACTTTAAAATTATTTATCTAAGGCAATGTTTGTGGTAAAAGCAAATTTCCACTTTAAAATGTATATAATATTCATAATCCAAGGTTTGATAAACATCAGCAGCTATTTCAAGATCATACCCTTCAACAAATATTTGGGATGCAGTGATTCCCAAATCTGTGATGCCAGAAAAATTTAGGTTCTTGACTTAGCAGTTAACAGAGTTGGAACAGTAAATGATATTGGCTCATCAAGGTTAAGGAGGTCAAGGCAAACATATGCCTAAACAGAAGACTGACACAGCCCTGCACAGGAGGGCTTCATGAAAGAATCAATGGGAAAGATCTAAATGTTTCTCTTCTTTAATCTTAATTTTTAATTTTCTTCAAATTTATATTTGTGTGTGGTTTTTAAAGAGATAAGCAATTGACAAGGCTTTTTGTGAAAAACCAGTCGTTCACCATCACACTCTCACTACCTTAACATTTCTTTTCCTTCAGAAACCATCTTTCCCCATTCTTTCAGGTAATTTTTTTGGTATTTATCCCCATGTCTAAATGACCAGGTTGAATCACTATCTGTAATTTTTACTTTTAGGTACTATCTATTGACTTCCCAGTATGGATAAAAGGAATTTAGCTTTCTTATACTCTTACATTCCCTACCAAAACCATGAACAATTCCTGTTATCCCTAATCCCCAATTTTAATTATCTCATAGGTTTTGCTGGATACATCTTTGGTGTTTATTAGTGATTGGAAAAATTCTATTCACAACTAGTCATATGGCTTAATCTGATTACTTTTATCACTCTAATTTTCTCTGAAGTTACTAGTTTCTTAATGCATTTGCTTATTATTCTTTGTACTAATTCAATCCAAACTTCCCTCAACTCAGTTGTGTGAATTTTTTCTCACGTTAAAACATATCAAGCATTTTAAAAAATGCCATCTTCTTAAAGACTTTTCTCTGGAGTTCTCTGTCCTGCTGCAGCCTAGACTGAAGACTTCTCTCTGGGCCAGCTGCACAGCTGCCCCTTGGCATCTGACCATGACCCTTTGGATTCTATGTAGCTCTCTCTTATATTGGATCACCTATTTCCTGTGTCCTATTCTCCTGTTGTTTACTACATTGCATTGGAGAAATACACAATCTAGTAACTCCCTAGAAATTGTGTATGGGCAGAATGATGTTTGATCCCTTGAATATCTGAAGATGTCTTTATTCTACATTCATTACTTGAAAAATTATCTGAACATAGAATTCGAAGTTGAAATAATTTTTGTCTGTAGCTTTGAAGGCTTTGCTACATAGTCATTTGTAAGTTGTGAGGTTGTGATGCCATTGTGATTGCTGATCTTATGTAACTAAATTTATATTTCCTCCATTTGGAAGCTTATAGAATTTTCATTTTTTCTTAGAGTTTTGAAATTTCCCAATAATTACCCTTTGTGTGGATCTGTTTCAGTCAATCCATTTTTCTAGAAACTCAGTGGACTTTTTAAATCAGAAAATACTTGTCCTTCAGTTTCAGAAAATTTTCCGCAACTATATTATTTTTATAATTTATCCTCGACAAATTTTTGGTTATAGTTTTTTAAAAATTCCCTTTATTTCATATATCAGATCTGTTAGATTTATCCTCTAATGTTCTTATAGTTTTTCGTCCTCCCCAATCCCTCCAATTCCTTTACTGAAGTCTACTTTCTGGTATTTTTATTTTCTAAGAATTTCTTTACATTCCCTGAGTGTACCCTTTAAAAAAAACTGTTCATATTTCATGAACTTAATATCTCATCTTCCTACTCACACTGATGATTATTTTTTGATATTTCTTTATCATTGTAATTTTATTTTCTTTCAAGTGGCTTTATTTATCTTTGGTCTCCACCTCATATGTCAGAGACTGCTCATTTTTCAAGACTGTAGTACTAAGAAGCAGATTGCAAAATGTCTGTACTTACCATTGGCACTTCTACTAGGTGTTTTCTGTAGCATGATCAGGATGAGCCATTTTGGGAGGACCTCTTGCTATCAATCTTGTTAGAAGGTTTCTCTTGACTGGACTGAGTTCTCCAAGTCTTCCAGTCTCTTGCTTTGAGGATAGAATCCTGGCTGCCAGCGTTTTGGCATTCTGATCCTCTGTAGAATAAATTTGTAGTAATCTGATGGATAAAGGGATGGTATGTAGAGAGATCAATTTTTTTAATGGATTTTCAAAAAATCCTACTCTTTTCACTTTTTTCTTTAGCAGAGTATATTAATTGTATAGACTTTTTGGTCTCTACCACATAAGTTGGGTTGTTATTCATTTTCCCCAAGTAGTCTTAGGATTAAGCTCTCTTGTATTTGTTAATTTAGTTACCACTTATTGATCTCCATTTTTTTGCTTTCAACATTTTTCTGTCTTCAACATTTTTCACTGTTTTGTGTGTGTGTGTGTGTGTGTGTGTATGAGCTCGCGCCAGAATCTTTGTCCCTATGGGTTTATAGCTTTAAAATACATAGTTCTTTTGTGTGATTTTGGGAGGGAGCAAATTTCATTGGTCTGCTTAGTCTTCCATCTTTAATCGGAAAACAATGTCTTGATTTTCTCAACAAATCATTCAAGGTCAGTTCTAACCAGGGGTCATTCTTCTAACCAGGGGACATGAATGAGTGAATGTGAATGGTATTTGGCAGCATCCACTTTAATAATTTCAGAAGCTTAAATTAGAATGGTATGTTCTGTAGAGTAGGCATTAGCCAGTTCCAGCTTACTACCTGTCTTTGTAAGATTCAGGAGCTAAGAATGGTTTTAACATGTTTAAATGGATTTTAAAAAATCAAAATAGAAATAATGTTTTGGGACATGCAATATTATATAAAACTCAAGATTGTGTCAAAAATAGAGTTTCATTCGAATACAGCTATGCTTATATATTTGCTGTGGCTACTTTTGGTTCTATGACAGGACAGTTAATTAGTTGTGACAAAGACCGCATGGCCCACAAAACCCAAAATATTTACTATCAGGCCCTTTATAGAAAAAGTTTCGTGATCTCTTCTCTGTAGTGTAAAACCTGGCAGTTCAACAATTCAAATATGTAGCCACTTTAAATAATATAATGTTTTGGTAAAACCTCCAGGATAAGCAAGTTAAAAAATACATTTCTAGGTACCTCTGCTAGCTTGCTTTGTAAATTTACTAGATGTAAGCCATTATAGCAAAGCAAATATTTTGATTTTAGAATATTTGATTTGCATGCATTTTTCCACTGGCAAATAGACAACAGGTCTAGAGTCTTGTAATATATTAAGGCTGCCACTTAGCTGGGTGCGATGGCTCATGCCTGTAATCTCTGCATTTTGGGAGACCAAGGCAGGTGGATTGCTAGAGTTCAGGAGTTCGAGATCAGCCTGGGCAACATGGAGAAACAGTGTCTCTACAAAAAATACAAAAATTAGACATACACCTGTATCCCCAGCTACTTGGGAGGCTGAGGTGGGAGGATGGATTGAGCCCAGGAGGTTGAGGCTGCAGTGAGCCATGATTGTGTCACTGCACTCCACCCTGGGTGACAGTAAGATTCTGTCTCAAAAATAAAATAAAATAAAATAAAATAAAAAATAAAACAAAAGACTGCTATTTATATATGGCAAAATCTCTTGTTAGCCTATATAATTGTGCTTATCTTTTTCTTTCCTATAGCAATGGTGTTTGCTAACTAAATGGATTCTCAAATATTGAGAAGGAGCAAGCAGAGGTGGGATAATGAGGGAGAAGAGAAGATGTTATGGACTGAATTTTGTGTCCTCCAAAATTCATATATTAAAGCTCTAGCCACCAATATGATGGTATTAGGAGGCGTTGCCTTTGGAGGCTCATTACGCTTAGATGACATCATGAGAATAGAGGCCCCATGATGGGATTAGTCACCCTATAAGAAGAGGAAAAGACCAGAGCTCTCTTTCTCTCTCTTTTCCATGTGAGAATACAATAAGAAGGCAGCCATCTGCAAGCCAGTAACAGACCTCTCACCAACAACTGAGTCTGCTGACACCTTGAACTTGGACTTCCCAGCCTACAGAACTGTGAGAAATAAATGTATTTTGTTTAAGTTATCCACTTGACAGTGTTTTGTTACAGCAGCCTGAGCACACTAAGACAGAGAGTAGGAGGAAGAAGCTAGAGAGAGACAGACCACATTCCTATTAACTCATTGGTAATTATTCCTAATCTTACAATTCTGACTCTTGGGTGGTATTAAGATATATGTTTTATGTTAACATTACTGCCCTAAATCCATGCTGACTTTTTATGGTTTATCACTTTACTTATGTCTGTTAAATAAAGGCCAATAAATCCTGAGAATCATCTCAAATATTCCTGACAGATACTGCTAGGTGATAAAAATATGATAAAAGTACCCTCAATAAAGAAAGGAAGAAATAAACCATCACTTGTTCAGAGCCTGTACCTAGTCCACCTTTTTCATACGCTATCTCTGTAATGCCATTCACAACACTGTAAGATAGGTACCATTATTATCCTCATTTTATGCCAAATGAAACGGAGTCTTACATACATTAGATAAATGCTGCTCAAAGTCTTACAGCTAGTAAGTGGTAGGACTAAACTTCCAGCCAAGGCTTTCTGTCGACCAAGTCTCTACTCTTTAAAACCAAACATGCCACTTTGTAGCAGTTCCAAGAAAATGTTTTCACTCTAAGTTCCAGGAAAGGGAAGAGACATCCCTAAAATATTCCCGCTCATCTGCTGAAAGAAAGACTTTAAAAGCTTTCGACTGAGGGCAAGAAATTCCTTACAACAACTTTATTTAGGACTATAGAGAGTCCTTCATCTGTCCAAAACATTAATGGGTCAGAATAATCATTCAATGAGATGCCTGCAGTAGTCACTTCAGTTGGAGATGGTACTGAAGGGATAAACTTTTCCCCACACTTTCTCCACTGCCTGGGCCCCACTGTTGGTGGGATACCAATTCTGTATGCTTTTGGTATCTAGAACAACTGAAGGTCAATGTGAAAAGACTGTTTTCAGATATTCTTTTATTAATGTTCTTTGGAGGAAAGAACATAAAGAAGTGGGTTATTTGCAAAACTCTGCCACAATCCTTCTTTGTAAGATACTAGGGTATCTACCTGCTTTTGATGGATCAGCTTGTCTATTAGGAGAGTGAAGTGTTTTAAATTCTCTTTTTTTCTTTCCTTCTTTCCCTTGTTTGTAACTCCAGATCCTTCTAATACTTTTCAATCACTTTGGATTTTTTGTTGAGCACCTACTAAATGCATGGCCTTGTATCTGTTGTTGCAAAAAAACATGAATGTCAACTAAAAAACAACCACTCCACCCCTAATCCCAATCACATTTTACAATACAGTAAAATAATCTGAAGACATCTTTTATGAATGTCTTCTCCCCTTCCTTAAACTGATTATACATCTTTAGTCTTACTTCTTGCTTTCCAGGTAGGATAAGTTGCTGCATCAATCAGTGAACTGGAGTTCATCTGTCAAATACAGTGCAGATCACGCAGTTGCTTATAGACATAGGGTCTGCCTGGATCCAGAGCTTGATTTGTCTTTTTTTGTTTCTCTGCCTATGACTGATTTTATCCAGTGGCTAACTTCATAGTGAGACGGTCCATTTGACAATGATTTGCCCATAATGCACTAGATCACTGATCCATTGTATGGCCTAACAAGGAACTGCAGGTTCTTGTTCCATCTCCATATCTGGGATCAAAAAATTCCAAAGTTGTTAATAAAGGAATGGTTTTCCAGCCCCCAAAAGATGAGATGGATGGGAATTGATTTTGAAAAGGATTTTGAATAATCACATACTTTTGCATAAATGTGTCTTAGGGGACACTTTACAATTAGGGCATCTGAAAGGCTAGACTGCATTCCTTCCTTTAAGACATTCAAGTGCTCTCATTTTTTTTTGTTTGATTTTTAATCAGTCTGGCTAAAGGTTTATACATTTTATTGATCTTTTTAAGGAACTAGTTTCTAATTCTATTTATTTTTCTCCATTTTTTTCCTCTGTGTGGTTATTTAATTAATTTATTTATTTTTATTTTACTTGTTTGTTTTTTTTTCAACTTTTACTTTAGATTCAGGGGGTACATGCACAAATTTGTTACCTGGGCATACTGTGTGATGCTTAGGTTTGAGGTATGAATGATGCCTTCACCCAAGTAATGAGCATAATACTCAAGAGTTAGTTTTTCAGCCTTTGCCCCCCTCCCTCCCTTCCCACTCTAGTAGTCCCCAATGTCTATTTTTGCCGTCTTTATGTCCATGAGTACCTGATGTTTAGCTCCCATTTATAAGTGAGAACATGTGGTAATTAGTTTTCTGTTTCTGCACTAATTTGCTTAAGACAATGGCCTCCAGCTACATCTATGTTGCCGCAAAAGACATGATTTAATTCGTTTTATGACTGTGGTGTTCCGTGGTGTACATGTACCACATTTTCTTTATTCAATCCACCATTGACGGGTACCTAGGTTGAGTCCATGACTTGGTTATTGTGAAAAGTGTTGCAATTAATGTGTGAGAGCATGTATCTTTTCCACAGAACAATTTGGGTTGTTTCATACACACACACACACACACACACACACACACACACACACACACACACACACAAAGAGAATTGCTCAGTTCAATGGCAGTTTTGCTTTAAGTTCTTTGAGAAATTTCCAGATTGCTTTCCACAGTGGTTGCACTAATTTACATTGGCACCAACAGTGGATAAGCATTCCCTTTTCTCTGTAGCCTCACCAACATCTGTTGTTTTTTGACTTTTTAATAATAGCCATTCTGACTGGTGAGAGATGGTATCTCATTGTGGTTTTCATTTGCATTCTCTGATGATTAGAGATGTGAAGCATTTTCTCATATACTTCTTGGTCAGTTGTACATTGTCTTTTAAGAAATGTCTGTTTATGTCTTTTGCCCATTTTTTAAGTGTGGTTATTTTTTGATTGTTCAATTGTTTATGTTCCTTATAGATTCTGGATATTAGATCTCTGTTGGATGCATAGTTTGCAAATATTATCTCTTATTCTGACGGTTGTCTGTTTATTCTGTTAGTGGTTTATTTTGCTGTGTAGAAGGTCTGTAGTTAATTAGGTCTGACTTGTCAATTTTTGTTTTTGTTGCAACTGTTTTTGAGTACTTAGTCATAATGCTTTCCCAAGGTCAATGTCCAGAATCATGTTTTCTGATTTTCTTCTAGGATTCTTAGAATTTGAAGTCTTACATTAAAATTTTTAATCCATCTTGATTTAATTTTTATGTAAGGTGAAAAGTAGAGGTCCAGCTTCATTCTTTGGCATGGCTAGCTAGCTATTCCAGCACCATTCAATTTATTGAATAGCAAGTTCTTTACCTTTTGCTTATTTTTGTTGGCTTTGTCAAAAGTTCGATGACTGTAGGTGTGCAGCTTTGTTTCTGGGTTCTTTATTCTGTTCCATTGGTCTATGTGTCTGTTTTTGTACCGGTGCTGTGCTGTTTTGGTTAGTGTAGCCTTATGGTATGGTTTGAAGTTGGCTAATGTGATGCCTCCAGCTTTGCTCTTTTTCCTGCGGATTGCTTTAGGTATTTGGGCTCTTTTTTGGTTTCATATAAATTTTACAATAGTTTTCTTCCAATTCTGTGAACAATGACATCAGTAGTTTGATAGGAATAGTGTTGAATCTGTAGACTGCCCCTTGGAGTGCCCTTGTTTTTACAAAATAATAAAAGTTTGTCTGCAGGAAAACAGCTTTGGATAAATTCTGACTTGAGTTCAGATAGTAGCAGCATTTACTACTATGTCCCTTTGAAGAAGATGTTTACATTTCCTAAATCTAAACTGTCTCTTTGAAATGGATATATGGAAGGTAACTTTTTTATTGAATTGTCCTAACTCAAGATGCAGTCTGACAGCCTGATGCAGAGTAAATAAATACTGGCTAGATGTTGCCTGCAGTTTCCTTTCTTCTCTGTCTTAAATTGAGCTAATGAACTCTTCAAACAAATGTTATTCTTCACTAGATGATACGCTTTGTGTTAATTCCCTTTTGCCTTTCTTCTGTGGAGGGATGCCTAAAAATGATTCAAATGAGATTGGAAAATGTAGGATTAAACACTTAAACAGGATTATTTGTTGAAGAACCATTCAGAGTCATTAATGCATTACAACATTGGTGCATTATAAAGTAACAAAGAGGAATAGATGTAGCATTTGGCTTAATGATTTGACCACAAAAATTAAAAAAAAATAATTTGTTGTTTTAAAAGAAAGAACTTGTAAATTGAGTGTTCTAAGGAATAAATTTTGGGAAATGTCAGTTTAACAATGGATGCAGGGAAATTTGGCCCTACTATTAAGGAAAGAAAACAAATTTGTACAACATGTATCACATATGTCGAATAGTTAAATGTAAAAAAAAAGTCTGAAAATATATTAAGACTAGAGTAAAATATGGAAGTACATTTTTAAATTGTTCCATGCCAAGAACTCTGTGTTCCCGGAATAAATTGAAAAAATTACAAAGGTATATTGATGGATTTGATTATACAAATGCCCAAGTACTTCTTAGGCCAAAAAAAAAAAAAAAAAAAAAAAAAATACTTAACTTTAAGAGGCAAAAGTCAAACTTGAAGAAATCATTTATTTAAAATGGCAGACTTTGTAAGCAACTTAAACAACTAGTGAATTAAAAAAATATGTATAAATAGGCCAAGTGCGGTGGCTCACACCTGTAATTCCAGCACTTTGGGAGGCCAAGGCACGTGGATCACAAGGTCAAGAGATCGAGACCATCCTGGCCAAAATGGTGAAACCCCGTCTCTACTAAAAATACAAAAAACTAGCTGGGCCTGGTGGTGCGCAACTGTAACCCCAGCTACTTGGGAGGCTGAGGCAGGAGAATCGCTTGAGCCTGGGAGGTAGAGGTTACAATGAGCTGAGATCACACCACTGCACTCCAGCCTGGGCAACAGAGTGGGACTCCGCATAAAAAAAAAGAAATAAAAAAATATATAAATGATCAAAATATATGAATTGCATGTGGATATAAGAGGAAATAAATGGCCTGGCATGGTGGCTCAGCCTGTAATATCAGCACTTTGGTAGGCCTAGGTAGGTGGATCACGAGGTCAGGAGTTTGAGACTAGCCTGCCCAACATGCTGAAAGCCCATCTCTACTAAAAATACAAAAAATTAGCCAGGCATGGTGGCAGGCACCTGTAATCCCAGCTACTCAGGAGACTGAGGCATGAAAATTGCTTGAACCCAGGAGGCAGAGGTTGCAGTGAGCCAAGATTGTGCCACTGCACTCCAGCCTGGGTGACAAGAGTGAAACTCTGTCTCAAAAAAAAAAAATTATGAATAAATTCATGTAATATAATATTTAAATAAGTTAAGTTAAAATAAAGAACAAATTAAGGACATACATTGTGTTTATAAAGTTTGTAATCATTCAAAAAATTCAATACTCAGTATTCTTAAAAGGGTTTCTCTCTCCCATGGAACACTTATATGAACCTGTGGGAATAGTAATTTATGTCATATTTATAAAGAATACTTTGGTAACATATAATTAAACAATTGCAGGTGTATTAGTCCATTCTTACACTGCTATAAAGAACTGCCAGAGACTGTGTAATTAATAAAGGAAAGAGGTTTAATTGACTCCCTAGTTCCACGTGGCTGGAGAGGCCTCAGGAAACTTCCAGTTTTCTGCCAAACCCACAGTCATAGCAGACTAAACCCACACCTCTTCACGGGGTGGCAGGAGATAGAATGAGAGCCGAGTGAAGGGGGAAGCCCCTTGTAAAACCTTCAGATCTTGTGAGAACTTACTATCACAAGAATAGCATGGGGGAACTGCTTCCATGATTCAGTTGCCTTCCATGAGGTCCCTTTCCCAATACATGGGGATTATAATTCAGATTACAATTCAAAATGAGATTTCTGGGTAGAGACATAGTCAAACCATACTATTCCACACCTGGACCCTTCCAAATCCCATGTCCTCACATTGCAAAACACAATCCTGCCCTTCCAGCAGTCGCGTTAAGTCTTAACTCATTCCAGCATTAACCCAAAAGTCCAAGTCCAAAGTTCCTCATCTGAGACAAAGAAAGTCCCTTCTGCCTATGAGCCAGTAAAATCAAAAGAATGTAGTTACTTCCTAGATACAATGCGGGTACTGGTAATGGTTAAATACACCTGTTCCAAATGGGAGAAATTGGCCAAAACAAAGGGGCTATAGGCCCCATGCAAGTCCAAAATCCAATAGGACAGTCCTTAAACCTTAAACTTCCAAAATGATCTCCTTAGACTCAGTGTGTCACATCCAGATCATATTGATGCAAGAGGTGGGCTTCCACAGCCTTCGGAAGCTCCATCCCTGTGGCTTTGCAGGGTACAGCTCCCCTCCTGACTGCTTTTATGGCCGGCATTGAACATCTGCAGCTTTTTCAGTAACACAGTGCAAGCTATCAGTGGATCTACCATTTTCACAGCTCCATTAGGCAGTGCCTCAGTTGGGGACTCTCTGTGGGGGCTTCAACCCCATATTTCCCTTTCACATTGCCTAGCAGACGTTCTCCATGAGGGTTCTTCCCTTGCAGAAGACTTCTGCCTGGACATCCAGGCATTTCCATACAACTTCTGAAATCCAGGCAGAGGTTCTCAAACCTCAATTCTTGTCAGGCCCACCATCGTGGGTAAGTTGCCAAGACTTGGGGATTACAACCTCTGAAGCAATGTCCTGAGCTGTACATCAGCCCCTTTTAGCCACAGCTGGAGCTGAAGCAGCTGGAATGCAGGGCACCATGTCCTGAGACTGCATGGAGCAGGGGGGCCCTGGGCCTTGCCCACAAAACCATTTTTTCCTCATAGGCCTCCAGGCCTGTGATAGGAGGGGCTGCTGTAAAGGTCTCTGACATGCCCTGGAGACATTTTCCGCATTGTCTTGATGATTAACATTTGGTTCCTCATTGCTTATGCAATTTTCTGCAGCCAGCTTCAATTTCTCCCCAGAAAATGGGGTTTTCTTTTCTATCACATCATCAGGCTACAAATTTTCCAAACTTTAATGCTCTGCTTCCTCTTAAATGCTTTGCTGCTTAGAAATTTCTTCTGCCAGATACCCTAAATCATCTCTCTCAAGTTCAAAGTTCCACAGATCTCTTGGGCAGGGGCAGAATGCCACCAGTCTATTTGCATAGTAAGAATGACCTTTACTCCAGTTCCCAACAATTTCCTCATCTCCATCTGAAACCACTTCAGCCTGGACTTTATTGTCCATATCACTATCAGCATTTTGGTTAAAGCCATTTAAACATATTTTAGGACATTGAAAATTTTCTCTTTTTTTTTTTTTTTTTTTTTTTTTTTTTTGAGACGGAGTCTCGCTCTGTCACCCAGGCTGGAGTGCTGTGGCCGGATCTCAGCTCACTGCAAGCTCCGCCTCCCGGGTTCCCGCCATTCTCCTGCCTCAGCCTCCCTAGTAGCCGGGACTACAGGCGCCCGCCACCTCGCCCGGCTAGTTTTTTTTTTTTTTTTTTTTTTTTTGTATTTTTTAGTAGAGACGGGGTTTCACCGTGTTAGCCAGGATGGTCTCGATCTCCTGACCTCGTGATCCGCCCGTCTCGGCCTCCCAAAGTGCTGGGATTACAGGCTTGAGCCACCGCGCCTGGCATAAAACCATCAGATTTCATGAGAACTTACTCACTATCACAAGAAAAGAATGACGAAACTGCCCCCATGATTCAATTACATCCCATGGGGTCCCTCTCCCAACACATGGGGATTATAATTCAGATTACAATTCAAGATGAGATTTTTTTTTTTTTTTGTGAGGACATAGCCAAACCATATCAGCAGGTAACCTAAATACTATGGTCTTAATGTTTGTTCCCCAAAATTTGTATGTTGAAATCCTAACCCAAAGATGACAGTGCTAGGAAACAGGGCATTTGGGAAGTGATCAGGTCATGAAGGTGGAGGCCTCATGAATGGGTTTAGTGCCCTTACAAAAGATATTGCTCATAGATCCTTTATCTCTTCCACTGTATAAGGGCACAATAAGAAGGCATTTTCTATGAATCAGAAAGCAGGCCCTCACCAGACACTGAATCTGTCAGCATCTTCATCTTGGACTTCCCAGTTTCCAGAGCTGTGAGAATGAAGTTGTTTATAAGCCACCCAGTTTATGGTACTTTTTTATAGTTCCCTGCATGGAGAAATAGGCTAATTTTTTAAAAGAATGTAATTAGGGAAATGATAGAGCATACATTAGAAATAGTGTCTTGAAGCCCTTAAAATATCTTGAAGATATTTCAGATATAATATGAGCCCAACTAAAATAAATTTATCTATAAGTATACCTGAGAGGAAATAAAACAAAATATTAACCTTGATCATCTCTGACCGGTGGAATTAGCATTGTTTCTTTCTTAAACTTTCTTTTATTTTCTATAAAAGAAAAAACCCTATAAGCTTAAAAATATATAATGACAACTTGGATTGGCATTTCTAACACTGAATTAAGTCCTTGATGGTAGGACAGGAAGTAGTGTAGACAAGGAGTAGCCTAAACAAAAATGCCTCCTAGTCTGCTTACATGTATATTGGACCATTTGATAAGGCAAATAAAGTGTCATGTCTAAGCTCAACTAATCAGCTGATAAATAAGTTTTTATCTTGGGTTGTGAGAGTCTTTGGAAATGAAAGTGGAAATGAAGGATAGAGGCAAAGAAAAGAAAGAAGTAGTGTTGAGCATCCCAAGAGTTAGGGCCACTATCAAATTTGGAGGATGGTAGCGAGTATATGTGTTGTAAATTCAAAAAGAACCATCTCAACACTGTTACTTTGAATATCATCTGTAATAATTCTTCAGGGGAAATCAGGAACTAACCAAAATCACATGTACTAAGCTATTTGGGGTCATGCTAATAAGTTTTATAAATGATGAGTTTAAGTTTGTAATGATAAGCCCATATTAATCCAATTTATTGATAAAATGCCCAGTAT
Organism: Macaca mulatta; assembly: GCF_049350105.2. Lineage (NCBI taxonomy): Eukaryota > Metazoa > Chordata > Mammalia > Primates > Cercopithecidae > Macaca > Macaca mulatta. The sequence goes on from NC_133407.1 coordinate 18,067,665, forward strand.
ATTCACAGTTTTCTGCTCTAGACTCCAAAGTTAAAGCATGGAAATCTGTAAAAACTTACTAAGCTGCTTTTATGTGTACACAGCACAAAGGGAAACATTAAAAAATAAAAAATAAATACAACCCGCTCTTCTCATGTTTAGAATTTCTGTTTTTTGGGTTTATTATTTGTTAGTTTGTAATGCATTCTGCCAAGACATGAATGATTCATTAGAATAAAACAATTATAAGGTAAATTTAGTCATCATAAAACAAAAAGCATCCCAGGAGATTTATTAGCCTATCTCTTGGATGTAGAAAGGAATTGGATGTCTCCACAGTGGCTCTGTATCTACTGAGTCTATTCCCATGTGTGTTCCTCTGCCTCTGAGTCCTGTCAAAGTTACAGTTTCTGGCTGTCTCTTCAGTCTGCAAGCCATTTTCCTCACTGAGAACTACTTCCTTGCATATAGCTATGTGCTCCAGTCAGCTATAATCGCTCTGTATGTCCCCATCCTTTCCCATAACTTATGTGGGGAAGGAGTTGTGGTGTGGGGGCATCTGACACAAAGTGGGCCAATGATAATCTTTTTTCTAGGCAGGTGGAAGTAACACCAAAAGGCAGGGAATCCGTCCCTATGTGTGTCTGGGACTCTCAGAAGCTATGAGGCCACAGGGACAAGGAAGCAGAGAAAGCCAATTTACAGAGAAAGAAAGTAGAATGAAGTTTTCACTGGAAGAAAGAAAAAGAAAGTTTTTTGGGTTTTTGCAGAATTCCCTCTCCTAATCTCAGTTCCTCTTTAAAATCTGGCTATGTTATGACTTCTGGTTTCTGTGAAGCACCCTTATATATTTTTAAAGATATCTGGCTCTGCTGGCCTGCTCCCCCAACTCCCAATTTTTGATGTTGCTGTTAAGGGAATTTAATAGTCTCCAGTTATTTGCAAATCAGGAGACTTATTTAATATAAACTTTTACAAAAGGCACATATTCCATGTATTTCATCTCCTTCAGGCCTCCCTGACAAACGTGTCCTCCTTTGGGGCTGCTTTGTTTGATTAACTTAAACTTGTACAATATTTACATCATTTATAAAATGCTCTTGTATCAGATTGTTTGGGCTCCTCTAGAGTAGTCATGGTCTATTGTGTAAACACAGCATTGATGTGATTTCTACAACTTGCATTATTTACCCAACAGACTGTGTAACTGCTCCAAATGTACCATTATGACTGTCATGTGGCATAAATCTATCTTCAGGCACTTTTGAAAGCATGACTCACTGTAGTCTTTTGTGTAAGGGAATTTATGAAATGTGTATTATCCATTTAATAAAGTCTAATGTCTGTCTGGTGAGCTGAGTTAATCCACTGGGAAAAAATTAAAACCTATGCATAAAGGAGAAATAATTTCTTATACCAACCATTTCCAGCACTCCTAGTCAAAAAGTCTTATTTATTTGTGTCTTCACTAGACAGAAATTTACAGCCCTGTTTTGTACACTACTTTATCTACAGCGTTGGGCACAGGATCTGGCATAGGGACTAATATACTTTGCTGAATGAATGCCTGAATAAACTCATATAAGTTATCTCACTTAATTCTAGCAGCATCCTCATTTTGCAGATAAGGAATGGTGACTCAGGTATGGTAAATAATTTTTTTTAAGTCACATAAATTTATAAGTGGTGAAACTGGAATCTAATCCATCTTACCCAATGCCTTAGCTACTTCAATTATGTCAAAATAACAGAAAAGATACAGAAATAATAAAACATTACTATAATAATCATCATAAAACAAAAAATATATATTCCAAAGAATACAAAAACAAGTAAAGTAAATCTTTCCAGACTGGAAGTCAGGAGATCAGTGTTTTACAAGATCTTTTCTTTCAGTCTGCTACATGTGTTAGGCAAATCACTTCATTTTTCTTATCTTTCTTTTCCTTCTTGGTGTTTTAGCTTATTTTCTAAAAACCACTGTTTTAGATACTCCCGTTTCAGTTGTTTTCATTTTCTCTTCTTGGAAGCACCTGAGAGCAATTGCTTAAATTTTAACGTTTTACTCAAATTTTACTCCCTAAGCACCTGGCTTGCCTCACACCAGGCCTGGCCCTGCTCTCCACAGAAGCCCAGGAAACTCCCAACATTGCTTCCAATCATTAAAAACGTTCACAAGAGTCAGTCATTAACAACTTTCACAGAGGCTTTATGCTCACCTCTCCAAGGAGACTGAAAATCAGAAGGAATACATTTCCAGTAGAATTTTAAAGGTCCTAAATCATCCCCTGGGTAAGTAGGACTGTCCATCTCTTCCCCTTTTCCTTCCTTTTACTCCTTTTCTTTTTCCTATCTTTCTTTTTCAGTGTTGCTGCATGTGGGACTCCTTTCATGCTTCTGCATTGTATCAGGTATATACCCATCAGAATGCCCTTGAATGGACCGTAGTAAGAATAGGAGTAACATTTCTCCTCTCAGATGACATGATCAGGTATGACCTCTATTATCCTCTGTGATTGTTGCTCTCATGAGTATTCCCACCCTTGATCTGGACTTTGCATCTTTTTGGGTGAAGTTCATGTAGTATTTGGTTCATATTGTCTTCTCCTGAGAATAGAAATGTGTCATGGCCATGTATCGGGGGAAGTCTGGGCATTTGGCATGTTGGCGGCATAGCCGTGTTAAGCACTTCTTTTGTTCTCACATCCACCCAGATCTGGAGATAGCATAGCTGCCTGATTGCTCACAGCACCTTGGTAGAAGAGCAGGGGAAACCCACAGTTGCTGAAGGTTGAAGCTCTTTGTGGCTTAAGCTGGGCGGGGTTGAGTTCAATGCCCCATTTAGAGATTGAAAGACACATCTTCCAAACTTCTGAATTATATTCCAGAGAGCCTCAACATAGGAAAGTGAGACAACTCTGAGTGAGAAAAACTGGGAACAAACCCAATAGCTCTTCTCTCCCTGCAGACCTCATGGGTTTCATTATTAGCTATGAGTGTTTTGGATATCAGGACTGAAAGTTCATTTTATACGCTGCCTCTTGAAGTAAACTGCCAGTAGTAGATCAAGCAGTTATTGAAGGGCTCTGGGTTATTTTTAGGTGAATACAAACAAACTTGAGCTATTGTTTTTAAAAGATAAACTTCGGGAAGATTAAATTAGAAAAACAAGCAAACAAATAAGCAATCAAACAAGAAATGACAGCAACAAAAACAAACCCTACACAAAGAAAATCAAAAAAGAAACAAAATTAACACCCCGAATGGTATTTGAGCAATGGTGAAAGACAGAATCAACACATTGCCTTGTCCTTAAAAATTCACTGAAATAGCAGAGAATGATGAATAATATACATGCAATGAGGAAAACAAAAATCTCTTGCCTTTCCATGCACTCCAGAGCTTAGCTGAAATAAGTCCCTATTCCTGTTTGAGTTTGGCCTTGTAGGGCTTTGAGATCAGAAAACAATCCCTGCACACAGAATTGGATGCTCACTAGCTAGCGTTTAAAAATAGGAAATGAAAATGACTGGCAAAATAGAATACTAGAGAAGAGAGGAAATAAACCACCTTCCCATCCTACTGCTCTTTCATGATCTGTTCTGTCCCACAGGCATAGTGGAAATTGCTTTGCTTGTGCTGGCAATGGGGTTTCACTGTAAGTTATTAAAAAGTCAAATCAAGGTTTTTCAGATCCTTGTAATTACAAAGCCAAAAAGCAATTGGAAACATATATTCAGTACCTTCACAGTATTTGCTGTGACTTCCCAGTGACATATAGGCAGGGGCATGCTATTGGGGGAGGATTTTTCTCTTCAATTCCTTCAGCCCTTTCTGAAAGAAAAAAGAATTCTCAGCACCATCTTTCAATTAAATGAATTCAGTTAAGTAGCTTCACAAACAGAACACATTTCCTATTCGGCAGAGGATTCATTAAGATTGTCTTTTTGTAACTAGCTCTGGCCCTCACCTTACTGACTAGATGGGCTAGGCATCACACATTAGGGTCTGCATTTGAGTCAAAGCTTGTCCTGAGTTAAGAGTTTGGGTAGGAAGACAAGGACCGAACTTGGGGTGTGTATGAGTTGGGGAATGAAAGAGTGTGTATCATGAAAAAGAGTGAAAGAATATGAATGATCTCATGCTGTGCAAAAAAAAAAAAAATAATGCAATGGTTCATTTGTAGTCTCTCTGGGGTATGTGTTCTGAGAAATTTTTCCTGCCTCATCATATTTGCTTCACTGAGATCCAGTAACCATGATTCATGATTTTATCACAGTGGAGCTGAACAACTGGCTACAAACATACATAGAAAATAGATCATCTGACCACACCCAGTGTGTGCCACATGCAACTAGGGAGGCAAGCCTGGGAAGAATCTCAGCATATAGTCTCCCATTCACCTGGAAGGACTATGTTCTAGAAAAAGAATAGGAATTGAAGCCACCTCCCTGGGGTTTTGGATGCAGTTGACTATATGGCATAACAGACTCTAGGAATGTTTGAGCCTGTCCCATCTGTTTTCTTGATAATGAGGAAACAGGCTAAGGGAGGTCAAGCACTTGTGCAAGATCACACAGTTGGCCAAGAGCAGAGCCCTCTAATCCCTGCTGCTTGGCCATTGCACATCAGTCTCAGGATGGCCTTGAGAAAACAGCTTCTCTTCCCTGTTCTGTCTAGTGGTTTCTTGTTCTCTATTTTTGTTGAGAGGTTTTTGGGGCTAGTGGTTATGGATATGGGCTCTGGAGACAGTCAACTTGGGTTCAAATCTTGCTTCTGTCACTTAATAGCTCTGTAATTCTGGACAAGTTACTTCTCTGAGCCTCACTTTCCTCTTCCAAAAAGGAAGTTGTTGTAAAGACAAAAATGGCAGTACGTGTAACATGACCCAGCTTCCTTGCTCCCCTCTACTTTTCCCCCTCTACATTTACTTTCTTTAAATAACAGGTTTCATCCACCTTTGATAAATATGAGAAATGTGATTCAAGAGGCTTATGGTCCATAAGGCACAAGATCAGGCTGATATGTTACAGTCTTGAGACAGATATTTGTTGTTTTACCTACCTAGAGTTTTCCTATTCTTCTCAGAATAGAACGCCCCTTCTTTTACCCACTCCAATGGCGTGGTCATAGATGGCCCTGTCCCACTGATCACAATTAATTTGTCCAGTATTAGGCACCTATACCAAATTGAGCAAATAGGTTATTCACCTAGATTTTTACTAAAGGATCTGAGAGGAAAAAAATAAAGCTTCTCATTTTTAGTGGTGAAACTGAGGCATAGGAGATAGGGACACTGATACCCACCACATAGAGAGCCTAACTTCACTGAGAGAAAATGAAGATCTCCCAGTAAGATGTAGAAATGAGCCAGAGAATGTCTTGGCATTATTCAAGTTCCTATATTTAGCTCTTCCTGGGGCTCAACTCCACTCCTATATTTGATATATTTAGCTTTTTCACCCTTTATTTGACTATATGAGATACCTTGTTATCCATCCATTTGCTGAATGCTCCTTCTACCTAAGTATTTTCAGATAAGAGATGTAGATTGAGGGCAAGTGTCTTAGTTTTCCAAAATCTAAGAAAATGTCACCCTTCTTGCATGGTTGCCTTGAGGAATAAATAGTGTATGTAAAGCCCCTGGTTCTTAGTGAGTAGGCATGTTTTAACTTTACATGAGTTTAAATGCAGCATCTACCACTTATTAGATGACATGCATATGAGATTGCTGGTGGCTCCATGATTGACCTTTAAGATGGTGCTGATAATCACTCCATCACAGTGTAATTATTAGCACTAGTGGAATCATGCATGACATATGAGAGTGCATGTATAATAAGAGGTGCTATTCAAAGATACAGTAAAATGTGGCCTTAGTTATATTAAACCTCCACATTTCTGAGTCTTGCTTGAGGAAATCTTCCTGCCACACTCTTCCTCCACACTCTTCTTCATATGAATGGCTAGTATGTAACACAATTGACTAATCAGAATGCCACCAATTTGTATTTCTTTGGTAAATCTTCAGCAGAAATCTGAAGGAGTTAAAACACTAAAGCAAAATAAGATGGTTTTGAAATAATCAATTCCCAAATGTGAACACATGGGATGCATGCTTGACAAACCCTTGGAACAATTATCAAGTCATTAGCAATGATTTTGAAAGAAGGATTTCTAAACATTCTTGGTTGTACATTTCATGCCTTTGTCTTTGTTTTATTTTTGTGGGTGGGAGGACTGAGATTTGGGAATCCACTGGGGCTGAAAACATAGACATCTCATTTCTGGGACAATGAGGAGAGAAGAGTAAGGCAGCCAATTAACTCAGTCTTCATAACCAGTGATTTAAAAAAGAACAGACAGTCTGTCATTTTTTAAAAATGGGATTTTCTGGCAATTTATTAGACAGAGAACACAAATGGTCACCCAAAGGAAATGGATAAGAGAGCTATGATTTCATTCTTGCACTGTTTCCATTAGAAGTTTATGACAATGGGTAATATCTACTGAAAATCAACTATGAACAAGAAGATTTATATGTAGTATAACCTTGATGCACTATTTTCCTCACTCCACACATATATAGATGGATATTCTGAAATGCAGTGTGTCTTATTTGAGACTACGGCTGTCTGGTTCCAAACCACCACTTTACCACTATTCTGGACAAACAGGTCTGATTAAGGGACAGTTGGAAGGTGAACAGGGGTTGCGAGTTATGGTAAATGATTTGCCTGAACCACACATTCCACGGCAAGCAACTTTCCCAAACCATGCCATGACACTCATTATTTCAGAGTGTTGCCTGCAGTAAGTGTGCTGTTTCTTCAGTCAGTGCATTCCTGAGCACGTAAAGGAACTTCCCTAGACATTTTCCAAATCAGAAAGTGTGGAAAAAGTCCAGCTGTGTGTACACCACTCATGGACTGATGTGCGAGGTTATAAAGGGAATTGTAGAGTTTATCTGCCAAAGAGATAGAGAAGTTGATGACATTTTTTCTAAAGTGATTTTTTTCAACTGAGATGAGATCTATTTAATCTGTAGTGGGTTGGAAAAAGAACTCCTCTAAGTTTCTCTCTTTTAAAATACTTTCACATAAAAATTCAACAGTTGCTATAGTAATTACTCATCATTGTTATTATCATTATTATATTATAACCACTTATTAAAAATAACATTAGGAAGTTCTCATGTAAGAACCCCTTTTAAGGAAGGTTCTGAAAAACTAAATTCTCATTCATTTCCTGATTTGCAAACATGCACAGCAGTTTCTACTGTAAGAACAATCCCAGCACTAAATTATTTTTCTTAAGAGAATTCCATTCCTTCTACCCATTTCTCTCTGACTCAGTAACTTAAGTTGTATTGCATTTTGCCTGGAATTCCAGGATTAGAAGTTCAAAGTAAGTGTTTCCCACTTCTGTGACCTTCCTTGAAAATGAGCATTTCTCCTACTCGGGTTCAACTTGATATGTCTGTAGATGAATTTCTTCATCAACATATATTCTTTGTCCCTCTTTTTAGGTATTAGAAATTTTTGCTTTGTAATCTTTATTATTTTATTCTTAAGTCTTGTCTTTTTCTGATTACCTCATAAGCTAATTTATAGGTGGAAAACACTGGAGTTTTTCTTCTCTAGCCACTGAGCTATAATCTTGAACTGAAAAAAAAAAGGTGGAAAAAAAGATTTTATTTTCTTGTTCTGAGGACATTCATTCATCATATATTTACCAATCACTCCTCTGGGCTGGACATATATTGATGTACCTTCTCTCATGCAGTTTTTCTAACATAAGTAAGTGAACAAATGATGAAATAAGAAAATTTCATATACTGTAAAGAAAATTAAACAGGATAATAGAATGCTATAGAAGAGTCAACCATGTGCAGACTTGGGTCAGGACTACCCCATGCTGGGGACAAGCAAGTGCAAGGCCATAAAATGATAACCAAGGTACAATATGTATTCCCAACAGTGAGGGTGTGAAGCCTCAGGGGTAGGAGGTTTAAGGGTGGAAGTTCTTCTTTCTGCGGAATAATGTAACAGAGAGGTTGGGTGGGGATAGAGTTAGAGGAATCAGATCTTAAATAAAATTGTGACAATTCTAATTTATTTTTGTTAAAATAATACAACAAATGGTTTGTATCCTTACCAATTTAAATAAATAAATGTGATTAGCATTTAAATAAATAAATGCCATTGATATTCTCTCCAGGTCAGAAGAGAATACAGGTGACATTTATTTACTTAAATTAATAATAATGCTTAATTCTCTATTAATTTCTGATAGTCTTTCAAAAACTTTTCTTAACTTGGAATAACAAAACTGAATGAAAAAAAGACTAGAAAAAAATCTCAAAATGTTTTTTGAGGGATAAAATTTACATATGATGTCTCAGAACCGAAGTATTAAACTCAACATAGCCTCCTTTGTCATGAAATGTAGTGAAGCCACCTGCCTCTGAACCTATGAGAGCAGGATGACTATTGAATTGCATACATGCCCACTATCTATGCCTTAGGCACAAATGAAAATTTGAGGAATAAATTGTTCTACCTAGAACCAGGGATTTGAAAGGGAAGGCCTACTCCATGATGGTATCCCCTTCTGCCCTCAAATAGTCTTATAAACCTTCTAAATATGTCTCAGTCATTATAATTTATAATTTAAGAACCTCTCTTACGTGCTTCCCATCTTTCTTTTCAGTTAATAATGTTCCTCTCCAACCCTGCCAAGTTTAGAGTATTTGAGGAACAGATACATGAATCAGACTAATGATGATAAAACATGAGCTTTATATTTGGTAGATAAAACATTAGCTTTCAATTTGCATCTCTAACCACAATGAGATTTCCAAAAGCCTTGCTTTTGAGGCAATCTACTTAAGAGTGAGTTTCAGTTTGCTGAGCAAAATGTTTTCCCAGAATTGATGCCTTCTTTCCAATGTATCCCCATGTAATATCAGCTAATGTTAGAGATCTGAAGATATTGAAATTTGGTCAGCCAAATGCATCCTTTGTTCAAGGAAATCTTGTCTTCCTTCACCTTTATGAGTAAGAAAATAATATAGGAAGATATGTTAGAAAAACAAATGTGTGAGCCTTTAAAGAAAGAGTAAAAGTAGAGTTTCAGTTTCAGAAAACAGTATTCACATATAGTTCACTGAATTTTTGCAAATATATAACAACTGTGTTACCAGCATCTATAACAAAGTAGTAAGGAAATCTCACTCAGAAAAAATCTCCATTCTATCAGCCTTCAAAATACGACTGGACCTGTTCAATCATTGTCCTGTCATTTGTTATTTTTAAATAGTTCTTATCTTTCTTGTACTTTCTCTTTAGGTCTATTATATATTCCTGGTTTGCCCAGGACAGTCCTATTGTCATGGTGAAATTATTTGTAGTGGGTTGAATAGGGACCCCCTAAAAAAGAGATCTGTCCACTGCGAACTACATAATGTGGTCTTATTTGAAATAAGGGTATTTGCAGATGTAATCAAGGTAAAGATCCCAAGATGAGATCAACCTGTATTAGGGTTGTAAATTCAATGATGAGTCTCCTTATAAGAGACACAAAGGGAAGACACAGAGACATAGAAGTCCATGTGAAGAGAAAGACAGAAATTGGAGTGATTCAGCTGTTAATACAAGCCAAGGAACATCAGGGATTTCTGGGAGCTACCAGAAAGTAGGAAAAGGAAAGAATGAATTCTCCAGAGACTACAGAGGGGGAACGGACCTGCTGACATTTGTATTTCAGACTTGTAGCTTCCAGAACAATAAGAAAACAAATTTATGTTAAGTCACCAAATTTGTGGTAATTATTTACTGCAGCCTAGGAAATTAATATATTATTAATAATTCCCCTTTTCAGTCTCAAAAGTGTCCCAGTTTGGGTAATAAATTATGTGGCACCCTTATTCCCTAGGAGTTCTCATTCCATAAACTTCTTAGGCATTTTCTTCAGACATCAGTCAATGCCTACAACCCACTTATAATAAAATAACTGTGGTATAGTAAAACTTATCTATTTATACTTAACATAACTTTTGTTGATCTTTACAGATTAGTCTATATTTTCTATAGTTCCGTGGTTCTCCTGGCCCCATTTTCATAGACACAGTTTTTTGTAAACTTGCATAGGAGATATTCTATCTGTAGCTTTTAAAAAGCACTTCCCAGGACATGCATTGCTTAGCAACGAGGATATCTTCTGAGAAATACGTTGTTAAGTCACTCTGTCCTTGAGTAAAAACGCTTGAACTATATGGTATGGCCTATTGCTCTGAGGCTACAAGCCTATACAGCATGTTACTATACTGAATATTGTAGGCAACTGTAATATGATAGTAAAAAAATATGTGTATCTATATATATCTAATCAGAGAAAAGGTAAAGATATGGTATAAAAGGTAAAAAATGGTAGACCTCTACAAGGCAGCTCCATTATAATCTTATGAGATTTCTGTCGTATATGCAGTTTGTAGTTGATGGAAATGTTGTTATGTAGTACGTGGCTATGTTTGTTTGTTTATTTATTTATTTATTTATTTATTTATTTATTAAATGGAGTTTCACTCTTGTTGCCCAGGCTGGAGTGCAATGGCGCGATCTCAGCTCACCGCAACATCTGCCTCCTGGTTTCAAGCGTTTCTCCTGCCTCAGCCTCCTATGCATGACTATGTTTTCTTGGGTCTCGAATCCTTGTGGAGAAGTCACTTTATTTACTCTCTGAAACTTTACCTCTCTTCCTTTGAAGATATCCTTGCAGCTCAAGTCACTGTCTCTGATCAAATAAAAATATTTCTTTTGGTAGCCAGAGTGGCAGAAGAAGATGGTAAAATAGAAAGCTCCTCCAATCATCCCTCCTGCAAGGGCACCAAGTTAACAACTATACACACAGAAAAAACACCTTCACGAGAACCAAAAATCAGGTGAGCACTCATGGTACCTGGTTTTAACTTACTATCACTAAAGGAGGCACTGAAGAGATAGAGAAAAACAACCTGAATTGCGGATGCCACACCTCCCCTATCCACACCCCCACACCCCACCAACCCCCTCCCCCTCCCCCACCCCGCATCAGCAGCATGGTGCAGGGAGCCTCTCTGGGCACCGGGGAAGGGAGAACACAGCAATTGCGAGGCATTGAACTCAGTGCTGTTTCTGTTAGAGCGGAAAGGAAAACCAGAGCAAATTCAGTTGACTCCCACCCACCGAGGGAGGATTTCAACCAGCCCTAGACAGAGGGAAATTGCTGATGCCAGAGGTCTGACTTTGAGTGCCCACAAACCTCACCATCGACAGCCAAAGTGCTCTCAGTCTGCAAGTAAACTTGAAAGGCAGTCTAGGTCATAAGAACTGCAAATCTTAGGCAAGTTGTAGGGCCAAACCATGCCCAGAGAGAGTGGACTTTAGGGGGCACACAGCATACTGAGACACCAGCTGGGGAAGCCCAAGGGAGTGCTGGCATCACCCCTTCCCTAACCCTAGGCTGCACAGCTTGTGGCTCCAAAGGAGACTCCTTCCTTCAGCTTGAGGAGAGCAGAGGGAAGAATGGGGAGGACTTTGTCTTGCGTCCTGCATACCAGCTCAGCCACAGCAGGATAAGGTACTGGTCAGAGTCATGAGGCCTCCATTCCAGGCCCTAGCTCCCAGATGGCATTTCTAGAAACACCCTAGTTCAGAAGGGAATCTGCTGCCTGGAACCCCCTGGATTTTGCTGCTAACTGAAGAGCCCTTGAGTCCTGAGTAACAAACAGCAATACCCAGGTACTACATTGAGGGCCTTGGTGAGCCTCTGAGACTTGCTGGCTTCAGATGAGACTCAGCACATTATCAGCCATAGTGGCTATGGGGCAAAAGTCTTTATGCTTGAGAGAAACAGAGAGAGAGGAAAAGGGGACCTTGTCTTGGACCCTAGGTACCAAGACTGCCACAGGTAGGTAGAGCACCAAGCGGGCTCTTGGGGTTCCTAATTCCAGGACTTGACTCTTGGATGGCATTTCTTGACCGGCCTTGGGTCAGAGGGGTACCCACTGCCCTAAAGTATGAGTCCCAGACCAGACAGCATTTACCACAAGCTGATGTAAGAGACCTTGGGCTTTAAGGGAACATCAGTAGCAGTCTAGCAGTACTCCTTGTGGCCAGAGGCAGTGTTGGCTATGGGGTGAGGCTCCTTTGCCTTTGGAAAGGGGAGAGAAGAGTGGAAACGGCTACATCTCCTGGTTTGAGTGCCAGTTTAGCTGCAATACAGTATAATACCAGGTATACTTCTAAAGTTTTTGACTCTTGTCCTTGATTCTCAGAGGGTACTTGTAGACCCACTCATGACCACGGGGAGCTTGCCACCCTGAAGGGAAGAACACAGGCCTGGCTGGCCTTGCCACCTGCTGATTGTAGAAACCTAGGGCCTGTAGCAAACATTGGCAATAGCCAGGGAGTGGTTATAGCAGGCCTGGGGCAAAACCCAACTCTGTGCTGGTTTCAGGTCAGTCAGTGATAGTAATGGTGGTCACTTGTGTCACTCTACCCCCAAATGTAGGTTTTCAAGAAAAGAGAGAGAGACTGTATGTTTGGGAGAAAGTAAGGGAAGAAAAGAGTCTCTGCCTGGTAATCCATAGAATTCTGTCAGATCTTGTCCGAGACTATCAAGGTGATTCCTCTACAAGTCTACAAGAACCAGGACATTATTGGGCTTGGGGTGCCCCCTAAAGTAGAAACATCTTAGATTATAATATACAAGTTCTTTCAAATATCTGGAAAGCCTTCCCAAGAAGGATGGTTACAAATAAGCACAGGCAGGGAATGTTGCTATAGTCCCTACAATAAATACCTAACTCTTCAGTGCCCAGACACCAGAGAACATCTACTAGCATCAACACTATCCTGGAAAACATGACCTTACTAAGTGAAATAAATAAGGCACCAGAAATCAGTCCTGGAGGAACAGAAATATGTGACTTTTCAGATAGAGAATTCAAAATGGCTGTGTTGAGGAAACTCAAAGAAATTCAAGATAACACTGAAAGAATTTAGAATTATATCAGATGAATTTAACAAAGAGATTGAAATGTTTAAAAAGAATCCATCAGAAATTCTGGAGGTGAAAAATGCAATTGGCATACTGAAGAATCCATCAGAGTCCTTTAACAGCAGAATATATCAAGCAGAAGAAAGAATAAGTGAGCTTGAAAACAGGCTCTTTGAAAATACACAGAGGAGGCAAAAGAAAGAAAACAATGAAGCATATCTACAGAATCTAGAAAATAGGCTCTAAAGGGTAAATCCAAGAGTTGTTGCCCTTAAAGAGGAGGTGGAGAAACAGGTAGGGTTAGAAAATTTACTAAAAGGGATAATGACAGAGAACTTCCCAAACCTAGAGGAAGATATCAATATCAAAGTACAAGGAGGTTCTAGAACACCGAGGAGATTTAACACAAAGCAGACTACCTCAAGGTATTCAATAATAAAATTCACAAAGATCGAGGGTAAAGAAAGAATCCTAAAAGCAGTAATAGAAAAGAAACAAATAACGAAAAATGGAGGTCCAGTATGTCTGGTAGCAGACTTTTCTGTGGAAATGTTATAGGCCAGGAGAGAGTGGCATGATATATTTAAAGTGCTGAAGGAAAAATAACTTACCCTAGCATAGTATATCTTGTGAAAATATTCTTTAAACATGAAGAAGTAATAAAGACATCCCCAGACAAACAAAAGCTGAGGAATTTCATCAATACCAGACCTGTCCTACGAGAAATGCTAAAGGGAGTAGTTCAATCAGAAAGAAAAGGACATTAATGAGCAATAAATAATTACCTGAAGGTACAAAACTTACTTTAATAGTAAGTACGCAGAAAAACACAGAATATTATAACACTATAACTGTGGTGTATAAACTACTCTTATCCTAAATAGAAAGATGAAATGATGAACCAATCTAAAATAATAACTACAACAACTTTTCAAGACATAGTCAGTACAGTAACATATAAATAGAAAAAACAAAATGTTAAAAAGCAGGGGACAAAGGTAAGGTGAGTTTTAATAGTTTTCTTTTTGCTTGTTTATGCAGATAGTGTTAAGTTGTTATCAGTTAAAATGACGGGTTGTAAGATAGTATTTGCAAGCCTCATGGTAACCTCAAACCAAAAATGTACAATGGATACACAAAAAATATAAAGCAAGAAACTAAATCTTATCACCAGAGAAAATTATCTTCACTAGAGGAAGACAGGAACAAAGAAGTAAGTCCTTTCCTGTCATTAATAACATTGAATGTAAATGAACTAAACCTCCGATCAAAAGACATAGTCTGATGTTTCTTTGCTGATTTTCTGTCTGAGGGACCTCTCCAATGCTGAAAGTGGGGTGTTGTCCCCAGCTATTATTGTTTTGAGGCCTATATCTCTCTTTAGCTCTAATAATGTTTCCTGTATATATCTGGGTGCTCCATTGTTGGGTGCATATATATGTAAAATTGTTATATTCTCTTGAAGATTTGACCCCTTTATCATTATACAGTGACCTTCTGTGTCGTATCTTACAGTTTTTATATTGGAAACCCTCTTCTAACCTGTGAAATTCCTGTTCCTCTTTACCTTTATCTACTCTTTGTTCCCTGATGTATTCTAGGAACTCAGAGCAGTGCCTGGTACTTAGTGAGTCCTCATCAAATATTTGTGCATTTGAATCAATGAATGTTGCTATAGCCCCTGCTAAAGTCAATTTGTGCCCATAAAAAGTCAAAGGAAGTTGCAGAGGCCCCATAGCTAACATTTATTAAAAAAACAGCTGTATAATCACCATGGAAGCTATTATGAATTACCAAGATAAAATAAACAGAGAAGCTTGAGTTTATGAAACACTGAAGCTTAAAGTCTCATCTCCCTGCCCTGACTGAACCAATATCCATCATGTCTCCATGGGTTCCATGGACTATCTCAGTCTCTAAATATCAGTGCTTCTAACTATCTATCAAGGTTCCCAGTTGATTCACTAATTGGGAGTTTTATGAAACAATAAATAACACTTCTCTCTTGCTTCTCTAGGTTCAGAAATAAGGAAGAGATAAGTAGATTACTCAGATGAATGCCAAAATATTAATTTTATTTATGATATATGATAGAGGAGAAAATAGCTGTGTCTATGGCCATAATCAGGTTTCCTGTACCCTACATTCCTTTTTATTTGTTCATTAATAAAATCTCACACAACTCTGAGAGTCAATTTAAGACTTTAAAGTACTGAGTCCTGAGGAAAGAAGCTTTATGTCCTTGCATGTGGAGAGGGAAAGCAATTGAAACTAAATATGAATTTTTTTTTTATCGCCAGCTTTCACAATAGGGACAATTGTAAGTCAGGAACGAGTTCCTAAGAGTTAAGAGTTTTCATAGATTCCTAGGCTGATATAGGCCAACATATTTCATCAAATAAAAGCTCCTTGTAAACTCTTTATGATCTTGATTTTTTTTTTTCACTTTTATGTGGTCTCCAAAAGGGAGAAGGGGAAAGATAAAACTCCTATCTTTCTACAACTAATTATTTTTTCCTGTTCTGCCTTCTTGTTCCTCTTTCTTTTCTATTGCTCCTCCTTTTCATTCCCTTCTCTTTTTGCAGTTTTCTTTTATAACTTGAAATAAACGAGAATAAAATTTTGGGCTACTTGAATTTTTCTCTTCTCTCCTTCCCACCTTTCCCCTTCTTCTCTTCTTAGATTTTGGGTAGCTTTCATTTATTCCACATCCCATGGTCCCAGATGTTTTAAAGTTATTTGCAAAGGATTACATTTTCTTGTTTCCCATCATCTTATCCTAGGATGATAAATCCTAAAATTCTTGAGGTAATAAATTGCTAATTTCCATAAACAAAGAATATGAAAAACACATCACAGTCATTTTGATAGCAGTGGTCACAAAAGCACCAAATACTCTTTGTCACCCTCTCTGTAGCTGACTGCTGATTCAGATGCCATTGGTCCATGAGATTATTTAAGTTTCAGTTCCAAAGCATAAGCACAGTCAATGTTTCTAGATATGCCCCTGCTATAAAGACATTCAGGGTTTTAAATTTAAACATTTATGAAATATTCCAAATATTTCAGGGTTTCTATGGTATCAGTAGTGATATTTATAATGTTATTGACATTTACAGATTAAGAAAAACCTCATTTTTAGATATAAACCCTACTTTGACATAGTTTTATGACTTATCATCTGAGCAAGAGAAAAGACTACTACATAAATGTCCACCTGATCTTCACCTTGTATTTAAATCTCCATTCCAACCATAGGTTTAAAATTATACATTGGTCCATCTCTTTTTCATTGACCATTTTAAAACTATAGAACAGAGGTGACAGAAGCAATACCTTTAGTCATCAGGGAGGTAATATAGAGTGCCATTTGGATATAAGAAAACAGTAGAGAAAAGGTGATAATGAATAGCAAGTCAGCTACAGTGTCAGAGAACAATAAGGAGTGGCGGAGGTTGTGATAAATTGGGACACATATGCCCTGTTTAAAGGAAGCAGAACCCTTGCTTTTTTGCTGACTCTTGAGAACATATTCATGCATTGCCAGATTTTCCAACTTTTCTGGAGGACCTGGAATTCTGATACTGATGTGAAATCTTCCATTATCCTAAATGCTAGAAACTTACTAAAACCTCTTAACAGAACTGTGTAGAACAAAAAATATCTGAAGAGTGGAATTGGCTCATGGATCAGCTATAGCTTTGTTTTCAAAAAATTGAAGCCCAATATCTCTGACAATTCTGTTGCTGTGCTCCAAGGCTGTCCATTAGCTAATGAAGGAGGAGTGGAAAATGGAGAGAATAAGATTTAATGGAGACCTACTAAGAACCAGGCAGAGCACAAATTACCTCAGTACCATCTAATGTTGGTTGAGTACCTATTTCATGCCAGGCACTAGGTAAAAATTTGTGGGATATACCAGTGAACAAGGACAAAAGCTCTAATCTCATTGAGCTCATTCTACTTACAGCTCTCTTATTGAATAACTCTATAACCTTGATGGAAAGAAGTACTATTATCATCAATGTTTAAATGGGCTGAAAAATGATGGAAAACATGTTTGAACCTGGATCTTTGAGTCTTCAAATCCTCATTTATTTCCACTATTCCATATTCCTTGCTAGTTCCCAAGAAAAGCAGAAGGAGGAGATGGGTAAATAGCTCTCACAATAAAGTCCTTATTTGTATATTAAGAGAATGGGGTCTCACTGAGTTCCAAATTACATCTCACAATTGTAATATATGTATTTTAATTTTTATGGATACATAATAGGTGTATATATTTTTGGGATATGAGCTATTTTGATACAGTCATACAATGCTTCATAATCATATAAGGGGAAATAGGATATCCATCACCTCAAGCATTTATCATTTCTTTGTGTTGCAAACATTTGAATTATACTCTTTTCGTTATTTTTAAATGTACAATAAATGTTTGTTGACTCTAAGAACCCTGTTGTGCTATCAAATACTAGATCTACTAGATTTTATTCATACTATCTAACTGTATTTGTGTACCCATTAATCATTTTCACTTGCTGCCCCCACTACCTTTCCCAGCCTCTGGTAACCATCCTTCTACTCTATCTCCATGAGTTCAATTGTTTTAATTTTAGCTTCAACAAATGAGTGAGAAAATGTAAAGTTTATCTTTCTGTGCCTGGCTTACTTCACTTAACATGATGTCCTCCAGTTCCTTTTATGTTGTTGCAAATGATGGGATCTCATTCTTTTTTATAGCTGAATAGTATTCTGCATTAGGCCTTTTTGCATTGCTATAGTATTCTGCATTAGGCCTTTTTTTGCATTGCTATAAAGAAACACCTGAGGCTTGGTAATTTATAAAGAAAAGAGGTTAAACTGGCTTACAGTTTTTTAGTCTTTACAGGAAGCACAGCTTCAGCATCTGCTCAGCTTCTGGGACGGCCTCAGTGAGCTTTTACTCATGGCAGAAAGCAAAGGGGGAGCAGGCATCTCATATGGCAGAACAGGAACAAGAGAGAGTGGGGTAGGTGCCACATGCTTTAAAGAACTAGATCTCATGAGAACTCACTCACTACCATGGGGATAACACCAAACCATGAGGGATTCACCCCCACGATCTGAAAACCTCCCACATAGCCCCACTTACAACACTGGAGATTACATTTCAACATGAGATTTGGGTGGGGACAAATATCCAAACTATATTATTTCATCTCTGGACTCCCCCAAATCCCCTGTCCTTCTCACATTGCAAAATATAATCATGCCTTCCCAACAGTCCCCCCAAAGTCTTAACTCATTCTAGTATTAACTCAAAAATCCAAAGTCCCAACTGTCATCCGGAAGTGAGTTTCTTCCACCTATGAGACTATAAAATCAAAACAAGTTTATCTCCAAGATACAATGGGGTTGTAGGCATTGGCTACACATTCCCATTCCAGGGGGAAACTGGACAAAAGAAAGGGACTATAGGCCCCATGCAAGTTCAAAACCCAGCAGGGCAGTCATTCAATCTCAAAGCTCCAAAATAATCTCCTTTGACTCCATGTCCAACATCCTGGGCACACTGGCGCAAGGATGCCAGTGCATCCTTAGACTCCTAAGGCCTTGGGCAGCTCCACTTTTGTGTCCCTCCAGGGTTCAGCCCCCATGGCTGCTCTCACTGGTTGGCATTGAATGCCTATGGCTTTTCCAGGTGTGGGGTACAAGCTACTGGTGGATCTACCATTCTTGGGTCTGGGGGACAGTGATCCCCTTCTTGAAGCTCCACTAGGCAGTACTGCAGTGAGGACTCTGTGTGAGGCCTCCAATCTCACATTTCCCTTTGACCTGCCCTAGTAGAGGTTCTTTGTGAGGGTTCTGCCCCTGTAGTAGGCTTTGCCTGGTCACCCGGTCTTTCTTATACATTCTCTGAAATCTAGGCAGAGGCTGCCAACCCTCCCTTACTCTTGTACTCTGTGCACTTGCAGGCTTAATACCACATGGAAGCCACCAAAGCTTTCAACTTGCATGATCTGAAGCAGCAGCGTAAGCTGTAACTGGGGCCCTTTGTGCCGAGGCTGGAGTGAGAGTGGCTGAGATGTGGGGGGAGCAGTGTCCTGAGACTGTGCAGAGCAGTGGGGCCCTGGGCTTGGCTCCTGACATCAGTGGGTCATCCTGGGCCTCTGGGCCGGCGATGGGAATGGCTGTCTCAGGGATCTCTGAAATGCCTTCAAGGCCTTTTCCCCATTGTCTTGGCTATCTGCACCTGGCTCCCATTTAGTTATGCCAATTTCTTTAGCCAGTGATTGCTTCACAGCCTGCTTAAATTCTTTTCCAGAAAAAGCTTTTTCTTTCTCTCCCCACTTGGCCAGGTTGCAAATTTTCCAAACTTTTACACACTGCTTCCCCTTTAAATATAAGTTCCAACTTTAAGTCAGTTATTTTCTCCCACATCTGAGCATAGGTTGCTAGAAGCAGACATGTCAGATCTTGAATGCTTTGCCACTTAGAAATTTCTTCTGCCAGATATCCTAGGTCATCATTCTAAAGTTCAAACTTCTGCAGATCCCTAGGGCATGAACACAATGCAGCCAAGTTATTTGCTAAGACATAACAAAGATGACTTTTGCCCCAATTCCCAATAAGTTCTTAATTTCTATCTGAGACTTGTCAGCTTGGACTTCACTGTCCACATCACTATCAGCATTTTGGTCATAAGCATTTAACCAGTCTCTAAAAAGTTCCAAACTTTCCCTCATCTTCTTACCATCTTCTGAGCCCTCCAAACTCTTCCAACTATAACCCATTACTGTTATCCAAAGTCAGTTCCACATTTTCGTGTGTCTTTATAGTAATGCCCAACTCCTCAATACCAAGTTTCTGTATTAGATCACTCTCGCGTTGCTATAAAGAAATACCTGAGGCTTGGTAATTTTTTTTTTAAAGACAGGTTTTTTTTTTTTTTTTTTTTTTTTTTTGAGACGGAGTCTTGCTCTGTCACCCAGGCTGGAGTGCAGTGGCCGGATCTCAGCTCACTGCAAGCTCCGCCTCCCGGGTTTACGCCATTCTCCTGCCTCAGCCTCCCGAGTAGCTGGGACTACAGGCGCCCGCCACCTCGCCCGGCTATTTTTTTGTATTTTTTTTTAGTAGAGACGGGGTTTCACCGTGTTAGCCGGGATCGTCTCTCGATCTCCTGACCTCGTGATCCGCCCATCTCGGCCTCCCAAAGTGCTGGGATTACAGGCTTGAGCCACCGCGCCCGGCCTAAAGACAGGTTTTATTGGTTCATAGTTCTGTAGGCTTTACAGGAAGCATAGTACTGGTGTCTGCTCAGTTTCTGGGGAGGCCTCAGGGAGCTTTTACTCATGGAAGAGTGCAAAGGGGGAACAGGCATCTCACATGGCAGAGTGGAAACAAGAGAGAGTGGCGGAGGTGCCACACATGTAAACAACCAGATCTCATGAGAACCCACTCACTACCATGAGGACAGCACCAAGCCACGAGAGATTCACCCTTATGACTCAGACAAGTCCCACCAGGCCTCCATTTCCAACACTGGGGATTACATATCAACATGAGGCTTGGTGGGGACAAATATCCAAACTAGAGCATATTTCATTCACGATTGCAATATTAGTAGTAATGTCTGAACCCATTTAATAACATTTGGTCTTATTTGGGCACTGTGCTAAGTGCTTTTCATATTTAATTCTTACAGCAATGAGTTAAGTAACAACTATTATAGTCTTTTTAGAGATTAAGTAACTGAGGCTTAAAGAGAATAGAAGATGTATTCACTGTATCACAGATAACAAATAGTCGACATCCAATTCAAGCCCAGATATGTCCTGATCCAAAGCCTATGCTCCAAAGCCCCTTCCTACTCTGACTACAAAAATTCACCTCTTTGGATATCGGTGGAGAAAAGGAAGTAAAAAGCTAGCCACTAGACAGCAAGTTTAACACTCTGTTCTATCGATATCCATTGGCAGGAAACCAATAGCAAATATAATTTCTGAAGGAGTGTGGTCAGGGATTTTAGCTCATCCCTGCTCAGATGTAAAAATTTAACAGCAGGAAAACAAAACCCTATTCTTCCTATCCCCAGTCTTTAGCATTGCTCACATGCTGCTTTAGTGGATTTGGCTATTATCCATCACTGTGTATTCTCTTACTGTTAGAGGCAGCTGTCTCAAGGAATTTTGTAGGCCACCTAGATATCAAAATAAAAAACCTACTAAGCCAAGTATAAATGGGAGAAGTCATGACATAAACTAGTTGCATTAGGGTAATCAATTCTTGGCATACTATCCTCAGAGCTAACAGTCATTAACAAATAATTACCTCTCTGATTTGTGGGAAGCTAGTAAAATATTTGGAGTATTTATAAATTAATAGCTCTTCCTCTTCAAGTATTTATGAACAGGTATTGAGTTCCACAGATTATATATGGTGAGCTTTTTAATTTCTCTTGCAAACTTTTTTTTTCCTTGGTCCATTCACCTGATCTTTCAAATGAGAACACTGAGTTTTCTTTAGCTCCTCCTTCCATCAGGCCTCATGTTTCACTAATCATCAAAGCCTATCCTATTCCACTTCTGAAAATTTTCAGAAATTGCGTTCTTCTTCAGTCCCACTGCCTTTGCCATAGATTAGATTTTTTTTTTTTTTTTTTTTGGAATCATTTGCTTAGACAACTATGATAGCCTCTTACTGGTTTCCCTGTTCCCATTTGTTTCAACATTGCTGGTTTTAAAACATCTTAGATTATAATTCTGTTCTATCAAAACCCTTAGAGAGTGCCTTATTATCTGCAGAATAAAGTTCAAACCTCTTTAAATAATGTTTAAGATCATATATTTATTCAAACATTTATTAAGCTTCTAAAGTTTATTCTGGGGGACAGGGGAGTGATAAAGGGTATTTCCTGCCATCAAAGGAACCCACCTAGAGTCTAGTAAATGACGTATGATTGTAAAACAAATGCAGTAAAGTGTAATGGGTGCTTCTTACAAATTGGAGAAGATATAAAGTTGTAATGAAAAAGTAGTTTATTATTTCCTATAGGGTACATCTGTTGGTGGGCTTCCTAGTATGTTTGGGGGGCATTCTCTACTTTCCCATAATCCCAGACTGTGGTACTCTTAGCTTTAGGAATGGAAGATGTAATATAGGTGAAGCCAACATGTTTTCCTAGGCCGTGAACTCAGTTCACAGTTCAAGGGTGGACATGTGAACCAAAGTAGTCAAAAAAAAAAAAAAAAAAAAAAAAAAAGAAAAGAATAGGGAAAGGGGAAAAAAAAAAAGAGTGTTAGGACTTTTGCAGGAAAATTTGCGTCAGAGACGTTCTTAGTTTCTTTCTGGACAAGGAAGCATGATGACCCAAGAGCTGCTGGCAGTATTTGGGAAATAGGAGGGAAGCCAAGCTCAGAATAAAGCCAACGTTGTGAAAATCAGAGCAAAAAAAAAAAAAAAAAAAGACAAGAAATTTATCTTTGATGTGAGTGTTGAGCTGAGAGATCAAGTACTGCTTAAATTCTGCCCTGTTTGTGAACTTTTTAGTTAGGTAAGCCAATACATTCTTTTTATTTTTTTTATGCAAGATTACGTATGGTTTTGACCCAGTTTTAAATTTCTCTTCACTAAGAAATTGTTGGGAACCACAATTTTGGGGGCTGAAGAAAGGCCTCTTATCTGATCTAGATTCTTCCCTATGAAGCCTATATTATTCTAGTCAACTGTGTTCCTATATGTTGAAATGATTGCTCTTGGCTTCAGGGCTCCTATTAAGTCTCTCTCTCTTTGTTTAAGCATTTGCTCATTTAGATTATTTATGCTGGTCGTGCCTCCCAAAAATCAATTTCTCATAATTTAATTTTGGTAGACTACCCCAGTCGTATTCTCAGCCTGTATAGTCTAAATGTTTGTAACTGTACCCCACAGTTCCAGGGGTGGACACAAGGCCCATGCTGAGCCAATAAGCTTACTGTGTTTATCTGGTTACAAATATTAGTTTAGTAGTGGACATGTGGTCAAGCCTGTTGAATCCAAATGAATAAGTACCGCATCTAAGATGTCATTCAGAGTCAGAGTCCAATCAGGAAATTAAGATGTGATAATTTGAACAAGAAGATTTGTTATAAAAATTATTCTTTGGGAGGCGAAGATGGGCAGATCATGAGGTCAGGAGTTCAAGACCGGCCTGACCAACATGGTGAAACCGGGCCTCTACCAAAAATAGAAAAATTAGTCTGGTGTGCTGGCTTGTGCCTGTAATCCCAGCTACTCAGGAGACTGAGGCAGGAGAATCGCCTGAACCTGGGAGGCGGAGGTTGCAGTGAGCCGAGATCGTGCCACTGTACTCCAGCCTGGGTGACAGAGTGAGACTCTGCCTTAAAAAAAAAAAAAAAAAAAAATTATTGATGACTTACCAAGAATTAACTAGGAATAGATAAAAGGGAAATCTAAAGAATGCTGTAGAGCTGAGGGAGAATATCCAATGAAGGAACAAAATTGGAAGATGGGAAATTATTCCCTAAGATTCCTCACTGCTGGGAAGCCACCTAAGGAAAAGAGTTTCACTAGGTATCTTGCAGACCAGCCCAGCACCATGGGCATAAGAAAAGCCACTCATACTGCAACCAGGAAGAGAAGCCCCTTCCCTCTCCAGGGTCCCTTCAGCACCTTCTACTGACCAAGCTTAGCATCATTCCTGTTGGCAAGAGAAACATGTTTCAGTATCACAAGAAGTGCAGTAAAGGGTGAATTTGGGGCTGAGAGGCAATACATTGGTAACTGGCACATCTGGGATTTTTATTTTAATACTAGGAAAAAGAAACTCTCTGCTATCTACCAATGTGCACTTAAGAGCAAGATGGTGGCCATCTTGCAACCAGGAGATGGAAGCATATCTTAGAATAAAGCTAGCATAGGAGAAAAGGACAGCTGAGAGACTGATAAACGCAAGTTGATGACAATGTTGCCTGGCTCTAGCAATGCCTTTAATACACACGACTTGAACTTTTTAGTTATAAAAAGCCAATAAATTATTTTTCTTACTAAACCAGTTTGAGTTGAATTTAAGTGTCTTACAGTCTAAGGAGCTGTGAGCAAACCTTTAATAAATATTTAAGCATTGAGCTTAGGTTAGTGTTGTATCTCTAACATGCATGTATTGTTCTCATTGTCTTTGTTCGTAATTCATGTGATAAATTGATCTAGGCTCCAACTGATCTGAAAGCTCCATTACTGTGGAGAGCCTTCTTAAACGGAAAACCGATGCTACATTTGCACAGCACTATACACTCCTTATGTAACATCTTTCATTAGTCTGTGTAATGCCCTGCAGGTATATCTCAGCCTGTTATATTTTAATCATTTCATTAACAGTATCATATTCATTACCATGGAACAAATGAGATTGAGAGGTGTTAAGTGACATGGTAAAGTAACAATGTTCTCCTTGAGAGAATGGGGGAATTGGGAGCCATAGCACTCATTTATCAGATTTAGGGCAATTTTTTTTTTTTTTTTCTGGATGGAGTCTTTAGAGTGAGCCAAAAAACCTAAGCAAACCCAACATATTATCTGCCCTTTTGTGAAATGAATGATTTTAATGTGAAAGAGGAATGAATAGCTGTAATATTGTCCCATAAACTTAAATGTTCACAATTTAAGAAATTGAATTGGTTTTTATTGGTGCTTTTCTCAACTGCTCCTGAAAGGTAATTTGCCTGAGAATCAAAAAAGAGAGGAGAGAATTTTGTTGAACACACAGAGGAGTGGTTTTGTAGTGAACCATTAGCTTTCCTCATGATCAACTGAGACTGAGTTGTATCAATAGCAGTCACTCACGTAGTCTGACAAGGGAGGGATTGCCTGATGGAGAACATTTCCAAACACGTGATAGACCAGAAACTGCTCTCAAATGACCTGGCGCTGTTCCCAGAGATGACAGCCCCTATTATATATATCTTTGTTAAGAAATATTTCTGCATTTCCCATATTTCTACAAATTTAATTTAAGTTAGAAGACTGTTGCAGAAGAATAGAACTTGGTATTGGAAAAAGAAATAGAATTAAAATGCCCTTCTCATTGGCTTTGATAATTTTTAATCTTTTTCTCCTTGGAACTTTGGCCTCAGTAGGATTTGGGTGTGAGAAAGGAGAACAAAAAAGGAGAAAAAAGAAGAAAGTATGGGAGAAGAAAGAGTTATTAAGGAATATTCATTATAAGTTATAAACTTGATACGATAAAGAGAATTGAACAAACTCTTTCCCCCTAATACCATTCTGTTTTTAGAAAGAGAATCAGGGTGGGAATCTAAGAAAACATTCATCCTGAGAATTCTGGGTGCATTATTGGAAGTCTTTCATGAGGTGTCCTAGACCTTCTAGAAAAAGAATATGTGTATGTTGTCGAGACTCCTGAAGTTAAGCCCAAAACTCTCTGGTAGGAGATAAGTAGTTTTACCAACCTGTGGGAAGAGTAAATTCACATTTCCTCAGAGGTCGGAAAATTCTGCATAAACAGACAGAGATCTAAAAGATAGGAAAGTGATATATCTGAATGTGGTACTAGTGTTTCTTACAAGCACAGACACTTAGTGAACATGTTCTAAGTTCATGGAAAATGGAGATTTTTAAACTGGAAGAATCAGTTGGCCTGTGGAAGACCAAAGAGAATGATAATCACTGACAAAGCCTATTTTGATCCAAGAATGATCAAAATAACTCTGCTCCGTTTGTTGGTAACTTCTGAAAACTGGAAATAGCCCACCTCTTCATTATTAGACAAATGGATAAAAGTATTGTGGTATATCCATATAATGGAATACTATTCAGCAGCCAAAACAAATGATCTAGTTTAACATTCAATGATATGGGTAAACCTCCAAGTAATTTTGCCAAGTGAAGGAAAGCAGACAAGAAAAGAGTACATACTATATGATTTAGTATATTTAAAACTCTAGGAATGCAAATAAATCTGTAGTGACAAAGCAGATCACATCGCTTGGGTATAGGAGGAGGGTAAGGAAGGATGGGAAGGGGAAATTTCAAAGAAGTACCAAGAAATTTGTGGGAGCGGTAATGTGTATGTTCACTGTCCTAATTGTGGTGATGACTTTACAGGTAAATATTGTATGTCAATTATGCCTCGGCAAAACTATTAAATTAAAAAATCTACTCGCTTCTTGGCCCGATCAATTACCTTTGACTGTGAGAGGTTCTGGGAAAGAAAATTGCTTCCCAACTTCAGGAATAAGATGTGTTTCATGGAGATGGTGAGAACATCAGAGTGGAACATCAGCTGTGAAATAGCCATAGAAAACCTATAACAGCTTCCAAGATGGAAGCCATTGACTTTGGAATCTTAATAATGAGACCAAGTGAGAGTTTGGAGCTAAGCCAACTAACTTTGCTACTAACATCCAAGTCTTTGGTAGTAGGTATGACTTCAATTGCAGTGAGGATTAGGCAAAGATTTCACAATGAATATTACAAAGGGTAAACATGGACTTGGCATGTTATTGCCATCAGACTGAGATGCCAGGAAGAGGTTGAAGGACATGAAGATCAATGTCATTGTTCTGGACTAACACCTACATTTGTTCTGGCGAAGTCCACAGACAACCAGGCCTGCTTCTTTGTCCGCATTTGGATTGAGAAGGCATTTGATAACTGGGATTTTGTTGGCTCAGGATAGATGAAACAAAGAAGAAACATAGACATTTCCATACCTTGCCATGTGTAGAAGAAACAAGACTTCTGTGTGGCTCCAGGAGAATAATGGTCAATGGGCAAAAACTATCGAATGGCAGCCAATGATTTAATATGAAGTCGTTAATAAAATGAAATGAACTGCTCTTGAGACTGCAATCTCCCAGTCAGTGAGAGCATTAGAACAGAAGTTAAATACAAATATCATTTCTACAGCTTGTGATCCCTTAAGGTAAATTATGTGTAATGTAATTGATTGATTCAGGAACACAATCTGTGTTATAAAGACCATTATTAGTTATAACATGGTCACTAACTGTGTGTGCATAGGAAAAAAGATATTGCAGAAAGCATAGTGATATACAGATATTTTGAGTGACTGCATGCTTAGTTTGCATTGCATTCCTTTGTTCAGTATCTGCAATTGTAAACTGGGTTACGATTTTGTGTTTTTTACAACCTAATTTGAATTATGCCCGTTTTTAAAACAATATGCCCCATAGGTGACAAGAAGGTATATATTAAATTGCTGTACATTGCTCAGGTAAATCGATTGCCTTTGCAACATGACTTTTTATAAAGTGAGATTTTTTATCATTGCAACTATAACATCAATGTGTTATAGCCCTGTACAATGGTTGATTATGTTGTGCAATATTAGATTAGATTTTCCAAGGTGATTGTCAACTCTTTAATGATCTGATAGTAGCAATCTTATATAGGATAATCAATGGGGATGAAGTTCCTTGTACGGATAATATTTTCCTACTCGCATTCACCTCTCACTTTCTCCTGAATTTCTCCCTTCTTATTATTCAATTCAGAGATTCTGGGGGTAAATTTCAGAAGAGAAGGGATAATAGTTTGGTTTCACCCATGTTATAATTTTAGATGCTTTTGTGACACTCAAGAAAGGGTGTGAGTAGGAGATTGAGTCTGGAGCAAAGAGAGGAGAGTGCCTAGTATGATGATACATATTTCCATGAGATTAGATGAAACTACCCACACAGAATTTGGAGGAAGGTTGGTAGATGGAGCATCTTGGGCTTCTCTGATATTTAGATATATACTAGAGAAGATAGGGATAAAATAGCCCGTGAGATATGAACAAATTTAGGTGAGCACTGTGTCACAAAAACCTGGGAAATAAAATATTTTCAAAATGAGGCAAAGCCACATAATTTCTCTGTTCTTCTTGTCAAAAATACATAACTGAATCTAATCATGGGGAAACATCAGACAAACCCAAGTTGAGGGACAGTCTACAAAATAATAAATGGCCTAGAGTCTTCAAATCTATCAAGGACGTAACAAAGACTAAGGAACTGCTCCACGTTAAAAAGACTGAAAAGACATGACAACAAAATGCAATGTGTAATCCTTGATTGGATCCTGACAAGTAACTCTTATTTTTTATGTGCTATAAAGGACATTATTGGGACAATTGGTGAAATTTGGATAGGTTCTGTGGATTTGATAATATTGAATCAATGTTAATTTCTTGATTTTGATAGCTATATGGTGATTGTGTAAGAGAATGTATTTGTTTAAAAAAAGAAGCACACAGAAGTATTTAAGGGTAAAGGGGCATAATGTCTGCAATGTATTTCCAAGTAGTTCAGAAAAAAATAATATCTATATCTATCCATATATCTGTGTCTCCATCTTTCTATCAATAAAGAATAAGCAAATGAGGTAAAATTTTAATTCAGGAAAACATGGGTAAAGGATGTATGATAATTAATTTGTACTACATTTTGTGCTTTTTTACATCTGAAATTATTTAAAAATAAAATTCTTAAAATTAAAATAAAGGAGAAAATATCAAAAATAGACACATGTCTCTGTCAATTATTCTTTTCTTGATTGAAAACGGTGGCTTTTCTTGGTCCCTAAAGCCCGCTATATGTTGTACATATGTGTTTCAACCTTACACCTGACATTTAATATTCTTTTTGCTTCAGAAATTTAGAACAAAGTCTCTAGTCTCAAGGTACCTTCAACCATATTTTTCCATGGAGGGATTTCTAATGATCTTGGATAGAATTAAGCCCTGATGAAAGAATACTTCAGTCTGATTTATGGGCCTATTCTGCTTGATACATAAAACTATTACATGACTTTTCTCATGAAGGAGTCCTTTGATACATTAGAACAACAATATTATTGTCACCCAACAATTTCATTCCAAGAGCCAGAGCTATATATAAGTCATAAGAATGCATTCATAAGGGTTGGAAAACACAGCTTTGTGAGATTGACAAGAAGACATTTCAGTATCAGAACAAGCGAGGTTTCTGAAGAGCATTTCGTTGGGGTCAAGAAAATGGCAGCTGGATCTGTAGGATATTCACATCGGAGCTTTTTCCCTTGAACATTTTCAGTTCTACAGAGGCCAAAAATTACATCTTTGTTTCCCTCCAATTTTCTTTGGCCTCTCAGACTTCTGAGTGATTCCGTAATTGTCACTCACCAACAAAGACTTAACATTTACCAGGGGACTTGACAGCAAATTCCTCCGGCCTTCAAGCCATGGATGATTAGAAAAGCCAGCATTTAGTAATTAAGCCATGAAATGAATGTGAACCACAAAATATTTGGAAGGTTATCGCAGAATATGCCTAGCAGCTGTCCAACATGAAGGGCTTCTCTTAGAAGAAGAGCCCTTCAGTCTTCACGATATCTGGGGGACCTTTTAGCTGTGTTGCCATTTTTCCCTAGCTGGAGATTTTCTTCTACTTCTGAACAGCTAATATAAATCACAACATTTCGTAATGGTATACAGGCATCCTAGGGTTGGCTTAATATGTATCATCTAGCAATTTGCAGTACAACCTACTGGGTAACTCTGCATAAGATATTTTGATCAGTTTATGCAGCATAATGATAATGGGTTTGGTAAATTGCTTGCTTTTCCTTTTGTATGATTGATTTACTGCTCAGGATTACTGAGTGGGCTCAGAGATGCGTAAGTTTGGAGAAATATTAAGCCTTCACCCCTCTGTGTTAAAACATGAAAATTCTAATGAATCAAGAAAATGCATTTTATATGTCTAGAGCTTACACAATCACAGGACACTCATTAAAATATCTGTCTGTTGAGAGCATTTACTAGTGTTTGCTTCTGCAGTAGTATTTCCTCATGTTGAATAAAAATTGTTTATTCACAAAGAGTAATTTTTCTTCAGTTAGATTAATGGTCAGGTTTCTTCTAGTTTGGTATTCTATCAATTCAGGAAATATGTACTAAAATTAAAATAGAAAGAAATGAAAATAACAATATGGTAAGCCCTTGTTTAACCTCACCCAAAGCTAATTTTAAAACATGTATTTCAATTTTGCTCTAGTTTCCTCAATAATATCAATGAATATTTAGCAAACAGTCTCTATGTACTGTCATGTGCACTCTGCTGGAGGTAATCAAAAAAGGATTTAATGTGGTCAACATATCTCCCCTCAATCATATCTCTCAGTTTTTTTTTTTTTTTTTGAAGGAAGATGGGGTGATTGGCTGGTGGGGTGAATGTAGATGTTAACACCCACATAAAAATACACCCAAATTCCTGTCATTGTAGTCACGAATTTCAGTGACTTCTTGACTTACAGCTCTGGCAGACAAATACTCCTAAATAGGGCTCTTGATCTGATGACCAGGAAATGACAAAAAGAGATTAAATTAAAAATCATTAGCTCCCGCTAATGACATCTCTTCACGACTTTAGACTCTTGAGGTTGAAAACTTTAAAAGTTGCCATATGAGATTTTCTTTTTTCTTGTTCTCTAATCTCTTTCTTAATAATTGTCTTGACTCTGGATTGATATGCCTTGGGATTGGCAAACAACTACCTCCTAAATCTCTGCTAAAAGCCTTTTCTTATATAGACAAATAATGTTATTATTGGTTTTCTACTGTGAGCCAAGCACTGTTTCACGTAGCTTACACTCTTTGTCTCAAGTCCTAGTTCTTGGTGCCACAGAAAACCGCTTAAATTCGTCTTTATGTGATATACATTCAAAGATCTGAGGACAGCAATGGGATTCCTTTTGCACCCCATCTTCTCCAACCTGAATATTTTTCATTTGCAATTAGCCCTGGTAGCTTGACATCTTCTCCTCATCATTTTACTTGTATATCTGTAACCGAGATCTAGAACCAAAACTGAATATCTTTCTTGTTTTAAATATAATAAATAAATTGTTTCCTGTGATGTAAGTACCCACATCCCACCCCATTTTTGGCAGTCAGTCTATTTTGTTTAAGTTGATTTATTCTAATTAGCATTTATCGAGAAACTACTATGTACCAAGTATTATTGTATGTTGAAGATAAAATACAAATGAGACATGGTTTTTGACATGGCATCTATATCTGTATAAGGTCAGTGCATATGTTAAACACGTGACTAAGTATAATAAAACGTGCTTCATATGTTACCAGAAGCATCAAAATGCTCTGGCAGCGTGGGAAAAAGCTTGATTCTGTGTGGTTGTTCTGCTGCTGGTCGTAAAATCAAAAGGCTCATTTTGAGGGCAGCATTTAAACAGGATTGTTAAATGTTACTAGGGCCCTTTCAAGGAAAGAAGACAACAGATGTATTGGAATATTGGAATATTATAGGAAGATTAATAATAATAATAAAATCAGATGTGGAAATATGAGCTATGTTTCAACAGTGGCTAATGGAATCAGGAACCAAGGACTGAGAGGAAGGAGAGGTACTGGCAGTAGAAGAGCAGGTTAGGACCAAACAGTGAATCCCAGGGAAAGGTATTTAGAGCTATGCCAAAGGTACTTGTCACACAAAGTGTGGTCTGAAAATGAGCAGCACCGTAACCACCGGGGAGCTTGTGAGAAATACAGAATCTCAGACCAGCTGACCTAGAATCTGCATCTTAAGAAGGTTGCCAGGTGGTTTGTGTGCTTACTGAAGCTTGAGATGCACTGCCAGAGGTGACAGACAACACTTTATGTAAGGTTTGGAGGTAAAGAAAGAGGTGAATAGGGAATGTACATTTTTAGGGATACTGGTGTTATTTCGCTTAATGCACACAATGTACTTCTATTACTGTCTCTTTACAGGAAAGAAAACTCACATCTGAGTAGGTTAATTCTATCACCCACAGTCTTGATTTAATAAATGGGAGAGCAAGAATTTGGAGCCTGGTGTGTCTAGCTCCAAAGATTGCCTGGTTCCATTTCATGATTGAATGATTTTATCAGTGTGGGATTTTGAAAAGTTAAACATAAGAGAGTCAATGAAGTGGGTTGAGACTGTTTTCTGTCAGTTAGAAAATACCCATCATGTTTTTGTGAGGACTGAATGAGGCAGTTTACGGAAGTTGTGAGATGTATGGTGGGTAGGCGCTTAGGAAATGAAATCTGCCATTAGTAGTAACTGAACCCTAGAGTCTTTGTTGCACTCCCCTCTGCAGTATATGCTTACATAACGTCTCTTTTTCCTTTAACATTCAAATATCTACGATCTGACTTGTTGTCCTGAGTGACTGTGGAAAGTCCGGTCTTTTATTTTATCCCCCCTCCAGGCGTATCTGAGAATGCCAGGGAATTGATTACAAGTTCTATGATTCCCACATGGTTTTCACTTGTCAACTGTACAGACATCTGTTTCATATCTCCTTCCTCAGTACTGTTTCACCCTAACAATGGAACAGGTATCTCTCTTAATTCCCCAAAGGACAATTAGGACCAAGGTTTGGAAAACAACAGCAGGAAACTACAACGCAGAGAATATGATTGGATTCTGAACAATAATTTTGAGTCTTTGTCCTGTGACTTTTCGCTTCCCTGACGCTTCCCTTGGCTTTGGTTTGCCTCGATGTTTCAGGGGCTACCCTCATGTCCCTCCACATGGATGCTCTGGTCATTTCTATGCTGCTTTGAAGACAGGTTCCCAACTTTCTCTTGGGCTCAGGAAGAAGGAAAAAGAGTCCTCATTTCCCTCAATGTGAGACTTGTCTTTTGTGTTTTCTTCCCTAGGACTCATAGAAATGAGAACCTTCATGTTCTTCATGGGAAATAGCCATCTCCAATCAAAGAATATAAACTGGCCTTCCATGTCTCGCAACACTCACCATTTTCTTTTCTGTCTGGCTAATTAAAACTAAAATGATACCTTACGGGGGACATTGAACTATCTTCAAAGAAAATAGTTCTTTGAAACTAACCCTCCAGCATCTCTTCCGTCAGGTCTAGATGTTCCTCGGATGTGGCTTGGTCTCCTAATCAATAAGCAGCTAGTTTTAAAAGACACATACTCATTAAGAAGGGATAGTATTCTTTTTAAAAGTTAATTCTTTTTATTGATACGTAATAGTTGTACATATTTATGGGGTACATGTGATATTTTGACACATGCATACGATGTATAATGTCCAAATCAGGGTAAACGAGATATCCATCACCTCAATTATCATTTCTTAAGAACAAACAACCTTCTTACAGAAGGAACTCTAACATGTAAACAGAACATTTAATATCTCAGCCTGAATTAGGCCTTCCCAAGGACAGTGAGTAGATATTTGAATTATAACTGCATAGCACAATGGGCTTAGTAAGCCCACTACACTATCTACTAGAACTGGCACATGCCATCACTCATAGAACAGATGTGTTTATGAGGGTCTCTGTGTGTGTGTATGTGTGTGTATGTGTGCATATGTGTGCTAAAAAGAACTACAAGGTTATAGAAAAATTTAGTCTATCCAATTGCCACATTCTTTGACACCATGTTGACACAATATGTCACAGAAACTGACAGCATCCAAACACTGAAACATAGCTGTTTCTTGATTTAAAGATCATATAATTAGAAGCACTCTGTGTTAAGGGTAAGGGGAGTGGTCTCCAAAGACGGTGCACATTCACCCCAAAGACAAGCTTTATAATCACCTTGAAAGCAAAAACTTGCTATAATCCTCCAAATGGTATGACACGCTTCAGCTCTTTGGATGTGTTTTTCTCCCTGGACTGCTCTATTACCCCGTGCCCTGTTGTTTGCTTTGGATACAAGATGAAGATTTTGTACTTGGACCTTTGAAAATTATTCAGGTCATGTTTAGCTACAGAATGTTTTGCTGCCTCCACCGGATGGGATCTATTTTTAAAATCTGGAGTTTGAAGGACTAAAAGGAAAGAGAAAAAATGATGCTTTATTGGTTTTAAGGCAGTTGTTTTTATGTTTTTGAAGTCATACACCCTTGTGTACTTAAAAGCAATGGGACTTAGCCTCTGAGAAATGCACTTACAGATGGCATTAAAGGTAGAGTTTAAGAAACCTAATGTATTTTTTTCAAACCTTTCCTGGACTCCCTCCATGGGTCCTCTTGGTTTAAGATTAGTTTAGGCAATATTTTAGTATCTTTCAGTGAAAGAAAATATTAATAACTTTAATAAAGAGTAAGATTTTATACCTATAAAAAGTAATCTCAACATTGGAGCCTTGCTTCAGTCTGAGGCAAAAGAGGGCCTTCATCTGTTACCATGATGGTTTCCCAGAGGCCAACGAAGTTGTTGACCAGATTTATCTCTGTAGCAGTTAATGCTGAATGTCTGTGGCTTGAATGGCTTATGAGTAAAAGCCATAAATCAGTTGTTGGGTATTGCTCATTTTTATGGTTTATTCTTCAAAATATAGCCAAAGACAGTAGCAATTTAGAGGATTTTGTTTCTTGGTGACCAGGTATTTCCTTTTCTACACATACATTAACTTGCCAAGGGACAGTATGTGAAAATCATCTCTGCTCTTTGAATACTTGCAGGATATTCTATCACTGTAACTGATGGAAGTTCTTCAAGGGAGCTTTTCTCACAACTTACCTTTTTCTTCTAGCAGAGGGATAATTTGTGAACATTCTTTGAAACCTAAGAGTTTGTTTTGTGTGTTGGTGTGTGTACGTGTGTCTGAGAGAGAGAGAATTTTACAAAATTGAGTCAAACTAGGATTACTGATTTGTGAACAGTGGGATATCAGTGTTTCTCAAAATAGTGGAAAAAGGTCAGCACAAAATTCGTAACACTTAGACTTTTAATAAACAAGAGAAATAATGCCAGATTTTAGAACAAGGGCTCAAGTAGCATAGACTTCAAAAGGTGCTTCTCTGAGGTGTAGGCATTTTAGAAGTAAAATTGTGAGAAGAGCCTCAAAGTGCATTTCCCTCTTAAGTGTCACCTCATTTTAAACCTTGAAGACTCAGGTATTACCATATCCTTGATATAGGATCATTGCTTTATAAAGTGTTCAAGTAAGGCCTCAAATGTTAAATAATGTTAATACAAAATAATTGCTTTAGTTCACACAAAACTTGAAATTATGTTTTTATTCTGGTCCAACTCACCAGCATATCTGACCAGGACTATAGCAGTTGACTTCTAGCATGGTCTTCCTTTTCCTGCCCTCGTCTCCCTATTATCCATTGTCCACAAAGCAGTCACAAAGGCTGATATCAACTTTGAGAACATTCAGGACTTTATATCACACTTGGAATAAAATCCATATTCTCTCTTTAGGCCTGGGTGACTCTTCTCGATCTAGCCCTTACCTCACTCTGGGAATCCCATTTTATACCACTTGTTCACAATGCCTCAGCCCCACTGGCTACTCTCTAGTCTGTTTCTTGAACAAGTTAAGGCCATATTTCCTAGCACTTGCTATATCCTTGTTTACAAATGTAAATGGCTGGCTTCATCTTCTCATTTTTGTCTCTTTTCAAAGTGACTGTGTCAGAGAGGCCTTTCCTGAACATTCATTTCAAACCAGTCTTCTCCACCCTTACCTTTCATCTTTTTTTTTTTTCTTCTGAGATGGAGTCTCACTCTGTTATCTAAGCTGGAGTGCAATGGTGCTCTCTTGGCCCACTGGCTCACTGCAACCTGTGCCTCCCGGGTTCTAGTGATTCTCCTGCCTCAGCCTCCGGAATAACTGGAATTACAGACATGCACCACCACACCCGGCTAATTTTTTATTTTTAGTAGAGATGAAATTTTAGCATGTTGGTCAGGCTAGTCTGGAACTCCTGACCTGCCTCAGCCTCCCAAAGTGTTGGGATTACCATGCCTGGCCCTCACCCTTCAACTTATCACCTTGCCTGGTTTTCCTTATAGCATTTATCACTGCTTAAAAATGCAGAATATATTTATTTGCTTACATGTTTATTTTTTACTTCCTTAACAGAATATAAGCTCTCTGAGGACAAGGATTTTATCTTGTCCAGTTATAACCCTAACCTTTAATACAGTGCCTGTCATGTACACAAGTACTGAAAAAAAAAAAGCTATTTGGATTATTAAATGAATGAGAAAGCAAATTTTCAATGGGATTTCACATTCTGGATCTCTTGGGATATGAAATGTGAATGGAAGGAAAAAGTGTGTTAATCTGTGATTCACTAAGCCTTCCTTAGGGTAGGGACAAACTTAAATCTTGCTCTTCTGTGAGCAGATGTAAGAGAGAGTCAATGGAAGACAGTCTGTGATATTTGGGAACGTCTGTCATCTCCAAAGTGAGGACAGGAAGAAGTGTCAAATGCCAGTGATAAGTGTGGAGTGGGAAAACATTGGAACACAGCAGTGCATCTCTCTGGCCATAGAACTTGACAGAGTCACTTCAGTAATTTTATCTCTTGTGCACAGGGAAAGACATTGAGCTCCATATTATCCGATGTGAATTCAAGTTGTGCCCTTGTTATCATCAGCCCCTGAAAACCTAGGCAAGGCACAGATACCTGGGCCTGATTTCTCACTAGTGAAATGGGAAGGATAATGAAAAGAGAAAATAATTTTTATTGAGTGCTTACTGTCTTCTAAGCCCTAAGTACATATTTGCATGTATTATTTGGTTTAGTTCTTATGATAAACCCCCATTGCTACACCCTTTTCCACCCCAACCCTGTGCTACAGATAAAGATACTGAAACTCAAGAGGGATTTGGTAATAATGAAAGAGCACACATGTAGCCAGTGACAGAGCTGGTATTAAAGCTTCATGTCAGTTTGAGCTTGTAACTCATGGTTTTAAAGGGTGTGCTGTGGGGTTTTCCCTTTAATATGATTGGGAGAACAAAATGAAGTCACCTTCCAGCTCTAATAAAATGTATCACAGTCTCTTGTAATTGTTACAAACACATATGCCTCCTCCATTAGAGTTAAAGTTGCAAACCTGTCCATAATTCAATTCAAAGTTGCAAACGTGTCCATAATTCACCTTTGTGTCTCCATTATCTAGCACAGAGCCTGGTTCATAAAAGGTATTTTTTTTTTTTTTAAAGTCTGTCTCTCTTTCCTTGCACCTTTCCTTCTCTCTGGTGACAGAAATTACATTTGCCATAACCCACAGGGTCATAACAAAGACATTCCTGGGGAAGGAATGAGAAGCAGAGCACAATCATCAAGTCTGTCTCTTTCAACCTGCTGATAATCCACACTGCTGTTCCAACTCCTGCAAATGCAGCTTTGCCAAGAACTTGGTGTGCTTTCCACAGCAGGTTGGTGTGAATGCTATGTTTAGAATACAACCATAAGCAGTCAGGGGTTTTAACATTCTAGAAAGTATTGTTAGTTCTGTCCAAACACAGAGCTTTGCAAGGTACAGGAGCAAGACCCCTGCCCACACAGTGTATTTGGATTCAGCAATGTTAATTTCACATAAGGGAAAAAGGGCTCTATGATTCCAGGACCAAGAGGTGGGGATTCAGCAAATACTATAGAATACACAAGCTTTAGAAAATATAGATTTTTTTTTTAGTGCCACCTACTGTTGAAGTTATGAGGGAAATCATTTATAGTTCTTATTTATTTTCTTGCTTCTGTATTAAGGCCCCAAAGACAAATGTAAACAGCTGTTCTCAGCTGCATGCTTTTGTTTATTGATGTTTCAAGTTTATTATTTGCGCAATATGTAATTTCTCTTTGAATCCTTTTACTTGTATAGATAGTAAATAATGATGTGAGCATCAACACACCAGGATGAATGAATCATTCTTGGGGACTAGAAAACTGCCACTCATTTTACAGATAGAAGAGAATAAAATTTCAAGAACAAGAAATGGCAGGCTTTACAACAGTAGGTTGGACAGTCAGGAGCAAGACTGAGAAACAAAGGCCAAACCTCAATATTCTCTCATCAATTAGTAATCAGAATCAGATTATGTGAAAATCCATTGGAAAGAAAACAAGAAATCAGGCTAATACTTCAAATGAAAAGTATGCTTGAGGAGTATTGAATTGTTTGCCTTGGCTGTCATCAGCCTTTTAAAAGGCCTTGACCCAATAGACAGTTGGGAACCTTAAGGCTGATCTCCTACTCCCTAAGCAAATAAGACTTCAGTGTAGTTAAAAGAGGTTGAGTACCAGGAAAGGAGAGGATGTGCCAAACTATTTGCTTTTTTATTAATTTTACTTCTTGGCCAATAAATGCCCATTACTTTGGAAATTTAAAAAGTCATTCTGTTGTAGAAAGGTACCAATTGTAGAAAGAGGCAAATGGTTTACTTCTTTTTTTTTTCTTTTTAACGGAGTCTCACTCTGTCACCAGGCTGCAGTGCAGTGGTGCGATCTCAGTTCACTGCAACCTCCACCTCCCAGGTTCAAACAATTCCCCTGCCTCAGCCTCCCAAGTAGCTGGGATTACAGGGGCACACCACCACGCCTGGCTAACTTTTTGTATTTTAGTAAAGATGGGTTTCACC
The DNA here is from genome assembly GCF_049350105.2 of Macaca mulatta. Classification (NCBI taxonomy): domain Eukaryota; kingdom Metazoa; phylum Chordata; class Mammalia; order Primates; family Cercopithecidae; genus Macaca; species Macaca mulatta. The sequence continues at coordinate 18,106,076 of NC_133407.1, forward strand.
ATGTTGGTCAGGCTGGTCTTGAACTCCTGACCTCGTGATCCACCCACCTCGGCCTCCCAAAGTGCTGGGATTACAGGAGTGAGCCACCACACCTGGCTGAGTTTACTTCTTTATGTTGAGATTTTCTTGTGTGATTTAAAATTGTTTAAATTCTACAAATAAATATTGAGCAAGCCTACCCATGCACGGCACTCTGCACAGAATTATGGGGCTGGATGGAGCCCCAGAGATTACCCAGAATGATCCCTTAATTTAACCACAGAGGAAATGAAGACTCCAGAGGAAAAAAAAAAAAAAAAAAAAAAAAAAAAAAAGGAAAAAAACCAATATCTCTTTGATGTAGCATTCTCATCTAGTAGCAGCACTGTGACTTGAACCCAGCTCACTTAATTACTAAGTAATCTCAAGTTCTGTCTACCATTTGTTCCTACCACCACCGTAGATTTTCAATGCCTCACCTCGGATAAGGTCACTCAGCTAGCATATTGCAAAACACAGAGGCTTTTCTTTTTTTACTCTGAGTTCACGAGTCTTTCCACCTACCATATCACTTTTTGTATCGGATTTTAAAATAATAATAAATAAGAAAATGTAAAAAGTTACAATATGCCAATTGTGCCTTTTTGCCTCTAGACTCTATGCTGCAAAATATCTCAATTTCTAGTCTTAGAATGAAAATATATCCTAGAAACATCAGATGGCAAGATAAACCACAGAAAGAATCCCAAGGCATTTTGCTGATGAAACTGATTTTTTCATAGTTTCCTCTTTTGTTCTGAAAGGGAACAACTTGAACAGTAGTCTCATTGGAAAGGAGCGCCATATAAATTATTTTTTATTTGGTACCACCCGTCTATACAGAGAAACAACAAAAGCAGATTTTGACATGTTTATTAATTACCCAAAGCAATTTTTTAGTACTTTGACATTATTATTATTCTAAAGTCAACGTAGGAAATCACAGAAAAACTATTTCCCTTTAAGATGTACTGAGATAGTTGTTGTTTTAAAATATCTTCCAATTTTAAAAGATAGTATTGCTTTATTCTAAAATGATTTCTCGATCTCTTTTGCATTTTTTCCTTAATTGTTCACTTTATGGCAACAACTAGAATTCCGAAGAAAAGTACAAGGAGATTCCTGGGGAAAAATAAATAGGAAGCTGATTCTGAAAACAGAACTCTTCTCTTGCAAAAGAGGCTATAATTGGTGGTCCCAAACTCTTTATAGTTCCAATAAACAGACCTACACTTCAGAAAATGATCACCACCTACAAGGTCAGTGAGCCCAATGACCATGAGATCGTTACCACATAGGGGAAGATTTGGTTGGAATGGCATAAAAATTTAATTTATTGATAACTTAAATTTTTCCCATTATCAAAAAGGATGTGAGGTGGCATATAAGAACAGCCAAAGATGCATAAGGGGATCAGATGAGGAACAGAAAGTCAAACATGTTGAGGGCTATTCATTAACAGGCTAAGTGGCTGGCAGTTCTTGAGACAGCCTCTTCCACCTGGTCCTTCTGAAGAGAGTTCTGATTCTTTTTGTAGGTGTATGATTGTTCATGCCAGAACATGGGAAATTTCCTTCCGTCCCTCTCCACCCTCATTTTAATTTGAAGTACAACTTATATACAGTAAAATGTACAGATCATAAGTGTATACTTTGATGTGATTTGACAAATATATGCATTCATTTGACCCATATCCCAGTTAAAATATGGAAAAATTTCAGAAAATCCTTGTGTCTACTACCTCCTAAGAAGTAAAGTATAGTTGAAGAAATTAATTTATACATTTTTCCTAGTTACATGGCAACAATTTGGGGGCTCCCTTTAGTAGACACCAGGAGTAAAGAATGTGTGAAACCATAGCGCTTTCAGTGGTCTTGGCTGATTGTTTAATAAATTTCTGAAATTTCTGAATTGTAATTATTACCAACGATATTAAATAAGCTCTGCAAATGAGGCGGCATGTTCAGAATGCCTCGGATCTCAACATAAAACATTTCGTTTTCTTTCTGTGGGGCAATGGTGTTAATGTACACTAAACAGAATGGTCCCCAGTGCCAAGGGTGTTCCCTGTTGCAGGGCAGGAAATATTGGGAGCTACCCTTTTATGGTAAAAAAATGATTCTTCTGCTGGGTAAGCAAATAGCTCATAGCTCTCAAAGGAGGGAACTTAATTTAAGGAAGAATAAGCACTGGGGAAATAAAGTTTCACATGGGCAACTGGGCAGAATTCTGTGTGTTTTTATAGCTGGCTCTTGAAAAGTCTTCAAGCTGGATATTGCATTCACACCATAGAGTGGCCTGGTCACGTGACAGGCATGCTGAAATTCACTCAACCGAGGTTTTGTCAAAAGGCTCCCAAACGCTGGTCTCTGGTTGATTTTAGGGCAAGCAGTTACTTAATACGCTTAGTCTCTAGGGACCGAAGCAATACATAGACACCACCTACGGAATTCCACTCCCACCACTAGGCCTGTGAAAGCACTTGTTAGGGGAAAGAGAGAGAGAGAGATTTATCCTGCTTTCTTAAATTAAAGACGCCTTTCCTATACTAGGGCCTCCTGAGAAACATGAACTTTCTTTAACTGCAGTTAGTGCCAGCAGCAAAACACCAGCAGGGGAATTGTTTGGCTGAAGCTGGGCTGAGGTGCTGTAGCTCATTTCAGATTAATAGGCTTCTCTGGTTTCATTCCCAAAGTTTCCACCAATGGATGGGGACATTTTTCCAGTTCTAGAACCATTATCCCTGCCCCGGGCTGTCTAGTGTGTTTGTGTCTGCAGGAGTTGTCATTCGTTTATCTGGGACACACTTTTTAAGGGATAAAAGATGAAAGGATGATAGTTTTTTTTTTTCCTTTTTCTTTTTTTGCTGAGAGAATGGTCTGACTAAAATTTTTTGGTATAGTTGAAGAAATTCCTTGTATAACTTCAAGATTAACTTCATTATCAAGCCATTGCAGCTAAACAACGCTTAACCCTGCCCAAGAAGTTCTTGAAGGATGTAGGTACAAAGCGTTGAGAATACACATTTGGCATTATTCATGAGGCACCATTGTGTAAGAAAACATACTAGACTGGGCATCTGGGGGCCAGAGTTCTAATCTCAACTTCATCACTAAATTGCTGTGTCACTTGCAAAATGAGGGGAATTAGAAAGGGACATATTCTGAAGTCCTTTTCAGCTGTAAATTCCTGTGGAGATAGATAACATAAAATCAGATTCAATTTTATGGGGATAGATATAAAATTACAGGATTGGCATTAATGATGACCTGAGACATCGAATTTGCCAACCGCAAATTGCATTATGAAATGTGATTTTGCATTTTTGCAATGGTAGAGTAGCTTATGCAGGCCCATCATTGTGCCTAGATATCTATAAAAGCAGCATACAACCAACCAAACAAAAAAAACCCAAAACAAAAACATTTGTCTGAAGGTTCTGAAGAGCAACCATGATTTTGAAGAAAACTGCATCACGGTGACGCCAATAGTCCCAGTCAGTTTTCTCCTTGAGGCATCTACTAATTTGTAACAAGTGTATGTCTGAGAAACCAGGCAGAAAGGTGACAGACAGCTCAAGACTTTGGCAGTCTCAATCGCCTGAGAAGACAAAAATTGGAGATCAAGGTTACTAAGTGAGCCAGAGCTTGAGGGTTTAACGTCCCACAGGAAAGAGAACTATGGAAACGTGAATCTAAAATTCTGTGCAGGCTTTACCCTGAAAGCATTTGCAAAATCGTAAATTGCATAAAGTGAAAGTACACAAGAAAAGCAGAGAGCAGCGGCTTGAAGCTAAAATATAAAGCACAGCTTTTTAGCAGACTCACATGCTGTTAAGACAGAATTTGAATTTCAGGACACTTCAAAGCAGGATTCCTGGTAAGCATGTTAGGATCCTATCTGAGAGGCCTGGGAGGCTTTATCCTGGGGGTAAAGCAAAAACTATAAATAGACTAGATATCACAAAGACAAAACTCAGGCTTGAATCATCTCAACTCCTGGTTGAATCAAGGTGATCTGCCTCTAATCTACTTGCCTGCCAGAAGAAAATCAAATTTTCTCTGAGGAAAATAGCATCTCACAGAGCCTCTGCAATATTTTAGTCACAATGCCCAGCATTCATTCAAAGTTACCAGATACATCAGGAGACAGGACAAAATATGTGTAAGCTAAGAGAGAGCGAAAAATTTAAAAAGTCAAGAGAGAGTCCCATAGGTAACCCATGTATCAAACCCATGATTAGGCATGGAATTTAAAAGAAATACAATATTTATGTTTAAGAAATTATGTGACAAAAATGGAAAAGCTCATCAGAGAACAGAAATCTATAAAAATGAATTAACATGCAATTCTAGAATTGAAAATTTTAATACCTGAAATTTAGAACTTAGGTGGGCTTAAGCTCAGATTAGACACAGGAGAAGAAATTATGAATGAACTGGAAAAAAAAGTAAGAAATATCCAGACTCACATACATGGAAAGTAAGAAAAACTTATAAAGCACAGAAAAAAGCTCCTGAAGTGGAGACAGCCTCAACAGCAAAAAGCTAAAATATGTGACACTGACATTGGGATCAGGAAGTTTGTGGGAGCTTGAAGAACTATGAGGAGATTTTAGTGAAGACTGAAAAAGCGGTGAGAAAATTACTGGAGATTGAAAAAAGTGGTCATCCATGTTATGTGGTGTCAAATGTTTGACAACACTCATCAATGATAATGTTGGACATAGAAAACGTATTTAATAAACTCATGGAACCAGTGTAGGAGATTGATAGGCAGGATATTGAAAGTGTCATTTGGTTTCTTTTACCTACATATGATAAAGTACAAGAAAAGAAAGGGGAACTGAAAAAGGAACTGTTAACTTTGCAAGGAATATTAGACAAATACTTTAATAAGTAGCTAAAAATATTAAATAATTTAAATAACTACAACTCTTTTCTCTAGACTAGATGGTATTGTCCAAATATATCAGGGCGTATTCCCACTAAACATTACCTAAAGATCAAAATCAAGTCTAGGGTGAAGCTGTGAGACACTTCATGAAGACACTAAACATGATTTAATGTGGAAGCATTTCAGACGCTCTCACTTAATGAAAAGAGATTCTAGTAATATTGGATGCGTGCTTCAAAAATCTCTGCTAAACAAAAGAGCTTCTAAGTATCTTAAGAACATTGTCCCACAACACCCTAACAAATATTATAAGATATAAAGGAGACAATATTAAAGAAATATGTTGATGTGTTTAAAGTGGTTTATAATTTGGTAAATAAGAACCCCAATTTTAAATTTTAAAACCCACAATTTTAAAGGAGCTTTACCTGCTAGCACTGAAAGGAACACAGATGATTCAAAATGAAAAGAAGTCTGTGGGTTCCAACCTTCTCTGGATATCAAGTAAGCTGAGAAAGTTACTCAGCTGCAAACAAGGACCAGTCTTATGGAATGGTAACGATGACTCGGAATGTAAAATTAATATCATAGAGGACAGAGTTAAGAGCCATGGAGCGCTGTTCCAGTGAGCAGAACTAGCCTCAAAGCACACAATATTTCCTGCCTTCAGAGAAAGATTAATTCCTGTCATATGTTCAGCTGACTTGCAGAATTGCTTTGGACCAGTAATTACTATAAACCTCCCATTCTCTCAGTGTTTTGAAGAGAGTGCCTATAGCAGTTATTCTGTCTCCATCTCTCCACTTTATTTTGGGTGTATGGAGGGTAAATACCTTGTATTCATTTGTTTTTAAATGTATAGGTCTCCAGGTCAAGATAAAGCACAACTGAGAAGCTGCACCCAAAAAACCACATCTTGAGTGCCTTGACAACACCCGATTTTAATTTAGATGGTGGAATCTTGGTCTGTAAGCTGGAGCCTAATGCCATAATAGGATAAATGTTGGAGTCTTTGGGGGAGATGAGTGTATTTTTTATGTGGGAAGGATGTGGTTCATAGGCCTCTGATAAGCCATTCCTACCAATATTCACACCTCTGTGTAGTCCCCTCCCATACTGACCCTGGGCTTGGCTATAATACTTTCCTTGATCACCAGGAAATTACAAAAGTAACTCATGCATTTTTTGATAAATGCTTTTATGTTGATGCTTGACCGCATTAAATTTTTCCTTTTATTGGTCTTAGACTCTCATGACTTCAGAAAGTTCAAGGTGGACATTTGATAGGGCAGAGGAAGGACATCTAAAGAATCCAAGCAAAAACCAGAACTGAGGTCTCAGACACATTGCCCCATTAGAACCACTATGACTGCTCCTTAGCTATTCAAGTCATCCCAGCTTAGTCATCCCCATTGTGGTCTGACAAAATTCCTAATTCACAGAATTGTGAGTTTTTAAAAAGTGATAGTTCTTTTAATTCACTAACTTTTGGGATAGAATGGATAATTGAAACAGGAAATTTGGTCAAGGATTAAAAATGCCTAACATGTTTAATTTGAGTTCCTGAAGAAGAGAAGAGATAAAATGGGACTGGAGCGATATTTTAAGGTATATTGGCAGAACAATTATGTAAACCACCACCAAGACACAGATTTAAAAATTGCTGTGACTGCAAGACGATCAGTGAAAAATAGGACATACATAGGCACATTATTGTAAAACTGCTAAGTACAAAGGCAAAAATAGTTTCTTAGAAGTAGACAGAAAACCAAAGCATGCTACCTAAAAAAAAACAAGAATAACATTTTTTTCTTTCTAACCAAAATGATGGAAGCCATAAAATAACAGAATGGCATCTTGAGATAAAACAAAAACCCTATCAATCTGGAATTCCATGTAAATTATATGAAATATAAAAAATGTTTTAAAATACCCTTTAAAAATTAAGATAAAGACATTTTTAGGTAAGAAAAAGTCTAAAGGACTGATTCACTAGCAGGCTTACAACAAAAAACGTAACAGAAAAGTCTCTCAAGAAGAAAAACATAACCCCAGATAGAAGGGCAGACATCGAAAAGGGTGAATATTTTGATAATTTTAAACGTTTATTTTTTTTTAAGAGACAAGTTCTTGCTCTATTGCCCAGGCTCGAGTGCAGTGGCACAGCGATAGCTCACCAATCCTCAGGTTACTGAGCTCAAGCAATCCTCCTGCCTCAGCCTCCTGAGTAGCTGGGACTACAGGTGCCCACCAGTACACATGGCTAATTGTTTATTTCATATTTTTTGTAGAGATGGGGCCTGGCCATGTTGCCCAGGCTAATCTTGAGCTTCTGGCCTCAAGCAGCCCTCCCACTGTGACCTCCCAAAGCACTGGTTTTCCCAGGCCATTGGTCTCTTATGTTAGCCCTTTTATCAACATAACATGAAGAAACTGGTTTTCCCAGTGCTTTGGGAGGTCACAGTGGGAGGATTGCTTGAGGCCGGGTTGCTTGAGGCAATAATACTGCCTTGTGGTGTTTAAAATAAATGTATTTATTTTAAATTACAAGAATTAAATTACAAGAAAACAATAGTACAAAAGGTGAGAGGAGAATAAATGAGAATTAAATTGATACAAGGTTTTGCACTGTCTAGAAAAGGAAAATAGTACTAATTTATACAGACTCTGATAAGTCAAAGATACATATGGTAATTTCTAATACCACCAGAAAGTTGATAGAGAAAATTATACTAAACGTATTATTGAAGGAGGGAAATTAAATAACACAATTTATTTGATTATTTTGGTGGAAGGCAAGAAAGAAGACATAAAGAATAGAAAGCAGATTAAACAAAATATTACAAAGTATTATGGTAGATTTGAGCCCAAATATGTTAGAAACTACTAGAAAAAAATACTCCTATTTAAAAACAAAGATTGTGAACTGATTCAAAATCAAAACCCAGATATATGCTGTTTTTAATGCATGTACCTTAAATATGAGAAAAAAGGCAGGATGAAAATAAAGAGTAGAGGTAATTATGCAAATACCATTCATTTTTGAAAAACTGATGTAGTTAAATTATTATCTAATAAACTAGGATTTAGGAAATAATGAGGGAATTTTATAGTAATAAAAGAAGTGACAAGTCACATCTTGAATGATGTCATGAGGAACTCAGAGGATCCTTTCCCCAGTGAAACAACTGTAACTGGTGAAAATTATTAAATTTTAACAAAGGAAAAACAACACAAATCTATAATTTTTGGAAAATGTCTGAGGGCATCCAGCAAATGGAGACATATTGATTCAAGAAAATCTCCTAAATCTTACTAAGAACAGTAAAAATATGTGGCATTTGAACTAAAGACATGCTCCCTTCCCCTGCTCTCCAGCTGGGCATGACAGAAGCTGTACTCCAGCCAAGAGAAGTTGCAGCCAAGAGCACAGGACTTCCATTCCTCCCAGTTCCCTGTCAAGGGCTGTGGTATCTTCTCAGAAAGCACAGGCTGACAGCATTTCTCATTACCACCCCCAGATTTGTAGTGCAGAAGCTCTATTCCAAGCAAGAGCAGCTGAAAAGTCTGGGGCTCCCTTCTTCCATCCGCCCCCACTCACAGGGCAGAAGCTCTACCCCAGGTGTGACTGGGTAATAATACTGAGCCCTATTGTTAGAAGATAGGATCTTGTAAGGAAACAATTAGAATTAATAAATGAGCACAGTAATGTTCAAGATGTAACATAAATATGCAAAACCAATTGTATTTCTATACACTAGCAATTAATAATCTGAAGAAGAAATTAAGGATGCAATTCTATTTACAACAGCTTCAAAAGCTATAAATACTTAGAAATGAAATTAACAAAAGAAGTGCAAAACTTGTACTCTGAAAACTGCAAAACATTGATGAAAGAAATTTGAGAAGACTTAAATATTAAAAGAAAACCTATGTTCATGGGTTGGAAGATTTATTATTGTAAGACGGTAATATCACACAAATTGATCTACACAATCAATGCAATACTTATCAAAATTACAGATAGCTGATTTTTTTTCCAGAAATTGATAACTTGATTCTAAAATTCATATAGAGTGCAAGAGAACCAGGATAGCCAAAACAAGCTTTATAAAAAAAGAACAAAATTGGAGGGTTACAGTTCCTGATTATACAACCTACTTCAAAGCTACAAAAACCAAGACAATGTGGTAGTAGCATTTGGATAGACATACAGATCAATGTAAAAGAATGGAAAGTACAAAAGTAAATCCTGACATTTGCTGTCAACTAATTTTTTTACAAAGTTTCAACACAATTTAATTGGAAGAAAAAGTTTTTTCAATAAGTGCTGGGATAACTGGATACCCATATGTAAAGAATGAAATTGGATGCCTTCCTTATGCTGTGCACAAAAATTAATTTCAAATGAATTATAGACCTAAATGTAAGAGCTAAACTAAAATTATATACCCAAATTTAAGAGTTAAACTAAAAATCTCATAGAAGAAAACACAGGAGCATATCTTTATGATATACTTTCATGGCAAAGCCTTCTTAGATATGATACCAAGTGCACACACCAAAAAATGCATATGAATTGAACTTCATCAAAATTAAAAGCACTTTGCACTTTAAAGGACATTATGAAGCATCTGAGAAGACAACCCACAGAATGAGGGAAATTATTTGCAAATCATATATCTGGTATATATATGTATCTTGTATTTATAAAGAACCCTCACAAACCAATAATAAAAAGGCAAATAACTCAATTAAAAATTAGCAAAGGCTCGATTAGACTTTTATCCAAAGAATATACAAATGGCAAATAAGCATCTGAGAAGACAACCCACAGAATGAGGGAAATTATTTGCAAATAATATATCTGATATATATATATACACATACACACACCCACATATACACACACATATATATATGTATCTTATATTTATAAAGAATCCTCACAAACCGATAATAAGAAGGCAAATAACCCAATTAAAACTGAGCAAAGGCTCTGATTAGACCTTTATCCAAATAATAGATAAACGGCAAATAAGCACAAACAGTTTGGCAGTTTCCTAGAGTGTTAAACGTGGAGCTATTATACTACCCAGCAATTTTACTCCTAGTAATATACTCAAACAAATAAAAATGTATACCCACTAAAACTTGTACACAGATGTTTATAGCAGTATTACTCATAATAGCATAAAAGTGGAATTAAATAAAATGTCTACTAATTGAGGGATGTACGTAAAAATGAATATCCATAGGATGAATGGTTGTTTGGTAATAAAAAAGGAAGAAAATACTGCTCTATGTGTCAGCATAAATGAATCTTGAAATATATACTAAGTTTAAAAACCCGGTCAAAAAATCACATATTGTATGATTCCATTTATATAAAATGTTCAAATCTATGAAGAAAATATTAGAATAGTAGCTGCTTAGGCTGGAGTTTACAGTAGCAGAACAAAGAGTTACCACAAATGTCAATGAGTTTAAAATATTTTAAAATTGATTGTAGTAACACTTTGCAATTATGTAGATATACTAAAATCCATTTTAGTTTACATTTTAAAAGGATGAATTGTGTGATATGTAAATTACAGCCTAAATAAGGCTGGCCAAAAAAATGAATAAATAAGAACCAATTTACCAGAAAAATGTTAATACTCAATGTATATAATCTAAAATAAAGCCTCAAAATATGTAAAGGAAAAGCTAACAAAATTTAAAGAAGAAATAAAGTTCACAATCACAGTGACAAACAATGTAACCCTCTAAGTAACTATTAGAGCAAACAAATAAAAAATAAAAATAAAAAAGTTGATTTATTAATTGATCCAATTGACATGTACACACCACTGTAGCCAGCAAATGTAACGTCCACATTCAAGCACACAGGAAACATTCGGCAAACTTGATCATATGTGGAAGTGTAAAGCAAGTCTTGAGCTGTGAGAAGATTGAAATCTGGCAGGTTATTTCGCTCAGGGTAGAAATGAGCTAGAAAAGAAAAGAATTATTAAAAGCTAAGTAGATATTCTCAAGTGACGGAAAATTTAAAAACACGTGTTTAAAGAATCAATGAGTCAAAAAATAGTGACAATTAGAAAACATTTTAAGCTCAATGAAAAAGAAAACATATTACATCATATCTTTTAAAATATAAGCTAAAGCCTTGCTTAGAGGAAAATTTAAAGCCTTGCTTAGATGTATTAGAAACTAAGAAAGGCTGAAAATTAATGATCTAAAAGTATACACTCCAAATAATTAGATAAAGAGCAGCAAATTAGATCCAAAGAAAGTAAAAGGAAGAAAACAATGAATATAAGAAAGTTAATAAAACTAATGAAGTAGAAAATAAAGATATAATAGACATGACATTAGCAACAATCAAAAGTTGGTTATTTGGAAACATTATTAAAATTGACCAGATTCTGGTTTGACCATAAAGAAGGTAGTGAGAAGTCAAAAATTGCCAATATAATGAATGCAAGAGAGACATTATTACAGATACTATGGACATTAAAAAGGAAATAAGAGTATTTGATAAACAATTTTATTTTAGTAAATTTTAGACCTCATATCTAGTGAGCAAAGTTTTGAGAAAAACTATCAAAGTGATACAGGAAATAGATAATTTGAATAGAATAATATTTATTAAAGTAATCAAATTCACAATGAATAAAACCAAACAAAAAACTCGAGACCCAACTGGCTTTGCTACTAATGTTTTTCAAACATTCACGGAGAAAATGTCAGTCTTATACACACTCTGAAAAACAAGGAGCACTTTCCAACTCATAAGGTCAGAAAAATTCCGATAGCAATTCCTAACAGAGACATTACAGAAAGATTGATATATAATGACATTGACACTATAAATCAGTCTCTAAAGAACACTGGTGGAAAAATCCTAACAGAAACATTTACAAACTAAACCGATCAATATATAAAAAGTATAGCACCACAACCAAGTTGATTTCATATTAGAAAATTGAGGCTGATTGCCTTTCAGAAGTTCATCAGTGAAAATACACTCATTAACAGGCCTGGCTCACAGCTCACACCTGTAATCCCAGCACTTTGGGAGGCCGAGGCAGGCAGAGCACGAGGTCAGGAGATCGGGACCATCCTGGCTAACACGGTGAAACCCCTCTCTACTAAAAATACAAAACATTAGCCAGGCGTGGTGGCGGGCGCCTGTAGTCCCAGCTACTCGGGAGGCTGAGGCAGGAGAATGGCGTGAACCCGGGAGGCGGAGCTTGCAGTGAGCCGAGATCGTGCCACTGTGCTCCAGCCTGGGCGACAGAGAAAGGCTCTGTCTCAAAAAAAAAAAAAAAAAAAAAAAAAGACAGAAAGAAAAGAAAATATACTCACTAACAAAACAAAGAAGAAAATCATAATTATCTCCATAGATACAGAGAAAATTTTGGATAAAATTCAAAATATTCATAGTTAAAAACAACCTTTTAGTAATTTTGAATAGATGAGAACGCCTCAATCTGAAGACAGTATTAAATATAACTACAATAAAGGGTATAGTTAACGGTGAAATATTGGAAATATTACTACTAAGATTAGGATTGAGGCAAAGAAGCCCATTAGCACCACTTCTGTGTTAGGCAACATTCAAGACAGCCCCCCGTGATTTCCATATTCTGGTATTGATACCCTTGAATCATTCTCTCCCCTTGAGTCAAGGCTGGACTTACTGATTCACTTCTAATAAATATGGCAGAAGTGATAGAATGTTTTTCTGAGATGAGGCTGTAAAAAGACTATCGCTTCCATCTAAACACACTCTCTCTCTTTCTCTTGTGTGCCTGCAGGTGTTTTTTTCTTAGACCATTTTTCAGGGGAGAATCCAGCTGCCCTGGCTTGACATAGCCGTGTGAAGATGCTCAAGTATCGAAGATCCTAAGCCTGCCAACAAACACGTGAGTAGGTTCAGAAATAAATCACCTTTTCCACTCTTCCACTGGAGTCTTCAGTAAGACCACAGCTTCACGTAACTGGTTGACTACAATTTCATGAAACATCTTAAGCCATAGGCACTCAAATAAGCATCACCCACGTTATTTGCCTATGAAATAATAAATGTTTGTTGTTTTAAACTATTAAATGTCAAAGTAATTTGTTATGCTGTAAGAGGTAACTAATATAACTTTATTCACCATTGTCTCATAGGTCCTAAAATGGGAAGTAAAATAAGAAAAGATGCCATCATCGAACATATAAAACATGAGTACATTTATTACAGTTGCAGGTTACAAGTTAAACACACAAAGGTCAATCACATTATATTAAATAGACATGGCTGTAAACATATATTAGCAAGAAACAATTCAAAAATAAAATTTAAAACTGATCAAAAAGCACTTGTGATAAAGGAAGATGAAGCACTGATTGATAAAAATTAAAATAATTAAAGTTCTTTAATTTTTATCATCATAAAAATTAAGAACTTTTGTTTACTGAAAGACATTGTTAAATGAGTAAAAGGCTGGCCAGTGACTACAATAATATATTTCAATACAAAAACTGCATCCAAGAAATTTATGCAAACTACATAAAGAACACATACAAACCGAAAACCAAAAGATAGTCCCCCCATTTAAAAATAGCCTAAAGTATTGAATAAGCACTTCCCAGCAAAGGACATTGAAATAGCAAATAAATACATGAAAATTGCTTAACATTATTAGTCATCAGAGAATTGCAAATCAAAACTTCAATGAGATACCATACATAACAACAAAATGACTACAATTAAGAAAATAAAATGTTGCAATATGAAATGATGGTGACACTATGAACAGCTGGAACTCTTAGATACTCCTGGTGAGAAAGTCAATGTATACAGCCACTTTAGGAAACTACTGACAGTATCCTTCAAAGTTGTGTTTATACCTACTTTTTCATCTAGCAACTCCATTTTTACATGTATACTCCAAAGAAAAACTCAGATATGTACATCAATTGACATGTAAAAGAATTTTAATAACAGCATTATAAATAAGTGCCACAAACTGGAAGCAAACTGAGAGCAATCTGTAGTAGAATAGATAAATTATGATATGTTCACACAATTGCATACTATCCACCAAAGGAAATGGGTAACTTATTGTTGTAACAATAAGCTGAATGAATTTCGAAATTATTACGATGATTGAAAGAAAGCAGACATAAAATAGTACACAGTATTATCCCATTTTAAAAAGTGAAAAACCAGCGAAAACGAGTCCACAGTGTTAGAAGTTAGGATAGTTTTTGTATTCTGTGGTTGATAATCATGAGGGGTAGGGACATGAGAGAGACTTTTAGGATGCTGTAATCTTTTATTTATTGTTCTATGTGGTGGTCACATAAATGAGTTTATTTTGTGAAAACGTATTAAAACCTACCAATTAATGCACTTTTCTTAATGTACATTATATTCAATAAATGTTGACCTAAACATTTTTCTTAAATCTCTTAATTTTTCTTTTCAGAGAAAATACATTAAGCCAAAAGGCAGAAGCAGTAAGCTTAGAATGCACAGTGCCAGGTAAAATGAGGGTCCTACCTAAGTGGGAAGGGAACTCTGGCAAAGTCAAACCTGCTTGCCTGTCCGAACTAAATGAGGCAGTCCCTCAGCTTCAGCCCTTGATAGCCTTTTAAGTGTGTCCACTAGCCTTGACACACCTTTTAGTTTTTCAAAGAAAGTCAGCAATTCACAGTTTTATGTAAGATCTGCTGAGTTATTTTTTTAAACCACTTTACCGATCTGTTATTAACATGTAAAAAGCTGTACATATTTAATGTATATAACTGGAGGAGTCTGAGGTAAGTACACACCGTGAAACCATCACCACCATCAAGACTGTAAACATGTCCCTCACTCCTAAGGTTTCCTCTTACTTCTTCTTCTTTATTATTATATTATTACTACTATTTATGATAAGAACACAACACTGAATCTATCCTCTTAGCAAATTTAAATATACAATACAGTATTGTTACATACAGGCATTATGATGTATAGTAGGGCTCCAGAATTTATTCACCCTGTATAACTAAACTGTTGTACCTTTTGACCATCATCACCCTACTTCTCTCTTCCACCAGCTTCTCTCTGAAAACCACCATTCTTCTCTCTGCTTCTACAAGTTTGACTACTTTACATTCCATATATAAGTGGGATCATACAGTATTTGTCTTTCTGTGTCTGGCTTATTGCTGTTAGAAAAATGTCCTCCAGACCCATCGATGTGATTGCAAATTGAAGGATTTCTTTCTTCTTTCAGGCTGAATAATACATCCATTGTATGTAAGTACCACATTTTCTGAATCCATTCATCCATCCATAAGCATTTAGGTTGTTTCCATGTGTTGACTTTAGTGAATAATGCTACAATAGATATGAGAGTACAGGTATCTCTTTGAGATCCTGATTTCAATCCTTTGGATGGATAAATACCCAGAAGTGGAATTGCTAGATCAAATGGCAGTTTTATTTTTAATTTTTCGTGGAAACTTCCACAACATTTTCCATAAGGGCTGTACCAATTTACATACCCACCAAACAGTATTCAAAGGTTCCCTTTACTCCACATCTTCACCAACACTTGCTATGTTTTTTGAAAATAATAGCCATGCTAACAGATGTGAAGTGATATCTCATGTATTTTTCTTTTGCACTACCCTGATGATTAGTAATGTCAAGCACATTTTCATAAACCTGGGATAAAAACAGACTAGTAGACCAATGGAACAGAAAGAGAGCCCAGAAATAAATCTATGCACGTTAGGTCAATTAATCTTTGACAAGGTCATCAAAAATGCAAAATGAGAAAAGAAGAGTCTCTTCAATAAGCGGTATTTGGAAAACTGGGTATCCACATGCAAAATAATGAAGTTGGGTCTTTGTTGTACACTACATACAAAAATTAATACAAGATGGATTAAAGACTTAATCATAAGACCTCAACTATAAAACTCCTACAAGACAACAGAAAAAAAATCTCCTAGGCATTGGTCTTGGCAATGATTTTTTGAATACGACATCAAAAATGCAGGCAGCAAAAGCAAAACTAGGCAAGTGGGACTACATCAAACTCAAAAGTTCTGCACAGCAAGAGACACAATCATCAAAAGGAAAAGGCAACCTATGGAAGGGGAGAAAATATTTGCAAATCATGTATCTGAGAAATGTTGACATCTGAACTATGTAAGAAACTCCTATGACTCGATGGCAAAAAAACTCAAAGAACCTGATTAAATAATGGGCAAAGGGCTTAAATAGATGTGTCTCCCAAGAAGACACAAAAATCTGACTTTTAATGTTGGCATCAAATTAGAGTTCTTTAAAATATTGCAGTCTAAACAGAACACATCTGCAAACTCCATTTAATCATTTTGTTAACTCTAATCTATAGTGTCAGCATATAGACTAGAATTGTAGAGTTGGAAACCAAATATTACCATTCCCAATATTAAGCTATATCAGATAACTGCTGAAGTTCATCTTTGATATGATTCATTATTCTTAGAAGCTTTCATGCATTTTTCTTCTCTGACTACATCATCAAAGGTCACATGTGTGCTTATAAAGAATGTGTATTTTGCAAATGTTAAGTATTAAGCTCTACATATAGAAATTCAGTCAACTTTGTGTTTAAATCTTTTGTACCCTTATTGATCTTTTATTTACTTATTTTATCAAACCCTGAGAGTAACGTATGAAAATATCCAACTATGGCATTGAACTTACCTATTTCTAGTTTTTGTTCTATCAACGTTTGCTTTGTGTAATTTGAGTCTATGATATCACATGCATACACTGTTAATATTATTTTGTCTTGCTGTGGCATTGAAACTTTTGTTATTAAAAAAAGACTCTCTTAAAAAATCCATGCTGATTTACATTGGCTAACTTTTCAGACAGTTTCCATTTTAGTAATGTCCTACCTCCTTCTCTGATTGTCACAGTTGTCCGTCAAAGACTTGCACAATGTCACCCCAGTCTGTGCTGCCTTTGTTGCTGCCATACCCTCAAGAAGCATGAACTGTCCCCTTACCTATGCTTTTATGTCCACATTTCTATTATTAGACATTATATATCACATTGCAGTTGTTTTTCCATCTCTTTTATTATTTAGTTTATGAACTCCTTGAGAACAGTTAAAAGAGAAATACAGTTAGATTTTTTTTTTCTTTGCAGTATTTGTGTGATGCAAAATAAGTCACCCTATAGAAAACAAAGGCACAATAAATATCTGGTAGCAATGTTGTCCTATTAAACACAGGATTTTAGAACCAATACTTGCTTCTCTGGGAACCAGTTCACTTCCATCAGTAAAACTCTTGGCAGTGAGGGAAGATGTACCTATCTGTTTCATCCTAGTCACAGACGTATTGTAAAAAACTACCTTGGAAATCCCTATGAAATCCCTCTGTTTCTGTGAAATATAAGCAGGATGGAACTATAGACTCCATTTACTTACTTGGCATAGAATGGGGGACATGCAGTAAATAAGGTAGACAAATGTCCTGGCTTTTGTCTTTTGGAGCTCACAGATTACTAAGGGGAGACAGGGAATAAATAACTACATGATTAAATAAGCACCATTATTTCAAATTGTGGAAAGCACAAAGAAGGAAAGAAAGAGTGTAATGAGATTGAGGGTAATAGTAGGGTGGGTAAGGAGAGGACCACTTTACATTGGGAAGCCATGGAAAACCTCTCTGAGATTTTTTTAGCTGAGATAAGGAGCCACCCCATGGAAATGTGGAGAGAGAGAAGTCTAAGTGGGGGACATAATAGTGTGGTTGGTCCACAGTAAGTGGAAATAAACTTGGTGTATTGCAAAAAAGGAAGTGAGGTCAGTGCAGTGGGGCCCAGTGAGCAATGGGGAAAGTGATGTGAGGCCAGTCGGGATAAGTAGGTGAAACAATGTCTTGCTTGGCTGGGTGGGTCAGATTGTGTTCTAAGTGCAGTGGAGGCTTTTGGAGGGAATGATATAATCTGACCTCTGCCTTTACAAGACCACTGATCACTGAATGGAGAACAGGTGACAGGGAAAACAAAGATGGAAATTCACAGATCATCAAGAGGTTATTGCTATAGTTATGGCAATAAATGATGGCTGGACATGGTGAAGACAAGTGGGTGGATTTGAGGTGTTTTGGGAGCTAAATGGATAGATTAAACTGGTAGATTATGAAAATGCAGATGAGAGAGAGGTAGACATTTTCAAGGTTTTGGACTTGAGCCATTAACTCTAGGATGGCTGTGCCATTATGAGATAGAGAAAACTAGGTGTGGAGTAGGAAGAGAGGGGGCATTGAGAGCTTGTTTAGCTGTTAATTATAGTATGACAATGCCTAATACCATGCCAGGGTAGAATTCAGGTATCACTGTGACATCAAGAGCCTGGATGAGTGAGAAAGAGAGAAGGGGGCAAAGACTAGCCCCTGGGATCCTCTGACATTTCCAGTACAAAAGAGAAGAGCCAAACAGGAGATTTAGAAGGAACAGTCAGTAGTGTACGAGGTCACTGAGGCAAGTGTAGACTCACAGAAGCTTAGAGAAGACAATATATTAAGGAAGAAAGAAAAATGAAAGTATAGTCTTATATGAGTGACTGCTATATAAAATGGAAAATGGAGTCCCTAGACTTTTAACATTCACTCTGTGTACTACTCTAGGACCAGTCTTTTCTTTCAAAGCATCGTATCACCCTGTCCTTTGTTCAGGATATTGTAGTCACACTGGCTTGTTTTCCAGTGTCTCAAGCAAACCAAGTTCATTACCATCACTACAAATTTGCCTTGGCTGTTCCCTCTCTCTGAAAAACGTCCTTTCTAGCTCTTCACTCATATCCTTCTCACTCTCCAATTCTCCACTTAAATAGCACCTACTCACAATGGCCTTCTAGATCTCCCTCCCTAAAGCGGACCCTTCTCCAGGCTCTCTATCATCTTAGTCTGTTTAATTACTTCTCAGGACTTCGTATTATCAGAAATTATACTGTTTATTCATTTGTTTCATTATTTATTTTCTCTTGTCTCTCAATGAGAACATAAGATCTGTGAGAGCAGAGGCATTTCTGATCTTTTCCAATGCTGATCCTAGCATCAGTAAAGTGTCTGTATTGGTTGAAAAAATAAATGAGAGAGATAAGTCTAATTAAATTAGAAATACCAAATTTGATGGCAATGTTTATTAGAACACAGTGGTATGTTCTTATCTGTAGGCTTGCTCTATTAGCCTACTAGGCCTGCCATAACAAAATACCACAAGCTGGGTAACTTAAACAACAGAAATGTATTTCTCACAGTTCTGGAGGCTAAAAGTTTAATTTTAAGGTGGTGGCAAGTTTCGTTTCTCCGGAGGCCTCTCTCTTTGGCTTGCAGACGGTCGCCATCTCACTGTGTCCTCCCATGGCCCTTTCTCTCTACTCACATAGGCCTGTTGTCTCTTTCTGTCTCTTCTTATAAGGTCATCAGACATAACGAAGCAGGATCCCACCGTTATGACTTCATTTAGCCTTAATTATCTCTTTAAATGCCATATCTACAAATATAGTCATATTGGGGGTTGGGGCTTCAAAATATGAATTTGAGGTGGACATGATTAAGTCCATAACAGCTGCATTTATCTCTGTCGTGTCCATTCTCTCATTGCATGAGTCTGTGACTCAATTCCATAGTGAGATAGAATGCCATTTGTATTTTACTTAAATTGGCATCACTGGGAGTTTAAAAAGGGGGTGAGAGAATGCTTATTTAGTTAGATATTAATGACTTCTCAAAGAATCTATGCCAAATCTAGAGAATAAGAAAGGGTAGCATATTCTTTTCTTTCTATGTCAGAAAAACGCTTTGCTATTTTCATCCTCCACTCCAGAACACTGGCTTTCTTTCCTCCAGATGTGAAAATTCAAGCATGAAATTGTTATTAAAGACCTCATTATTCCTCTTCAAATAGCACACAAGACCTGAAATATAGTTTAATTATTTAAATGGATCATGCTGTAAGTAATGATTGACTAGTGCATTGCTTACATAGAAAAGGAAATCATATTGGTGCATTTAATTCTGCTAAGTAGTGAACAGTGACTTCTTTTTGATTAATGGTTTTACACTAAGCACTTTTCATTTTCATCTCTAATTAGGTATAATTAGAACAATCCTAACTTTTCAACTTAAATAACTCTCTTGGTTTGCTTATGTCTTCATTATTTTGTCTGGAAAACTACATGAAACAAAGGCATAACATTAAAAAAAGACATTGCAAGTTTTCCAGAAATTTCTAGATAAAAACAGAAATAATGCATTTTCCTTTTGCTGCTATGCAAAGATTGATCATTCAACAGATGTTCCAGGCATTGCCTAAAGCTATCTTTTACAAAATAATGCATATGGCCTCTGAGAGAACCAACAGTGTACTGAATATGACAAACTATAAATGCCCATGCTGGTTATAGGGTAGAGTTTTAAAGCTGGATTTCAGTTTAATCTCCAGAGTGTATGTTGAACCAAGTCTGGTTCTCACTATAAGATATTTTTTACCTTACAGAAAAAGCATTGACATTATTTTTGCAGAAGTCTTCTTATTATTAGACCATTGAATGGGGACAATGCTAGAAAGTAACAAAGTCATGCTTCAGTCTTTGATGACACACCAGTGTCCTTCCAATTTGGGGATCCTGGTCTTTTTTTGTGAAATAAAGTTCATCTGGTGGTTTGGCTTTCCCACTACAGTCTGACCTCAGTCACCCTTGGAACACATCCAGGACTAAAAAGACAATTTGTTTAAAAGGCAGGTTATATTTTAGCCCCATAGAGTTGGTTTTCAGTTTCTGCTGTCACACAGCTGAAGTCTCAGTTGCTAGTTTTCTATGAAAAAGGTGGGAATTTCTTCACAAACAAGAGTGTCAGGAACACCAAGCAGTAGAAAGAATCTATCAAATGTAACACTAATCCACACTTCAGCAGAATCTAAGCTGCCCCTTCAATTCCCAGATCCACCTGAACTGAGTCTGTTTTACCTCCAGGTTGGCCATGATTTGAAGCTCAAGTTTTTCAGGTGTTTTCACAGATGCCCTACTTGAATGCACTGGGGAGTCTAAAGGGTTTATAAGTTTTTGCTCACCCTCTTCCCCTTTCCTTCCCAGGAACAACACATTTTTTTTTTTCTTGTCATTTATACCCTTGCCATCTTATCGAAAACCAAAAGAACCATCAGAAATAGTATGGGGTGTGGGTGGGCTTATCAAATAATTTATTCCAAATTAACATAATAGTCTCTCATTCTCAGATTACTTCTGATAAACAGAATTTTGACTGATCCTAATACCATGTTTATTTCCTTCTGAGTTGTCTCAAACTTTAGGATAGTGAAAATATCATGGATTTTTGAAAATTCTGATTCAAATTGTAGGTCACTGGCTTGTAAAAATTAAATTAAATTAGAAACACCTGTAACTCTGTTTAATCCATAGTAAATAGTATCTCAATAAGGTAAGGTATAAAGTTCCCAGAAAGAAATTGGCAGTTGCCTTCTCTTTTCCCTGTTGTATACTATGTATAGTTCCCAGCATAACTCCTGGAGCCTGGGACGTGTTTACATGTTTGGTAAGTTGAAACCATTTGGAATAAATTTTGAAAGTGGAAATTCTTTAGCTTGGAAGAACTTTACGGGACAGAAAGATAATTCTCTTATGAAAAGACAGTTAATTTGCATTTTATGTGCTTATTTTAAATGTCATTTTCAAGAGATAGGTTTCTTCTGTCTTGTGCACAGTGATAATTATATAATAATTTATTGTTTCTGAACATACAGCAAAATGTTTGTCATCATCATCAGGCTGCAGAGAGTGAAAGATTTTCAAAAGTCATCTGTGAAGAGTTATGAAACTAAAGGAAAACCAGACAGGAGTTAGAGAACTGTTGCTGATGGGGGGGAGAAACAATGGGGTAATGATGAGATAAATCAGAGTGGGGTTATTATTTTGGAATGTGTAGGAAATAAAATATCTGCCTCATCTTACTCTTCTGCTGTGCATACATTCTCTCTAGAGAAGCATAGCCTCTCCAAAGTCAAAGCCCACAGTGGAGTAATTTCTATAGTTAGCCCCTTCCTGCCTTAATGTCTAAAAGCTTAGAGTGCTCCCTATTGTAAAATCCAATAAAAACGAAGGCTTACTTTCCATACTAAATTCCTAACTACATTTCCCTTAATGAGTTTAATGAGTGTTGATTCAATTTATAGAAAGGTATTTTTCAATAGCCCCCAAGCCTATAAAGCCACAAGAGGAAAATACACTTATCCGGGTAGTAAAATGTAAATGCATCTCTCCTATCCACCTGGTTTCATTTAATCTTAGGTTGTTTGTCTCATATTGTTCTTCCCACGTGAAATGAAAATGGCTGATGCTGTTGAGGGAAGCCAAACAAATTGTAACATTTCAACTTTGAAATCTCTCCTGAGCCACTTAGAAAATAAATTCCAAACTTTGTTTGGAATTAGATTCCACAATCCCCTCACTTGTATATGCCAAACCTATTTTGCATCTCCACGTTTGAAAAGTTTCTGATGTCTTTTTGGCTAGGAAAAGGCAATGCAGAATATTATGTATATAGTAATTTTTTCTTTTTGTAAGCTTCTCAAACTCTGGCCTCAAGGTTACTTTTTAAAAACTTTAATTTTTTTCCCCTGGTGCCAAGAGCTACAAAGCTCAAAAGGAGACAGTGAGAAACAGAAAAATGATGGGTAAGCACTTACAGAATATCCTGAAGACATTTAGTTTCTCTGGCCCTGTCAATCCTAGTGTATGTTTTGTTGAGCAGACAAGATTTCAAACAAATAAACCAGATTTCAATTTTTTCAGAGGACTTCAGATTTAATCCAGAATTTAGGAGATACAGATCAAACAGGTGAAAAAAAGGAAAAGAGCAATAAATAAAAGTAAAATGAGAAGAGAAAACTGGAGAGTGGGAGGGCATCTACTCCCCCTTTCTCCCTTCAATTCTGTAACAGCAACTACACTAGAAAGTCCTTTTCACACCATCTCAGGTGAGACAGTTTTAATTATTCTCATTTAACACTATTTTCATTATATTAAAAGGTGAAACCTCAGAGAAATTGAGCAATTTGCCTCCAAATCACATGTTTATAAAGAGGTAGATAAATTTCAACCCAAGTCTGCTATTCTCATGACAAACTTCTCTGTCTTAGTCAGGATTAAGCATGGATAAAAAGAAGAAGGAGAAAAATAATTCTGAAAAAACAAAATTTCATAAGATAATTACTATATTTGAGATATTTTAGTGATTTTAAAATTTTATATCTATGTATAGGGTAAAAAAATTGAAAAATTCAATAAAGTATAAAAAATAAAATAGAAACAATCTGTAATCCCAATACCCCAAAATATTGACTGCTAGTTTTTGGTATAGATCCTTGCAGCATTTTAAATTCTTTTTTTTGTTGTTGTTGTTGTTTTGTTTTGTTTTGATTTTTGGTGTTCAACTATTTGTTTCTATATACATATATTTACAAAATTGAGATCATCTATTTGTAATCTGCCATTTTTTAAGTTAATATATGATAAACATTTTTCTGTCTGCACATAATCTTCTATAAGATCATTTTAAATAACTGAGTAATTCATTTCAATCAAAAAATTTTATTGAACACATCCTACATCCCAAGCACTATACTAGGAAATAGGTATTTACAATGATAAAAAGCAAATACTCTCCTTGCCTTTGGAAAGTTTACACTTGGTGGGAGAAAGTAGTGTATTACTCCTTTCTCATGCTGCTAATAAAGACATACTCAAGGCTGAGTAATTTATAAAGGAAAGAGGTTTTTTTGACTCACAGTTCAACATGGCTGGGAGGTCACAGGAACTTATAATCATGGCAGAAGGGGAAGCAAACACCCTTCTTCACATGGTGGCAGGAAGGAGAAGTGCCAGGCAAAAGGGGAAAAAGCCCCTTATAAAACCATCAGAACTCATGAGAACTCACTATCATGAGAACAGCATGAGGGTAACCACCCCCATGATTAAATTACCTCCATGTGATTCCTCCCATGACATGTGGGCATTATGGGAACTGCAATTCAAGATGAGATTTGTGTTGGGACACAGCCAACCCATATCAGGTGGATAATAAACAATGAGCAAGTAGACAAATAAATGCAGAATTTGATCTACAAAGTGTTATGAAGAAAATCTATCTGTGGATTTAGAACACAATTACTCTAAGTTAGATAGGAAAGTCAGAGTGTGTGTATTTGAGAATATGGCATTAGAGTTGAGAAATAAAGAATAAGAAGGAAGTTAAAGCTTTTGAAAAAAATAAGAAATTGCATTCAGAACAAAGAAAGGGCACTTCAGACAAGGGGTTCAGCATATAAAGCGACTCGAGGCAATGTTGCCATGTTGAGGGACAGAGAATTAGAAGAAAGTTCTGTGCTGCTGAAATATTTGTGGAGGGAGGAGAGAATGATAAGAGATGAGCTAAGACATGTTATCCGGGAGGAGATCATACAGGGTTTTGTGGGCCATTGCAGAATTTGGATTTCATTCTAAGTACAACTGAGAAACTACCAATGATTGCTAAGTGAGAATAAGCCTGATTTGATTAAGGTATAATAGGCATGAATTTCTCAGTCACAGACTCAGGCACATAAAAATGAAACTTATTTCTTAACCCAAATTAATTTCTAAGTTTTAGCCTCATCTTGCCCAGCAGCAGACAATCAAATCTATCCAATCACAAGTTTCTCTCAGTTCAATCCAGTGATTTTTCACTAACTCCAAAAGTATAATTTAATCATACTCTGTCCTTCACCTCTTCTTTGTTCAGGAAAGAAGGGGCTTATGAACACTATTATGTTGAGAGGTGTGTGTGTTCCATTTGTATATGTGATGGTGGTGGTAGGGTTGGATTACTTCTTTGCTGGCTTTTACTGCTGATATAACGGATTCAGTCTTCAGGCACATTTCCTATCCATGTGGATAATTGGAAATTGTCTAGTTGCCTTGTGCTAGATGCTGCTCATCAATTTTTACCCTGCTGACATGACTCTGGTCCCACCAGACCTCCAGGCCCCAGGTCTATGCAGGTTGCTGGTCTCAGCAGTCAAACGTAGTTCACACACCTGGGATTTCTCTCAGACCCTCTGTGGCCTTCTCTTAGGTATAGAAAATGATCAATGGCTCTCCTGTGCTTTTGTGAGTCCTGAGGGATATGGATTTACTCTCTAACTTTCATAAATTTCCTGAAATTATACTTCCTAAAGTTTGTCTTCCAGGATTCCAGTGACCTGGAGTTCCAGCTAATAGAGCCACAAATTCACTCTATTCTGAGATTACCAAATTTAAAGAAAGATTTCCACCAGAAATAGGCTAGAGACAGAGGTGACTAGAGGTTGGAGGAATCTCCTATCCATACAACATATGACCATGTCTATTTCTTTTTTGTTGTCTTTCCAAAATGATTTTATCTCCTCTGCTTTTGCCTGCTCTGGAATGTGGGGATGTGGCAGTATGATGGCAGGGACTAAACTCAGAAGCCATGAGTGTGGCATCTTTAACTTCACTGTGGACCTACACATGACATTGAGTACACATTCCACACAGCTACAAAAAGAAGACGGCCAGCGGGTGTGCTATGGGTGGAAAGCAGCATAATCAGCAACATTTTGAGGCATTATCTTGCTACGGACAGTTTTAGAAATTCATCAGGGCTGCCCCACGGCTCATCCTTATATCTAGTTCTTACTCCAACTTTGGGCAGGTTCTGAATTTTCTTAGGTGTATCTTCCTATTACTCCTTAGGCAGCGTTTGCTTTGCTTGTTGGGATTTGCTAATTTTATTGCCCTTCCTGTAGTCTAATCTCACATACAGTTAAAGTTTTGGACATATGGTGATACAATTTCCTTGTTTTCAACACTAATATGTTTTTATTTTTTAACTATTTATTTATAAATATATTTTAACCATTTCAGTTAGAAGTTATGAGTTTAAATATCTACTCTTTCATTGCCATGTTATCATTTGCTTTGTTTTAAAATACTTACCTATTTAATCCACCTGAAATGCATTTTATTATTTTGTATGAGGCATCAAATTTTGATATTTTTCCCCAAAGAGTTAACCAATGGTTCAATTAATATTTACTTGTATAAAATGTTACTTTTTAAAGTCCTCTTTTTTTTTATGAAAAGTGTATTTTCTGGGATTTCAATTACTTGTCTTCAATGTGCTTATTTCTAGCTTATTACTACAGCATGAATTATTATCTTTTTATGTCTATTTTCAAATTTCATTGATAAATTTTTAATACTCCTTGCTTATTCAAAGTATTCTTGGCAAGTATCAACCCTATAATTTTCCAGATAAATTTTATAATCAATTAGCCAGAATTTTAAAAAGCAAACACCTGAGTTTTTTTTTTTTTTTTTTGATTGGCTTTTATATTAAATTTTGAAATTTACTTGGGAAAAATTTATTTTCATCCCAGAATATTGTGTATATCCACTCTTTTATTTCTTTTATAAAGTTATTTTGCACACATTTTTTTGTTGAATATATTCCTAATGATCATTGTTTTACTGAAGCTATTGGATTTTACATATTTATGTTGTGTCTGGGCATTTCGTTAGTTGTATGACATTTTCTAGTTGATTCTTCTCACTTTTCTAGTCGAATAATGCCAACTATAAATAGTAATTGAATCTCCTCCTTTGCATTTGTTAAACATCTTGGTTACACTTCTTGTTTTGTGCCATTGACTGAACCTTGCACAAAGCTTAAGAAAAGGTAGTGACAATAGTTCAAATCTTTGTTTCTTTTCTCATTTTAATGAGAATGTTTTTGTTGTTTTATTCTTATAGGCAAAGTTAGCCCCATGTTACATATTCTTTCTTTTCTTGTTCAAGATTTTATTTGTAATGTACTGATATTCATTGATTAATTTTCTTTTCTTTTCTTTTTTCTTTTTTTTGTTTTTGAGATGGAGTCTTGCTCTGTCACCCAGGCTGGAGTGCAGTGGCACGATCTTGGCTCACTGCAAGCTCCACCTCCCAGGTTCACGCCATTTTCCTGCCTCAGCCTCCTGAGTAGCTAGGACTACAGGCACCCGCCACCACGCCCGGCTAATTTTTTGTAGTTTTAGTAAAGACGGGGTTTCACCGTGTTAGCCAGGATGGTCTCGATCTCCTGACTTCATGATCCGCCCACCTCAGTCACCCAAAGTGCTGGGATTACAGGCTTAAGCCACTGCACCTGGACTTCATTGATTAATTTTTTAAACTGATTACATGATTTTTCATGTGGTGTGATAATTCATATTATTATATTTCTGATTAAGAAACCATAATAGATGGATAAGGTTTTTAGATTATATTCTACTTGCTCTTGATGAATCCTTTCTTTTAATAAATTACCAAATTCAACTGACTGTACTTTAAGAACTTAGAATATATATCAATAATATTTATATATTTATACTTTCACTTTATTGAAGTATAGTATTTATACAGCAAAGTCCACATGTCATAAATGTATTATGAAGTGATGTGAAATATTTCTATTTTTTATTTTATTTCATTTAAAAATTTTATATTTTGATCCCTGCTGTTAGATTTCAGCTGCAGGATTAAGCTTATCATGTAAAATGAACTGTGAAACTTTCCATCATTTTCAGTGATGGAAAAAGTTTACATAATATGAGAATTTTCTGTCTCTTTATGCTTTAAAAATCACTAGTCTATAAAATCATATCTGAGCCTAGATCCTTTTTATGAACTTTATTCTCTGGTAACTTTTTCCATTTATTCCATGACTATTTGTGTCATATTTTTTCTCTGTACAATTTTGTAATATTTTCTGTAGGAATCGGTAATATACATTTTTGCCCTATGCTTTGAAAACAATATCCATTTATCTGTTTATATCATATTTTAAACCTAATTTTGTGAATTTATGTTCTCCAATTTCTTTTTGAGATTACGTTAGCCAGGAAAATTCATTGTTTTCCTCAGGAACTTGTTCTGTGATTTATGCAGCCTATGTCTTTAATTATTTATTTTCAGCTTTTAACTTTATTAATTCTCTCCATTTCATTAGGCTTGTTTTATTATTTCTCATGTAACTTCCTGAATTCTTTGCTCATTTTTCTTGTGCTATTTTTCTTGTTGTAAATGAAAGCATTCATAACAATGAAATAACCCGGAGGACATGCCACATGTTCATATATGAGTTTTCTAAAGATTTTTTATCTTTCTAAAAATTCTGCGAATGGTTTTTGGATAGTCTCTCTGAATCAAGAGTTCAGAATGCTGTAATGTAAAGACGGAAGCTGATTTCCATCTCATACAACAGGAGTTCTAAGATGGTTCAGAGCTAATAAAGCAGTTCCTACATGATTGTCCAAGCTCCCAAGAATCTCCTACAATTTTGCACCAATATCCTTTGGACCTTATTTTTGTCCGCATAAGTATTACATAAGTGATGTGTCCATCTTGGGGAATCACAGGCATCACATCTGGAGGCACGTGTTGTCCATTGGACATTAACTGTGATACCTGGTAAAGGTATTGTCTAATTTCCCCCCTACGTATTTAGGATGTTTTTCCCTTTTGCAACTAATAAGTCTTTATGGGGAGGCACTTTGAGATCATGCAGATATCTTACTCCCCATCAGAAAATTCCCCCTAGATTCAGCATCCATGATGTTATTTGCTGAGAAGCAAGTTTTATCAAAATTACTGCATTTAATTTGTATGTTAAAGACAGCATATGGGACAATTGTTTTGGTGTCAATGTCTGTCTCCCTCTGTTTCTTACCCTTTGCCCCATCCAACCCAACATAACACAAATTCCTTTTAGTAGCTTTTCCTTTAAGGTATTAATTTTAAAAATTATTATGATCATATTTCAAACATTTTCAAAATTGGAAAGTATAATACAATGAGCCTTTTTTAACACATCACCTCACTTTGATAGTTGTTGAGATTTTGCCACATTTCTTCTCTCTTCCTACTTACTGAGTTAACATTGCTGAAGTATTTTAATGCCAATTCTAGACCTCCTGTCACTTCCTTACTGCATACTTTAGTATATATTATTTTAAAATATAGACATTTTCTTAAATGAAAAAAAAAAAAAACAAAATCTTGGTGAAAGAGCTAGAAAAAAGTTCCTTGTTTCCTGATGAAAATCTGCCTTCTGTCTTTGTAGAGTTCTTATGTCAGAAAAATTAAACTGAGTTGGATGATATACATCACGTTGTCCTCAAGGAAAGTGTCCTACCAAATAGCAATTCCCCTCACTTCATCTTTGGCTCAAATTTTTCTAATAGAGAAAAGACTGTCTATATTTTAAATATATGTTCTGTTTAACAGAGAGAGAGAGAGAATCAGTTAGGAATATGGTCCAAAAAGTTTATCTAAACTTTTGCAATTGTTTGTAGCAAAACCCTTTGCCCAGTGAATTTGTTCTTGTTCATTCTGTGCATCCATGTGCAGACTTCATGAACAGACAATTCAAGAATTACATGATAAGAGGCATCTTTGGCATTAGAACATGAAGTCTTATAAATCTATCAGGGAAATCTATTGCCAAACAATTTAGCAACTAGAAAATTTGTGTGCTTTAGGTAAGAATAAGCCCAAGGCTTTGGGCTGAAGTGCATGCCATCCAAAGGTCACTGAAAGCCCTACAAAAATTAACAGGGGAACATAAAACTAAATAGTGCATATTCTTACTTACATGTGGGAGCTAAATGATAAGAACTCATGAATACAAAGAGGAGAACAATAGACACTGGGACCTGCTTGACGTTGGAGGGTGGGACAAGGGTGAGGGTCAAAAACTACCCACTGGGGACTACACTTGCTACCTGGATGATGAAACTATTTGCACACCAAGCTCCAGTGACATGCAATTTACTCATGTAACAAATTTTCACTTGTACCTCCTGAATTTAAAATGAAAGTTGAAAAATAAAATAAATTTAAAATACAGTAGTTGCCTTTAGAAAACTCAAAAAAAAAAAAAACAAAAAAAAAAAAAACAAATGAAGACCCTTCAAAGACAGCAGCTCTTCGGTGGGCTCCCTCAAGCAGCAGTTCCCTAATGCCGGTTCTTGGACTGGAGCAGGGTTACCACACAGTGTTCACCAGCCCAAGAACTTCAGTCTGGAGGAAAACAAGGACCATACTGGTGGTTTCTTATAAACCAATTTGTAGTCATCTGGGAAACAAATTCACATGTTCTACTTTTTAAAAATAGCAGTGCTAATAAGTGGTATTTGTTTGTAGGTTGGTTTTTAGTTAATGTCTTTACTTAGTACAATTAAAATGTTGCCAATCTTATGCCAAAGCATCCAGTTCTTTAATGTTAATTTTACCTTAGATTCCTAGACTGGTAACCCTAATGTAACAGATGTAACAGTTTTTAACGTCTAGATTCTGTCAGCTCTAGCTCTGTGTCCTCAACCCACAAATATCCTTGCATGTGAAATCTTTTAACTTTTTGTTCCTGAGGATATCTCTTCAAGGAAATAATAACTAGCTCCTGGCTTCACTGGGGTCATGTGTAAATGAAAGTACAGGCTTCTCCTTGTAGCCCCAAGCTTGTTCTGGACTGGTGGATGATGAATCATTGCACTCCTCTTCATGTGCAGGAAGTAGCACCTAAACATTTGACATAGGATCAGCAGCTACATCATGGATGCCTCGTGACAAAAGGCCTCTCTCCTGCATCCTTCTAGACAATGACAAGAAATAAAATGGAAAACAGTATACAAACAGGTAAAACATTTTTCTTTAGATGAAAAAGTATTCTTTTTTTCATTAGAAAACAAGGACATTTCAGCATTCGTTTATTATAGCCACAAACATTTTTGAGCTCATATGTAGTGATCACAGTTAGCATAGGTTTTCTGCTTTCCATTTCGTAGTTGCTATGATCTTATCCTTATTCAATTATGGGACAATTATAGGTCATATCAATCTTTTAAAACTAATGGATTTTAAAATATTTCATAAACAAATCCTGGTTTCTGAACGATATTGCATAGGATGTTTTTCCTTTTGTTTTAGTTTTCCTTTAAAATAGAAAGAAAATCTCTTTCTATTATTTCCTTCCTAAACAGAAGAAAATAGAGCATAAGAAAGACATTCACTTGTAGTTTACATTGTCGTATAAAATACATGGTACTAAATTGTGGGCTATCACTCTTATTTATCTCAAAGTATTTCAAGTGATGATTATCAAACTGGCTCCTTGGTATATAAATATATGTATAGTATCTGTGTGTGAGAGAGAGAGAAAATAATGAAGAGTGTTTTAGTCTTTTTCTTTGTCTTCTTTCTTTTGGATTCAAAAGAAAAGAGAAAACTATATTATATCTCTGCTTTAATTTGTATATGTGTACGGAGAAAAAGTGCTTTGCATATATGTGAGGCTTGTTTCATGCAAAATATCATTGACAAGGTGATCTTCGTAGAC